>NC_074678.1:33165003-33887503 GCF_029448725.1 Salvelinus fontinalis
ACTTATGTCTTGATGAACACAGACCAATATGTTCTTATGTCTTGATGAACACAGAGCAATATGGACTTATGTCTTGATGAACACAGACCAATATGTTCTTATGTCTTGATGAACACAGAGCAATATGGACTTATGTCTTGATGAACACAGAGCAATATGGACTTATGTCTTGATGAACACAGACCAATATGGACTTATGTCTTGATGAACACAGACCAATATGGACTTATGTCTTGATGAACACAGACCAATATGGACTTATGTCTTGATGAACACAGACCAATATGGACTTATGTCTTGATGAACACAGACCAATATGTTTTTATGACCATGTGGTTTCCATTGTAAAGAGGACAGTATGAGTGTGTGTGTGTGTGTGTGTGTGTGTGTGTGTGTGTGTGTGTGTGTGTGTGTGTGTGTGTGTGTGTGTGTGTGTGTGTGTGTGTGTGTGTGTGTGTGTGTGTGTGTGTGTGTGTGTGTGTGTGTCAGGGATACTTACCTCCTGAGAGAGGAAGGGGATGATCTGAGCACAGATGGCACTGAGACGCTTCACAATCTCCGCCTGCAACACACACACACATATACACACTTCAGTCTTATCTTATGTATCATACAAGGTAATATAGTACATTATTCATTCCTTTAGGCCCTGATAGGGTAATATGTTTCAGGGAAGCAGCAGGAGCAACACAAACATACATCAATGAATGTACAGACTCTTCATCCATCCCTTATATCTCACATCTCGTATAATAATCAATAATGTCATTGAGGCAACTCGGGTTAGTAGGCATGTGATGGAGGTGGTTCGGTGATGAGTAACCCTTCCCGGGACCTAATATCTTAGCACCTCAAGCTCAAGCCTTTAGCTCAGCGGGTTAACACAGTCATGTGGCATGCAGGTGCCTATTGTTCAAACCCAGTCGACAACAAGTGCATGAGAGAGAGACAGACAGAAAGAGTAAGAGGCCGCAAGAGAGAGATAGTAAGACAAAATGAGTGAGTGAGTGAGAGAAAGAGTGAGAGGGAGAGAGATGCTTTAAAAGGCCAGCTGTGTTATTAGTCTCCAGTTTTCATATGGCCTTTCAACACCCTCCCTTTCTCATTTATCTATCTCCTCCTCACTGCATGCAATGCCATTATTTCATCAATTATCCCTCACTTGCCAAAGGCCCATTGAAAATGCTCCTTCTAGGTGAGGACATCGAATTGTGTCTTCTACACATGGAGCCTCACAAACACATAACATGTCAAAACATAATGTACACAAATGAAAGAATACAAATGCAAGTGTACATGCCCACACACACACTGTGCCTCATTCTGTTGTCTTCCTCACTCAGGCATTCTCTCGCTCTTTAACAGCCTTCCCACAGCCATTATTACCCTATCCATCCCTCCCTCCCTCCCTCCCTCCCTCCCTCACCCCTTCCTTCCTTCCATCCTCCCTCACTCTTTCCTTGATGGTTCTCTATGTATTTGTGTCCCTCCATGGATCCACTCCAACACATGTTTCTGACACACAGAGGGAGACAAACGAGTGGAGAGGACAGTGACTGACAGAGTCTGATACACTCACACACCTGTCAGAAACAGCCAGCCCCATCTCAATGCAAGGCCAAATTCTGCAACACAGCTCTCTAATAGATACAGCGCTCCGTTCGAAGGGGAGAGAAAACCTAGTAGATATAATGTGGGCTTGTGTGCATGCTGACTGGTGTGTGTGTGTGTGTGTGTGTGTGTGTGTGTGTGTGTGTGTGTGTGTGTGGTGTGTGTGTGTGTGTGTGTGTGTGTGTGTGTGTGTGTGTGTGTGTGTGTGTGTGTGTGTGTGTGTGTGTGTGTGTGTGTGTGTGTGTGTGTGTGTGCGTGTATGAAAGTGAGAGAAAGGAAGTGAAAGAGACAGAAAACAGAGTGAGCGGGAGGAGAGAGAGACATTCAGTATTGATAGATAACTAATGTTGTGTTGCTTAGTGAAGGCCTGTAAAAGGGGTATGGGGGGGTAGGGAGAAGGCAGGAACAGGGATTGTATACTCCTATTGGCCATGAGACAGAGGGGGAAAATTCTTACTGAACTGTGTCTACAAGATACTGTATTGATACTGTGTAACATTAATACATGTAGCCAGACCGAGAAACTTCAATCATTGAGTTGTTGACTAGCAATGAGCTGTTCAGAGAGTAGACTGCAGTCGCTGGCCTGCCTCGACCAGGCAGCCAACCCAGGAATTCTGATTCCAGATCAGTGGAGATGACCTGCCTCTGCTCTCACCAACAACACAATCATGGCTGCAACTGATCCTAGATCTGTCAGACCGGAGTCTTGGCAGCCTGCTTCAAACAGAGCTCAGCACTGCTTCCTCTCCCCCATCTCTTTCTCCCTCTCTTTCTCTTCCTCCAGTGTAGGCCAGGTGTCAGCAACAACAACATGGACTTGTTGGGGAGAGCTCTGCCAAAAGAGTGCATAAGGGAGTTTTGGCAGGGCTGTAGATGGAGGGATGGGTGGATGGATACAAAGGAGGAGGAGAGGGCTGGTCAATAAACACCTGAGGATAAATAGTCTGCCAACAGAACACTGCTGCCTCTTTGTTTGGCGGAAAGAGGGAGAGATGAAGTGGAGAGGAGAGGAGAGGAGAGGAGAGGAGAGGAGAGGAGAGGAGAGGAGAGGAGAGGAGAGGAGAGGAGAGGAGAGGAGAGGAGAGGAGAGGAGAGGAGAAGAGAAGAGAAGAGAAGAGAAGAGAAGAGCAGAGAGGAGAGGAGAAGAGAAGAGAAGAGAAGAGAAGAGAAGAGAAGAGGAGAGGAGAGGAGAGAAGAGAAGAGGAGAGGAGAGGAGAGGAGAGGAGAGGAGAGGAGAGGAGAGGAGAGGAGAGGAGAGGAGAATGTTAGTCTATATTAGGCTACATTTAGAACACAGCAGCAAATCACCCTAAATTCCTCCAAAATGAGGGAGGAGAAGATGGATGGATGAGAGGGAGGACAAGGACACAGTTCTCTGGAGGCTGTGGAGCACATCAGTCTGTCACTGCCTGAGGGGGACACACGCACAGTCACACACACACACACACAGTCTGCACAGCTTTACTCAGCGTGCTCCCCCATCATCAGATCATTTCAGGGTAATAATTAATACAGTGAGCTGAAACATAGGAGTCATTACTAATACTCTGAAATTAATGCATGTGGATCATTGGTATGACATAGAAAAGCTGCAGTAAGCTTTCTTGGAGCACTTACTTTATAACATGATGCAAAAGCTTTGCTAAGAAAGTTGAATGTGAATGGTGTGGGCTCGGCTAGGTTTGCATAGTGAGGATGGGGGGGGGGGGGTGATGGAGTTGCGATGGTGCCCGGTATATTTGGGCACTGCCAGCTGTGTCTTTCCCTGAGCCCCAGTGGGGCTGTGCTGGGTGAGAGTGTGTGGTGTGTGTGTAGATATGGGTGTGTGTATGTGTGTGCGGCATGTGCATGTGTGTGAGTGTTTCATTTTATGTGTGCGTGCGTGCCTGCCTGCATGTGTTCAGCAGTCCCCCTAGTCCCCCTCAGCCCTGTAGCAGCAGAGAGAGAGAGAGAGAGCAAGTGCCCCTGGCCAGACAACCCTAGTCTAGCCTTATCTCCCTCCCCCTGCTGCCTAATGGAACTGCTCTCCTCTCTCTGCAAACACTTCAAGGCAAATATTAGTAACCAGTGATGCACTAATCAGCCACTGATTGTGGTCAAAGCCACAGAGGTATTCAATAAAATAACTGATCTCTTCCTCCCTCGTCTATCACCCCTATTCTCTCTCTCACTCTCCTTTTCTCTCCTGCTCTATTCCCTCCCTCTCCTCTGTGCACTTAGACTCTCTGTCTGTCTCTCTTTTTTTCTCTCCCTTCCCTCTGTTCACTTGGTCTCTCTCTCTCTATTCATCCTGTTCACGAACCCTCCCTCTTTCTTTCTCTCTCTCCCTCTCTCTCTCTCTCTCTCTCTCTCTGGGCAGAGTGCCAGCCTGTCTTCCTGGCGCTGAGCCAGCAGCCCCCCCCCTCTCCTCTCTGATTGATGGCCCCTCTATTTGGGAAGAGGAGGAAAAGAAACACAGAGAGAGGGAATGAGGAAAGGAGAGCAGTAAAGCACACACACACGCACACGTAAACACACACACACGCACAATGAAAAACAAACAAACAAACAAACAAACAGAGCAGAACAGAACAGAACAGAGCACACACACACACACAGCACACACACACACACACACACACACACACACACACACACACACACACACACACACACACACACACACACACACACACACACACACACACACACACACACACACACACACACACACACACAGATATTGACACAAAAAATATTGAAATGCTCTCAGAAAAGCAACATAGCCCACCATGAGAGACATGGAGCATTAAGACAGAAACACAGACATCCCCCGCCATACACACACGTTTATCCTGTACATACGACTAATACAACTTGAAACACACACACACACACACACACACACACACACACACACACACACACACACACACACACACACACACACACACACACACACACACACACACACACACACACACACACACACACACACACACACACACACACACACACACACACACACACACACACACACACACACACACACACACACACACACACACACACACACTCCCTCTCTTACTAAACCAGATATAGAGGCTCTGTCAAATAAACAGAAAAAGACCTACAACACTCTCATTCATGCATGTGCACACACACACACACACACACTCACGTACAAACCACACACACAAGAACACACAATAATACACACACATAAAAAATACACACACAAAACACACATAGAGCGGCTCTTTAGCAGACAAAGAGAAGCCTTTACGGGACATCTGTGAAAACGCAGTCCTGCGGGCAAATTTCTGCCTGAGTCCCAGAGTTAGGGTTATTTTTAACAATATCTCTCGTAGGCTCCCCAGCAATATAATGCGCTTACCCATTACTCTGACATTCATATTCACACACTGCCAGCTTGCCAGCTTACCAGCTTGGGCTGACAGACTGCTACAGCTTTAAACTCCTGTCCACCACAAAGCAATTATACAGTACACAACTAGTCCCATACACTGGCCACACACACACACACGATGGCAGTACACATACACCTTGGTAGTACACATACACAACTCATTCTTATTTGTGTCTGAAAGGCACTGGAGCGTACCGTTCACCGTTGGGGATCTACACAGACACACACACAAAGCAAACAG
This sequence comes from Salvelinus fontinalis, assembly GCF_029448725.1. Taxonomy (NCBI): domain Eukaryota; kingdom Metazoa; phylum Chordata; class Actinopteri; order Salmoniformes; family Salmonidae; genus Salvelinus; species Salvelinus fontinalis. The sequence goes on from NC_074678.1 coordinate 33,170,268, forward strand.
ACACACCATGCAGGCGAACACAGACGTTAGATAATGATTCGGTCTCACACACATATATGAACAGGCATGCATATGTGCTCACACACACCTATACACACACACACACACCTATACACACACACCTATACACACACACACACACACACACACACACACACACACACACACACACACACACACACACACACACACACACACACACACACACACACACACACACACACACACACACACACACACACACGTTCATCCACAAACCCCAAGCAGAGCATCTGTAGCTACTCAGAGGACTTTTGATCGAGTGACAAACCCATTAGGCTAAAAGGCTAGCTCCCTGGGAATGAATCACTCTCTCTCTCTCTCATTCCAACATGATTACATCACTCTCTCTCTCTCTCTGCCTCATTATTCACAAATGAGCTCTGTTACACATGCATGCACTCACACACTCCTACATCAAAGACACACACACACACACACACACACATAGAGCACATATGCTATAACATGTGCAAAGAGGGGTTGCACACATCAGTGATCACACACACATGCTGTGCACACACACACAGACACACACACACACACACACACACACACACACACACACACACACACACACACACACACACACACACCGAAGGACGTTTGACCCGTCCAAAGCCTCCTCCAACTGACCCACATACACCCCTCATCCTAATCCATCTCTTTAAATAAACAGAGAAAAAAGCACTGAACCCACTAAGATCAAGCCTGGATTAAAGGATGGAGGAGAGGAGGAGGAGGAGGTGATGGTGGTGAGAAAAAGAGGGGAGAGAGAGAGACCCAATCCTATTACAGGCAAATCAGTGTGTTGGAAATGAAGGCATTAAAGCAAAGCCCATCTTCATCTCTCTACCACACACAGCTCTGGATTCAGGTTATAATGCCATCTTCATCTCTCTACCACACACAGCTCTGGATTCAGGTTATAATGCCATCTTCATCTCTCTACCACACACAGCTCTGGATTCAGGTTATAATGCCATCTTCATCTCTCTACCACACACAGCTCTGGATTCAGGTTATAATGCCATCTTCATCTCTCTACCACACACAGCTCTGGATTCAGGTTATAATGCCATCTTCATCTCTCTACCACACACAGCTCTGGATTCAGGTTATAATGCCATCTTCATCTCTCTACCACACACAGCTCTGGATTCAGGTTATAATGCCATCTTCATCTCTCTACCACACACAGCTCTGGATTCAGGTTATAATGCCATCTTCATCTCTCTACCACACACAGCTCTGGATTCAGGTTATAATGCCATCTTCATCTCTCTACCACACACAGCTCTGGATTCAGGTTATAATGCCATCTTCATCTCTCTACCACACACAGCTCTGGATTCAGGTTATAATGCCATCTTCATCTCTCTACCACACACAGCTCTGGATTCAGGTTATAATGCCATCTTCATCTCTCTACCACACACAGCTCTGGATTCAGGTTATAATGCCATCTTCATCTCTCTACCACACACAGCTCTGGATTCAGGTTATAATGCCATCTTCATCTCTCTACCACACACAGCTCTGGATTCAGGTTATAATGCCATCTTCATCTCTCTACCACACACAGCTCTGGATTCAGGTTATAATGCCATCTTCATCTCTCTACCACACACAGCTCTGGATTCAGGTTATAATGCCATCTTCATCTCTCTACCACACACAGCTCTGGATTCAGGTTATAATGCCATCTTCATCTCTCTACCACACACAGCTCTGGATTCAGGTTATAATGCCATCTTCATCTCTCTACCACACACAGCTCTGGATGCAGGTTATAATGCCAGCTAAACACAACCAGCCGAGGCTACGTATTAATATGCATTATATGTACACATAGACACATAGAAACATCCACTGGGCTGTTTGGGCAGACAGCTAGTGCTAATTAGGCATGAGCGAGCAAACACACACACACACACACACACAGACATTTATTATGCAGACACTAGAGCACACCCATTTTGTAAACCCTGTCACTCTCTCTCTTTATCTCACTCACACACACAAACACTCAGCTAAATGACGTCCAATAGAATAATGTATGGTTCATTCTGACCCAACTCGGACGGTTGTTCTGGTCTGGGTCTGGCACTGAGGGAACAAACAGATAAAGAATGAGCATATAACGAGAGGTTTGTCCTTCACTCTACGCCAGATTGCTGTGAACCTCTCAGAGGAACGTGTCTGTCTGTTCGTTTGCATATGCCTGTCCATTGCTTGTCTATTAAACCTTATCCTTGTATCCAGCATTTCCACACCTTGGGCAAATTCACAATTCCTATCACACACACGCACACGCACACACACGCACACGCACACACTCCTGTAAGCCTAGCACTGAATATATAACTAGCCTTCTGTAGGCCATTATCACTTACTATATCCACTGAGCCTTCTAGACCTGACTGAATATATACACTGCCGTTCAAAAGTTTGGGGTTATTTAGAAATGTTCTTGTTTTTGAAAGAAAAGCTCATTTTTTGTCCATTAAAATAACATCAAATTGATCAGAAATATAGTGTAGACATTGTTGATGTTGTAAATGACTATTGTAGCTGGAAACAGCTGGTTTTAAATGGAATATCTACATAGGCGTACAGAGGCCCATTATCAGCAACCATCACTCCTGTGTTCCAATGGCACATTGTGTTAGCAAATCCAAGTTTATAATTTTAAAAGGATAATTGATCATTAGAAAACCCATTTGCAATTATGTTAGCACAGCTGAAAACTGTTGTCCTGATTAAAGAAGCAATAAAACTGGCCTTCTTTAGACTAGTTGAGTATCTGGAGCATCAGCATTTGTGGGTTCGATTACAGGCTCAAAATGGCCAGAAACAAAGACCTTTCTTCTGATAATCATCAGTCTATTCTTGCTCTGAGAAATGAAGGCTATTCCATGCGAGAAATTGCCAAGAAACTAAAGATCTGGTACAACGCTTTGTACTACTCCCTTCACAGAACAGCGAAAACTGTCTCTAACCAGAATATAAAGAGGAGTGGGAGGCCCCGGTGCACATCTGAGCAAGAGGACAAGTACAGTAGAGTGTCTAGTTTGAGAAACAGACGCCTCACAAGTCCTCAACTGGCAGCGTCATTAAATAGTACCCGCAAAACACCAGTCTCAACGTCAACAGTGAAGAGGCGACTCCGGGATGCTGGCCTTCTAGGCAGAGTTGCAAAGAAAAAGCCATATCTCAGACTGGCCAATAAAAATAAAAGATTAAGATGGGCAAAAGAACACAGACACTGGACAGAGGAACTCTGCCTAGAAGGCCAGCATCCCGGAGTCACCTCCTCACTGTCGACGCTGAGACTGGTGTTTTGCGAGTACTATTTCATTAAGCTGCCAGTTGAGGACTTGTGAGGTGTCTGTTTCTCAAACTAGACCCCAAACTTTTGAACAGTAGTGTACAGTAGAACTATGAACAGAGTGCCTTGCAGGCCAGTATCCTTGAATACAGTATATAACATCACTGAATATAGTATGTAACTAGCCTTCTGCAGACCTATGTACAGAAAGTATTCAGACCCCTTGACTTTTTCCACATTATGTTACGTTACAGCATTATTCTAAAATGCATTAAATTGTTGTTTTTTTCTCGTCAATCTACACACAATAGCCCATAAATATAAAGCAATTTAATACATAATATTTTATTTTTGCAAATGTATAAATAAAAAAAACTTAAATATCATATTTACATAAGTATTCAGGCCCTTTACTCAGTACCTTGTTGAAGCACCTTCGGCAGTGATTACAGCCTTGACTCTTCATGGGTATGATGCTACAAGCTTGGCACAACTTTATTTGGGGAGTTTCTCCCATTCTTCTCTCTCAAGCTCTGTCAGGCTGGATGGGGAGCGTCACTGCACAGCTATTTTCAGGTCTCTCCAGGGATGTTCGATCGGGTTCAAGTCCGGGCTCTGGCTGGGCCACTCAAGGACATTCAGAGACTTGTCCCGAAGCCACTCTTGCGTTGTCTTGGCTGTGTGCTTTGGGTCATTGTCCTGTTGAAAGGTGAACCTTCGGTCCAGTCTGAAGGCCTGAGGGCTCTGGAGCAGGTTTTCGTGAAGGATCTCTCGGGACTTTGCTCCGTTCATCTTTCCCTTGATCCTGACTAGTCTCCTAGTCCCTGCTGCTGAAAAACATCCCCACAGTATGATGCTGCCACCATCATGCTTCACGGTAGGGATGGTGCCAGGTTTCCTCCAGACGTGACGCTTGGCATTCAGGCCAAAGACTTCAATCTTGGTTTCATCATACCAGAGAATCTAATTTCTCATGGTCTGAGAGTCCTTTAGGTGCCTTTTGGCAAACTCCAAGCGGGCTGTCATATGGCTTCTGTCTGGCCACTCTATCATAAAGGCCTACTTGGTGGAGTGCTGCAGAGATGGTTGTCCTTCTGGAAGGTTCTCAATTCTGCAAAGAGGAACTCTGGAGATCTGTCAGAGTGATCATCAGGTACTTGGTCACCTCCCTGACCAAGGCCCTTCTCACCCGATTGTTCAGTTTGGCCGGGCGGCCAGATCTAGGAATAGTCTTGGTGGTTCCAAACTTCTTCCATCTAAGAATGATGGAGGCTACTGCGTTCTTGGGGAGCTTATATAGACAGGTGTGTGCCTTTCCAAATCATGTCCAATCAATTGAATTTACCATAGATGGACTCAAATCTAACTCCAAAAAGTTCTGGGATACTGTAAAGTCCATGGAAAACAAGAGCACCTCCTCCCAGCTGCCCACTGCACTGAGGCTAGATAACACGGTCACCACTGATAAGTCCGTGATAATCGAAAACTTCAACAAACATTTCTCAATGGCTGGCCATGCCTTCCACCTGGCGACTCCAACCTTGGCCAACAGCCCCGCCCCCCCCCCGCTGCTACTCGCCCAAGCCTCCCCAGCTTCTCCTTTACCCATATCCAGATAGCAGATGTTCTGAAAGAGCTGGAAAACCTGGACCCATGCAAATCAGCTGGGCTTGACAATCTGGACCCCCTATTTCTGAAACTGTCCGCCGCCATTGTCGCACCCCCTATTACCAGCCTGTTCAACCTCTCCTTCGTATCATCTGAGATCCCCAAGGATTGGAAAGCTGCCGCTGTCACCCCCCTCTTCAAAGGGGGAGACACCCTGGACCCAAACTGTTACAGACCTATATCCATCCTGCCCTGCCTAGCTAAGGTCTTCGAAAGCCAAGTCAACAAACAGATCACTGACCATCTCGAATCCCACCGTACCTTCTCCGCTGTGCAATCCGGTTTCCGAGCCGGTCACGGGTGCACCTCAGCCACGCTCAAGGTACTAAACGATATCATAACCACCATCGATAAAAGACATTACTGTGCAGCCGTCTTCATCGACCTGGCCAAGGCTTTCGACTCTGTCAATCACCATATTCTTATCGGCAGACTCAATAGCCTCGGTTTTTCTAATGACTGCCTTGCCTGGTTCACCAACTACTTTGCAGACAGAGTTCAGTGTGTCAAATCGGAGGGCATGTTGTCCGGTCCTCTGGCAGTCTCTATGGGGGTACCACAGGGTTCAATTCTCGGGCCGACTCTTTTCTCTGTATACATCAATGATGTTGCTCTTGCTGCGGGCGATTCCCTGATCCACCTCTACGCAGATGACACCATTCTGTATACTTCCGGCCCTTCCCTGGACACTGTGCTATCTAACCTCCAAACGAGCTTCAATGCCATACAACACTCCTTCCGTGGCCTCCAACTGCTCTTAAACGCTAGTTAAACCAAATGCATGCTTTTCAACCGTTCGCTGCCTGCACCCGCACGCCCGACTAGCATCACCACCCTGGACGGTTCCGACCTAGAATATGTGGACATCTATAAGTACCTAGGTGTCTGGCTAGACTGCAAACTCTCCTTCCAGACTCATATCAAACATCTCCAATCCAAAATCAAATCTAGAGTCGGCTTTCTATTCCGGAACAAAGCCTCCTTCACTCACGCCGCCAAACTTACCCTAGTAAAACTGACTATCCTACCGATCCTCGACTTCGGCGATGTCATCTACAAAATAGCTTCCAATACTCTACTCAGCAAACTGGATGCAGTTTATCACAGTGCCATCCGTTTTGTTACTAAAGCACCTTATACGACCCACCACTGCGACCTGTATGCCCTAGTCGGCTGGCCCTCGCTACATGTTCGTCGTCAGACCCACTGGCTCCAGGTCATCTACAAGGCTATGCTAGGTAAAGTGCCGCCTTATCTCAGTTCACTGGTCACGATGGCTACACCCACCCGTAGCACGCGCTCCAGCAGGTGTATCTCACTGATCATCCCTAAAGCCAAAACCTAATTTGGACGCCTTTCCTTCCAGTTCTCTGCTGCCTGCGACTGGAACGAATTGCAAAAATCTCTGAAGTTGGAGACTTTTATCTCCCTCAACAACTTTAAAAATCTGCTATCCGAGCAGCTAACCGATCGCTGCAGCTGTACATAGTCCATCTGTAAACTACCCACCCAATTTACCTACCTCACCCCCATACTGCTTTTATTTATTTACTTTTCTGCTCTTTTGCACACCAGTATCTCTTCTTGCACATGATCATCTGATGATTTATCACTCCAATGTTAATCTGCTAAATTGTAATTATTCGATTTATTGCCTACCTCATGCCTTTTGCACACATTGTATATAGATTCTCTTTTTTCTACCATGTTATTGACTTGTTTATTGTTTACTCCATGTGTAACTCTGTGTTGTTGTCTGTTCACACTGCTATGCTTTATCTTGGCCAGGTCGCAGTTGCAAATGAGAACTTGTTCTCAACTAGCCTACCTGGTTAAATAAAGGTGAAATAAATAAAATAAAAAAATCAAGTTGTAAAAACATCTCAAGGATGATAAATGGAAACAGGATCCACCTGAGTGTCACGCCCTGACCTTAGTCTTTGTTTTCTTTATTATTTTGGTTAGGTCAGGGTGTGACAAGGGTGGTTGGTTTAGTTTTTGTATTGTCTAGGTGTTTTCGTCCTGTCTAGGGTTTTTGTATATCTATGGGGATTTAGTTATCTATGTATATGTAGGTCTATGGTGGCCTGAATTGGTTCTCAATCAGAGGCAGCTGTTTATCGTTGTCTCTGATTGGGGATCATATTTAGGTTGCCATTTTCCATTTTGGTTTTGTGAGTTGTTATTCTATGTTTAGTTGCCTGTTTGCACTAGACATATTGCTTCACAGTTCGTTTTGTTATTTTGTTAAGTTTTGTTTAGTGTTGCATTCGTTTAATAAATAGAATGTACACTTATCCCGCTGCGCCTTGGTCTCCTCCTTATGACGACCGTGACACTGAGCTCAATTTCGAGTATCATAGCATAGGGTCTGAATACTTATGTAAATAAGGTATTTCTGTTATTTATTTTTAATACATTTGAAAAAAAAATTGCTTTGTCATTATGGGGTATTGTGTATGTTGATGAGGAAAAACCTTTATTTCATCTATTTTAGAAAAAGGCTGTAACGTAGCAACATTTGGAAAAAGGGAAGGGGTCTGAATACTTTCCAAATGTGCTGTATTTCACTGCATAATCAACCCCTGTACTGAGTCTTCGTTTGGACGCAGATCCGTGAGACTTCTGAAAACATATAGCATGGAATATATAACTGGCAGTCTGCAGACCTAAAACATCACGTGTTGATATGACTTAATTTCTGCCGACATATACTGTATATCACTGAATAAGTAAGCCCAGTCTACTAGTCCTTCAATGGTCCTACATACAGTATCAGTGGTGCTCCCCTATCTTTCACCCAGTGAGGCAGACAAGTGTATGCTGTGCTCCGTTAGCTGTTCTCTGATCTAAAGCCACCATAATTCCATAGCAGATCACTGATCACCATCTCCACGGCAGGAAGGAGGGGAAAACAAACACACAGATCAGTTAGTATCAGATCAGTTAGTGTCAGATCAGTTAGTATCAGATCAATTAGTATCAGATCAGATAGTATCAGATCAGTTAGTATCAGATCAGTTAGTATCAGATCAGTTAGTATCAGATCAGTTAGTATCAGATCAGTTAGTATCAGATCAATTAGTATCAGATCAGATAGTATCAGATCAGTTAGTATCAGATCAGTTAGTATCAGATCAGTTAGTATCAGATCAATTAATATCAGCTCAGTTAGTATCAGATCAGTTAGTATCAGATCAATTAGTATCAGATCAGTTAGTATCAGATCAGTTAGTATCAGATCAGTTTGTATCAGATCAATTAGTATCAGATCAGATAGTATCAGATCAGTTAGTATCAGATCAATTAATATCAGCTCAGTTAGTATCAGATCAGTTAGTATCAGATCAATTAGTATCAGATCAGTTAGTATCAGATCAGTTAGTATCAGATCAGTTAGTATCAGATCAATTAGTATCAGATCAGTTAGTATCAGATCAGTTAGTATCAGATCAGTTAGTATCAGATCAGTTAGTATCAGATCAATTAGTATCAGCTCAGTTAGTATCAGATCAGTTAGTATCAGATCAGTTAGTATCAGATCAATTAGTATCAGATCAGTTAGTATCAGATCAGTTAGTATCAGATCAATTAGTATCAGCTCAGTTAGTATCAGATCAGTTAGTATCAGATCAGTTAGTATCAGATCAGTTAGTATCAGATCAGTTAGTATCAGATCAGTTAGTATCAGATCAGTTAGTATCAGATCAGTTAGTATCAGATCAGTTAGTATCAGATCAATTAGTATCAGTATCCCTGTTGGCAGCCGGCCCATTCCCTCCAAATCTTCTCATATACACATCCCTCCCCGATCAGTAGAAGCTAAAGGGACTCTTGACATCGCGAGTGACCGCGATGGCTCAATTAATGGCAGCAGCACATGAGATGGCCCTGTGCGTGAAAATGAGGAGAGTAATGGCACGCGACTAGGGCTGGGAAGAGAGGAACTAAGAGCAGATACTGCTAAATGTATTCATGATTCATTATTCCTCGCCAGAGCTCAAAGCTCCCCTTGTCGTTTCTCGGTGCACTCTCACTCTTTTTCCTTCTTTCACCCTCTCTTTCTCTGGCTCTCACTCATCCTTCCTCTCTATCTCCTTTCTCTCTCATATCACACTCTCTCTATTTAACTCCCCCCTTCTCTCTTTTTTGCTCAACACCTCTCTCTCCCCCTCTCTTTTCACTGTCTCAGCTTTCCTCTCCCTTCTCCTGTGGCCCACCCCCCCTCTCTCCTCAGCTGCTCTCTCTTCCTCTCTCTCATTCCCTCCTTCCCTTCCTCCCCTCCCTCTCCATCCCTCCCCTCTCCCTTTCTGGAGTAGTACAGGCAGATCTCTGTTCATTTCTCCTCTGTGGTGACAGTAGAGTTTACAGTGGAGCTCTGCCCTGGCTCCCTGGCTACTGGCTAACGGCCACCTTTCACCACACACTCTGTGGTTCTGGATCTGTTAGCTTTGGATCTGTGGTTCTGGGGCTTGGTTTCACTGGGGCTCGTTCTGCTAGCCTTGGGTCTATCGGGTTCTGCTATACCTGGTACTGGGTCTGTTTGGTTCTGCTAAACACCATCAGACATTTTCACTGCTGTCCGTGATGCCGGAGTAGAAGCCTGGAAGTCACCTTGAATGAAGGCGTCAGTCAAGTGGATAACGCGCCACAACGCTCACTCTGCAACAATGCGCCACGTGTCTGTCAATGGCACATTAGCTGGAAATGTGAGGAAAAGACAGGGACATGGGGTGCCTGCCAGGACTCTGCTGCTCATGACGCACCCACACACATATGCACACCACACACACACACCCTACTGTGACAAACACACTCTTTCAGATAGTACGAGAAATACTGCAATTCATGCATATGAAACGCACACATATAAGAGCCACAGTGGACAATGAAAAATGTGTGTGTGTGTGTGTGTGTGTGTGTGTGTGTGTGTGTGTGTGTGTGTGTGTGTGTGTGTGTGTGTGTGTGTGTGTGTGTGTGTGTGTGTGTGTGTGTGTGTGTGTGTGTGTGTGTGTGTGTGTGTGTGTGTGTGTGAGATCGAGAAAGCGGCTGATATCAGGGAGGGCTAAAACGGATGGTGATTGTGGTGTTTGTCCTCCGCTGCTCCCTGTAAAGACCATCACTGAAGCAGACCAGACAACACAGACTGTAATACTGACAGACAGTAACATCTCTCTTACCTGTTTGTGCATCTCAATGTTCAGCCCGTAGGACATCTCATAGTACTGCAGAGAGAGAAAAGAACAGTATTCAATAAGTATACAGAGGTAATAGATCAAATACTGTAGAATCAAGGGATCAATCATGTGTGTGTGTGCGTCTGTTCGTGTCCGCATGGTGGAAATGTGAGTGTGTGTGTGTGTGTGTGTCAGTGTGTATGAGGCTGTTTGTCTCTCTCAGCGCCAGCGTGGGTGTGTGTGTGTGTGTGTGTACACACAGTAATGTGCAGTAATAACTTCCATCCAGGGCTGGAGAGACAGGGAGGATCAGTCATTGTGACAAAGCCAGTCTCAGTAGGCACATGAACAGCACCGAGAGTGAGGACCATCAAACCTGACTACGGACACTCTCTCTCCTCTCTGTTTCTGTCTCTTCTCTCCCTCCCTGAATCTCTTACTTTGTCTCTTTCTCTACTTCTCTCTCGCTCTTGATCTCTCTCTCTGGCGTATCTGTTTCTTCCTCCGTCTCTATTGCGCACAAACACACGTACCCTCTACTTTCTATTGTCCATCTCTGAATCCTCTCCTCTGCATCATAAAAGCTTATTCTCATCATGTCCTCCCTCCACCTCTCTCTCATCTCTCATTTTGTTTTACCATTCTTATTAATTCCCTCTCTCTCTTGATCTCTAACTATTCTTAATAATGCTCATTCTCTATCTTTCTCTCTATCATAATATATACTGTAAGTAGTGTACTGAGGACCAGTATGCTAATGTAGTGGTATACTGGACAACACAGAGCAGAGCAGTCTGTATAGAGCAGTCTGTATAGAGGAATAAGGGCTATGTAACGATTTTGTAAATAGGCTGAAAGACACTGTATAAGGTTCTATGGAGAACCAATATGGCTGGACCCATGCAGAGAGGTGAACAATGTGGGAATGGAGTACTGTATAGTCCATATGGACTTAGGAAAGATAGTTTTAAGGAGAATGTGTGTACGTATGAGTGTGTGTATGTGTGTGTCTGTGTGTGTGTCTGTGTGTGTGTGTGTGTGTGGGGGGGGGGGGGGGGGGGGGGGTGAATTTATGTAAGATACAAATGCCCTCCACACATGATCTTTAGCCCCAAACGTACTGTACTGTGTTACTACAAGAAATCCATCCAGCTCAACCACACCAAAATACATGTCATCTTTAAACAGTCCATATTCTCAGTCATCTTATCTACACTCATTCATTTGAATGGTGTACGTTCCAATAACACTGCTCCAGACATGCTATTCCAAGGCCCCACTGTATCATTCTCAGTGATATAAAAGAATGGCCTTAAAATCCCCATGCAGGCTTATGATCTCAGGTGAAAAACCAAGCTAAGCTAGCTAAGAGCCCCAACACTACACAACAGCTACACAACAGCAGCAGCAGGCAGCCACAGAGCTGTTATCAAGCCTGGTCTACTACAGACAGACAGCAGAGCAGAGTTGTTATAGCGTTGTGCAGGTTTGTCTGTTCTGTTTCTTAATGGCTTCATCTTTCCCTAGCTGCCTGCCTGCCTGCCAGCCCCCCCCCCCCCCCCCCCCCCCCCCCTTATATAATCTCTCCCTTGTGTCAGTGCATTCTCATTGAGCGCCGTGTGTATAATCCCTGGTATGTTCGTGCGTGCGTGTGTGTGTCAGTCTGGAGCAGATTGTGCCCGGTATGTGGCGGATGTGGCAGAGGCTCAGCCCGGCGGAGAAACAGTAAGCCAGCCTGCTGACATCGCTCACCCAACCACCACAACGAGGAGGGTGTGTGTGTGTGTGTGTGTGTGTGTGTGTGTGTGTGTGTGTGTGTGTGTGTGTGTGTGTGTGTGTGTGTGTGTGTGTGTGTGTGTGTGTGTGTGTGTGTGTGTGTGTGTGTGTGTGTGTGTGTGTGTGTGTGTGTGTGTGTGTGTGTGTGTGTGTGTGTGTGTGTGTGTGTGTGTGAGTGTGTGTGTGTGTGAGGGTGTTGGGCCCTCAGGCTAGACCCTACTGGGTCACTGTAGTGAGACGATGTTTTTCATTGGCTAACTAGTCCACAGCCATCAACAACATCCACCCCCTATCGGTCTCTCTAGCCTTTAGTCTGACATACAGACACACTGTAATTTGAGCAACCAACTATAAAGCATTCCTTCACTTCATTCAACCAGCTGCAGCTCTTTTCTTTCTCTCTCTCTGCTGTTCATCTCTTGCTCTCTTCTTCCATTCATCTCAGAGTGTTTGCTCTCTCCTTTGCCCTTCCATTTCACTGTGAGTCATCGTGTTGAGTGAGTGTCAGAGTGTCTCGCCAGCCAGCCTGTGTCTTTACTATTCTGTTAAGGCAACCTCCAGACTTAAGAAGAAGCTTTGTGGAGTGCATCTAATCCAAGGTGATTTGGCTTAATGGGATGTGTGTGAGTGCCTGCACGTAGACTGCATTGTTCATCAGCGTCCCTCAGGTGTGCCTGTCTCTTTACTTCTCCATCTCCTCCCATACAGACATCAGTGTGTTAATGTAATACATTATTAGAAAGCGCTTCTCACATATCCTTAAGACTAGCCAGATCTGACTTTTAGCTCTGCATTAATTCAACATAGCGAAGTAACTAAATCCCTAAAAGTAGATTTAGGACAGAAGGTCTTTACATCTTGTTTCATCATCAGAGTTGGAGAAATATGACCAAATCCCAACCAAAATGGATTGACCTTGGAGTGGCCTTTCTTATTGGGCCTACGAGGGGCTTATGTTGATGGAGCCCCCAGCAGCCGATCTTTGTGAATATGTGTGTGCTGCTGTGCTCCTCCATGTTACCAGACAGTTCAGACAGGTTTAAGACTCTTAAAACAGCCACAATCCTCAGCTACATCTGGCTCCTGTTTTTTTCCCACTAAATCGTCAGCTCACAGTATCATATGTCATAGAGACCGTTAGCTTACTGGGGAGCAATCATTTTACAATTCTATCCTCATCCCTCTCTCTCTCCCTCCCTCTATCCCTCTTCCTCAGCCCTGGTTCTCTCCTTCCTCCCCGCCCTTCCTCTCACAATCCCTCCATCTCTCTCTCCATCTCTCTCTCTCTGGCAATCTGTGACTTTTATGTTCCTGAAGAGAGAACAGTGTGTCAGGCTGAATCAGACAGATGAGTTAGAGGCTGAGAGTACTGCATTAATCCACCCCCCCCCTCCCCTCACACACACATAACACACACACCCCTCCCGCCTGCGGGGCTGTATCACACACACACACACACATGCACGCACGCGCGCGCACACACACACACACACACACACACACACACACACACACACACAATTGCACAAAGTTACAGTGGATGAGTGACCACATGGATGGTCATTAAAAGCAGACCCCTGCGGAGCCCCTTTATCTCAAACATAAGCACCACACACACACATACTAAGACACACACACACATACTAAGACACACACACACATACTAAGACACACACATACTAAGACACACACACACACATACTAAGACACACACACATACTAAGACACACACACACACACACATACTAAGACACACACACATACTAAGACACACACACATACTAAGACACACACACATACTAAGACACACACACACACACGTCCGTCTACTCTATTCGTCTCAGACCTGACACTGACAGACACCTCTCAGTCTCTGATTAGAAAGTAAAACAATGTAGTTTTATTTAAAAATACACTGTGAGATTCCGAGAGAACTGTAAAATCTGAGCCCCATGAATTACAAGGCACCCGCAGACACCCTCTCCTGTGTGCGTGTGCGTGTGCGCGTGTGTGTGTGTGTGTGTGTATACGCGTGACCACCACTGTAGTTATACATTGATCATGTCTCTGTAGACTACCACAGTAGACTAACAGAGACAGGTTGTATATAGTTTATGCATAAAGCTGCAGAGAGATTAAACAAAATGTACAAAACACCAGAGCCAACCCCTGCTGCCTGCTTAGACTTGTACCTCGTTTTATGGTGCCAACATTCCAATATGCTGCTCCAAATGAATCCTGATGTCTATTCCATGCTCAACATCATAATCATCATCAGCCAGGTCGTAAATCATTCCCTGGAAGTAGTACGTTAGCGGGAGGGAACATCCCGTACCTTGTATTTAAATCTACAAAATAATGAATGATACAAGCAGTCTAAAGAAAGAGTGGGCTGCTGGCTGCCTGTGGAAACAAGTCTTAGTTTACATGACAGGCCCGTCTAACTACCTAAATATAGCCTTCTGGGTTAGCCCTACAGTGGAGCCACTGAGACCTTGTTACTTCATATTATTTACGTGTCTATGCTTACGCTCTCTCTCTCTCTGTCTCTCTCTCTGTCCCTCTCTCCGTCTCTCAATCTCTCTCTCTTTCAGCCACTCTCTCTGACTGACTACTTCTCGCTAAGCCTCTCTTTTCATTTTTTCCCCGTACTTTCTCGCTCTTGAGCCCCTGTCCATGCCTTTCACCCTCCATTTCATCCTCCCTCCCTCCGTCCATCTCTCCCTCCCTCTCACTTTCTGTTCCTCACACTCCCTTCCTCCAGATCACTGCCCATGCAGTAGGTATTAAAGCAACTAGGTAAAAATACTTTGAAGGACTATTTAAATGTTTTGTTTTTTACTTTTAACTCCACTACATTCCTAAAGACAATATGCAATTTTTACTCTGATACATTTCCCCTGACACTCCAAAATACTTACATTTAAAATGCTTAGCAGGACAAGACATTTTTTATAATTCAAGCACTTATCAAGATAACACGTGGTCATTCCTACTGCCTCTGATCTGGCGGACTCACTAAACACAAATGCTTTGTTTGTTATTTGTTGGAGTGTGCCCCTGGCTATCCGTACATATCCAAAACAAGAAAATCTTGCCGTCTGGTTTCCTTAACTGTATAAGGAATTTGAAAGGATTTATAGCATTTACTTCTACTTTTGCTAATTAAGTATATTTAAGCATTGTCTTTTACTTTTACTAAAATAGTATTTTACTGGGTGACTTTTGACTTTAACTTGAGTAAATGTATCTTAAAAGAAGCTTTACTTTTACTCAAGCATGATATTTTTAAGCCTTGACACAATTGAGACATGAATTGTATGTGTGCCATTCAGAGGGTGAATGGGCAAGACAAAATATTTAAGTGCCTTTGAATGGGTATAGTTGTAGGTGACAGGCGCACTGGTTTAAATTTGTCAAGAACTGCAACGCTGCTGGGTTTTTCACACTCAACAGTTTCCCATGTGTATCAAGAATGGTCCACCACCCAAAGGAGTCAACATGGGTCAGTATGCCTGTGGAACGCTTGTCGAGTCCATGCCCCAAGGAATTGAGGCTGTTCTGACGGCAAAAGCGGATGGAACTCAATATTAGGAAGGTATTCCTAATGTTTTGTACACAGTGTATACACTATATGCAATATACAGTGTATTCGGAAAGTATTCAGACCCATTGACTTTTTGCAATGGGTCTGTTACATTATAGCCGTATTCTAAAATTGATCAAATAAAACATTTCCTCATCAATCTACACACAATACCCCATAA
Source organism: Salvelinus fontinalis (assembly GCF_029448725.1). NCBI lineage: Eukaryota > Metazoa > Chordata > Actinopteri > Salmoniformes > Salmonidae > Salvelinus > Salvelinus fontinalis. Next base: position 33,186,026 of record NC_074678.1, read on the forward strand.
TGACAAAGCAAAATCATAAATAGCCTATTTACATAACTATTCAGACCCTTTATATGAGACTACAAATTGAGCTCAGCTGCATCCTGTTTCCATTGATCCTCCTTGAGATGTTTCAACAACTTGATTGGATTCCACCTGTGGTAAATTCAATTGATTGGAAAGGCACACAGCTGTCTATGTAAGGTCCTGCAGTTGACAGTGTATGTCAGAGCAAAAACCAAGCCGTGTGATCGAAGGAATTATCAGGAGAGCTCAGAGACAGGATTGTGTCGAGGCACAAATCTGAGAAAGGGTACCAAAACATTTCTGCAGCATTGAAGGTCCCCAGAACACAGTGCAAGAAGTTTGGAACCACCAAGACTTCCTAGAGCTGGCTGCCCGGACAAACTGAGCAATCAAGGGAGAAGGTCCTTGGTCAGGAAGGTGACCAAGCACCCTATGGTCACTCTGACAGAGCTCCTCTGGGGAGATGGGAGACCATTCCAGAAGGACAACCATTTCTGCAGCACTTCACCAAATCAGGCCTTTATGGCAGAGTGGCCAAACGGAAGCCATTCCTCAGTAAAAGGCACATGACAGCCCACTTGGAGTTTGCCAAAAGGCACCTAAAGGACTCTCAGACCATGAGAAACAAGATTCTCTGGTCTGATGAAAGTCTTTGGCCTGAATGCCAAGCATCACTCTGGAGGAAACTTGGCACCATCCTTACAGTGAAGCATGGTGATGGCAGCATCGCACTGTGGGGATGTTTTCAGCGGCAGGGACTGGGAGACTAGATGAATGGAGCAAAGTACAGAGAGATCCTTAATGAAAACCTGCTCCAGAGTGCTCAGGACCTCAGACTGGGGCGAAGGTTCACCTTCCAACAGGACAACGACCCTAAGCACACAGCCAAGACAAAGCAGGAGCGGCTTCGGGACAAGCTTCTGAATGTCCTCGAATGGCCCAGCCAGAACCCAATCAAACATCTCTGGAGAGACCTGAAAATAGCTGTGCAGTGACGCTCCGTATCCAACCTGACAAAGATTGAGAGGATCTGCAGAGAAGAATGCGAGGAACTCCCCAAATACAGGTGTGCCAAGCTTGTAGCGTCATACCCAAGAAGACTCAAGGCTGTAATCGCTGCCAAATGTGCTTCAACAAAGTTCTGAGTAAAGGGTCTAAATTCTTTTTTTTATCCCATTTTTCTCCCCAATTTTCGTGGTATCCAATCGCTAGTAATTACTACCTTGTCTCATCGCTACAACTCCCGTACAGGCTCGGGAGAGACGAAGGTCGAAAGCCATGCGTCCTCCGAAGCACAACCCAACCAGCCGTACTGCTTCTTAACACAGCGCGCCTCCAACCCGGAAGCCAGCCGCACCAATGTGTCGGAGGAAACACCGTGTACCTGGCCCCCTTGGCTGGCGCGCACTGCGCCCGGCCCGCCACAGGAGTCGCTGGAGCGCGATGAGACAAGGATATCCCTACCGGCCAAACCCTCCCTACCCCGAACGACGCTATGCCAATTGTGCGTCGCCCCACGGACCTCGCGGTCGCGGCCGGCTGCGACAGAGCCTGGGCGCGAACCCAGAGACTCTGGTGGCGCAGTTAGCACTGCGATGCAGTGCCCTAGACCACTGCGCCACCCGGGAGGCCCTGGGTCTAAATTCTTATGTAAACATGCAGGGAAACATAAATCCATTTCACCTCATTTCTATCAGCATGTTACATGTGCGACCAGAGGGAAAAAAACTCTAGACCACTTTTACTCAAAACATAGAGAACGCTCCCTCGCCCTCCATTTGGCAAATTTGACTATAATCCTATCCTCTTGATTCCTGCTTACAAGCAAAAACTAAAGCAGGAAGTACCAGTGACTCACTCAATATGGAAGTGGTCAGATGACGCAGATGCTACACTACAGGACTGTTTTACTAGCACAGACTGGAATATGTTCCAGGATTCATCCGATGGCATTGAGGTGTACACCGCATCAGTCACCGGCTTCGTCAATAAGTGCATCGATGACATCGTCCCACAGTGACCATACATACATAGCCCAACCAGAAGCCATGGATTATAGGCAACATCTGCACTGAGCTAAAGGGTAGAGCTGCCGCTTTCAGAGAGTGGGACTCTAACCCGGACGATTATAAGAAATCCCGCTATGCCTTCTGACGAACCATCAAACAGGCAAAGCGTCAATACAGAACTAAGATTGAATCCTACTACACCGGCTTTGATGCTCGTTGGTTGTGGCAGTGCTTGCAAACTATTACGGACTACAAAGGAAAGCCCAGCCATGAGCTGCCCAGTGACACGAGCCTACCAGATGAGCTAAATTACTTCTATGCTCACTTCGAGGCAAGCTACCCTGAAGCATGCATGAGAGCACCAGCTGTTCCGGATGACTGTGTGATTTTTCTCTCCATAGCCGATGTGAGTAAGACCTTTAATTAAACCTCTTAAGGATCTTCCCCTTTTTTTCAATTTTTGCCTAAAATTGCATACCCAAATCTAACTGAAGCAAGGATACGCATGTTCTTTTTTTTACCCACTTTTTCTCCCCAATTTCGTGTTATCCAATTGGTAGTTACAGTCTTGCCTCATCGCTGCAACTCCCGTACGGACTTGGGAGAGGCGAAGGTCGAGAGCCGTGCGTCCTCCGAAACACAACCCAACCAAGCCGCACTGCTTCTTGACACAATGCCCACTTAGCCCAGAATCCAGCCGCACCAATGTGTCAGAGGGAATACTGTACACCTGGCAACTGTGCCAGCGTGCACTGTGCCCGGCCCGCCACAGGAGTCGCTAGTGCGCGATGGGACAAGGACATCCCTGCCGACCAAACCCTCACCTAACCCGGACGACGCTGGGCCAATTGTGTGCCGCCTCATGGGTCTCCCGGTCGCCGCCGGCTTTGACAGAGCCTAGACTCGAACCCAGAATCTCTAGTGGCACAGCTAGCAGTGCGATGTAGTGCCTTAGACTGCTACACGGGATGCCGGATATGCATATTCTTGATACCATGTGAAAGGAAACACTTTGAAGTTTGTGGAAATGTGAAACTAATGTAGGAGAATATAACAGTAGATCTGGCAAAAGATAATACAAAGAAAAAAACATGCAATTCTTTTCATTTTTTTTCTTCCATCATCTTTGAAATGCAAGAGAAAGGCTATAATGTATTATTCCAGCCCAGGTGCAATTTAGATTTTGGCAACTAGATGGCAGCAGTGTATGTGAAAAGTGTTAGACTGATCCAATGAACCATTGCATTTCTGTTCAAAATGTAGTGTCAAGACTGCCCAAATGTGCCTAATTGGTTTATTAATACATTTTCACAAGTTCATAACTGTGCACTCTCCTCAAACAATAGCATGGTATTATTTCACTGTAATAGCTACTATAAATTGGACAGTGCAGTTAGATTAACAAGAATTTAAGCTTTCTGCCAATATCAGATATGTCTATGTCATGGGAAATGTTCTTATTACTTACAACCTCATGCTAATCGCATTAGCCTACGTAAGCTCAACCGTCCCGCGAGGGACCCACTGATCCTGTTTAAACAGGTCAATAATCACCAGGCAGGTTGAAAATGTCAGTGAAGACACTTGCCAGTTGGTCAGCGCATGCTCGGAGTACATGTTCAGGGCCAGACAGACTATCAGAACATGTACTCCGAGCATGCGCTGACCAACTGGCAAGTGTCTTCACTGGCATTTTCAACCTGTCCCTGACCCAGTCTGTAACACCTACATGTTTCAAGCAGACCCCCATAGTCTCTGTGCCCAAGAACACCAAGATGTAACCTGCCTAAATGACTACTGAACCGTAGCACTCACGTCTGTAGCCATGAAAGGCTTTAAAATGCTGGTCATGGCTCACATCAACATCATCATCCCAGAAACCCTAGACCCACTCCAATTTGCATACCATCCCAACAGATCCACAGATGACGCAATCTCTATTGACCTCCACCCTGCCCTTACCCACCTGGACAAAAGGAACACCTACGTGAGAATGCTGTACATTGACTACAGCTCAGCGTTCAACACCATAGTGCCTTCAAAGCTCATCACTAAGCTAAGGACCCTGGGACTAAACACCTCCCTCTGCAACTGGATCCTGGACTTCCTGACGGTCCGGCCCCAGGTGATAAGGGTAGGCAACAACATATCTGCCACGCTGATCCTCAACACTGGGGCCCCTCAGGGGTGCGTGCTTAGTCCCCTACTGTACTCCCTGTTCACCCATGACTGCGTGGCCAAGTACGACTCCACACCAACATTAAGTTTGCCGACGACACAACGGTGGTAGGCCTGATCACCGACAACGATGAGACAGCCCATAGGGAGGAGGTCAAAGACCTGGTGGTGTGGTGCCAGGACAACAACCTCTTCCTCAACGTGATCATGACAAAGGAGATGATCGTGGACTACAAGAAAAGGAGGGCCGAGCACGCCTCCATTCTCATCGACAGGGCTGCAGTGGAGCTTCAAGTTCCTTGGTGTCCACATCACCAACAAAATATCATGGTCCAAACACACCAAGACAGTCGTGAAGAGGGCACGACAATGCCTATTCCCCCTCAGGAGACTGAAAAGATTTGGCATGGGTCCTCATATCCTCAAAAAGGATAGAAGTATCACGGTAGTATCACGGTTGCTGTATCACAACCGGCCGTGTTTGGGAGTCCCATATGGCGGTGCACGATTGGCCCAGCCTCCTCCGGGTTTGGCCTGTGTAGGCCATCATTGTAAAAATGTGTTCTTAACTGACTTGCCTAGTTAAATAAAATGTAAATAAATAATTCCAACCTTCAGACAGCCACAGATCAACCCATCTTTCCTAGTAAATCATCATTCAAATCAAATCACATTTTATTTGTCACATGCGTGGAATACAATAGATGTAGACCTTACACCTTGCCCAAACCGGCTGCGCGCGTGCGCCATCGTGCGCTATCGTGCATAAATGTATTTTCCCCCCTCACACCAAACGCGATCACGACACGCAGGTTAAAATATCAAAACAAACTCTGAACCAATGACATTAATTTGGGGACAGGTCGAAAAGCATTAAACATGTATGGCAATTTAGCTAGTTAGCTTGCACTTGCTAGCTAACATTAATTTGTCCTATTTAGCTAGCTTGTTGTTGCTAGCTAATTTGTCCTGGGATATAAACATTGAGTTGTTATTTTACCTGAAATGCACAAGGATGTCTACTCCGACAATTAATCCACACATAAAACGGACAACCAAATAGTTTCTAGTCATCTCTCCTCCTTCCAGGCTTTTTCATCGTTTAAATTATATGGTGATCGCATCTAAACATTCATTGTATTACCACGACTACCGGCAAAACAGTTCGTCTTTCTATCACCCACATCGGTATAACCAATGAGGAGATAGCACGTGGGTACCTGCTTCTATAAACCAATGAGGAGATGGCACGAGGGTACCTGCTTCTATAAACCAATGAGGAGATGGGAGAGGTAGGACTTGCAGCGTGATCTGCGTCAGAAATAGGAACGACATCTATTTTAGCCCTTGGTGTCGCAGACAATCGTTGGCGCGCGCAAGCAGTGTGGGTGCAATAATTGAATAACATGGATTTCTAAATTTATTTTGCGACGCTCGCGCACGCGACGTGTCCGGTCAGCATGTTACTGTGAAATGCTTACTTACACGCCCTTAAACAACAATGCAGAAATGTTTTTTAAAGTAAGAAAATATTTGCAGAAAATAATAAAAATATATTTTTTAAAGTAACACAGTAAATAACAATTACAAGGCTATGCACAGGGGGTACAATTACTGAGTCAATGTGTGAGGGTACAGGTTAGTCGAGGTAATTGAGGTAATATGTAGATATAGGTGGGGGTAAAATGACTATGCATAGATAATAAACAGTGAGTAGCAGTAGCGTAAAAAAATGTCCTCTTGCAATACATACCACTATTCTACCATGGTGTCGCACTAGGGACTTGAACCGAAATTGCCAGAAAAATTAACATTTTAGCCAAGAGTACAATGATATTTCCTATCGACTGACTGTGGTCCTCCAAATCCCTCAACAATACAGTTTGTTCTCCATCTTCTTTTTAAATAAGAAGCCTATTTGTTTTCAGCACTTTAATTTCTCATTCTCTCTTGACTCTCTATTGTCCCTTTGCAGCAGACATGAGCAATATGTTTGGAACATCGAATCACAATGAAATCACAGTATGGAATTCCAATACATCGGCACCTAAGTATCGTGATAATATCATATCATGAGGTCCCAGGCAATTCCCAGCCCTAACTCTGAGGTAGTGTCTGTCTGTCTACCATACTGCACTGTGTACTGCTCTTCCCATGCATCTGTGTGTCTGTGTCTGTCGCTCTCTCTCGCTCAGGTTGATGATATGGGAGCTGCTCAGCAGATGGTTCATATCGTATTCAGGTTCTGTCCTGACTATGATTGTACCACAGACTTAGACATAGTTAGTTATTTATATACAAGTCTTTAGCTAGACAGACGGACGGACGGACGGACGGACGGACGGACGGACGGACGGACGGACGGACGGACGGACGGACGGACGGACGGACGGACGGACGGACGGACAGACAGACAGACAGACAGACATATAGATGTGGAGGGGCTTAAACTGTTGCACGGGAGAGAGAGTTTTTGGGCAGTCTCATCCTCCTAACCTAAAATGTTTTAAACATTTAACCTTTATTTAACTAGGCAAGTCAGTTAAGAACAAATTCTTATTTACAATTTTTTTTATTTTATTTTATTTAACCTTTATTTAACCAGGTAGGCAAATTGAGAACACGTTCTCATTTACAATTGCGACCTGGCCAAGATAAAGCAAAGCAGTTCGACACATACAACAACACATAGTTACACATGGAGTAAAAACAAACATTTGGTCAATAATACAGTGAAAAAGATAAAAAAAAATAAGTCTATATACAATGTGAGCAAGTGAGGTGAGATAAGGGAGGTGAAGGCAAACAGATATATGTATAAATAAATAAAAATATAAAAAGGCCATGGAGGCGAAGTGAGTACAATGACGGCCTACCCCGGCCAAACCCTAACCTGGACTACACTGGGCCAATTGTGCACCGCCCTATGGGACTCCCAATCATGGCCGGTTGTGAAACAGCCTGGAATCGAACCAGGGTCTGTAGTGATGCCTCTTGCACTGAGATGTAGTGTTTTAGACCACTTCGCCAGATGATGCACTTCAACAAGCTAGATAGCCTCCTATGTTGGTGTAGTGGACAGGGGTCCATTTATAAAGCCAGATTGAGACTGGGCCTTCCTCCTCCATGTTGTCTGATTGATTCCATTGAGCCAGCGGTGGTGTGGTGGTGTAAATAGAATTGAACTCACCATGATGTAGTGTCTCTGCATCTCTGTCTTCTCACTGGCCAGCTTCTCACACTCCAGTTTCAGGCTGCAGAGGCAAGACACAAACATGCACACAAACATACAGGCAACCATGTACGCGCACGCACACACGACAGAAAACACAGACACACAACCAAACACACACACAGGTCAACAAACTGATCAAGTGCAGGACATACACTATAGCCAACCGTATCAGTCTACTCTGCAGCCCCACCTGAATCTCTCCTTCTTGTCAAAGCTGAAAAGAGATTATGGATCTAGATCGATCAGACAGAGAGACCGATGGGTCTCAGGCTGCAGTGGGAGAACAATGTTAGCTTCAGCACACTGTTCACAGAGCTGTGACTGAGAGAGATATGGCCATGAGTATTCAGCTCATGCTGTGAAGCTGGGCTCCCAGCACCAAGGTCACTGCAGGTCAACTCTACTCAGACTACCTCTGATGAAACACACCATCACTCTGCTATGATATGGAGTATAAACCCATATCACCACACCCTGCCACCCTGGAGTTTGTACTGTCCTGTCAACTCCTATGCATGACAAAGACATAGACGTTGGCAAAACAGCACAAACAGATCTGGGACCAGGCTAACACCCTGCCACTGTGTCATTAAGACTAAGACGGATAAGGTTAGAATCTGTACCTGCATATGGTATGACTGTGCTATAACAACCATATAGTTCACTGCACCTGTCCTTGGCTTACACATACACATACAGTACAATTACGGCTGATGTCTAATGTAGCCTGTGTAATATTTCCCAGACTAATAAGTGGAGCAGCAGACGTGCTGCAGTGTTTCCCAGGGGGCTCTCTCAGTCCTTTGGAGAGAGGAGTAGGGACTGTTATCCCCTGAGGCACCTTCATTGGTAGAATTCATATAGGACACAATCCTCAGTCTCCTATCTTCAGACACACAGATACATGCGAAGCACAGACTTTTACTACAATCGTGTATTGATGTTTATGAGAGACTCGAGTTACATGTGTAGACCTCAAGTTAGGATTGTGGCTATAGAGTCTATGTAGGCCTGCATGGGTTAAGATGGAGGGTGGTGTGTATATTCTATCTGTAATCGAGTCTATGGATGAAGGGTAGTGAGTGAGTATACAGCACCTGTGGTATTGAGCCTGGAGGAACTGGAACTCCTCCTTGATGCGGTCCAGGGTCTCCAGGACTGTGAACTTGAAAGACTGGCCAGGCTGAATAGGGACCTGGGGGAGAGAAAAGAATGGAGAGGAAAGAAGAAGGGAGAGTGAGGTCACTTCAACACACACCATAAAAAACATTGCCCTTGCTCTTTTTATCTCTCACTCCACCCCCCTCTCTTTCACAAACACTCGCTCTCCTGGCACCCTCTTCTCCTCTCCTCTGTCATCCTCCTCTCTCTCTCTCTCTCGCTCTCTCGCTCTTAATGACTCCGTCTCACTCCTCCTCTCACACAACATTAGCATCCCTCTCTCCTCTTCTCTCCTCTCCTCTCTCCTTTGCCAGGATGCTCTTGGATAATGTATTCCTGCCTACTGAGGAAGGGAAAGCGTCAAATGAATAACTTATGGTGAATCACAACCATTAAAACGGCACTGTCTTTCACCTGCTAAAAGCAAAGAATCTCAACAAACACCTCCCAGGAGAACCCTGCTTCCCCCAGAGCCTGTCTGAAGCACTTTGGGTGTTGTTCCACTCACTGTGTAGTTGGGGAAACACAAACACATCAAGGATGTTGTTGTTTTAGATGCAAAAGAATAAAAACATGGATGCTAGTGGAGTTTCCAGGGGTTTGGAGAAGGGATTGTGGTGATATGAATCTGAGTGACAAGGTCCATTGGGGGTTATTGTGACCTGGTATTTATAGCTGAGGGGTTGGAACTGTCATGAGGGAGGGACATACTACTGACACACATGCATGCACACATACAGTACCAGTCAAAGTTTGGACACACCTACTCATCCAAGGGTTTTTCTTTATTTTTACTATTTTCTACATTGTAGAATAACAGTGAAGACATCAAAACTATGAAACAACACATATGGAATCATGTAGTAACCAAAAAAGTGTTAAACAAATCAAAATACATTTTCGATTTTCGATTCTCCAAAGTAGCTACCATTTGCCTTGATGACAGCTTTTCACACTCTTGGCATTCTCTCAACCAGCTTCATGAGGAAGTCACCTGGATACATTTCAATGAACAGGTGTGCCATGTCCATATTATGGCAAGAACAGCTCAAATTAGCAAAGAGAAATGACAGTCCACCATTACTTTAAGACATGAAGGTCAGTCAATCCGGGAACATTTCGAGAACTTTGAAAGTTTCTTCATGTGCAGTCGCAAAAACCATCAAGCGCTATGATGAAACTGGCTCTCATGAGGACCGCCACAGGAAAGGAAGACCCAGAGTTACCTCTGCTGCAGAGGATTAGTTCATTAGAGTTTCCAGCCTCAGAAATCTGCATTTAACTGCACCTCAGACTTCAAGTAACAGACACATCTCAACATCAACTGTTCAGAAGAGACTGTGTGAATCAGGCCTTCATGGTTGAATTGCTGCAAAGAAGAGACTTGCTTAGGTAAAGGAACACAAGCAATGGACATTAGAACAGTGGAAATTTGGTCTGATGAGTCCATATTTGAGATTTTTGGTTCCACACCTCTGTCTTTGTGAGATGCAGAGTATGTGAACGGATGATCTTCGCATGAGGGCTTCCCACTGTGAAGCATGGAGGAGGAGGTATGATGTTGTGGGGGTGCTTTGCTGGTGACACTGTCTGTGATTTATTTAGAATTCAAGGCACACTTAACCAGCATGGCTTCCACAGCATTCTGCAGCGATACACCATCCCATCAGGTTAAGCTTAGTGGGACTATCATTTGTTTTTCAACAGGACAATGACTCAACACACCTCCAGGCTGTGTAAGGGCTATTTGACCAAGAAGGAGAGTGATGGAGTGCTGCATCAGATGATCTGGCCTCCACAATCACCCAACCTCAACCCAATTGAGATGGTTTGGAATGAGTTGGACCACAGAGTGAAGGAAAAGCAGCCAACAAGTGCTCAGCATATGTGGGAACTCCTTCAAGACTGTTGGAAAAGCATTCCAGGTGAAGCTGGTTGAAAGAATGCCAAGAGTTAACACTTTTTTGGTTACTACGTGATTCCATATGTGTTATTTCCTAGTTGTGATGTCTTCACTATTATTCTACATTGTAGAAAATAATAAAAATAAAGAAAAGGCCTTAGATGAGTAGGTGTGTCTAAACCTTTGACTGGTACTGTGCATATGTGTACACTTGTACTAAAAGGGGCTGCACACAACAAGCCTGGGACAATGCCGGACACACACACACACACACACACAGAACTGAGGTTAGGCAGACAATGAGTGCCAGTGCTCAGTGTTATTTAACCACATGCTCCAGGTCAGTGGTGCAGGCTGCTTACCTCACACTCCCGACCTCACTTTAGTCTGCACCACTTTGTCAATCTCTCTCTACCTCCTCTCATTCTCTCACTCCATCTCTCTTTCTCACCACACCCACCCCTGAGAGCCAATACCAGACCTCTCCCCTTTGCCTTCCTCAGCTCCACCTCTTTCCTCCCCCTTTCTTTCCTCTCTTCCCACACCACAGGATGCGCGTCCCGGCCGTCCAGAGGCTAGCTAGGCTAGGTGGCTAAAAGATTGGCGGTTTCAGTAGGAGCTTAATTAGTCTAGACAAGGAAAATTCAATTAAATTTCAATTAGGCTAACGGTGGAGGTCAGACACTCTGTGGGCTTTTCAGTAATTAAGCTGCGGGCTGAGCAGCTAGCCTAGTGCTGTGGCTGGGTGTCGGCTGGCTGGACAGACAGGCTTAACTCAGTACACAACCCCTAAGGGGGAGGGGGAAGAGGCGGCTGCTGACGAATCCCCACTGACCTTGATTCACATCACACTGGTCTGACACACACATGCAGGGGCGGGGCGGGAGATAGAGAAGAGATGGCATATCTCCCTACTGCACTCCAACAAACCGTCTGACTAGACAGTGGACCACCACAAACTACAGTCCAGACTGACCACTGTCCATTTTACATAAGCCCTCACTCACAATAACACATTCCTCAAAGTGAGTCAGGTTTTCTGTATGGGTCAGATTGTGGTTGTGGTTGACTCAGACAGAGAGAGACATGACTATAGACCCAGCGTGGTCTGTTCTCAGAGCTCAGGGCCCTCCGTGACTAGTCCTGGATGAGCTGTGAGTTTGGGGTTTGGCCTGGCATATGACAGATGGCAGCTCAGACAGAGGGGGGGCTGGGAGGGACCATCATGTCACCAACACACAGCCAGGGGAATACTAGACTCCTAAAAAGGTTTTTCAGCTGTTCCCAATAGCAGAACCTTTTGAAGAACCCTTATTGGTTCCAGGTAGAACCCTTTCCACAGAGTAGAACCCCTTCTCCTATGGGGAATGCCAAATAACCTGTTTTTCTAAGAGTGTGTGTGTGTGGGGCGTACACGGGACTCTCATCTCAGTGTGGCTCTGTTTGGCCCTGGTGGTGTCAGACAGCATGGGGGATCCTGAAACCTCAAACTGATCGGGTTAATCTAGGAGAGGAGGGAAGGGAGGGGGAAAACAGACAGGCCAGCTATGTGGGACATCAGCAGTCAATCACAATTTAGGGGATCCAGAGCAGAGCTGGAGCAGGGCGAGCCGGAAATTAGGAAGGATTATCTATGAGTGTGTGTGTGTGTGTGTGGGGGGGGGGGGGGGGGGTGGAGCGAGGGGAGAGACTGGGCAAAGAGATCACATAACAGTACAGAGCCAGAAGCCGGGCCTCAGCCCTCCTTCCCCCTCATCTGTCTATCAATCACTGGGGGAAACCTTCAATTTAGGCTGGTGTTTCTGAGCTGGCAGCCGCAGCACGGGAGGTAGGGAAACAGATGCGGGTCTGGGACTGATCAGGACTGCAGAGCTTCTCTCTGCTCTATGGCACACTTTCTGTTCTGCCGCCCGCTTCCTCTCTCTTTGCCTATCCTTCTAACCTTCCCTTCCTCTCTATCGCTCTCGCTTTCCATCTCTATGTCTTTCTCACTCCGTCTCAGGAGAGAGACATTCTGAGGGGCATGAAATAATCATGAGCTGGTGAAATATTTAGGGTAAAGGCACATGAATAGATGAAGAGTACCAAGTGTAGGAGGGAAGTGTTAATATGATCCCGGATGTAGGGGATATGTGTGTGCGTGTTCTCGTCAGTGGCGGTTCTAACTTGTATGGTGGTGGTGTGCAGACTGGTTTTATATTATTCTTAACGATTTCGCACAAACCAGAAAAAAATGCAACAATATGTCTGTGAAACTATATATTCACAGTACTATGAATGAATTTTGGTTTATTTGGTAGCATTTCATAGTGTGACTGATTTTACTAATTGCATTAGTACTGTACAAAGTTAGAGGTGCGCTATTTGAAAGATTCCCCCGCTCCCCCTACCTCGGGCTTCAAGCGGGGAGCCCTGAGGTCAACCTACCTCCGCCCCCTCCCAATCTCGAACTTCTGAGTGGGAGATCTTCCCAGGCAGTAGCCTGCCTAGCTCACAAAACTAGAATCAGGGCTCCCACTCCAACAAGGTTAATTGACCTAGAGTCCCACCAGGTGACATGATATCATTGACGTGACGTGCAAATGAGCGATAGAAAACCGATCGCGCAAATGTCACCATTCAGACATTTTTGGTGCGGTGCCAGCCCTATACCTAAATCTGCCACTGGTTCTCGTTCTCTTTTCACCTCTGGCCCTGTACCTCATTGCCTATAACCACACTCAGAGCAGTAACTCACCCCTCTCTCTCTCTCTCTCTCTCTCTCTCTCTCTCTTTCTCTCTCTCTCTCTCTCTCTCTCTCTCTCTCTCTCTCTCTCTCTCTCTCTCTCTCTCTCTCTCTCTCTCTCTCTCTCAATTAAAGTTAAATAAATAATCAAAAATCAACAGTAAACATTATACAAGTTTCAAAGAAATAGACACATTTAAAATGTCATTATGGCTATGTACAGTGTTATAATGATGTGCAAATAGTTAAAGTGCAAAAGGGATAACAAAAAAAACATAAATATGGGTTGTATTTACAATGGTATTTGTTCGTCACTGGTTGCCCTTTTCTTGTGCTGTGATGGCACACTGTGGTATTTTACCCAATAGATTTGTGGAGTTCTTTGTGGGTCTGTGTAATCTGATGGAAATATGTGTCTCGAATATGGTCATACATTTGGCAAGAGGTTAGGAAGTGCAGCTCAGTTTCCACCTAATTTTGTGGGCAGTGTGCACATAGCCTGTTTTCTCTTGAGAGCCAGGTCTGCATATGGTGGCCTCTCTCAATAACAAGGCCATGCTTACTGAGTCGTTACATAGTCAAAGCTTTCCTTCATTTTGGGTCAGTCACAATGGTTGGGTATTTTGCCAATGTGTGCTTTCTGTTTAGGGGCAAATAGCAGTCCAGTTTGCTCTGTTATTTTTGTTGTAAATTCTTTCCAATGTGTAAAGTAATTATCTTTTTGTTTTCTCATTATTTGATTGGGTCTAATTGCTGTCCTGGGGATCTGTAGGGTCTGTTTGTAAACAGAGCCTCAGGATCAGCTTGCTTAGGGGACTCTTCTCTAGGTTAAGCTGTCTATAGGTGATGGCTTTGTTATAGAAGGTCTCTCTCTCTCTCTCTCTCTCTCTCTCTACACTGCAGGAGTTCTAGAGCTCTGATAGCCTCCAATTGGTCTGGGTCTGTCTGACTGATAGCAGGCTCAGGGCTCTCCAGGAGGCAAGGCTTTGTAGGGACTAGGGCTGGCTGGGGCAGGGGGTGGATCACACCCACCAAAGCCCTAAAACAGACACACACCTTTTTCGATTCCCCACATTTCCAGGCAAGCAGCATCTTAGTTGGAGCGGAGCCCTCATTTAACGCTTGAAGGTTTTGATACCAGGGCACTAGCCAGGCTGCCAGTCAGTCACAATACAAAACCATTTGGAGATGGTGGCTCTCCATTGTGGTGAGAGGCAAAAGCCTCCGCCATCCAATTCTGGATTATAAATGGAGGGATTGGCGGTGAAAAGAGGGTTTGGAGTGGTTCCAAACCATAGTCAGATCAGTTATTTTTATAAAAACCAACAAGGGCCTTGACTGAGGAGAGAATGAGTGTTGAGATTGCAGAACAGAGAACAGTTAATCTGGATTGATGTGTTCATAATTGATTTAGAACCTGTTTGCTATCTGGAGAGAAAAAAATCAGGTAACAGTATGAATGAAGAAGACGTATGTACAGTACCAGTACCAGGATGTACATTACCAGTCAAATGTTTGGACACACCTACTCATTCAAGGGTTTTTATTTATTTTTACTATTTTCTACATTGTAGAATAATAGTGAAGACATCAAAACATTGAAATAACACATATGGAATCATGTAGTAACCAAAAAAGTGTTAAACAAATCAAAATAGATTTATATTTAAAATTCCTCAAAGGAGCCACTTTTTGCCTTGATGACAGCTTTGCAAACTCTGGGCATTTTCTCAACCAGCTTCACCTGGAATGCTTTTAAAACAGTCTTGAAGGATTTCCCACATATGCTGAGCACTTGTTGGCTGCTTTTCCTTCACACTGTGGTCCAACTCATCCCAAACCATCTCAATTGGGTTGAGGTTGGGTGATTGTTGATGCCTGGTCATCTGATGCAGCACTCCATCACTCTCCTTCTTGGTCAAATAGCCTTTACACAGCCTGGAGGTGTGTTGGGTCAATGTCCTGTTGAAAAACAAATGATAGTCCCACTAAGCGCAAACCAGATGGGATGGCATATCGCTGCAGAATACTGTGGAAGCCATGCTGGTTAAGTGTGCCTTGAATTCTAAATAAATCACAGACTGTGTCACCACTAAAGCACCCCCACACCATCACACCTACTCCTACATGCTTCACAGTGGGAACCACACATGCAGAGATCATCTGTTCACCTACTCTGCGTCTCACAAAGACACAGCGGTTGGAATTTTAAAAAATTGCACATTTGGACTCATCAGATCAAAGGACAGATTTCCACTGGTCTAATGTTCATTGCTCGTTTCTTGGCCCAAGTAAGTCTCTTCTTACTACTTGTGTCCTTTAGTAGTGGTTTCTTTTCAGGAATTCGACCATGAAGGCCTGATTCACGCAATCTCCTCTGAATAGATGATGTTGAGATGTGTCTGTTACTTGAACTCTGTGAAGCATTTATTTGGTCTAAAATGTCTGAGGTTGTAACTCTAATGAGCTTATCCTCTGCAGCAGAGGTAACTCTAGGTCTTCTTTTCCTGTTGCGGTCCTCATGAGAGACAGTTTCATCATAGCGCTTGATGGTTTTTGCGACTGCACATGAAGAAACTTTCAAAGTTATTGAAATTTTCCGAACTGACTGACCTTCATGTTTTAAAGTAATGATGGACTGTCATTTCTCTTTGGTTATTTGAGCTGTTCTTGCCATAAAATGGACTTGGTCTTTTACCACATAGGGCTATCTTCTGTATACCACCCCTACCTTTTCAAAACACAACTGATTGGTTCAAACGCATTAAGAAGGAAATAAATTCCACAAATTAACTTTTAACAAGGCACATTTGTTAATTGAAATGCATTCCAGGTAACCACCTCATGAAGCTGGTTTAGAGAATGCCAAGAGTGTGCAAAGCTGTTATCAAGGCAAAGAGTGGCTACTTTGAAGAATCTCAAATATTAAATATATTTTGATTTGTTGAACAATGTTTTGGTTACTACATGATTCGATATATGTTATTTCATAGTTTTGATGTCTTCACTATTATTCTACAACGTAGGAAATAGTAAAAAATAAAGAAAAATCTTGGAATGAGTAGGTGTGTCCAAACTTTTGACTGGTACTCTACATGTATTTCATTAGGGGTATGGATGTACAAACAGAAAAACAAGCCCCACAATACAGATATGTCCAGAGGAAAACAGGCGACCTACACAACAGCGAGACAGAGTTAGCGCACACACGCCACCATGCGACCTACCCTCATTAAGGGAACATATGTGATTTGTGCGTTGGTTTGTTTAATTTGCTGTTACCTTTAGAGGCCTAGAAGAGTGAGGACAGACCCAGTACAGACAGGACCCAGCTATAGTATTAATACGGGCCTAAAGTCCAGGAGACACACAAGGCCAGATTTACTAGGGAGGTGAGAGATTACTAATAGTTAAAAGCACAGTTTGTGAAAAGCTACTTTCTGCAGACTCTGAATAGTCATGGGGAGTATGAACTGTTCCGTTGCCTCTCCACTCCAGTTCTGCCAAAGAACAGAATGCACAGTTGCATACACACGCACACACATGCCTGCACGCATACGCACAGTGCCAGGCAGTGCTGCAACATGGCAATGGCACCCAGGTGGAGCAGTAAGTAGGCTCTCTGTCCCTGCCACATACACACACAGACAGATACAGACTCAGACACACACATACACGCTGCCCCTGTCTGCCTGCGGTAAGTTCCCTCCTGTGCGGGTCTGCTCCCATCAGATCAGGATCAGTCTAGGGCCAGATCAACTCTCTCCAGACACCTTCTATCACAACACTGTCTGTGGGGGGCGTTCACAGTCAACACACACACACACACACACACACACACACACACACACACACACACACACACACACACACACACACACACACACACACACACACACACACACACACACACACACACACACACACACACACACACACACACACACACACACACACACACACACACACATTCTCTGTCTAAGCAAGCAGGAGCTGATGTCCTCCACCAAAGCCTGCACCATCAAACAGCCAAAACATGTAAACTACAAGGATGTGTTTAACATCACATAATACCATGTTATATTTAAGTCCATGCTGGGAATCCCTACAGGTAAAGACAAAGTGGTCACTAGTCAGTGGATGTAAGGGGAGTGAGGTAAGTTGAGACAAAGTTTTATGAAGAGGTCACCATTTCATCAAGTCTTTGATGGAAGAAACCACATGGAAAAAGTGGTAAGGTCCCTATAACCACAACCTCTATAAGCTACAATATGAGGTCCTAAAACTAGCATGAAAGTGCATCCTTGTAGCTGTGTGGGCTAATATAGTCAAAATGTTTGCTTTGGGGTAAATTTAGCCAATGGCCACCATATCCCACACAAATTATGATTACATTTTGACAGTTTTTTGCATAATATAAATAGTGTTTTTGCAATGTGGCATGCATATGAACTCAAGATAGTGAACTTTTATTGTTATACAGAGCAGACATCATCATGCCTTGATGATAAAAAAGCGGGGGTCTAGCACCCCTTGAGGTTCTTGAGAGAGGAGCCAAGGGTGAGCCAAGGATGTGAGAGAAGGGAATAAGTCCATTTGAGCAGCAGCAAGGGATAAACAAATTGACTATGACACTGAAGAGGTACATTGACAAAAAAGAAAACAAACATGTATGTACCTGTGTGAAAGAGAGCCTATGACAGAGTAGAAGAGGTGCACGAGTCTAAGCTTGCTAAACATATCAAAGAATGGTGCGGGTCAGTTTAATGGGCTTAGTAGCATCAAATGCAGAGAACTTGCCTATGAATTGGCAAATCAAAACAACATCCCTGTCCCAGTCCACGGGTCAAAAAATGTAAGGGTATGTGATATTGAACAGAGCAATCTATATCTGAATGCAGACATACGTTTAAGATACACTGAGTCCACAAAAAAGTCACATGCTCCGAAGACAGCTGTAGACCTTTACCGTGAAATGTTTACTAAGAAGCCCTTAACCAACAATGCAGTTCAAGAAAGAGTTAAGAGAATATTTAATAAATAAACTAAAGTAAAAATAGTAAATAAATAAATAAAAAAGTAACACAATAAAAATAACAAGGCTATATACAGGAGATTCCGGTACCAAGTCAATGTGTGATGGTATAGGTTAGTATAATTATTTTGTACATGTCGGTATGGGTAAAGTGTCTATGCATAGATAATAAACAGCAAGTAGCAGTAGTGTAAAAACAAAGGGGGGGGGGGGGGGTCAATGTAAATAGTCTGGGTGGCCATTTGATTAATTGTTCAGCAGTCTTATGGCTTGGGGGTAGGAGCTGTTAACCTCTACGGGATCTGTGTCCCTAAACCGGGGCGTTGTTGCTAACGTGCGCTAATGTGACTAGAATGAAGTTGTAAGTAACAGCAAACTTTCCAGGACTTTCATAGACATGTCTTTAAGAAAGCTTAAATTCTTGTGTCCAGTTTACAGTAGCTTTTAGAGTGAGGAGAGTGCACAACATCAAAACACTTTTATCACGGCAACTGGTTTGATACATTCACCTCTGAAGGTAAATAATGTACTTACATTCAGTAATCTTACTCTGATTTGTCATCCTGAGGGTCCCAGAGATGAAATGTAGCATAGTTTTGTTTTATAAAATCAATTTTTATATTCAAATGTAGGAACTGGGTTCTACAGTTTGAACCTCTGCTGTCTCTGGCCCCACACCCACCCCGCCTGGCCATCTAGATGTGTGAAGGTTAGTGGGTTTTTTTCTGTAGGGAAGCTAATTATCCATCATGTATGACATTCCTGGATGTGTGTGAACTAAATTTTTATTACCATAGCATTTTTGAATGTTCTCTATAGTAATGTACTTGAAAATGTATCAATTGACCAATTCAGCACATTTGGGCAAACTCCTGGCAGACTTGTTACAAAATGTAGTGTAGTAATGTAATGCTTCACTGGATCTGTTGCCCAAACTTAAATTACACCAAGACTTCTATCTGGATATATGGCCTTTCTCTTGCATTTCAAAGATGATGGAACAACAACAAAAAATGTAAAACACATGTTTTATCTTTCACCAGGTGTTATATTCTCCTACATTAATTTCAGCGTTTCCTTTCAAATATGGTATCAAGAATATGCATATCCTTGCTTCAGGTCCTGAGCTACAGGCAGTTAGATTTGTGTATGTCATTTTAGGCGGAAATTTAAAAAAAGGGTTCGATCTTTGGAGCTTTTTGGTCCTAGACTTGGTGCTCTGGTACCACTTGCCGTGCGATAGCAGAGAGAGCGGTCTATGACTTGGGTGACTGGAGTCTTTGACAATTTTTTGGGCCTTCCTCTGACAGCGCTTAGTATATACAGTGAGGAGAAGAAGTATTTGATACACTGCCAATTTTGCAGGTTTTCCTACTTACAAAGCATGTAGAGGTCTGGAAATTTTATCATAGGTACACTTTAACTGTGAGAGACGGAATCTAAAACAAAAATCCAGAAAATCACATTGTATGATTTTTAAGTAATTAAATTGGCAGGAAGCTTGGCCCCAGTGATGTACTGGGCTGTTCGCACTACCCTCTGTAGCGCCTTACGGTCGGATGTCGAGCAGTTACCATACCAGGCGGTGGTGCAACCGGTCAGGATGCTCTCGAGGGTGCAGCTGTAGAACTTTTTGAGGTTCTGGGGACCCATGCCAAATATTTTCAGTCTCCTGAGGGGGAAAGGGTGTTGTCGTGCCCTCTTGATGGCTTTCTTGGTGTGTTTGGACCATGATAGTTTGTTGGTGATGTGGACACCAAGGAACTTGAAACTCTCAACCCGCTCCACTGCAGCCCCATCGATGTGAGTGGGGGCATCATGCTTGGCCCTCCCTTTCCTGTAGTTCCACTTGATTTCAATCCCCTTTCGAACGCATCCCTTTTGATTTGAACGAAACTTTCCATACATTTTGCCCATGGTAGAAGAGGTCAGAAAGTGACTTTTTGAACTGAATGCCAAAACATTTAGGAGATCGAGGTGCTCAAAGTTGAGCCGTTTTGCATTCACCACCATGGACAGCTTCATCACGGGAAAAGATAAACAGTTGAGCTGTCACGTTCCTGACCTGTTTTCTGTTGTTTTGTATGTGTTTAGTTGGTCAGGGCGTGAGTTGGGGTGGGTATTCTATGTTGTGTGTCTAGTTCGTCTGTTTCTAAGTTCAGCCTGATATGGTTCTCAATCAGAGACAGCTGTCAATCGTTGTCCCTGATTGAGAATCATATATAGGTGGCTTGTTTTGTGTTGGGGATTGTGGGTGGTTGTTTCCTGTCTCTGTGTTTGTGTTCTGCACCAGATAGGACTGTCTCGGCTTTCACGTTTGTTATTTTGTTATTTGTTAATGTTCATTGTTTATTGTTTAATTAAACATGTTGAACACTAACTGCGCTGCATTTTGGTCCTCTCCTTCATCCCAGAAAGAAAGCCGTTACATGAGCTTGATTTTATTTAAAAACTTACAAACAAGTTTGTCAAACTATTTTCTAATTTATTGAAAATCTTTTTATTAAATAAAAACTGTAATTTTCTAACCTTTATAACGTAAATGATTAAAAAAACAATGTCATATTTTCTTCATCTTCTCAAATGTTTTAGCTTATGTAACGTTCGTCTAATTCCTTCTCCTCGGATGAGGAGGAGCATGGATCGGACCAACACGCAGCGAGGTATGAAGACATGAATGAATTTATTAAACAAGACGAACACTGACACGAAATACACTTGAATAACTACAAAACAACAAAACGACGTAGACAGACCTGAACATGAGAACTTACAATAACACGAAGAACGCACGAACAGGAACAGACTAACCAAACGAATGAACAAACAAAACAGTCCCGTGTGGTGCAACGGACACAGACACAGGAACAATCACCCACAAACAAACAGTGAGAACAGCCTACCTTAATATGGTTCTCAATCAGAGGAAACGTCAAACACCTGCCTCTAATTGAGAACCATATCAGGCAACACATTTAACCCCACATAGAAACACATAACATAGAATGCCCACCCCAACTCACGCCCTGACCAACTAAACACATACAAAAACAACAGAAAACAGGTCAGGAACGTGACAGAACCCCCCCCCCCCCCCCCCCCCTCAAGGTGCGAACTCCGGGCGCACCCCTAAAACTCAAGGGGAGGGTCTGGGTGGGCATCTGTCCGCGGTGGCGGCTCCGGCGCAGGACAAGGACACCACTCCACCATTGTCTTTGTCCCCCTCCTTAGCGTCCCTTGAGTGGCGACCCTCGCCCCCGACCATGGTCCAGGAACCTTCACCAAGGCCTTTCCTAAATATAGACAACTCAGGACAGAGAGGTAGCTCAGGACAGAGGGGTAGCTCAGGACAGAGGGGTAGCTCAGGACAGAGGGGTAGCTCAGGACATAGAGGTAGCTCAGGACAGAGAGGTAGCTCAGGACAGAGTGGCAGCTCCGGACTGAGTGGCAGCTCCGGACTGAGTGGCAGCTCCGGACTGAGTGGCAGCTCCTGACTGGCTGGCGGCTATGGCAGCTCCTGACTGGCTGGCGGCTCTGGCAGCTCCTGACTGGCTGGTGGCTCTGGCAGCACCTGACTGGCTGGCGGCTCTGGCAGCTCCTGACTGGCTGGCGGCTCTGGCAGCTCCTGACTGGCTGGCGGCTCTGGCAGCTCCTGACTGGCTGGGGGCTCTGGCAGCTCCTGACTGACGGACGGCTCTGGCAGCTCCTGACTGACGGACGGCTCTGGCAGCTCCTGACTGACGGACGGCTCTAGCGGCTCCTGACTGACGGACGGCTCTGACGGCTCGGGACAGACGGGCGGCTCTAATGGCTCGGGACAGACGGATGGCTCAGATGGCGCTAGGCAGACGGATGGCTCAGATGGCGCTGGGCAGACGGATGGCTCAGATGGCGCTGGGCAGACGGATGGCTCAGATGGCGCTGGGCAGACGGATGGCTCAGATGGAGCTGGGCAGACGGATGGCTCAGATGGCGCTGGGCAGACGGATGGCTCAGATGGCGCTGGACAGACGGATGGCTCAGATGGTGCTGGGCAGGCAGGCAGCTCAGACGGCGCTGGGCAGACGAGCAGTGCAGGCGGCGTTGGGCAGACGGCCGACTCTGACCTGCTGAGGCGCACAGTAGGCCTAGTGCGTGGTGCCAGAACTGGTGGTACCGGGCTGGGGACACGCATCTCAGGGCTAGTGCGGGGAGCAGTAACAGGACGCACAGGACTCTGGAGACGCACAGGAGGCTTAGTGCGTGGTGTAGGCACTGTCTTAACCAGACGGCTAGCACGCACCTCAGGACGAGTATGGAGAGCTGTTCCCGGTGACATCAACTCACCGACACGTTCAGTCGGACGGATGTTGTGCCTCATGCACCAAACCAGTACATCCCTCATAACTCTCTCCTCCAATTTCCCCATTAACTCCTTCACTGTCTCTGCGTCGCTCACCTCCAATACCGCCCAGACCGGCTCCTTACGGTAAGCAAGGGGAGTTGGCTCAAGTCTCCTACTTGACCCAGCTACACTCCCTTTTATCCCCCCCCCCCCCCAAGACATTTTTGGGTGAGCCTCTCGGGCTTCCAGCCGCTCTGCCTTGCTAGCGCCTCATAATGCCGCCCCTCCGCTTTCGCTGCCTCCAGCTCCGCTTTGGGGCGGCGACACTCCTCTGGTTCTGCCCAGGGTCCTTCTCCGTCTAGGATTTCCTCCCATGTCCATTCCTCCTTGTACCGCTGCTGCTGTCGCTGCTGCCCGTTACCCCGCTGCTTGATCCTTTGTTGGTGGGTGATTCTGTAACGTTCGTCTAATTCCTCCTCCTCGAATGAGGAGGAGCATGGATTGGACCAACACGCAGCGAGGTATGAAGACATGAATGAATTTATTAAACAAGACGAACACTGACACGAAATACACTTGAATAACTACAAAACAACAAAACAACAAAACGACGTAGACAGACCTGAACATGAGAACTTACAATAACACGAAGAACGCACGAACAGGAACAGACTAACCAAACGAATGAACAAACAAAACAGTCCCGTGTGGTGCAACGGACACAGACACAGGAACAATCACCCACAAACAAACAGTGAGAACAGCCTACCTTAATATGGTTCTCAATCAGAGGAAACGTCAAACACCTGCCTCTAATTGAGAACCATATCAGGCAACACATTTAACCCCACATAGAAACACATAACATAGAATGCCCACCCCAACTCACGCCCTGACCAACTAAACACATACAAAAACAACAGAAAACAGGTCAGGAAAGTGACAGCTTAGACCTTATTTTACATCATCTGAGGTGATTGTGCAACATACTGAATACAGGGTGAGTGTCATTTCAATCATACTGTAGAAATAATTCCTAGAATGGACATATCCCTTCAGAACACTAATTAAGCTGGTACATCATTGAAATGTAATTTTAACTTACAATTACTACCACAAAGATAGCTGCCGGTCAACCCACTGTCGAATGTCAACTTAAATGAAAATGTCTATTCTATTATCTATATTTCGATGATTTCAATAGGTTACCTGTGGAATATTAACAGTTTGATTTCAAACAACTGATATTCCAATTAAAGTCAACATTTTCTAATGTGTGAACTTCCAACCATCTTTGTGCTACCATTTGAAAGCTTACATTTAAATGTTATTCCAATTTTAGTACATTTATCAGCCAAAACATATCCACATTTTTGTATCTTTTTTTTTACACGTTTTTAGATAATTGACATTAAAGGTAAAACAATTATGAAGACATGGATGTATCTTGGTCATTTAGAAGGCACTTTTATCCAAATCGATTCACAGTAAGTGCATTCATCTTAAGATACTGTAGCTAGTTGAGACAACCACATATCACAATCTTAGTAAGTACCATTTTTCCTCAATACAGAAGTTATCGGCAAAGTCAGTGCCAGTAGGAAAAGACAGGGTGCAAGTTTTAGTTTTGGGCACCTCTATCTCCTAAATGTTTTGGTATTCAGGTCCAAAAAGTTTGTTTCTGAACACTTCTACCATGGGAAAATATGTATACTGTAGGTTTCATTCAAATCTAAAGGAGTGATGTCAAAACAATTTTGAAATCAAATGGAATGACCCTAGTCCCTAAAATGACTAAACCTAAACTAAAGTTGTCCAGAATTTTTGTCAACTGACAATAACAAACTAAGAATGATGGAATTACCAAAATGTGACTAAAATGCTAACCACACTGCTCGCATTGTGTACGCGAGCATTGCTAAATAAATGTACACCTACATGTTATTCAATCATTGCACACACACTGCTCGCGGGCGTCAGCGAGTGTCTGCGTGGCCAGGCGCTAAAATATGAATTGGTTCTATTTGTGACGCTCAACGCGCTGCAAGTCCGGCCTCTCCCATCTCCTCATTGTTTTTTTAGGAGCATATACCCACGTGGGTGATTGAAAGATGAACTTAGGTCAACACTCTGGTAGGTTGTAGTAATGCTATAAAGTTGGTTGCCAACCTCCATATAAAGTCCAAAGAAGAAAAAGAAGCCTTAAGGAAGGAGGAGAGACAGATTTGGTTGATCGTTTTATCTGTGGTTAATTGTCGGAGTTGAGGACCTTGTGCATTTCAGGTAAAATAACAACCCAATGTTAATAGCTAGCTAGATTGCCATAAATGTTCAATGCTTTTTGACCTGTCCCCAAATTAATAACCTGTGTGTCCTGATCGCTTCTGGTGTGGGTGAACAAAATCAACGTGCGCGCGATGGTGTGCGTCCGGTTTGGTCAGCATGTAAGACTAAAATGTATTTTAGTCATTAAGACTAACTCTAAAATAGCTGCCAAAATTAACACTGATGTAATGTATCCAGATAGTCATGTCCAGTGAGTCTGATGTTATACTTATCTGGACATTAATGTGTTCATTGATCAAATCAAAATTGTATTCGTCACATTCTTCGTAACAGTGAAATGCATACTCAAGGCTCTCCCCAACAATGCAGAGAGAAAGAAAATAGGGAAATAATAGAAAATTAAAACATGTAATTACTATATTACTGTATTACTGTATTACTATTAAAGTAATAATAGATACACAATGAGTAACAATAACTTGGCTATATACAAGGGGTACCAGTATCGAGTCGACGTGCATGGGTACGAGGTCATTGAGGTAGATATGTACATATAACTAGGAATAAAGTGATAGATACTAAACAGTAGCAACCCAAAAAGTTTGTTTAAAAAGGTGGGGTAGGTATTTCGTTAACTATTTAACTAACTATTTAGCAGTCTTTATGGCTTGGGGGTAGAAGCTGTTCAGGGTCCTGTTGGTTCCAGATTTGGTGCATCAGTACCACTTGCCCTGCAGTAGCAGAGAAAACAGTCTATGACTTGGGTGGCTGGAGTCTGACAATTTTTAGGACCTTCCTCCGACACCACCTGGTATAGAGGTCCTGGATGGCAGGGTGCTCAGTGATGCAGCCAGTCAAGATGCTCTCAATGGTGCAACTGTATAACTTTGAGAATCTGAGGGCCCATGCCAAATCTTTTCAGTCTCCTGAGGGGGAAGAGGCGTTGTCGTTCCCCGCTTCATGAATGTGTTGGTGTGTTTGGACCATGATAGATCCGTAGTGATGTAGACACCGAGGAACTTGAAGCTCTGGACACGCTCCACTACAGCCCCGTCAATGTGAATGTTGCCACACTGCCAGGTCTCTGACCTCCTCCCTATAGGCTGTCTCATCATCGTTGGTGATCAGGTCTACTACCATCGGGTTGTCGTCAAATTTAATGTTGAGGGTCAGCGTGGCGGATGGGTTGTTGCCTACCCTCCCCACCTGGGGGTATCCTGTCAGGAAGTCCAGCATCCAGTTTCAGAGGGAGGTGTTCAATCCAAGGGTCCTTATATTAGTGATGAGCTTGGAAGGCACTATGGTGTTGAACGCTGAGCTGTAGTCAATGAACAGCATTTTCACGTAGGTGTTCCCTTTGTCCAAGTGGGAAAGGGCAGTGTGCACTGCAATAGAGATTGCGTCATCTGTGGATCTGTTGGGGCGGTATGCAAATTGGAGTGGGTCCAGGGTGTCTGAGATGTTGGAGTTGATGTAAGTCATGACCAGCCTTTCAAAGCCTTTCATGGCTACAGATGTGAGTGCTACGGGGCGATAGTCATTTAGACAGGTTACCTTGGCGTTCTTGGGCACAGGGACTATGGTGATCTGCTTGAAACATGTAGGTATTACAGACTGGGTCAGGGAGAGGTTGAAAATGTCAGTGAAGACACTTGCCAGCTGATCAGTGCATGCTCTGAGTATGCGTCCTGGTAATCCGTCTGGCCCTGCGGCCTTGGGAATTTGAACTTGTTTATTAAAGGTCTTACTCACGTCAGCTACGGAGAGCGTGATTACACAGTCGTCCGGAACAGCTGGTGCTCTCACGCATGGTTCAGTGTTGCTTCCCTCGAAGAGAGCATAGAAGGCATTTAGCTCATATGGTAGGCTCAAGTCACTGGGCAACTTGCGGCTGGGTTTCCCTTTGTAATTCGTGATAGTTTGCAAATAAATAAATATGAATACATTGATTCATAAGACATTAGTATAACAAGGTGAGCACCCACACACACACACACACACACACACACACACACACACACACACACACACACACACACACACACACACACACACACACACACACACACACACACACACACACACACACACACACACACACACACACACACACACACACACACACACACACACACACACCTTCTCTGTGCTGTAGATCCCATTACACCAGCAGGCAGCATAAGTAAGTTCCAATGGCAGCAGAAGTATGTATTGATCTGTTAGATTTGGCTCAATCTGGGACTGAACTTTATCACAAACACTGTTCAACTCTGAACAAAACCTCTGATGTGACAAAAGAGAGAACAGACTGAGTATTGAGCTATTTCCAGTGTGATCTCCTATTCATTTCAATTTCTAATTCACAATGCCTTTGTTTTCTCTCAATCTTGCTTCCATTCTATTCCACTTATTTGCATTCTGTCTGTGATTATAAGTGATTTCACATGCCCCCTCTTCTGAAAATGTCATCCATAATTCTCTGTGGTTGCAGGCTGAAAATGGAGTGTCCACTGACCCATTTGCACCAGATACAAAGAAACAGACAACACATCTGATTATAGCGACTAGACCTCATGTCTGTATATGTCTCTATCTGTGTCTGTCTCTCTCGCATGTGTGGTCAAACCCACCCCCTCTTCCAGCTCCATCCTTCAGTCCCCAACACTATAGTAATGAAGGGAGGGATGGAGGGAGGAAGGGAGAGGAATACATATCCCTCTGCCTTATAACACGCTATTCCTGGACACATAAACAAATATACCACACACACACACAGGACAGACAAACATACACACACTAGAGTAAAGTGGGAGTCAGCTATACCACCCAAACAACTACCTCTCAACTTGCTCTCAACAGCACCCGGGTGCAGGTGACAGGGGATAGACAGTGGAGGGTATGAGGTTGTATTATGTGTGTGTGTGTGTGTGTGTGTGTGTGTGTGTGTGTGTGTGTGTGTGTGTGTGTGTGTGTGTGTGTGTGTGTGTTGTGTGTGTGTGTGTGTGTGTGTGTGGTTTGTGTGTGTGTGTGCGCATTTGTGACTGCATATGTGTGTGTGTTAGAAGGAATCTCTTTAAGCACCATAACTGTTCCATGTCACTGTCCCTCTCAGTGCAGTCTCTGACCTTGTTACTGAGCAGTATTCAGATAGAGAGGTGTCACTTACCGGATGCCTGCCCTGAGGGTACATGGTCCCAGGAGAGGAGATGCTCACGGTCTGTTTGATGGCCAGGTCAGAGCCCGTCCCCTGGCCCTCCACTCCTCTACCCTCAACCAGGAACACAGCTTAGTCCAGATCTCTCCCCCTGCTCTGGTCTGGGCTCAGGCAAGGCTGGAAAGAGTAGTCCTCACTCTTGCCCAGTCCTGCTTTTTTCTCTTCTTTCTGTTCCTCTCTGTCTTTCCAACACGGGAACCTGTCGACACAGCTGGGAGAGCTCAGTCCGTCAGTGCATCCTACAAGTCTCACGGTAAAACGGATCCCCAAACTCCTTTTCCTTCTTTCCGTCTCCTCGGTGTAACCAAAGTCACACTCTCGTTTCCCTCTGACTCTCTCGCTCTGTGATCAGTTAGAGTCCACGCGCACTGACATGGCAGTGAAACTCGAGCGTTACACCTAAGTACCCCCCCTTCCCTGTTCCTTCACCAACAAGATACAAACACTACACTCCTCCATCCAAATACACCAACAATCTACAGTAACTCCCCTCTTCTTCTTATTGGAGAGCACAGAACCCGAAACTGAAGGGTTGGCTTGTCAGTTGGAATAGAAAAGAAAAAGAAGAGGGAGAAAAAACAGTGAGAGAGAGAGCTTTGTTTTTAATCTAAATCTGAAGGGAAAAAAACACAGGAAAGGAGGAAAGAACAGCAGGTCACTAGAAGATCCAGCAGGCTTTTCAGCAGCGAGCCCTAGACTGTAATATATTGTGCCTGTTGGCTTCAACACAAACACAACAGCATGCTAAAGCTCTACTTAAGGTGGAGCGGCCGAGATAGAGACACAGACACTGAGATAGCTAGAGATACCCTTTCAATTGTGGTCAGATGGACAAAGCAATCAGCCATGCACAAAGGGACAGGCACAGAGACACACATCCTCACACACTATCGTTACAAATATGAGTGCACACACATAAATAAAACACTTAGACAAACACAAAAACGCACACAAATACAGATAATTAGTCATTCTGAGAAGATAAAAGACCTGTCTGTATTCTAGGTTGCACACACAAACAGAAACACACACATATTATAAATACATCAGATGTAAATAACAACATCTTGAGACATTTGAATATTGTAGTGGTTATTTCTGCCCAGACCTGTTTGTTAAAGGGTCTTATTTCCATAAGTAAGTAATCCCACCATTTGGCTATAGGCTAGATGAGTTTACGGAGGGCGGCTTCGCTGTTGAACTTGATCAACCAGGAATTAATCCCTTACGATTGAACATCCCACTCTCATGGCTTCCAAGACTCGTACAAGGAAAGAACACACAGGCAGACAGACACGCACACACACTCATCTCTTACGGCATCTTGAAAAAGAGGACACCTAACAAGTAAAGCTCTTTTCATTTTTACACAACGGAAGTTTACAATAACTAAGGCATTTGATACACTAAAGCTCACAATAATAGGTTAATAAACACACCTGGACCTCAGATAGCCTAACTGTGCTGCACATCAATACTTCTCTCTTACAATCAGTAAGTAGTGTTATTCATATTCCTATTAACCCTCACACCCCTCTATCAATCTTTATTCATCCATCTCTTATTGGTCTTCATCTTACACACTTCATCATCCAATAACTCATTTGCCACCCCACCCCCTCATCTCCTTCCTTCCTTCCTTCCTTCCTTCCTTCCTTCCTTCCTTCCTTCCTTCCTTCCTTCCTTCCTTCCTTCCTTCCTTCCTTCCTTCCTTCTTTCCTTCCTTCCTTCCTTCCTTCCTTCCTTCCCTCCCTCCCTCCCTCCCTCCCTCCCTCCCTCCATCTGAGAGGTGGTATTACCTTACCCTCCTCCCAGGCAGGTAGGGGATTGCACTAATCATGGTTATCTAGGCAGGTAATTATTCACATGACTCTGAGTCTATTTCCCTTGGAGAGCTGATCAGGAGCACAGGGTTCAAGGCTGATAGGCTGATGAGCTGTCTAATCTACACAGGGCTGACTGGGTGGTGCTGGATAAACAGGGCTGGGTGCCGGCTTAATAGGGATGAGTGTGTCTGTCTATTAAGGCACCTTGAGATGAGCCTGACAACACCTAAGTATGGTGGTCAGAGTTTTTGGTGGTACCAGTGGTTTTGACCAGTGTTTGTGATACTCCATACTCAAGTCTAAACTGCCCTTATCCCATTCACTAACCCCTCCTTCTCCACGGACCCCTCTACCTTCTCTTGCACAGTATAATGTAGGTTACTTAATCAAGTCACACTTACATATTCTATTCTTATTCATATCTTACCAAACTGTATTAACTTGAATGATGTCAGATAGTGATTTATAGAAACAAAATAAACAGACAATTCAATCTGTATTGTATGTATAGTGAACCTGCATGCAGCATTGGCCTTTGATGTATCTATAAGAACCATTTGAATAGTCATTTAATGACAGCTCCCTAATGACTAAGGTTTTCTGTGTACATGTTTTCAGTCTGCATCAATCTCACCTCTCAATTGAATAGGTTAAACTCAACAAATCCCAAAGGTTCTATATGTAGGCCTATTGAATCTTCAGATAGGCCTACAAAGTGGCTGTTCCACTGGATATCTTAAGGTGAATGCACCAATTTGTAAGTCGCTCTGGATAAGAGCGTCTGCTAAATGACTTAAATGTAATATAAATGTTCAGAGAAGTGAGCTTCGAACCTCAAATGACCTCGACTAACCGGTGCCCCCGCACATTGACTCTGTACCGATATCCCCTGTATATAGCCTCGCTATTGTTATTTTACTGCTGCTCTTTATTTGTTTCTTTTATTTCTAATTTTTTTAGGTATTTTTCTTAAAACTGCATTGTTGGTTAAGTGCTTGTAAGTAAGCATTTCACTCTAAGGTCCACACTTGTTGTATTCGGCGCATGTGACAAATAACATTTGATTTGAACCTACCTGTCTGATCACAGTGTGCATAATGATATCATAGTTTAACTATAGTCAACAATGCAGCCGCATTATCATATTTCTATAACCTACACATGCACATTGAAACTGTATCAGATTGCAAACATATTTAACTTGGCAGTAACGATTCTTCATCAGTAAACCTAAACAGGTGAGTTTTCCCCAATTTTCTTTCAAAATTCATGCATGTAATGTTAGGTTGTTATCTAAGCGCCATAACTTCCCTCGAATTGATCAATATAAACATGTCTAAACATGTCTAGGCTATAGGAGAAAAATGACAGCCCTAGATGTAAACAACTATGTAAATATAACATAACTGGCGATGAGACAGGCAAACATTATCTTCGAGAAATTAGATCCGCCTCTGAGGTGATTCAATTTGAGGAAACGAGAACATACAAATACTTCAAGACCACCTTAAAAGCTTGCCGCTGTAAAAACTGTCTAATCGCTCTCTGATTGGCCGAGCTTGGTGCCTACTTTAGCCAATAAGCAATACATTGTCCCACGTTGGGTCTTGACATCATAGGAAAAATCTGACCAATCATGGCTCAGATGTCCAATGACTGGTTGCGGGCAATGGAGGGGGAGTTGAAGAGTCTGTGGGGATTGTGGGCATTGAAGTTCCAATTATTATACACACACACACACACACCAACACACACACACATATCCCTTCACAGACTCCCGCTGTCAGTCACGCTACATAAATGCTCAGTAAATTCCGCCGTTAATTTAAATCCTTCTATTCCTAAACTGAGCGGGAAAGCTCCCTACTCGTGTCCACAGTCCGAATTAAAGATTAGAAATGTAGTGAGGGAGACTGAAAAAATTACACTTACGTTCATTTCAAAGCAGAAAGTAATGATTCTGTTTACAGTATTCTCATATGAGACCAAGACCATTATGCCATCCGCACATGACAGAATATAATGAGGTGTGTGCAGTGGTGAGGGTATACGCCGTATACCCACTTATTTTTCAGTGTGCATTGCGTATGCTCACTTCTTAATCCTCATTGATAGGTATCAGAGTAGTGTAGTGGAGGTATACGCCATATCAATTAACAGGGCTGATGTAACAGATCGGAATGTTTATCTTAAAATGTTGATCAACTATAATGAATTCACATTTTAGACGCAGGAATGTACACGCCGCAGTAGACCTACGCGTGAATATTCCAAAATGCAATTTGGGGGAAAACACCGTTCTAAAATGCGCACAGCACACGCAAGCGGTTTCATGGATAGAGATGGAAATATATGTTAAAAATATGGGGGATTTAAAGATGCAACAATTACCATGGGTTGCTAATATGATTAGGATAATTCCTTTATATATAGTGATGCTAATGATAGGCCTAACTGTCTTATGGTTGATGGAAAGGCTTTCCCGAAAACTCTATTAAATGTTAACTAGTTACAAAATAGCCTATGCCTACCTGTCAGAATGATATCATGATTATTTGCATCAGTCCAGTGCCCATTTATTTTGCAAACTCAGTCTCATGTGCTACAGAATCACCACTCAATCAAACAATAGTGCTAGGTGCCTGCACGCTTGAAATAAAGGGTAACTACCCTTAAAAATATATTTTAAAGTGGTCTCCTGATGTGGCATAGTTATGGACTTTGAAAAAAAAGTGTCACTTTGAGAACAAAAACCTGAAAAAAAGTTGAGAAAATCTGACACCTGTGAATTTCTGACTAATATATATTTCAGTAGTAGGCCTACTGCACAGTACAGCTTGGGTTGGCGTGGCTGTGAAAGACCAATATATGATTTATAATTTTAGGTAATTCAGAGTGTATGTCACTGTTTCTCATAGACTTTTTCACACAGTGCTCCTTTCCTTCGGTGGGCAGGCCATTTGATTAGTTTGGGGCAAAATGGGAGTATATCCACTTCTCCAGGCAACACTGGGTGTGTCTGTTATTTTTGTTCTGTCAACATGAGAATATAGAAGTCAGCAAGGACTCTTTTTACTGTACATTTTTGCATCTGCAACCTACAGCTAGCTGTAATATAAGTCATAGAGACTGACATTTGTTGATGCAGTACTCCGTAGTTTGTATTTCTATCATGTTACTGTAAAGCATCACAGCGCTTTGAACTCACTCCAGCTGTCTGCTTTGAAAGCATTCCTGTTTGAAACAGTGTTGTCACTCTGTCCCTGTCTGTGACTGTGTTACCTGCTGCACACACGCACGCGCACACGCACACGCACACACACACGCACGTGCACGCGCACGCGCACACACAAAAACACGCGCGCAACCAAAGGGAGTTACACACACACACTTGTCAGGGAGCATCGATCACTCTGATAGATGGGGCTTATTCCCTGAGTGAGTATGTTTGTCACCTCTGGCCCTGTACCTCATTGCCTATAGCCACCCTCAGAGCAGTGACTCACCTCTCTCTTCCTCATCTTTCTCTCTCTATCAGATCTCTCTTTATCTCTCTCTTTCTGTGCCTGTCTCCCCTCTCTCTCACACTGTCTCTCTCGCTCTCTCTCTCTACTCTTCACTTGTTGCCTCCCTCCCATGTGTGTGAAAGTCAGTCTGTCAGGGCATGTTTCACTATAATGATAGTTCTGTTTACAACTCCGTCAATAGGAGAACAAATTCCACCTCCCATTCTTCAGGAAGGTTCTCTCTGCTCTGAACTCAGCAGCTACTCCTTAGTTCACAGTAGCACACAGTAAACTGTTGCAGATTTCAACCTCATAGGACAAATACAGTACCAGTCAAAAGTTTGGACACAGCTACTCCTTCCAGGGTTTTTCTTTATTTTTACTATTTTCTACATTGTAGAATAATAGTGAAGACATCAAAACTGTGAAATAGCAAATATGGAATCATGTAGTAACTTAAAAAGTGTTAAATAAATCAAAATCTATTTTAGATTCTTCAAAGTAGCCACCCTTTGCTTTGATGACAGCTTTGCATTCTCTCAACCATCTTCATCTGGAATGCTTTTAAAGCAGTCTTGAAGGAGTTCCCACATATGCTGAGTACTTGTTGGCTGCTTTTCCTTCACTCTGCGATCCAACTTACCCCAAACCATCTCAATTGGGTTGAGGTCTGGTGATTGTGGAGGCCAGGTCATCTGATGCAGCACTCCATCACTCTCCTTCTTGGTCAAATAGCACTTACACAGCCTGAAGAATTGTTTGGTCATTGTCCTTTTGAAAAACAAATGATAGTCATGTCATGCCAAATAGTTTCCCCCTCTAAATCACAATGGAATTCAATCAGTTGGCTGTTGCTAGAACTTGCGAAATTCGGACCGGATTACGTAATGAACCAAAGCGTACGTTGTGATGCTTTTACCTCGTAGCGGCCGCAAAGGAAGGAGGACGCCGGCAGTTCTAGTTCTATTTCACCTGGCTCAGTCCGCGCAGAACTATTACCACAGAATTATTCTCCAAGGACAGTGTTTTTGATGGTGACAACCTGCTGACTGCCTGCTGCTTCAGAGGACCGAAAAGACTGGAAAGATAACACTATTTCTTTACCATATGTATTTTTTTATATACAAAAATATTGTTAAATAGGAATATGTAATTTAAGCTGTTTTTATATTGATTTTATATTGACATTGCTAGCTACTATATACCTCAGCCAGACAGTTCTATTTAGCAAACATTATCTAGCTAACTAACTGTTATTGTAGCTGCTTTCCGTTTGTATGCAGCTTGCACTTCAATGGCATCCCATGAGGAGATTTTATTTTATCTTTCCAACCAGGCGAAGTACTATGAAGGCACCACTGATCTCGACAAGAGGCCCAACATTCATGGGGGGCAGAGAAATTCACAATTCAGGGTAACGTTAAGCAGTTACATTTTTCTCTTTATGTCTTCATAAGGGTTACCTCGGGGAAAGCCAACAATCTTCACCAGTTGGAGCAGTTGGACGGTCGACCACAGAGAGCCCTGACGCCCTACACTTCAGTGAAGCATGTGAGTCAAAGTATGTTAAGCTTTTGGTTGACATTTGAGAAAGCAAGAAATGTTAGTTATGCTGAGCTCATAAAAATGTATCTCTTCAATTGACCTCTCCAAATGACTTTAGGACTGTCAACTGTCCGAGCCACCCAGGAGGTATCTCATCCACCAGAGCCAGTTTGGATCAGTCTGATTCTCTGTGCTTTGAGTCGAAAGGGGAGCAGGTTGAGGTAGGCTACACTTTCAAAAACTGTTGAGAAGTACATGTCTCCCCTTCATAACACTGGACTAATCCATCACATGTTCTCACAGGTGGCTTGCGTCGGACTGGAGGAACAGGGGCAGGTAAGTCCAGTCACTGGACTAGAAGACACTAGTGAGGTTCTCATCCTTTAACCCTTTCTCTCCTCTCCCTCCAGACGAAATTCTGCATCTAGTGACGTCTGATTGCCCAACAATCTGCCCACTCATCCTATCCCCTCCTCCATCTCATTACATAATTTAAAGCTACTGTTATTGTCATGTTGTCATTATCTGCTAATTAAGTTTGCTAGCCGTATCATACTGGACACAATATTTGAGATACACAGATGAACTAAAACCACTAGCACTGCAAACACTCAGAACAAAGAGAGCATCAGTGCCTGGACTTCGCAGTCCCCCTCTTCAAGTCCCCCTTCCGAGACTGTTGTTGAGAACAAGTGACAGGCCGAACCTTGCAACCACACATCACCCACCTCTCTATTACACACACCAGAATTAAGTATTTCAGTCTGAATGCCATGTGAGAGTACAAAAAAGAATCTGTGAAAATAAATGAATGACACTCCTGCATCACAAAAACATAAACATTGATGTATTAAAATCTTAAATATTGCCAGGTTGGTTTTCACAGCTGTTTCACAAGGTGTTCATTATTGTAAGTTGTAATGTATCCTTTGAAGGTATGTATTTGTTCCACATGATTCATTGTTGTATCCTAGGACCTTCAATAGATACATATATATTCAACCACAGGGTGTACTAATGAGCTATGCGAGATATATATATATATTTTTATCATAATAGAGTTAGTTAGCCTAGTGATTGGAGCATTGGGTCAGTAACTGAAAGGTTGCTGGATCGAATCCGCGAGCTGACAAGGTAAAAATCTGTCGTTCTGCCGCTGAACAAGACAGTTAACATACTGATCCCCAGTAGGCCGTCATTGTAAACAAGAATTTGTTCTCAACTGACTTGCCTAGTTAAATAAAGGTTAAATAAATGTTTGAAAAATGAAGGCCTGATTCATGCAGTCTCCTCTGAACAGCTGTTGTTGAGATGTGTCTGTTACTTGAACTCTGTGAAGCATTTATTTGGGCTGCAATTTCTGAGGCTGGTAACTCAAATGAACTTATCCTCTGCAGCAGAGGTAATTCTGGGTCTTCCTTTCCTGTGGCGGTCCTCATGAGAGCCAGTTCCATCAAAGAGTTTGATGGTTTTTGAGACTGCACCTGAAGAAACTTCTTGAAATGTTCCGGACTGACTGTCCTTCATGTCTTAAAGTAATGATGGGCTGTCGTTTCTCTTTGCTTATTTGAGCTGTTCCTGCCATAAAATGGACTTGGTCTTTTACCAAATAGGGCTATCTTCTGTATACCACCCCTACCATGTCACAACACAACTGATTGGCTCAAACGCATTAAGAAGGAAAGAAATTCCACAAATGTACTTTTATCAAGGCACATCTGTTAATTGAAATGCATTCCAGGTGACTACCTCATGAAGCTAGTTGAGAGAATGCCAAGCGTGTGCAAAGCTGTCATCAAGGCAAATGGCAACTACTTTGAAGCGTCTCAAATATAAAATATATTTAGATTTGTTTAACACTTTTTTGGTTACTACATGACTCCATATGTGTAATTTCATAGTTTTGATGTCTTCACTATTATTCTACAATGTAGAAAATAGTCAAAATAAAGAAAAACCCTGGAATGAGTAGGTGTGTCCAAACTTTTAACTGGTACTGAAAAAAAATCAATCTCTACAAATGTGAAACTAGACAAGCTGGATGTTGACATTGGTTAAACAGAACGGTTCAAATCAAAGTGATGTGAAGAGCGTCTTTCTGCAATTTTTTTTTTAACCCGTGCTACAGAGAGCTATTTCGGTCCGCTAATACTGGACTAGTAAAGGCCCAGTGCACTACTTTTTATATTTTTCAGGGGGTGCTGCAGCACCCTCAGCACCCCTGCTTCCCATGGCTATGCCCAGCAGTGCAAACATTTGGCTATTTGGGTGTGTTCGTGTGTTTTCACAGGGTAAATTCCCCTTCCTGTCTGTGTGCTCAGAGGCATGTGTGAGACTTAGTCTGTCACACTGCCATAATTAGGTTTATCCCACTTATTTCCTGTTGGATTTGTGGGTCGGGGTGCACTGTTGAGCTTGTACAAATGTGCTGCATGTGTGTGTGTCCGTGCGTGTTGTGTGTGTGTGTGTGTGTGTGTGTACAGTATGTGTGTGTACATACGCGCGCGAGTGTGTGTGTATGTATGTATGTATGTTGAGGCGGTCACTGTTTTGATATGAATGTGGAGAATCTCCAGGAAACGAGACACATCCAAACTAGGATCAGGCTAATTTCCATCTCACTACCGCCTCACGCTTAGACCCATGGACTTGTGTTGGCAGCTACTCATATTTGTGTGTGTGTGTTCAATAAAGCATACAGGCCTGTGTGAGCCTGCATATAGTATGTGAGGGTGTGGGTTTGCATGCATGTTACTATTGACATATTGGTTATGTAGCTATCGTTGTTCAGTGCTCCCTCTTTCCTCTATAGGACTGTGTTATATATTATACACACATGTAGAAGTATTGTATAAATGTGATGTATGATTATGTACTATACACTAATTTGTACAATTTGTTGTGTATGATGTCTATATTGTTCTTGTATATACTGTATGTGTAAGCGTGTATAAGCGTATATATACTGTATGTACAGTACATATGCCTTTGCTCCCCTGTACATCCACTGTGTGTCTGTGTGAGTCAGAGTCCCTATAGAGAGCCAGCTAGACAGCCCATCCTTGGTGCTGCCTGTGAGTGGAGTGCTGCAGTATTTTCCTCTGGCTATGTACTGTACTCTGATCAGGCTGCTTGGCAAAAGCCAATTGTGTGACTAATTGGGATTCAGGCAGGCTGCAGTGGATAAAAGCTCCTCTCACTGCTTGGCTCTGTGGAAGACTGGAGTGGATGGTAGTGTGGAG
Source organism: Salvelinus fontinalis (assembly GCF_029448725.1). Taxonomy (NCBI): domain Eukaryota; kingdom Metazoa; phylum Chordata; class Actinopteri; order Salmoniformes; family Salmonidae; genus Salvelinus; species Salvelinus fontinalis. The sequence goes on from NC_074678.1 coordinate 33,224,221, forward strand.
GGAGGAGAGTGTAAGTTATGCATAAGACAAAATACACACCACTTGTGTACACACACACATACACAAACGCGCATGGAAACACACAGCGTTCATGCAGAAACACACACAGAATGTAATTCATATACAATGACAAAACCAGAAACCCATGGTCAAGTCAAGTGCATACATTTGGTACAAATACATACAATCTACTATGACCATGTACGCATCCATCATTCTATTACGGTTACATTTATATGAAATGTTTTATCTTTGCAGGCCATTTGTCAAGTGATATCTGCCAGTGAATGTGTGTTTGGTTCTGTCTCTCTGTCTGCCTCCCTGCCGGTACCAAATGTCTGATGCTTCTCTCTCTATAAACAGTCTCACACTAGGATGCATTCATTCACATAAGTGTAAAATATACTGGCAGGGATTCTTGCGAACAGATGCAGTGTGTGTGTGTGTGTGTGTGTGTGTGTGTGTGTGTGTGTGTGTGTGTGTGTGTGTGTGTGTGTGTGTGTGTGTGTGTGTGTGTGTGTGTGTGTGTGTGTGTGTGTGCGTGTGTGCGTGTGTGCGTGTGTGTGCGTGTGTGTGTGTGAGAAAAGAGAGAGCGAGAGAGAGAGATAGACCGAAAGAGGAGAGCAATGAGAGACTGGAAGAGGGATAGAGAGAGAGAAGAGAGGGAGAGTGTGTGTGTACATGTGGGCCTGCTGGCTGAGGGGCAGACGGTGGATGTCAATTTTGAAAAATTCATGATGCTATGTTTGGAAATCCTTGGGGGAGCTGTGTTGTTTAACTGGCCCAAAACAGCTGGGATCTGGAGTGCAGTTATGTGTGTACAGGAACAACAATCCAACAATACATACAACATGCACACGTAACGAGAGAGAAAGACAGTAGATGTGTTGTAGTGCATGTCAGTGTGTGACTATCTGTGTGAACAAAAGGAGAGAGGAACTCAGTGCATTACACCAGATACATCCCTGAAATGTCATTTGTTCAACAGAAAACAGCATTGAGAAAGGCTTACTCTGTTGTATCCAGCCAATACATGAGTCAGGCTTTGTTCTGGACCCGGTAATGGAAACTGGCTATAAAGAGACAATCTAAGGCCACAGACACTGCTGACTATGTTTATATTTTCATTGAAACTAGATTCAGTTCTTTTGAGATAAACTCTCTACAACAAGCTGAAATAAATATCCAATAAAGATTGGAGATACTATATGTTACTCATTGACATTCTTAGATTAACCTAGTTCAGTACATTCCTGTGGAGGTCAGAGGAAAGGTTCCATCTACAAACCTGTAACAGATGAACACTGCAGGCTCTGTAGAATGAGAGACCTTTTCAGCTTGATCTCTAATGAAGTCTCTACTTTAGTGTGAGTCAGACAGTTGATTCAGCGCCATCCTAGACTCAGAGTTTGACCCCAAGTCGTATCACTCCTTCCCCCTCACACCGTATTGCTCCCCAGCCGTATCCCCCCCACCGTATCCCTCCCCAGCAGTATCCCTCCCCAAACACACCGTATCCCTCCCCAGCCGTATCCCTCCCCCAAACACACCGTATTCCTCCCCAGCCGTATCCCTCCCCCAAACACACCGTATCCCTCCCCAGCCGTATCCCTCCCCCAAACACACCGTATCCCTCCCCAGCCGTATCCCTCCCCCAAACACACCGTATCCCTCCCCAGCCGTATCCCTCCCCCAAACACACCGTATCCCTCCCCAGCCGTATCCCTCCCCCAAACACACCGTATCCCTCCCCAGCCGTATCCCTCCCCCAAACACACCACATCCCTCCCCAGCCGTATCCCTTCTCCCCCACACACATACATGATGAGCTGTTTAATCGTTACATGCAAATCATTACAGGCCTCTAATATTGTTTTGTGTTACAGAATGGAAATAAATGGAAAGTTAGGTCTGACAAACAGATGAGGTATTATACCCCTCACCCCCATCTCTTTCCCTCCCTCCCTCACTCCCTCTCTTTTTTCTTTTCTTCCTCTCCCTCTCTTTTTCTCCATATCCCTCTCTCTGTGCCTCTCTCTCTTCCTCCTTCCCTTCCTCTCTCCTCACACAGCTGTGGAATGGCCAGGCAGGTTGGCTGGGTGCCTGGGCCATGTCATGCCAATTAAGTTCAGCAGCTAAAAGTCTTCCATCTGGGAATTCTTCCTGTTACTGACAGCATTAACCCTTCCCTGAACTGAGAGTAACTAATGCACACACACACGCACACACACACTGTGACGAACACGCAAATATACATACATAAATATTCATACACCTATAGAACACATGTAAACACAGCCACAGCAATTTATAGTCAAACAGACATATATATTGTTTTATCCAAATGGAAACTTTTCTGTTACCTCCCCTTCCCCACATTCTATTTAAACATGTTCTCGATATCATCAAAGCAGGACGGAGGAAAGGCGATACAGTACATTCAAAAAGGAGGTGAAAGATATGGAAAGAGAGAAAAACTATGAATGTGGGGTGGATGGATGGTGGTGAGGTATAGGGAAGAGGGAGGGGGTGTTGAGAGAGGGAACCAGAGAGACATCTACATCATTTGGCCAAATGACACCATCTGGTGGATAGCTGGGACATCATGGTCACACTTACACAGCGAGAAGAGGAGGGGAGGGGTTGATGTCTAATGTTGGCTAGAGTTCTAAAGAATTTGGGAGAAAAGGACTCGTATGTATTGTGGTCAAAATATACCTGTATAGTGGCGTTTTTGTTTTGTATTGAATTCTTATAAGCATGTACAGTATGTGTGCTGCCATTTTGCATTGAATTCCCTTCAGTTTGAATGTTTCCCTGTGAGAGTAAATGTCAGAGTGACATTGAGCAGGCAGCAGCAGCAGGAGCAGCAGTGTGAGGCTCTGTGGGTAAGACCAGTCAGTGATTCCCTCAGGACTGGAGCACTGTGACTGCATGTTCCATAGCTGTCAGCAGCCATTGACTCACCACTACACGCTCACTGACTCACGAGCTGACTCTCTCACACGCACACAAACACATACACAGTACACAGGCGCAAATACAAAACATACACACTGTACGCACGCCACACTCACACACACACACACACAGACTCTCTAAGACTGCAGAATGACAACCCTTGCCACACTAGTGACCTCTATCCTCACACATCAGACCCCAAAGCCCTCAAACACATACAATCATACATGGAGACACACATAATACACAGGATACATTCTCCACCCCAGAATAAGACTAAACCTACCCTGACTATGACACTATGTCAGTGAGGTATCATCTCTGTAGCTGTAGACATACGGTACTTTCAGGAGGATTTTGGGCTTTGTTGAAGGCTCTATACATAAAACTATACAAATATAATTAAATCAAATCAAATTAAACACACTATGCTCTTTATTACATCCTGCCAACCCTCTGCTCAATCTCTCTGTTTCCAACTGCCTCCCAGCTGTACCTCTCTGTGACCCTCACATGCCTCCCTCTCCGCCCCCATCCCTCACACTCTATCCCTCCCTCTCTCCCCATCCCTCACACTCTCTATCCCTCCCTCCCTCTCTCCCCATCCCTCACACTCTCTATCCCTCCCTCCCTCCCTCCCTCGACCCTCCCTCTCTCTCTCCCTCCCCGTCCTCTGCCCTGTCTCTGACCTCACAGTGTGGCCTCTGTGCTGCACCTGACTCCCTGGCCGTCTAACAAATCTCCAATAGCGCTTTTTATAGCTTCTACACATGCAGCAGAGGCTTGGACAGGAAATTAAACATAACTACACTACCTGTACACATGAGACCCTAACTGCTGCGGTGCAGTCCACTGTGGATAGACTGGAGATATAGTAGAGCATGGCTCTAGTTTTACCTGTCTTCACTGTCCTAAATCACGCTGTTACCTAGGACCAGTTTAAAAACGTATCAAATCAATTATTTCTTCCTTCCTTCTTTCATTCCTTCCTTGATTGACTATAACAGATCCTTACTAGTCAGTTATTACAAAACAGGAAGGGAGTGATGAAAGATACACTTTAAACTATTGGAAGTAGCCCCTGGTGTTCAGTCTAGCTTGGATAAGACGGCTCCTTCTACTGGGGGAGATAATCAATCAATCAAATGTATTTATAAAGACCTTTTTACATCATCACAAAGTTCTGTATAGAAACCCAGCATAAAACCCCAAAGAGCAAGTAATGCAGATGTTGAAGCATGGTGGCTAGGAAAAACTCCCTAGAAAGTCAGGAACCAGGCTAGGGCACTCAACATGTACTGCACTGACACAAATGACTGATGATTGGTTGAAAGATTGTGGGAGCTGTACTGTACTGTACACATTTTAGTGCAGCCTTTGATATTATTGACCATAACCTGTTGTTGAAAAAACATGTGATATGGCTTTTCAACCTCTGCCATATCATGGATTCAGAGCTATCTCTCTATCTAATTTGTATACACACAACTTACACACAGCTCTGACACACACACTTACCCCTCCAGACATGCCACCAGGTGTCTTTTCACAGTCCCCAAATCCAGAACAAATTCAAGAAAGCTTACAGTATTATATAGAGCCATTATTGCATGCAACTCCGTTCCATCCCATATTGCTGAAATAAACAGCAAACCTGGTTTAAAAACAGATAAATCAACACCTTATGGCACAACGCCTCTCCCCTATTTGACCTAGATAGTTTGTGTGTATGTACTGATATTTAGGCTACCTGTGCCTTTAACATTTTTTTAACGTAGTTCTGTCCTTGAGCTGTTCTTGTCTATTAATGTTCTGTATTATGTCATGTTTCATGTTTTGTGTGGACCCCAGGAAGAGTAGCTGCTGCTTTTGCAACAGCCAATGGGGATCCTAATAAAATACTAAAAAAGACCAAATAGCAGCTGTTTGCTTCAAAATTCTAGGAACAATAAGGAGGCCTGCGTCTGGTGACCGTAGCGTACGTGTAGGTGTGTACGGCAGGACCAAATCGGGGAGATAGGTAGGAGTAGGTCCATGTAATGCTTATGATAAAATGTTTTGGTTCTAGTCAAGATTCTAGCAGCCGTGTTTAGCACTAGCTGAAGTTTACTTAGTGATTTATCCGGCTAGCCGAAGAGTAGAGCATTGCAGTAGAGCATTGAAGTGGAAAAAGCATGGATTTATTTATCTGCATCATTTTGGACAAAAAGTATTCAGATTTTTGCAATGTTATGAAGATGAAAAAAAGCTGCTCATTAAATATGTTTGTCAAAAGAGAGATCAGGGTCCAGAGTAACGACAACGTCCTTCACAGTTTTGAGACAACTGTACAACCATCGAGATTCATTGGCAGATCCGACAGCAGATCTCCTTGTTTCTTGGGACCTAGACCTAGCATCTCTGTTCTATCTGTTTTTTAGTTTAAAAGTAACATTTTTGCCACCATTCACTTCCAAGTAATATTCAGTGGAAACTTGTAAAGCCGTTGGGTGAAATGGATAATCATTTCCAATTTAGATAATTTACAATATTTATCATTCTCGCTAAGATCATTATAATTGACAGGCTAGCCTCATGGCAGGATATGGTGAATTACTTTTCTCAGTTCATTGTCAGATTATTCAGGAGGTGGAGAACACTAGTTCTCATGGTGTTATAATGAGATGATTGACACAGTAGGAAAGAATGATATGAAAAGTCTAGAGTAGTGCGTGTGTGTCTTAGTGTGTGTCTTAGTGTGTGTACACTGGCTTTCTAATCACACCCCATCAGAACCACAGAGAGTTTTATTGGGAAACACCAGTCAGCAGACACAGACAGACAGACAGGGTCACAGGCCTCAGTCTGAGCGAGCAAACCGCACTGGGACTGCGAACAGACCACGGGATGACCACACGCCACTCACACAGAGACCACAGCTCAGAGGCAGGCCAGCGCCAGAGCAGAGAAGAGGGAGGGCAAACTGGGACAACATATATATACTACTTATACAGAACTAACAGACTGACTGACTGAAAGGACGGGATCCAACTAGAAAAGCCTGTGTGTGTGTTTACAACAGTAATAGTGTTTACAACAGTAATAACCCTATCATTAACATGTCATTGACACACTGTTGCTTACTGTCTGGGACAAGGGAGCATTAGAAAAAAGACAGAGGTAGAGTGAGTGAGAGAAGAGTGTGAGAATAGAGATAGTGAGGAACAGGCACTGTTGTACTTTCAGCCTGATGTGTTTTCCTCTCTCAGAGTCGTGATAGATGGAGGTTGTAAAGGGATGAATAAGAGATGATGCAAGTGTGTGCACGCAAATACACACACACACACACACACACACACACACACACACACACACACACACACACACACACACACACACACACACACACACACACATAGTTACATACACACACAGAGCTAGGAAAAGGAGAGTGCTCGCTAAATGAATTTGGCTTTCAGCAAGGGGGAGTCTACACTGCACCAGCAGTGTGTGTGTGACTGTACTGTGAGTATGCTTCTGTGTGCAAGCATATACATGTGTGTGTGTGTCTTTAAGAGCCAGAGAGTAGGTGGTGGGGAGGAGGGGTGTGTGAGTAAGGGCGGGGCAAGGTGGAATGCTAGCTAGCTGTGTGTGTTGTAGCTGTGGTGTCACTGGGATTGGAAGTGACAGGCAAGAAGCCCCACAGACAGCTGGGTAACAGCCCACTACCACACTGGGGAGGGCTTTACACTGAACACCATTAGTACCGTCTCTACTCTCTCACATTCCCTCGCTCCTTCCCTCCTTTCTTATCTCACTAGCACTGGAGAGAGGGTGAGGATGATTCATAAAGAGAGGGGGGAGAGAGAGAGAGAAGGGAGAGAGGGTGGAAGAGTGAGAAGGCGAGGGAGGGATAAAAAGAGTGGCAGGAGAGATTGGGAGGGGTGAGACAGGGAAATGAGAGAGGAAGGTGTTGAGCAAGAGAACAGAGATAGAGAGAACAGAGAGAAGATGAGAGGGAATTATAGAGGAGGATATGAGAGAGGGGGAGCTAGAGCAGGAAGGGCAGTGAAGGAAAGAAAGGATAGGCAGAGAGAGGGAAAAAAGGGGGATGTTGTTTGTATCTCACATGACTCTATTAAACTTTTAATAGTCCCCATTTCTCCAACTAGGTTTCCTGCTACTGTATCACTAAAACAGTTGCTGCAAATCCCACAGCAGACCACTGATGAGACACATTGCCCTTTCACACACGCACACACACAGACTGACACACGGACGGACATACACACGCTGACGTGAAGGACAGAGTAGAGAGGGAGCGAGAGGAGGATATGCAGAGGAAGACCAGATTAGAAAAGAAGATGCAGACAGACATGGGTTCCCATGGTGGATCTATGAGAGCATCTGCATCAGACTGAGCTGCTGTGTCAACATGGACTCCTCCAGCTGGGCTGGGCCATACAATACATCACTCACACAAAGACTGGAGATGAAGACAGACACACTGAATAGACAGAAGAGAGAGATGAGAAAAAAGAAAAGAGAGATTGGCAGGGAGGAAACAAGAGTTGAAGTGTGACTGTGTGAAGACGAGGAAGACAGAGAAAGAAATGAAGATTAAGATAAATAGTGAGGCCTTTGCAGAAAAAAACTAAGAGGGTGAGACTGCCACAGACGTAAGAGAGACAAAAGAGAGGGAGAGTGACAGAGGGAGGCAGCGAGGAATGACAGGAGAGATAGACTGAGGGATGGAGGAGAGGGGGAGGATGGAGGAGGCAGATTGACAGCCTCCGTTCCCTGGGACACATGAATAAACCAGCACAGCGTGTATCGCCCCAGAGAGGTATGGGAGAGACAGACGGAAAGAGGTGAGAGAGAGAAAGGAGACAGAGAGAGGAAAAAAAGAGAGTGTCTCCATAATCAAGCCATAAAGTAGAGCAGGAGCGAGGGAGTGATGGGGGAAGCAGCGATGGCTCTGAATGAGTCAATCATGATTAATCAAGACGCTTCCCGCTCTCCATTCAGGCCCTCCACTCCCTTCTCCTCTGCTCAGTACATGCACACAGTTAATTAGCCAACATTAGTTTCAAGTTTTATTGGTCGTATGTATGGGATAGACACGGAATAGACTGTCCAATGAAATGCTTACTTGCAGGTTCCTTCTTGACAATGCAACAACAATAAATACTAAGATAAGAACAAAGTAAATGGCTCAGTAGAATAAACATTTTAGCATAAGTATAGTACAGGAAGGCACAATTTATAGTCCAATATTAAGACATTTTGGGGAATGGGGGGAAAGTGTTTAAATCGGGCAGTATTTAGCAATCATAAATCATTACAATATGTTTATGTTTTCTTAGGCCTACAGTGTATGGTGGCTTTGATGTAGCTAATAACCATTCAAATTAAATCTGAACGATTTTCTCAGCTTTTCCATACAATGTGTTGTCGCAGAGGAAAAACAATCACCAACTCATCAATGCTTCTCCGAGGAGTCTGTATCCTGACAGAAAATAGGGCACTTTCATATTTATTTAAACGCTGGGCTCAGATCCAGAGGAGTCCATGGGGTGAGAGAGCAGAGCAGGAAGGAGAGGAGGAAGAGGGCTGGAACCACACACACAAAATAACCAATAGGAAGAGGGTGTGTGTAACTGTCTGTGTATGCATAACACTGCATATCTGTGTGTGTAATGAGAAATAACTGAATGTGATGACAAGTTATGCATTTGATTGATAGATGGAATATCTACACAAGGGTTTGCGGAGGTACCAACTGGGTCATGTCTCAATGTCTCCAATGTTATAATAAAACAGAACACGTGGTGGAGAATTTCTAAACCTAAATCAGGAACCCCACGGAGCAGACATCCCATTCTTCAAATAGCCCATGCCTCTGTGCCAGAGTACATGGAGGAATACCTCAGAGCATTATTCAGCCCAGAGAAGAAATGAGACAGGATGTTTTTAAATCAACACTTCCGCCTTGTGGAGTTACAATGAACTACAAGGACCTCAAAGCTCCCCAGGCATTGACAATGTCCATATGAGACTATTTAGATGCTACTGTACATCAATAGGCAGAGTATTAGTCATGTGAATGTCATACTTCATCTAGCAGTAATACTGAAATAATGAAAATATACTAGAGCTCCACTGCATTTTCACCATGGCCTCTTGGAGTAGTAGATACATAATGACAAACACACACTGCTGATTTGATTGACTTTATTTGTAAGGCACCATAAGTACTTCCTTACTGCAGAACATTTCAGTTATGTATAGTAAATGTGTTACTTTTTATATTTCACCTTGTTTAAATGAAGCTATGATTTCATGACACTTTTTTTTGTTGCCAAAGTACACACTTTAGGTTTTACATTATACACAAAATAAGTATTTAAAAAATGACCTTTACAAAGCTCAAAATGCTTACAATGCTTCACGCTTTGGGGAAAGGGCAAGCGATTGGGTCAGGTATAGGTCAAAGTACTGCAGTTCCTCTAGTGTCACATCAGTACTGTAGGACATAGCACAGGAACCATCCAGGACAGACAGAAGATGCAGCCATATACACGTAAAGCTTTATATGTATAACTGTATACATAAACTGGTCCCCACCTACTAAACAAATACATAGTTCATTTGTATCAGAATTTAACAGCTTTTTACTCTCATTCTATTTTATAGCGATAATATTCAAACAAGTGCATTGATCACAGAGAATGTGTACCAATTTTTTTTTAAACATTTCTTCGCTAATAGAAAGGAATATAGTTCCCCAAGAGACATGCGTTTGTGTGCATCTAGCTACTCACACTCGTTGCATATCACTACTGTTTAAGTCCATAGGAGTAAGTTGTGCTCACAAGCTTAGAGAGCCACACGTCAATCCCAGGTTCACCACTGACTGACCAACGTTCAAATCTAATATTACAGAGGTTTATGAATGCATTCACATACGGCTATGGAATCATCTCAGAGTTATCTAGGAAATTTACACAGATCTATATACCCTCACAGTGTAACCCACCAAAAACAGAACGGAGAATGTCTATTAATATAAGGGAAATACAAAAACATACAGTACATCACATGCTGTATCACAGGCTGGGATCAAAACAATGGTCAGACAATAACACCAATTACCTCCCAATGAATCTTACAGTAAAACCACCACAGTCACCATCACACACATCTTCTATATTCCCCATAGCTCTAGGGCTGCCTGGACATTCAACCCAAGGTTCTAGACCTTAGTTCTAGCCCGAACCAGTACCTGGGAGATGATGAATATGATGACATTGCCTGCGACGCCCAGGATTCTTCAACTCAAAGTCCCCTTAACCAGCTCTGCAAACGTTGTAAAACATATGTTCGGAACTCACCAAAATATGGAGTTTAGCGGAGCAACTATTGTCATTACTGCATTTACACACAGTATGTACTTCCAAAAACAGCCCGTCTCAGACTAGACGTAACATAGTAAACATAAATCCAGGACACTCAAATTAGTATGATATGTTACGTTTGGTATGGTTACATAAAACAATGTTACTTAAGCCAAAGGGAAGGAGGGTGGGTGGTTGGTTGGGGTGGGAGTATAACGCGAACATCTAACAAACAAAAAGATAACGCGTTCGAATCTCATCACAGACAACTTTAGCAACTACTTTTTAGCTACTTAGCATGCGAGACAACACTTCCCCCATCCTTAAGCCTTTAACGCAACTCCCAACCTTAACCACTAGACTAGATAACGTTAGCCACCTAGCCAACCTTAGCAACAACAAATTGAATTCTTAACAAAACATTTGCAATTTGTAACCTATCATACCATACAAAATGGATGATGGACATCCACAAATTAATACATACGAAACGTAACATATCATACTAAATGGAGTGCCATATTTCGGTGATTACCGAACGTATTGTCATAACGTTTGCAGAGCTGGTTAATGGGACTTTGAAATAAAGGATCCTGGGAATCAGAGGAGATCATCATATTCATATCATTATTTCTTCAAGCCCAGGTACAGCTTCAGTTCTCGCCTACAGCCCACTCACGGGTCCAGGTAATATCGTATCAAGCTGTCGTTTCTCGCTCTGTTTCTCCAATAGGTTGTGAGAAACATGTTTGGGAAAAATATATTTTTGTAAATGCACATTAAACAGTGGCTATTTGTGCTTTATCTACTCAAAGAACAGCTCAAAAACATTACGCTAACAATTCATTGGCCATGGACAATAGATCAAAATATGCGAGTGCTGTTAATGTATTGTATACAAGAGAAAGCTCAATCATGTATCATTTTGTCTTATTCAGAGATTCATCTTTGAGTAAAAAGATAGTCGGGGCTGAGTGGACATTTTGCATAATATGTTCAATGCCGCTGCCTAACAATAGGGGTTGACAGAGATGTCAACCCGTTTCCTAAAATAGACCGGAGGACTCCTGTTCAAAGAGGTGACTCAATGGACGTCAGAGCTGCTTTCTATAACACTTACTGCCCTCTAGTGTTGGAGGCAACCACTCTCCTCTACTGCATCACCGCCAAAACATAATATTAGTGCACTTTACAGAAAGGAGAAAAAGATCTGCAGGTCTTTTCTACTTTCCACAATGTTATCATCGCTGCGATCTGGACATTCGGACTGTTATTATAGTACTGATAGCATGCCTTTCATGGAAGCTGCTGTGTGTGGATATGTCTAAAGCAGCTCAGTGGGTTAGACCGGGTTCTTTGGGGAATGTGTCATAGGGGGTGGATTTGTTGGAGGACTGATAGCACAGACTTGAAGAGAAACAGCATGAAAGTAGCTCTAAGGTGTTTTTCGTTTCCCATATACAATTTTTATTATACATCTCTCTACTTATCTAGAGGTATTTTTTTCAATACGTCCTACTTTCTTAAAACGACTAAAAGCAGCACTAGAGTTTGACTACGTAAGAGCACAGCTTTACATGGCATTAAGACAGGAATGCTTCTTTCCCAACTATAGCCATCAGGGACTGGAATTACCTAGTTACACTATTCCCCAAGAAGACTGACGTCTTTCAACTACCCTCCTTCAACTTGGGGGCGATTACTAACCTGAAAATCGAAGTGCACCCAACTATCAACGCAGGATTATCAAGTTAGGATTCAGACGTCCATAGACCGGTTTCGATGTAGCTCATCTAAGATGTAGCTCATCGTAAGCAAGCAACAAAGTCGTGTACACCAACCGATCGAATCAAGTTGACACAACAGAGGCTAGAGAGCTGTGTAACGCGAGCCTGTCTGTTGGATCTCTTCTGGTTTGTTATTCCAATTATACTGTGTGACATTCAGGGTCCCAGATGGGCCCTGGTTAAAAAGGGAGGAAGGAGCCGCTCAGCGACAGTGGCGTGCAAACAAATATCCACTTATGAGAGACAGAAAGAACACAAATTAGCAAAATGGAGGGGAGGAGAGAGTGATTAAAGGAGAAGTTTTTCTTTTTTTTTTAATACAACCAAATGTCTATTATTGATGTAAATGGCATGTTATAGTACAGTCCAGAATCTTTTGTGATTTCAAGTTTGAGAAACTTAACCCAAACAGCATATCAATTCTTTGTCCTTGTCGTGTAGTATGGGGCCCCCAAAAAACACAAACAAAGGTTCCAAAAACACACAAATATGTATTTGTAGAAACAGCAAAGCTCGTAGTAGTGATGCAGGGCTTTAGATGCTGTACACATGAAATTGTGTCATTCCGAACTTTATCCAGAATGTTATATTCCCTTTTGGCGACTCAAGTAGTTTCCCCTATCCAGCTGTTCCATTTTCCGTGTAGCTTGCTGCATGTAACTGCCAAAATAAGAAAAACACCAACACAAAGCGTCTTAATAGGGCATTGGGCCACCATGGTCGCCAGAACAGCCTCAATGCGCCTTGGCATAGATTCTACAAGAGTCTGGAACTTCCTGTGTGGAAGCACCTCATGCTTTCAAAACACTTTGTATCCTTCATTTAATCAAGTGTTTTCTTTCTTTTGGCAGTTACATGTAGAATGGACGGAGAGATATAGCTTGAGTCGCAACAAAATAGAATATAACGTTGAGGATAAAGTTTGGAATGACAATTTCATGTGTACAACATCTAAAGACCGGCATCACTACACTAACAGCTTTCTTTCTCAAAAACATTTGAAATCACAAAAAAGGTGTCTGGACCCTTATACAACATGCTATTTACATCAAAAACAGAGATTTGGTTGTAAAAAAGGTTGGTGGTCCGTGACAAGAATACACAATTAACAAAAAGAAATCAAGCAATATCTGATGAAATTGTTAAAAAAATAAAATAATAATAATAATAATCTCAACAGTGTACACAGTTGGAATGACGGCAAAAGCATCAGATAGGACGAGAGAGCGGGAGAAAAATAGAGTAGAATTAAAAACCAAGCATGGCAAATATAAGTAGGACGATTAGGGAGAAGGGCGTAGGGGAGAGGAGGAAGGCTGGCATGGATACATAGCAGGTATACAGGACCACAGCCCTCCGATGCTGCTGATATGCGGTGGAGGGAGAAAGAGAGGGAGCTCTAGTCGGACTTGTCCCCGTCCTCCTCACGGTGGTTGTCGGCTCCCTCACGGGACGCCTTCTCTTCCTTGGCCAGCTGGGCCTGCGAGGCAAGGATGGAGGAGAGGGAGAAGAGGCCTGAGGAGGAGGTGACGGCCGGCAGGGTGGACTGGCTCAGGCCCAGGGGCATGGGGGTCATGGGCAGGGCCAGACCCTGGAGCTGGGACAGCTGGTGAGCCTGGAGCTGCTGCTGCGGACAACAAACACACAGCTCAAACACAGGGGAGGTACAGATGGGTGCATATGGCTCTCACACGCACACATATGCACATACACTGAGGGTATACGATAAACATATATGTAGACACACATTATACATAAACCACAGGAGGCTGCTGAGGGGAGGGCGGCTCATAACAATGGCTGGAATGGCATCAAACACATGTATTCTGTTACAGCCATTACTAAGAGCATGTCCTCCACAATTAAGGTACCACCGGCCGCATGTGACATATACATACACCGAGTGTACAACATTAGAAAACCTGCTCTTTCCATGACCGACTGACCAGGTGAATCCAGGTGAACGCTATGATCCCTTATTGATGTCACCTGTTAAATTCACTTCAATCAGTGTAGATGAAGGGGAGGAGACAGGTTAAATAAGAATGTTTAAGCCTTGAGACATGGATTGTGTATGTTTACCATTCACAGGGTCAAATTACTGAAGTGCCTTTGAACGGAGTATGGTAGTAGGTGCACCGGTTTAAATGTGTCAAGAACTACAATGCTGTTTGGTTTTTCACACTGAACAGTCATGTTTGTATCAAGAATGGTCCCCCACCAAAAGTCCATCCAGACAACTTGACACAAGCTTTTGACCCCTTGTAGAGTCCACAACCTGACAAATTGAGGCTGTTCTGAGGGTAAAAGGGGGTGCAACTCAATATTAGAAAGGTGTTCGTAATGTTTTGTACACTCAGTGTAATATACACACAAAGATCGTTTATCATCATCTTCAATACCTAAAAACACCAGACAAAGCTGAAGGAAACCCCAGAACAGCAGATGCATCATAAAAGACAGTGAAATAGTGACAGAGTAGCAGTAACCCCACAGAGGGGCTGGAGGGAGCAGCCTACCCGGATGATGGAGTTCATCTCTGGAGGGGTGACCTGCTTGGCCCTCTCGATGGCCCCCAGGACCTGCTGCTGGTGCTGGGGGACAAACACACACACACAGGGGGGGGGGGGGGGGTAGATGGATCAACACTACCAACACTGACCCTGTGCTCCTCACCCATTCAGTTATTCAGCCAGCCACCACTAACAGAACACAGGGCTCTGATGGAGAATCAATGATCTACTCCCATGTTGGAAAGGGTCAGGGTCATCTTGTCATGGACATAAATGAGCACATCTTATCGGGATCACAGCAGAGCGCACTGGCCCCTTTGATTACAGGGCTCTCAATGATGAATGGAGGGAGGACAGAGAAAAATATATTACAGGGAGGGAGGGAGGAGGAGCGGTCAAATGAGAATGATCTCATTCCAGGCTAAGGTCGCAATGTGGGGTTGGGGTTAGGGGTAAAGGGTCAGGGGTTAGAGGGTGGTCTTACCTCCTGGGACAGATAAGGGAGGACCTGGGCACAAATCCCGTTTAATCTCTTCACAATCTCAGCCTGAGGAGATAAAACATATCAGCCCTTAGCTTCATTTAACACCCCTCAGTCTCACAACACAAACAAATATACAGAATGTAGGACCTTAATTTGATCACTCTTTTGTTGCTGAGAATTTTCCTGCACCGATTTACACTACCGTTCAAAAGTTTGGGGTCACTTAGAAACGTTTTTGAAAGAAAAGCTACATTTTATGTCCTTAAAAATTACATTAAATTGATCAGAAATACAGTGTTGACATTGTTAATGTTGTAAATTACAATTGTAGCTGGAAACGGCTGATATTTATGGAATATCTACATAGGCCCATTATCAGCAACCATCACTCCTGTGTTCCAATGGCACATTGTGTTAGCTAATCCAAGTTTATAATTTTAAAAGGCTAATTGATCATTAGAAAACCCTTTTGCAATTATGTTTGCACAGCTGAAAACTGTTGTCCTGATTAAAGAAGCAATAAAACTGGCCTTCTTTAGACTAGTTGAGTATCTGGAGCATCAGCATTTGTGGGTTCGATTACAGGCTCCAAATGGCCAGAAACAAATCTTTCTTCTGAAACTCGTCAGTCTATTCTTGTTCTGAGAAATGAAGGCTATTGCATACGAGAAATTGCCATGAAACTGAAGATCTCATACAACGCTGTGTACTACTCCCTTCACAGAACAGCGCAAACTGGTTTGAACGGTAGTGTACATAAAATTCACTGAAAACCCACAGTTATATTAACAGTATTGCACTTTTCAAGTAACCAACTTTTGGCCAGCTAATAGCCTAACCACCGATCAAGCAACATGCAGGATTCTTTTGCTGTGACAATGTAGGTCAAATTAAGATCACACATCTGTACATATTACATCATGTTTGGGCAGTGATTATTATAACCAACTCAGATATGCAACACAGTGTTAATTGTGTTACTTTCTAATTCAGCGTGATATCGGAGAAGAGACCTCATCACACTCATTTACCATGCACCATTACACTCTTATCACTATCATGCACACCGACATCTCTTGCTCTCTCCTCTAAAAATGTATTTTGTCTCTCCACTGTTCTTTCTATACGCACACACACAAGATCACATTACACACACAAAAATAAGAGGAAATGCCAAATGTTTTGTCAGGCGGGAGCACAATTCATCTAGGCTAACCGGAGAGAGGCCTCGCAACTGGCAAGAACATTTTTATTTATTTTTTAAATAAATAAATAAAAAGCAGAGAGAAAGAAGAAACAACACGAATAACCCCTTTTCAATATCTCCCTGGCACAATCCCAGACTAAACTGTCTGGAGCCCCTCAGCTGGAGAGAACAGAATGCTCAGGAGGAGAGAGCGAAAGCGAGGGAGAGTGGGAGGAGGAAGAGAGCAGGCTGAACACAAAACCCAGATGTGAATTCTCCTCGACATTCAGTTCTACACACCCCCTTCAATTTCAACTCTAATGCTGCCGCAGTTCATCTGCACCCACTCTCACACACAAAGGCACACAAAGCACGTACTCTCACACACACACACGGGCTAACAAAAATGCGGATACACACACATAGGCAAACATAAGTGGGGATACACACACGTAGCTCCCCTCGCGCTTTCTCGCCTCTGAATTTCTAAATATTTCATCCCCGTCAAATAAAGGAGTAGGGGTGATGAATTGTACTCATGAGGCAGAGTGGAGGCTGTGTATGCACTTGTGTGTGTGTGTGTGTGTGTGCAAGCGAGCGTGTTTGTGACGCTATTTTTCACTGCGTGTTCCGTGCTGCTGGTGTGGCTATCAGGGAGGAACCGTCAATCTTTTAGGGTGGCCGCGATCGCCAGACGAGGTCGCAGATAAGTCCAGGTCCCCAGAGGCACATCGCTCTACCCCAGCGGCCTGCCCATAAATTACTCCCCACACCCCCTGATCAATGGGCACCAGATGAGCCCCTTAGACAGTAGTACGCTACTCTTCCACTGATCATGTAGGAATATACCTAGACTAGAGCTTTAACCTGTGCAGTACTGTACTGCTCCTTCCATTAGAACAATCCCTCTGTGAGTAATGATGCTTTCTCATCGATGCCACAGAGAGATGATTCACTGTCCGTCTGTCTACAGGCAGCATGATGGGAAGTAGGGGTGTGCCGACATGGTCGTACTCGTATCCGCAAGTTGACAGTTGATAGTCGGATCGGATGATACTAGTGATCGGTAGACGTTGGCAAAACACCTCCCTGCACATTCTCACTGCAAACAAGCTGCAGATTAAGAGCAGTGAACAGAGGGGTGTGTGTGTCCTCAACTTGCAGCGGGCACCCACGTTTGCTGTCTGTCACTCAGAATGCGCAGCAGTGGTTCATATTTTTTCTCCTACGCTTGCCCCGCTTGTTAGATATTACGCACATTGATAGCAAACATCCTCGCTAGAGGTCGACCAATTATGATTTTTCAACGCCGATACCGATACCGATTATTGGAGGACCAAAAAAGCCGATACCGATTAATCGGCCGTTGTTTTTTTTGTTGTAATAATGACAATCACTTATTTTAACTTAATATAATACATCAATAAAATCAATTTAGCCTCAAATAAATAATGAAACATGTTCAATTTAGTTTAAATAATGCAAAAACAAAGTGTTGGAGAAGAAAGTAAAAGTGCAATATGTGCCATGTAAGAAAGCTAACGTTTAAGTTCCTTGCTCAGAACATATGAAAGCTGGTGGTTCCTTTTAACATGAGTCTTCAATATTCCCAGGTAAGAAGTTTTAGGTTGTAGTTATTATAAGAATTATAGGACTATTTCTCTCTGTACGATTTGTATTTCATATACCTTTGACTATTGGATGTTCTTATAGGCACTTTAGTATTGCCAGTGTAACAGTATAGCTTCCATCCCTCTCCTCGCCGCTACCTGGGCTCGAACCAGGAACACATCGACAACAGCCACCCTCGAAGCAGCGTTACCCATGTAGAGCAAGGGGAACAACTACTCCAAGTCTCAGAGCGAGTGACGTTTGAAACGCTATTAGCGCGCACCCCGCTAACTAGCTAGCCATTTCACATCGGTTACACCAGCCTAATCTCGGGAGTTGATAGGCTTGAATTCATAAACAGCAGAGCTGCTGGCAAAACGCACGAATGAATGCTTACGAGCCTGCTGGTGCCCACCATCGCTCAGTCAGAATGCTCTATCAAATCATAGACTTAATTATAACACACAGAAATACGAGCCGTAGGTCATTAATATGGTCGAATCCGGAAACTATCATCTCGAAAACAAAACATTAATTATTTCAGTGAAATACGGAACCGTTCCGTATTTTATCTAACGGGTGGCATCCATAAGTCTAAATATATACTTCTGTTTAGTGATTTTAAGAAAGGCATTGATGTTTATGGTTAGGTACACGTTGGAGCAACGACAGTCCTTTTTCGCGAATGCGCACTGCATCGATTATATGCAACGCAGGACACGCTAGATAAACTAGTAATATCATCAACCATGTGTAGTTATAACTAGTGATTATGATTGATTGATTGTTTTTTATAAGATATGTTTAATGCTAGCTAGCAACTTACCTTGGCTTCTTACTGCATTCGCGTAACAGGCGAGCTACTCGTGAGGCAGGTGGTTAGGGCATTGGACTAGTTAACCGTAAGGTTGCAAGATTGAATCCCTGAGTTGACAAGGTAAAAATCTGTCGTTCTGCCCCTGAACAAGGCAGTTAACTTTTTAGGGATAGGGGGCAGCATTTTCACTTTGGATGAATAGCGTGCCCAGAGTAAACTACTCTGTCCCAGATGCTAATATATGCATATTATTATTACTATTGGATAGAAAACACTCTGAAGTTTCTAAAACTGTTTGAATGATGTCTGTGAGTATAACAGAACTCATATGACAGGCAAAAACCTGAGAAAAAATCCAAACAGGAAGTGGGAATTCTGAGGCTGGTCGATTTTCAACTCATCGCCTATTGAAATCCCAGTGGGATATGGATCTGTTTGCACTTCCTGCGGCTTCCACTAGATGTCAACAGTCTGTAGAACGTAGAATGAAGCTTCTACTGTGATGTTTTTTTATTTTTTATTTTTATCCCATTTTCTCCCCAATTTTCGTGGTATCCAATCGCTAGTAATTACTACCTTGTCTCATCGCTACAACTCCCGTACGGGCTCGGGAGAGACGAAGGTCGAAAGCCATGCGTCCTCCGAAGCACAACCCAACCAGCCGTACTGCTTCTTAACACAGCGCGCCTCCAACCCGGAAGCCAGCCGCACCAATGTGTCGGAGGAAACACCGTGTACCTGGCCCCCTTGGTTGGCGCGCACTGCGCCCGGCCCGCCACAGGAGTCGCTGGAGCGCGATGAGACAAGGATATCCCTACCGGCCAAACCCTCCCTACCCCGGACGACGCTATGCCAATTGTGCGTCGCCCCACGGACCTCCCGGTCGCGGCCGGCTGCGACAGAGTACTGTGATGTTGAGCCGGATGGGAGCTGTTTGAGTCAGTGGTCTGGCAGAGAGCCAGGTCCAGGTCACGCGCATTCCACATGATATTGACTTGCGTTCCATTACTTCTATAGACACAAAGGAATTCTCCGGTTGGAATGTTATTGAATATTTATGATAACAACATCCTAAACATTGATTCTATACTTAGTTTGACAAGTTTATTCGACCTGTAATATAACTTTTTGAAGTTTTCGTCCGAAGTTCGCCTGGACCTGCACGAGCGTTTGGATATGTGTACTAAACGTGCTAACAAAAGTAGCTACTTGAACATAAATAAATGGACATTATCAAACAAAACAACAATTTATTGTGGAACTAGGATTCCTGGGAGTGCATTCTGATGAAGATCATCAAAGGGAATATTTATAATGTAATTTCGTATTTCTGTTGACTCCAACATGGCAGAGAAATGTTGTTTCTATCTGAGAGCAGTCTCAAATTATTGCATGGTTTGCTTTTTCCGTAAAGTTTTTTTTAAATCTGACACAGCGGTTGCATTTAGAACAAGTGTATCTTTAATTCTATGTAAAACATGTATCTTTCAAAGTTTATGATGAGTATTTCTGTTATTTGATGTGGCTCTCTGCAATTTCTCCGGATATTTTGGAGGCATTTCTGAACATGGCGCCAATGTAAACTGAGATTTTTGGATATAAATATGCACATTATTGAACAAAACATACATGTATTGTGTAACATGATGTCCTATGAGTGTCATCTGATAAAGATCATCAAAGGTTAGTGATTAATTTTATCTCTATTTCTGCTTTTGTGACTCCTATCTTTGGCTGGGAAAATGGCTGTGTTTTTTGCACTTGGCGGTGATCTAACATAATCATATGTTGTGTTTTCGCTGTAAAGCATTTTTTTAATCCGACACGATGGGTAGATTAACAAGATATTTATCTTTCATTTGCTGTATTGGACTTGTTAATGTGTGAAAGTTACATATTTCTAAAAAATATTTTTGAATTTCCCGCGCTGCCTTTTCAGCGGAATGTTGTCGAGGTGATCCGCTAGTGGAACGTGTGTCCTAGAAAGGTTAACCCACCGTTCCTAGGCCGTCATTGAAAAAATATATATATATATATATATATATTTAAAAAAAATCGGCATCCAAAATTACCGATTGTTATGAAAACTTGAAATCGGCCCTAATTAATTGGCCATTCCCATTAATCGGTCGACCTCTAATCCTCGCCATGTGATTTATCATAGTAACAGGCAGCAGAAATCTAAATCATTAGACCGAAAACTGATCGGGTGAAATTCTGAAGCAAGTGGATGGAAAAATACAGCTCTCCTCTATCCAATCATGGCAGCAAGATCAACATACAGCCCGCCCTTCTCTTTACAGCCAGTTGAGTCATTTAGACCACCTAGAACCTCACACATGACTGATTGACATGAGAAAGATGCGTGCTGGCACCCAAAAATAACTTTCTTTCCCCGATCACGGATAATAAAATAAAAAAATACTCGGATCATAACCGTAGCTAGGAAATTGTCCATATCCATTACGATTCTTGTTTTGTCCGACTACTCGGCACACACAAGGAGAAGAACAGATTCCTCTCTCAGATATCACTGCTGAAGGAGGGGTTCCTATTAACGTAGGACGAGAGACTTACCTGCTTGTGCATTTCGATGTTCAGCCCATAGGACATCTCATAGTACTGTAAAGTAGAAGGAAGAGGAGGCGTTATTATATATACAGTATAATAATGGAAGGAGGGAAATGACATTATGTCCTGTAGACAGACTGTCTATATGCATTTCTGACTGTCCCACAGAGCAGTCTACAGCAGCCATCTCCTGGGTGTCATGTATCATGTCATTACATCAGGTCGAACCCTTTACACACATCCTGTTATAGGTGTCCTTCTGTGTGTCGCTGTGAGAAGGGATGGTGTGTGTGTTCTGTGTTAATGAGCGGGCCAGTGGCTCAGCATTTGCCCTGTTAAATCACCCTCTCAGTCTGTGAAGGCATGGGCTCCAACGCTCTAAAACAAACACACATACACACACACACACGAGAGAGGAGAGCAAGCCTTCCACCCCAAACGGCATGTTCCTAAAGCAATTATGGTGCTGGGGAAATGGAGGTGCTTGCGTTAGCAGGCGGCGAAGCGGGGGAACCCGATAGGCAATTAGGGGAGGGGGGGACAGGCTGGGCTGAAGCTCCACACACACTGACCTGCTGATGGATACGAGTGCAGCGCTGCACAGATTAGATGAGATTAAGCCAGTCAACGGATCAATTAGAGACAGAATATCAGACAGCTACACAGGCCTGGCAAAAGACAATGAGATTAGCGAGAGGTGGAGAGTATGTGTCGGGGGGAGGATGTAGGGAAGAGGGGGAGGATGACATAACGACATCAGAGACAAAAAGACCACAGATGAGATGAGGAGGAATCATAAAAGGGAGGAGAAAGAGAACAACGACATAGAAATACACAGAGAGGAGGGAGAGGCAGGAGAAAAGGCGAAGAGAGAGAAATAGATGGGAACAGGGCTACACAGGAGGAGGGGGTAAAATAGAGTAGAGACATGACAAAAAGAGAGAGAAATCATATGCTCAACATCGCTGCAATACTGCTATATGTTGTAGTTGCAAGACTAAAAGAGTGCCAAATTCAAAACTATCCATAATAAAAAGGTGAAAGTATGTTTTGTTGAGATATCATATCATTGCAGTGTTTAACATCCCCCTGCCTGTACAGTAGTTGGTATGAATGTGATTCCATGTGACTGGGCTAGCGGGCCCTGGGGCAGACTGACAGAGCAGGGTCACTCACTCACGCACACACACAGCACAGAAACACACACAGACTCTCACCATGATATAATGACGCTGCATCTCAGACTTCTCACTTGCCAGCTTGTCACACTCTAGTTTCAAACTGCAGAAAAAGGAGAGAAAAACAGAACATCTTTTTAGTCTACAGGAAGCATCCATCATATCTCTTCAGAGAGCCAGGAAATGATTTCATCCTTCCCTCAGCAGATCTAACATGGTGTCAATCCACCAAAGGATCCCAAATATACCCCAATAAAAGGCCAATATATACACCCAGACTGCTTTAAATGTCCTGCCTATAAATAGTGGCTGGTTGGTGAATGTGCAGCTCTGACGCGTCGCAGACAGCCATTAGCTGTAATCATGTCAGTGTGCTCGCTGCAGATGTCACAGGAGGTGACAGGACAAAGGAGGCCAAGTCACAAACTTGGCTACCATATTAGAATGGTTCCGGTGTTGACGTCCCCCCTGGAAAGCATTCTGATTAATAATGATACAGAGGGAGAAGAGTTTACATCAGACAAGGGTTTATAATGGTGTATTTACATTAAGATAGTCTTTGGGATCTGGATCTGTGCCGTCAGTGTCACTGTGAATGACGGCTCAATTAGGCAGAGCATTAGCTGTGGCTATTCTCATCATTGGTCCTAAATGGGAAACTGCTGCTCATAGCCACCACTGATTCTGTCACTTACATGGAAAAATAGTGGATGCAAATGGAATCATAAAAGTGGCGCTGTTAACCCAGCCCAAAGTGAAAAGGTTAAAGAATAAACCACCTCATTACAATTCAAGAGCAGTCCTCAGATTCCCTGACCAAACAAGTGCTCAGGGGGCGCATTTCATTCAGACAGCTCTCTCCCTCCGGCCCTCCATCTCTACTCCTCTTTCGCCTGCAGCCTCCACTTAGCCAAATCGCTTTTCCCTTCAAAAAAAAATAAAAAATCCAACAGCAGCCACACAGAGGTTGGTTGTCATGACGACCAGCATCCCCTGCTCTCACCCTACCTGAGACCCTATTGGGATTGTCTTTGTGCGCCTGTGATTGGTGGAGGCGGCCCAGGGGTCCAGAGAGACGCTCTCAAACGACACTTTGATAGAGTTTTATTGCCGCTCCTTCCGCCTCTAAATCGCTCCTGCTGTCATCTTTATTTTGATTTATGTATTCCCTGAACTATTTATGCATGTGAAGGAGGGGGGGGAGCGACAGTTACAATGCTCACTACTATGCTCAGGAGACCGCCTGCAGAACATTTCCCTTTAAAAGTGCTGAACGCAGCATTCTACAAAGCCTTGTCTATGGCGCTTCAGCTCAAGTCAATAGGCGGCGCATATGCATGCTACGAATTCGGCGTAGAGAACAGGTATTCTTTTCAACTGCTTCTGTCTGCCTCTGAAGGGGGTTAAACGGGGGGGGGGGGGGGGGGGGGGGTTGTCAGGGGAATTACACACCAAAGCCCAGGCACTGAGGTGTTCATGCTATAGGAACAGACTGATTATCAGACAGACAGGAATTTCACACAACGAAAGAACATAGGCTTTTATCTTGCTCTCCTCTGATAAAGCTCAATGAAACAGGGAGGAAAGAACCTTAGCCAATACACACTCTAGTTCCTATACCACAGGTAAAGAGGGGGAACCAGATGTAGTCGGAGCAGTGCAGCTGCTTCTTCAAAGGCTAGAAATCAATAAAGAAGAAACCTTCCTTGGTCCATGAACTCCATTTAAGTCATGAATTAAACAGCAAAACACTGTACACTCTGGGACATCTCAATCCAGGTAAAACTAATTACCTGATACCATCTAGCAACTGGCAATCTTGTTGGGTTGTGGCTATAGTGGTACATCATAACACTGCTTTCTATTGCATGAAAGAACAGAGTTGTAGACTCGGGTTCCAAATGGAAGTGACACACACATCTATTGATCTGCTCCTAAAAAATATGCAGCAGAAGACCATTAGAACAAAAAATGTGTTTGTCTTGCTGTGAATTATTTGGTATTCTAATCATGTAGGTTATGCCCATGTGATTTTGATAAAAGAAGCATGTGGTGCACACTACACGCTTATGGCAATGACCTAATAGAGTAGAATTCAAGTGCTCTAATCTGTACTCTCACCTACAAATATAATATGGTTATGCTTAATAAAGTGATTCACAAAGAACAGTTTTAGTATCGTAAAGGACAATTCCGCCATTTTTCAACCTCATTCATCATCTCCAGCACCAAACCAGAGTGAAAACAGAGTATTTCTATGATCTGTGGCTGTAAAGAAAAGGTCCTAAAAAAATACATCTCTGTGACATCACAGGGTAGGATTAAAGTTAAAAAAAAAAGATTTTCAAACCCTTCAAGTTTCTAGCCCAAGGGAGGGTATTTTCTTACTCCTCACATCACCGCAAATCTCAGTGTTTGAAATTCACTGTTATTAAAATGTTTTAACTTTTGATGTCATCAGGCAGAACGTTATTTTTTCCTACAAAATTTAGAAATGTGCCATTTTTTTTATACATATGTTAACACTGGTATTGTACTGGAGATAATGAAACTGATGTTGAAAGTTGGAGGAGTTGCCGTTTAACTAAATATACTAGTTCCTCTGATAAGCTGTGGTTGGAGGGTGTGAGTGTGATAAGTGTTAAAAAACGTACCTGTGGTATTGTGCTTGGAGGAACTGGAACTCATCCTTGATTCGGTCACACGAGTCAGAGGTCGTGAATTTCAGCTGCTGCGATGAAGCCTGAGACACAGAAACACCATCAAACATGTCAGTGAAATCAGACAGATCTGGCCTGGCTCACACCAGTAGGACTGAGTGTTGTATTGTTATCAGGGTTGGAACCGAAATTATTTTACAATCGTTTCATTCTGAATAGAATTTAAAAAAAATACTGTTCCAACCTGCAAAATATGTTCTGAACAGCTTCCAAACAAAAAGTACCGGTTTATAATGTTCCTTTTTTAAATTAAAATTACTTTCCCAATCAGTGCGGATAGAGCAGCTTGCTATGGAGCCGGCAAGCTATAGCCTAGTTGTTTATATGCGTGATGGACAGACAAGTGTAGGGCACGAGATGCGACTGACATTATGTGGGCGGGGAGTGAGCAAGAGAGGGTGGAGGCGGCTTGACTTGAAGCGATAGGCATCTTGTTAATGACATGCATTATCTGAATTTGGCCTAAAGAATTATACCTACAGAGGAGCACATTCTATGGAGGAACTTTGAATGTCTGAACTTCCGACAGTTGGCTTAACATTAGACCAGAGCTAACGTTAGATAGCTAGCTAAAAAGGTTGTGTGCAGAGCGGCAACAGAATTAAAACTACGTCGTACCTTTTTGTAGTTAATAAATCTGATGTGAAACATGATAACTATAGTATCCTTAACTAGCATTGAAAAAGTTAATCCATTCTTCTGTAATTAAAATCTCTCCCTAATTTCTGAATCACGCTTGAAACATAGCTAGTAGGCTACAGTCACCTGTGCTTTGGAAGGGGAGGGGCAGGTTGCATACACACACTAGCAAAAATGTTCAGCTGGCAGGCACACTAGAATAAGTTTGAGTTTTGTGGGACTGAAATAAAAATGCCTTGAACATTAAAATAATGTTATCAAGCAGTTCCCATGCTTTTAAAATAACAGTATAGATCACTTTGGTTCCCGGTTCTGATTATGTTCCTCAATTTAGTTATTTCCGGTTTTCGGTTCCGTCCCCTAAACCGGTTCCAACCCGATTGTCATTATAGTCACATTACTTTACAAGCAGTAGTGGTGGTAGATGGACTAGTTGTGTCTTTGTGTTAAACTCACTGCAGCTTTAAACCCAAATAGGAACAAAATCTTGTTATTTTTCAGCTGACCGCATAATGGGTCAAGTGGGAAATCTCTTAAATGTGTGTAGCATTTCATTTAAAATAACTGTAGGTCTAATATAGTTTAATCAAAAACCTATACAAAATGGTAATTTCCCCACTCCCGTTGACTCACTCCAGTTGTAACCATTGCCACGGCACAATCACTACTTTACCTCCAATGCCAACGTGTCAGTGAATGATGAAGCCAAAAACAGTACAGTATGATAGAAATCCCCGATCATTGTGACATTGGCTAGCTAAGCTCATGTGCAGAAACACTTACAACGTGTCAGTTTGTCACTTTCAGGAGGTTGGAGTACTCACATGTTCAGACATTGGCTCTAATCCAGGTTGTGCCTTTACCGTTCAAGAAAATTAACTAACAAATAATTGTTCACTTCTCAAACCCCAGCCTGGTCAGCTTTGCAAGCGTCCCCGGAAGTCTCGATGTAAAAAAATCCATATTACAGCCTTCGTTGTGATAATTGCGTTGTTTGCTCTATAACCCATTCATTCATACGCCAGCGTTATATACGATAAGGCCATGACAACAAAAATACAGTCAGTGGCGGAATAAATTCAACTAAATATACATTTGTTTCATCACAAAACCGAAGAGCAACACCTGTCTGGTGAAGTACACAAAGCAATTATTGCATGTAACAAACAGTTATGACCTGCAACATGGTCAAGTTCGTTAATGTGGGACAGTTTACTAAACTACTGATTTTTGAACCACAGACTACACAACACAAGTCAGCACAAAGACACCAGGAGCACTTCCGCCGCTATTTCAGAACCATTTCAACTGAAACATTTAAAACGTCAAATCAAGGCTATATGCTTAGTTTAATACACTGAAAACAAACTTAAAGGACATCAAATCTATTTTGTCAAATCACTGTTGCTAAATATCATGTGGCTATCCATTGTACTTATTTCTGTGTGCGTGCAAGCAAAACAATTTTTTTTTTTACTCACCCTACTTGTAGACTAGTTGAACGGCAATGCCGTCATCCTCTCTTTCATGTTGGCAAAACGGTCTATGGCTCTGTCATATAGTATGTTTTTTGTTGTCTTAGACTACCTAGCTAAAGTACTTGCTTGCTTAGCTTCCTTGCTTGGGCAACAATGACCCAGCTAAGTTAGCTAGCTAGTTACGTGAGCCTAAAAAGGCTAGGCTACAGATTGAACTTCAAATCATCTGAGGCCAGTGGCACTACATGCACTACATGACCAAAAAGTATGTGGACACCTGCTCTTCGAACATCTTATTCCAAAATCATGAGCATTATTATGGAGTTGGTCCCCCCCTTTACTGCTATAACAGCCTACACTCTTCTGGGAAGGCTTTCCACGAGATGTTGGAACATTGACGCGGGGACTTGCTTCCATTCAGCCACAAGAGCATTAGTGAGGTCAGGCACTGATGTTGGGCATTAGTCGTGGCTCGCAGTCGGCATTACAATTCAACCAAAAGGTATTCGATGGGTTTGAGGTCAGGGCTCTGTGCAGGCCAGTCAGGTTCTTCCACACCGATCTTGACAAACCATTTCTGTATGGACCTCAATTTGTGCACGAGTGCTTTATGCTGAAACAGGCAAGGGCCTTCCCCAAACTGTTGCCACAAAGCTGGAAGCACAGAATAGTCTAGAATGTCATAGTATGCTATAGCGTTAAGATTTCCCTTCACTGGAACTACAGGGCCTAGCCCGAACCATGAAAAACAGCCCCAGACCATTATCCCTCCTACACCAAACGTTCTTGTGCTGTCTTTGCGTGCAGAGGCAGTTTGCAACACTCACTACCGAGTTCCAAATAAGGACAGACTATTTTTACGCGCTACGCACTTCGGCGGTCCTGTACTGTGAGCGTATGTGGCCTACCACTTCGCGGTTGAGCCATTGTTGCTCCTACTTGTTTCCACTTCACAGTAACAGCACTTACAGTTGACTGGGGCAGCTCTAGCAGGGCAGACATTTGACAAACTGACTTGGACGTTGAAAGTCACTGAGCTCTTCAGTAAGGCTATTCTACAGCCAATGTTTGTCGATGGAGATTGCATGGCTGTGTGCTCGATTTGATACACCTGTCAGCAACGGGTGTGGCTGAAATAGCCAAATCCACTAATTTGAAGGGGTGTCCACATACTTTTGTATATCTCGTGTATTAACTTATGGTTAGATCAGAATCACCATCATAATATTGGCCTGTATAGAGAATTAAGTCAAAACCACAAGTTCAAATCCCCATCCATGGCTTAGGAAAAGGACGATTTAGCAAGCTTGATACTTGCTAAATCATGTGTGTGTGTGTGTTGGGCGGCTCAACATGCTACGGCCGCAACATGCCATACTCTTTTGGTCCAGACAGCATCAGATACATGGGCTACACATACTGGTAGAGGGGCGCTGTTTCCCTCGGTTAGATGATTTCTCCGGTGAGATTCAGTCACTTGCGAATGGACAGAAAATGATGAAGAGGTGATTTTTTTATTGGTCAAATATTTGGCGTTCATGAATACACGCCACCGTTCATCGCCAAAATCTTGTAATATGGTTATCAGCTGTCTGTGCAGGGTAGGCAACTGTCTTGTGAGTGCTGAGCAACAGCCAAATGGAGCAGTTGCTATGCCATCAGGACATTAAGGGAATTTCCTTAAAATCTCACTCCATTGGGATTTTGGACAACGCTTAGAACATTTCAAAATACAAATGAATGTCCCCTCTGATTTCAATAATGCAACATAGGCACCAAAAATTATGGATCTTCAAAGGTTCTGAGAAATGTGTTGAAAAAAACTGAAGATATAGATTTTTATGGACGGCACACTCTGGCTGCCTGTAGATACTGTGATGATAGGTGGTAGTCTAATAGTAGACACCTTTTCCTAAAAGGACATGGCCGGTTCCAGATCTGACAGACTGATACATGAGGGTTTGCCAAATGTTTCCATAACTTTAGGATTTCCTGACTTTTGATAGCCAGTATTCTAACAATCAGGAGACAAAGTTAGGCTAAATGCTAAGCTACACATTCCCTTACTTACAAATCAAAACACTTGGCGACCAAGTGAAAACTGCTAGATATAAGTAGGCCTAATCCATTATCATTATCAACTAAGCAAAATCTCTACACATGCCTATCCGACAGACTTCAAGTTCCAAGCGCTCTAACCTTTAACATTATCTATCCATCCAGCCAACCGTGGCAAAGACAGAGCAAATAGCAGCTATATTGCCCACACAAGACAAAGCCTGTGTCAACAAAAGGCACTTAGGGACAAAACACTAGCTGGTTGTTCGCTGCTCTTCCCGCCCCAGTCAGCCTGGCTCTGCAGGTAGCCCCCAGTTTTTTTGGGGGGGGCGGGGGGGGTACTGGGGAGGGGTGATCTGGTTGCCTCTGTGTTTAGCACAGTATGCAAACGTTTAAAATACCAAAGGTTCTTTGAGTCAATAGCCTCAGGTGGAGCTTTCCAGTGCAGAGAGAGAGAGAGAGAGAGAGAGAAAGGGAACGAGAGAGAAAGTAAGAGGGAGTGAGGGCCCCCAGTGTTTCTTCCCATAAGTTCCTCCCACACAGTAGTCTATCAGCCTCACTCCGAACACAGCTCCAACCCGGAGTAGGTAGAAGTTGCCCTTTAACCACAGATACAGGGTCAGATATTTTTTTTTATCCCCTAAGGGTTAATGTTAGGGTTTGAGGTAGGGTAATCCGATCCTAGATCTATGGTAAGGAGCAACTTTTGCCTCGAGCCAATGAAGAAGTGCCAAAGCGAGAGGCCCCGTCTTCGGTCTTTCCAGCAGGTGGCGTGTATTAGCATTTTAAAAAAAAACATTTTTCACTAAGCCAGGAGTTTTTGTATGGCCAAATGAGTGTGTGGAATTTGGTCAACAAAACATGTAATGGCTTATTTTCTACATGAGGCTTATTTGATCGAATATACGTTTTGTAATGCTTAGGTTTTTACGAGTGCACTGACAAGAGGAACACGTCACAGCCTGGCAACTTTGAAATAAAACAAAACTTTATATCAGTTGTTCACATGCGTATCTGCCCTCTAATTGGCTAGAATGGTCCCACCTGATCTCACCTCCTCCCAACTGCCTTCCATCTTTGAAGGCAGTTGAAGGCTCTAATTGTTAGAGCGGCCACTTGAGTATCTGGTAAATATAATGGATAATCTATGCCCGAGCGCCCCACATATGCAGGCCTCTGATCTTTAACCTCACCCACATGCAACCTTTGAAGTACTCTAGGCTATATAAACATGCAGTATGGCTGAGCCTACTGTTGGTGGTGTAGTGCTGTAAAGTGACCAAAAAGAAAAAGCTCTCTGGGACCTTCCAAGCACACAACAGATGGACGCACATAATGTTAATGAAATACAGCCGTAATACGGTGACACATGCCATCTGGTGTGACGAAAAAAAGGTGCCTGCTCTGCGCGGGTGTAAAATGCGTGCACCCGCGCGTGTGTATGTATTGGCCCAAGTATGTGAGGTAAGCACGTCTCGATCCAGAGAGAGGACATAAGCCTCCATAAAGATGCTCTGCTGCCTGTGAAGATAACACCTAGTCCTTGGAATGAAACACGCACACACACATACAGTACCAGTCAAAAGTTTGGACAAACCTACTCATTCCAGGGTTTTTCTATATTTTTACTATTTTTGTCACTGTAGAATAGGTAAGACATCAAAACTACAAAAGAACACATATGGAATCATGTAGTAACCCCCAAAAAAAGTGTTAAACAAATCAAAAAATATGTTATATTTGAGAATCTTCAAAGTAGCCACCATTTGCCTTGATGAGCGCTGTACGCTCTCGGCATTCTCTCAACCAGCATCATGAGGTAGTCACCTGGAATGCATTTCAATTAACAGGTGTGCCTTGTTAAAAGTTCATTTGGGGAATTTCTTTCCTTCTTAATGTGTTTGAGCCAATCAGTTGTGTTGTGACAAGGTAGGGATGGTATACAGAAGACAAACCTACTATTTGGTAAAAGACCAAGTCCATATTATGGCAAGAACAGCTCAAATAAGCAAAGAGAGATGACAGTCCATCATTACTTTAAGACATGAAGGTCAGTCAATACAGAAAATTAAGAAGTTTTAAAGTTTCTTCAAATGCAGTCGCAAAAAAAATCACGCTATGATGGAACTGGCGCTCATGAGGACCGCCACAGGAAAGGAAGAGTTACCTCTGCAGAGGATATGTTCATTAGTTCCCAGCCTCAGAAATTGCATCCAAAATAAATGCGTCACAGAGTTCAAGTAACAGACATCTCAACATAAACTGTTCAGAGAAGACTGTGTGAATCAGGCTACTAAAGGACACCAATAATAAGAAGAGACTTGCTTGGGCCAAGGAACACGAGCAATGGACATTAGACCAGTGGAAATTTGCTCTGATGAGTCCAAATGTGAGATTTTTTGTTCCAACTGCTGTGTCCTTGTGAGACGCAGAGTAGGAGAATGGATGATCTCTGCATGTGTGGTTCCCACTGTGAAGCATGGAGGTGGTGTGATGGTGTGGGGCGCTTTGCTGGTGACACGGTCAATGATTTATTTAGAATTCAAGACACACCTAACCAGCATGGCTACCACAGCATTCTGCAGTGATAGGCCATCTCATCTGGTTTGTGCTTAGTGGGACTATCATTTGCTTTAAAGAGGACAATGACCCAATACACCTCCAGGCCGCGTAAGGGCTATTGAACCAAGAAGCGAGAGTGATGCGGTGCTGCATCAGATGACCTGGTCTCCACAATCACCCAACCTCAGCCCAATTGAGATGGTTTGGGATGAGTTGGACTGCAGAGTGAAGGAAAAGCAGCCAACAAGTGCTCTGCATGTGGGAACTACTTCAAGACTGTTGGAAAAACATTCCAGGTGAAGCTGGTTGAGAGATTGCCAAGAGTGTGCAACGCTGTCATAAGGGCAAAAGGTGGCTACGTTGAAGAAACTCAAATATAAAATGATTTGCTTAACACTTTTTTGGTTACTACATGATTCCATATGTGTTATTTCATAGTTGTGATGTCTTCACCATTATTCTACAATGTAGAAAACAGTAAGAATAACAACAAACCCTTGAATGAGTAGGTGTCCAAACTTTTGACTGGTACTGTACATACAGTTGAAGTCAAAAGTTTACATACACTTAGGTTGGAGTCATTAAAACTTGTTTTTCAACCACTCCACAAATTTCTTGTTAACAAACTATAGTTTTGGCAAGTCGGTTAGGACATCTGGTTTGTGCATGACAAGTAACTTTTTCCAACAAATGTTTACAGACAGATTATTTCACTTATAATTCACTGTATACTATTCCAGTGGGTCAGAAGTTTACATTCACTAAGTTGACTGTGCCTTTAAACAGCTTGGAAAATTCCAGAAAATGATATCATGGCTTTGGAAGCTTCTGATGGGCTAACTGACATATTTTGAGTCACTTGGAGGTGTACCTGTGGATATATTTTAAGGCATACCTTCAAAATCAGTGTCTCTTTGCTTGACATCATGGGAAAATCAAAAGAAATCAGCCAAGACCTCATTAAAAAAAACGTAATACTGCTCAGGAAGAAGACGTGTTCTGTCTCCTAGAGATGAACGTACTTTGGTGCGAAAAGTGCAAATCAATCCCAGAACAACAGCAAAGGACCTTGTGAAGATGCTGGAGGAAAGAGGTACACCGGGTTCCCGTTGTGCCCTCCCATGGGTTTTTGTGTGTGTGCTGGTATGCCCTCCTTGTCCATGCATTGTGTGTGTGTGTTTTGACTGCCATGCTTGGCCTGCCTTGCAGTCTATGTTTGCGAGTGCACTTCACTAGAAGTGATAAAAGTAGAATAATCCCCTTTAAAGCGTCTTAACAAGGTCAAATCAGCTGGGCTCAGGGTGGGGGATAACCGCATCTCAGGAATGGGGGTAAGCCCGGCCTGGTCCATGGAGATAAAAATCAAAATCAAATTCCTGGCCCAAACAGGATTAGGCTCCCTGTTGCTGTATCTAAAGCCCAGTCCAATGCTGAAGAGACAATCCAATTCCTCAGCCCCTAACATGCATGGGTTGGCCTGGCCCTGAGCCAGTCAGACCTCTGTCTCTCTGCTCACTGGGTACAGTGGCTCTATAAGCATATCAGGGTGATTCCTCATGAAACCAACATTTAATTCATAGAATGGTCTTTTGGAGGAAGGATTGTTGACATATATTTGTATCTAAAAGCATAATTGGGAATATTTAATCAAGGTTTGCATATTTATCACATTCTGGCCTTTATATTTTAGAAATTTAGCAGGCTCTCTTATCCAGAATGACCAGTACTGAGTGCATACATTTTCATACTTTTTTCTTCATTCTGGTCCCCTGTGGGAATCAAACCTCCAACCCTGGCATTGGAAGCACTATGCTCTACCAGCTGAGCTACATGGGACAGCCTTACCCTTTAAGACAATGTTATAGAGGTGCTACAAAGCAAAAATTAGTGTCATATGAAGCTATACCGCTTGCTCTGAAATATGAGTGGTATTAATTTATGAAGATAAATTATGATTTGGCAATTTTTATATATACTCACTCTACGGGCACATTTTGTAAAAAATGATTTCATTATTATTTAACTAGGCAAGTCAGTTAAGGACAAATTCTTATTTACAATGACGGCCTAGGAACAGTGGGTTAACTGCCTTGTTCAGGGGCAGAACGACAGATTTTTACCTTGTCAGCTCGGGGATTTGATCTAGGAACCTTTCGGTTACTGGCCCAACGCTCTAATCACTAGGCTACCAGCCGCCCCATATCAAAGTTCCAGAGTGGGATCTCTGCTAGTTAAATTAATGGCCATTTCATACTGAGAAATTGGCGTAGTAGACAATGTAACCAATCACAGCCCTGCACCAGTTTCTAAACCCAGAGGCGCAACATCTCAAGACTTCCGGGAAAACAGACTAGAATGGGGTTTGAGAAGTCAATGAGAAGTGAAATTCTTCCTTTAATTTTTCTCAATCTAAACATGCAATTTGCATGTTGACTGCAGGAATGTCCACCAGAGATGTTGCCAGATAATTTAATGTTAAGTTCTCTACCATAAGCCGCCTCCAACGTCATTTTAGAGAAAATGGCGATACGTCCAACCGGCCTCACAACCGCAGACCACGTGTAACCATGCCGGCCCATGACCTCCACATCCATCTTTTTCACCTGCAGTATCGTCTGAGACCAGCCACCCGGACAGCTGATGAAATTGAGGAGTATTTATGTCTCTAATAAGGCCTGTTTGTAGGGGAAAAACTCATTCTATTTGGCGGTGCCTGGCATATCTGTATTCAGTCATGTGAAATCCATAGATTAATGCATTTTATTTAAATTTACTGCTTTCCTTATGAACTGTAACTCAGTAAAATCGTTGCAATTACAGCATGTTGCGTTTTATATTTTTGTTTAACAATATAAAACATTTGCCAAATCCTAAGTTGTATATTTTTCTATATTCATAAATTAAAGAATTGGTATTTTAAAGCAAAATACTACTAAATATTAGAACAAGCAGTAAAGTTTCATATGACACCAATGTTTGCTTTGTAGCACCTACAGATATATTCTTTGTTATGTAGGTCTGTGTGCGATGTTGTGTTCCTATATGCGTTCATCATAGGTAGGTAAAAGGTACTGTTTCATTGTAGTTTGTTTTGTGTTTTAGTGTAGGTTTGTGTGCAGGTTTAATGTTCATGAATCCATATGAAGTTCTAATACAGATTTGCGTTATGTATCATATTTCCTTTTCCCTCTAATTACCCATTTGAGAGATTCCCTGCTGGTTTGGTTCCACCCTGAATGTGGGGATTCAGAACAAACCCCTCTCTCGCTCTCTCTCCAGTGGCGATGTAAACAGGGAGCTGGAGCTCCAGGAAATGCAATCCCCACACTGCTGTTCCCCTCAGGCAGGATTTACACTGAGGAGGATGTTTTCTGATGATACCCGGTGTTATTGTCGGTGTGTGTGCGCCTGTGTGTGCATGCGTGAAGCATAGCCGCTCCCACAGAGTAATCGCACTCTCCTGCCTTTGTAGTCTGATCTGCTGAGCAGAAACATAGGATTGGGTTTGTAATCCTTGTTAACTTCTTATGACTGGGGGGGGCAGTATTGAGTAGCTTGGATGAATAAGGTGCCCAGAGTAAACTGCCTGCTACTCAGGCCCAGAAGCTAATATATGCATATTATTAGTAGATTTGGATAGAAAACACTCTGAAGTTTCTAAAACTGTTTGAATGATGTCTGTGAGTATAACAGAACTCATGTCAGGCAGAAACATGAGAAAAAAAATTCAACCAGGAAGTGAGAAATCTGAGGTTTGTAGGTTTTCAAGTCTTTGCCTATCCAATATACAGTGTAAAATTTGGTTTGATTGCACTTCCTAAGGCAAAGACTTGAAACCCAACAAGATCACTGTGCATAGTGCCAACGTGAACAAGTAAACAGCAAAAAGTAGCAAGTGCAGCAGTAGACTTCTCTACAGTGTTTCTCCCCCAATCCTGGTGGGAGTGCCATGGTGCCCCTGGTGTTGGGGCAGCTGGACACTCGTGCTCTGCGGACGCCCGCTAGATGTCAACAGTCTTTAGAACCTTGTTTCAGGCTTCTACTGAAGGGGGAGCGAATAAGAGCTGTTTGAGTCAGGTGTCTGGCAGAATGCTATGAGCTAAGACAGGCACGCGTCAGTGAGAGTGAGCACTGTTACCTTCCATTTCTAAAGACAAAGGAATTGTCCGGTTGAAACATTATTGAAGATTTGTTAAAAACATCCTAAAGATTGATTCTATAGATCTTTTGACATATTTCTACGAACTGTAATATAACGTTTTTGACTTTGTCTGGACTAAGTAACTGCGCCTCTTGAATTTGTGAACTAAACGTGAACAGAAATTAGGTATTTGGACATAAATGATGGACTTTATCGAACAAAACAAACATTTACTGTGGAACTGGGATTCCTGGGAGTGCATTCCGATGAAGATCATCAAAGGGAATATTTATAAATACTATTTCTGACTTCTTGACTCCACAACATGGCAGGTATCTGTATGGCTTGTTTTGGTGCCTGAGCGCTGTACTCAGATTATTGCATGGTGTGCTTTTTCCGTCAAGCTTTTTGAAATCTGACAGCGGTTGCATTAAGGAGAAGTATATCTTTAATTCCATGTATAACACATTTTCATCAACATTTATAATGAGTATTTCTGTAAATTGATGTGGCTCTGCAAAATCACCGGATGTTTTGGAAGCAAAACATTACTGAACATAACGCGCCAATGTAAACTGAGTTTTTTAGATGATGAAGATCATCAAAGGTTAGTGATTCATTTTCTCTCTATTTCTGCTTTTTGTGACTTCTCTCTTTGGCTGGAAAAATGGCTGTGTATTTCTGTGACTAGGTGCTGACCTAACAATCGCATGGTATGCTTTCGTCGTAAAACCTTTTGGAAACCGGACACTGTGGTGGGATTAACAACAAGTTTATCTTTAAAATGGTGTATAATACTTGTATGTTTGAGGAATTTTAATTATGAGATTTCTGTTGTTTGAATTTGGCACCCTGCACTTTCACTAAAAATAGGCATAATATGCATAATAAGCTTCTAACATGCTGACCGGACACGTCGCGTGCGCGAGCGTCGCAAAACAAATTTAGAAATCCATGTTATTCAATTATTGCACCCACACTGCTTGCGCGCGCCTGCGATGCCAAGGGCTAAAATAGAAGTCATTCCTATTTCTGACGCAGATCGCGCTGAAAGTCATCTCCTCATTGGTTTATAGAAGCAGGTACCCACGTACCATCTCCTCATTGGTTATACCCACGTGGGTGACTGAAAGACGAACTTTGTTGCTGGTTGTCGTGGTAATACAATGAAAGTTTAGATGCGATCACCATATAAGTTTAAAGATGAAAAATCCTGGAAGGGGGAGAGATGACTAGAAACGATTCGGTTGGCCGTTTTATGTGTGGATTAATTGTCGGAGTAGAGGTCCTTGTGCATTTCAGGTAAAATAACAACTCAATGTTTATGTCCCAGGACAAATTAGCTAGCAACAGCAAGCTAGCTAAATAGGACAAATTAACGTTAGATAGCAAGTGCAAGCTAAATTGCCATACATGTTTAATGCTTTTCGACCTGTCCCCAAATTAATGTCATTGGTTCAGAGTTTGTTTTGATATTTTAACCTGCGTGTCGTGATCGTGTTTGGTGTGGGTGGGGGCAAAATAAATGTATGCACGATAGCGCACTCGCGCAGCCGGTTTGGGTTCCATGTAACTTACAGCCTCTGTCTCTTACGCAATACGCAACCACCTGTATTCCGCTGGCCTCTTTAGCTCTTCGAGTCCCATGCAGGAAATGCTACACTACAATAGCTTGCTGGACATATATTTTTTAAGCATTTCTTATACCAATAGACTATTCAAAGAGGGATGCAATCTCTTTTTTGCAGAACGTGAAATACAGCAGCCAATTGAAACTCATGGGTAGTTTGAAAGAGCGAAC
The DNA here is from genome assembly GCF_029448725.1 of Salvelinus fontinalis. NCBI lineage: Eukaryota > Metazoa > Chordata > Actinopteri > Salmoniformes > Salmonidae > Salvelinus > Salvelinus fontinalis. The sequence goes on from NC_074678.1 coordinate 33,262,104, forward strand.
ACACAATGGCAGTAGGCTAAAGCAGTTATTTATTCAGACCCATAACCATTCAATCTTTGTGAAGAAAAGTGAAAGCCTTTTGCATCTAATTCTAGTTCTATATTATTCAAGGATGTCATTAGCAACAATAGAGAGAAAGAGGTAGGCTACTAACACGAGGGGAAATATTATGAAAGGTATACAGTACCAATCAAAGGTTTGGACACACCTACTAATTCCAGAGATTCTTAATTTTTTCACGATGTTCTAGATTGTAGAATAATAGTGAAGACAAATTATGAAATAACACATATGGAATCACGTAGAAAAATAGTAAAAATAGGACCCTGGAATGAGTTGGTTTGTCCAAACTTTTGACTGGTACTGTTTATGCGTCAGCCTACTAAAATAGGCCCTATTATACTCTTTTTCAAAATTAAAAACAAAATTCACTAGCCTATACTTGTAACTGTAGGCCGCATGTGTTGCACCAGAATCACATGTACTCTTCTGCTTCATCATGGTTTGAACAATGTGTGTAATCCCAGTCCATATAATACAATAGAGTACAGTAACAGCTAACACAAAAAGATTAGCCTACTGGAGCTAGTTTCATTTATTTACCGAAGAGAGCATATAGCTAGCCACATTCATGGGCTTTTGTTTTTCAGTTGTGCGTAATGTGCAGTAGCCTATATCATATATGTATTGGATAACAGCACGATAATTTGGGCTTTTTTGAGCTTGGGCTCAGTAAATGTCATTAATGTAGTGCTCATAAAATGTATTTATTATATGGTTCATCAGGTTCAGGGAGGATCAGGTTTGAATGTTCATTCTGATCAAAGCTCTAATCAAATCCAGACATATTTATATGCTTTATAACGCCATTGAATGACACTTCCTGTTTTTGTGAGAAATACCTTGATATCCGGACAAAAAGTGATTTATTCTCTGGATGGAACATTTGTAAAATACCAGGAAAATATTAAACCCTAAACACACACAAAAGCCAGGTCAAAAGCACAGGAACTGCAACAAGCTGAGGAAGACTGCAAGGCAAGGGGAAATGAGCAATGTCACAAGTTAGGAAAGCAGTGAGGGAAACAGGGTTGCGGGTTTAGAAACCATAGGAAATTAAAAATGGCCTGGTGAAGGAGGCTGTGAGATTACAGACAGTGCGGTTATGCCTGTGATTGATGGCTGTTTGTAAAAACCCAGGTTATTACTTACAAATGTCCAAAAAGGATGTACTAAGATTACTCCCTGGTTGATAACCAAACTAAGTGGAAAGACCTGCATCCTAAAATGCTCCCTCCTCTGCACTCTGACTCCTATTTGTTGAACAATGACCGTAGCTAGCTGGCTAGTTAGACCCAGCCAACCCACAGCCTACAACTGGGCACGTACAGCTCAGTCTGGGAGGGCTGCCTGCCGTAGATCTCTGGAGTTTTCAAAGAGCTCCAGGATGAGGTGTTTTGTTGCTCCAGTCTTTCTCCTGCCCTGCCTGTCTGAAAGGAGGGAGTACAGCTAATTCTCTTGTCTGGGCTCTGCAGTGCCTGTGTTCTGGCAGGTCTGGGGTCTGTACAGGGGTTGGCCAATCAAAAGCCCCCCTGCCGAGACGCTTTGTTCCAGCCCAGCGCCCTGCTCAGGGGTGCCCCCCCCCCCCCCCAAACACACACACACACACATAGCCACCGCTGAATACTGATGCAGCTGCCGCTTCACTTCTAAAGCTTAGCACAAACTCTACGCAGACGCAAAATTCAGAGTGTTGCAATGTTGTTTTGTCACAAAGGGGGCGGGTCCTTTGTAATAGACTCCGGCATTCAACATACTTTTTAACTTCCTGAAAATGCTCCGTATCATTCCTTCCGCAGCCGCGGGGGCAGTGTTGTCGCTTGGTTCCTTGATCTGATCTCTAGGCTATTCGTCAAAGTAGCCCATTTTGGATTGATAACCAAATATAATCTCAGCAACTGTTCAAATAGTAAACCAAACAAGAAGAATCCACCCAAAAAATGATTTTGTTTAGAAGTAATAAGTAGTTATTACAGGATATTGTGAATTGGTAAAACCTGCTATAGGCAACTTGCTAGCCATGTGCTTTTTTACTCTATGACCAAAACATGACATTCTATTTTTAGCTGATATGGGAATGAATCTACAAGCAGCACATCAAACCGGGATAATGTTGTAGGTTACACAGGCAAGTAGAAGAATATTGCCAGGGCATATTTTTGTATTATAAATCAGATCATTTCACATGGAGATGTGGGAATCTAAAAAGGCTAGCTAGCTTGCTTGCTATGTTTTTAGTCCAGGCCAAAGTGAGCTAGCCAGCCTACCACTAGCTACTACTAGCAAGGGAAGGTGATACTTCCTTGTTTCCACAAAATGAAAAAACAAATGAAAAATGTTGCCATCGCCCCCTCGTGAATGGGAGTGGGACCGGCGAGCATATAATTTTATCAAAAAGTGTCCCCCCCTACTCCAAAAACAATCCCACCACCCATGTGCACGCACATAGATCAACAGAGTTATACTTGTAGTAAACTTAATCCCCCACCATACTCCCTCCTCTCAAATACAGACCACATCTACACACACACCATCCTTATGCTCTGCTTCTCCCTCTTGCCAACATCCTACACTTTGTCCTTTTCTCTCACAATTTTCGCAGCGTCGGGAATAATGTATACAGACAAAAGGCCAACCCACACAAAGCATGCAATAATTTATGAACACAAAACAGAGGCTCATAAAATCCACCCACACACAATCATCACTCATACAGAGTGTGGTCAGAGAGGCGCTGGGCGGAAGGCTATAACAGGTGTCTCTCCATGCAATCTTCAAGTCTCGGAATAACAACCAACAGAACCAATCCTCTCAGCAGCACAATAGCAATGCTTTTCACACATTCAACAAGGCTGTGGTTCTTTCACTTCTCAGAGGATTTAAGAAGTAATGAATTCTAACCAGGACCTAAAATCAGAACACCAAAAATGTTACACATTTTCAGCAACGGAAAAGTAAAATATTCAACACCCTTTAGCCTTAGTCCTCGCATTTCATCTAGTCAGCAATTACTGAAATGGCTATTTGTGAAATAATTGGTTTTTGGGGGCAGAACCAATCTTTTGTGTTAGTCTTCCAAAATTGGCAGGTATGAACTCTGACAGAAAGGGGAGGTGTATATGCCTTCCATGCTTAGAATATGTGTATTTATGATTGGGACTTGGAGACTGTCCCAATCACCCAACCCAACAGTCATTTGAAAATCAGCCAGTGTGGCCCTCCAGTAAAATCAATATCACCTGTGACCCATGGCTTGCCCTCAATAGCTGTGCCCCCCGTGGAGTGGGGGGAGGTGGTGCTCTGGGCCCTCTGTCATGCTAATGAGCGACTCTGCCCTTAACGACCCAGACATCTGCTGGCTGTGTGTGTGTCAAGCCCCACATTCAATTTGTTCCCCAGAAACAAAAAGCAGATAAGACCCTTGAGGCCAGTCAGGACGTTTGTGTGTATGCGTGCATAAACGGTGTTATTTGAAGAAGTGTCTATACCCTTGTTATTGACGTTGTGTATGGGAAAGTGTGAAAGACATGGGAAACCTTGATTTAATTTAAATATGTGTGCAATCATTACTGCATTGACGAGTAGATGTCAGCTTTGGCTAGAGACAGGTGAAGAGGGTGCTCTTGTGTGTTCACTCTGTGTGCTTGTGGTGCAATGTGTGAGTAACAGAGCGATTGAGCAGGGGTGGGAGGGAGTTTGTTTAATGGGCGAGACAGGGGACCATGGGGATTAAGTTCCCCCAGCTGGAGGCTTTACAGAAAAGGCTGGGGGCTGTTCTGTTAATTCAAGTGGGCTTAATAATGCCTGTGCACCCTCTTCCCCTCCATCCCTCCCACCACTACATCAAATCTGGGAGGAAATGCATGATAAAGGGCGACAAGCAGGGAAGATGTGTGTGTGTGCACTCATGCAAACTTGTGAGTCACAGCCAACATTGCTGTATAGCCAATAGGTTTGTGAGATTTTACTCCCATACTACTACATTTAGCAGTGTCGGCTACATGCTGTTCTGTGGGTCCTATTTACAGCAGAAACTGCTTTGAAGATGCATAGGATTAAACAGGCTCCACACAATATGGTAAACACAAACATCTGGGTCAGACTGCAGCCACTTCCAAATTAAGATTTCTTCACTTAAACCAACGGATTCTACTGACCCACTATAGTGACTGAGCTCTTTAGGAAAAAAATTGCATATTCATTATTTAAATGGTGTTAATCTTTTCCCTGGGTTATCTGTCAACAATCCATCATCTGCCATTTGTTTATCTGTGTTACAACCAAATGTATGCAAATACACCTGGGTCTAACATCTGGCGTTGTCCCTGGTAACAGGGGTTTGAAAGATGAGTGATAGTTCTGTAACTGCTACACTTCTGCAAGAATCCTATGCACATTCAGTTTCTTAAATCCATTACAATTACAACACCTTAATTGCACAGGGGATGCAGGCAAAATAACTTCCAATTTAATTGATTTACCATGAAATATACCAGGCTAATTACAAAAATATATAAGGTGAAACACTCTGCTTTAAGCACTCCTAGCTAAATCACCTTTGAGGCATTTCTGAACTGGGTGAGTTTGAGAGATCCATCTCCCCTGTCAGGCTCCAGTTTAAGTCTTCCATCATAACGGTTCTAATCTCAGACAGTCATATCTATAGCTGTCACATATTTCCAACCACAGGGCCTGTGGCAGCCCAGCCAGCAGCACTGTTCAGTTTGATTTAAAGAGGGCTTCAGCAGCACAAAGTGGAGGTGGAACATTAACTACTTATGCTCCAAGGGTGAACCAACTGCTGTAGCTCTCACAATGCGTCGCACTAAATCCATAATCCACGTTTTTAATCCTGTGTGTTGGGTCTTAATACTCCAATCAAGTAGCATAAGGGCACTGAATTGGATTAGGGGGAAAAAACAAGCGACAAATGGCCAGGTTCTCACCTTGGTAAAGGTGACTGAACCCCAGTGCACCACGTCAGAGATGACTGGCTAGCTACAGCACCAAGGCATCTTCTCCAACCTAGGGTCATTGGAATTGCAGAAAAGTGGATGGAATCCCAGAATCCAAAACTTTTTTTTATTTTAAAAGCTAAATCAACAAACGCAAATATACAAAGTGCAACATGTAAAGTGTTGGACCCATGTTTCATGAACTGAAATAAAAAAGACCACAGAAATGTTAGCATACGCACACAAATTTATTTACATCCCTGTTATTGAACATTTCTACTTTGCCAAGACAATCCATACACCTGACATGTGTGGCATATCAAGAAGTTGATTAAACAGCATGAACATTACACAGGTGCACCTTGTGCTGGGGACAACAATAAGGCAACTCTAAAATATGCAGTTGTCACAACACAATGCCACAGCTGTCTCAAGTTGAGGGAGCATTAAATTGTCATGACTGCAAGAATGTCCAACAGAGCTGTTGCCAGAGAATTTCATGTTGATTTCACTACCATAAGCCGCCTCCAACGTTGTTTTAGACAATTTGGCAGTATATCAAACCAGCATCACAACCGCAGACCACGTCAGCTTAGGATCCCTACCTGCGGGATAGTCAAGGGGGGGGATTGCTGAGGAGTATTTCTGTCTATAATAAGCCATTTTGTGGGGAAAAACAAATTCTGATTGGCTGGGCCTGTCTTCCCAGTGGGTGGGCCATGGCTGCGCCCCTGCCAATCAGAAACCCATAGATTAAGGCCTAATGAATTTATTTCAATTGACAGATTTTTTTCTCTGAACTGTAACTAAGTAAAAAAAAAGGGGGAAATTGTGCATGTTACGTTTATATTTTTGTTCAATATACGTGTTATTTATTGGAAGCTCTGTTTAACACCAGTTTGTTATGTAAAAGTAAAAGTCAGTGGTCGTATCCGAATACCCATACTTGCATCCTAAAATAGGTTGCCGTTTGAGTATGCAAAAAAGTTTAATAGTATGCGACATTTCGAAAATAGAATATACTTTAAAATGACAACAGCTGATCAATTAGATATAGGGATGCTCTTCCGAAATTAATGAATTGCAGGAAACAACGTAATAGTGCATGAGGCATTATCAGTATACGGAAATGTTTAATAGTGTATGATTTTTAAAAATGTTTTAAATCGAGTATGGTTCAAATGTCAGGAAGGTAAACTCATTTCTGCCATCTCGTAGAATTCAATGCACACTTTCCCACAATGCATTGGAAGAGGTGGGCTGTGCGTGCCCTAGTTCTCTTCAAGTAGCCAACACTAGGCCAAATTGGGAAGATGCTGAATGTGTGGTGTTCAAATATACGCCAAGTAGTTTTGTTCTCCTTACAATGATCACAAGTATTGCATCGTAGGCTACATCTTTGAAAATAAGTGTTGTTTTTTACCCAAAGTGGATTTCTGTTCTCTTGGCCTTAGAGTTTTGAACTAAATACTAAACAATCTTAATTTTTTGAATGTGTCGGTAACGGGTACTCAGGATGTGGCTGCGTTATTAATGTCATGTAAAATCAGGCCTTCTGATTTGAACATATGGATTGTTTTAGTTTGCAGGCTAGGCTACCTATTTAATTAATGGATCAAGCCGTAGCAGTCATTCTGATTTTGTTCCCAATGATCAGTGCTTTAGCGTATTGTTGTTGTCCAGCGGTTCTGAATTTGCAATGAACTCGACTGTCCACGTTCCTGTGCAACAGCCTTTTGATTTGAACATTTGAAAAGTTAAGGTGTGTGTATCAGGCTATTTGATTTCATTTGTTACAGCACTTTGGTTTCACGAATAAATGTTGAAATGGAACCAAATGATCCATTTCTATCTTCAGTCCTTTTTAAATAGCAGATGGGCTATGGTATAGGTTGAATGTGATAGTCTGCCTATAACCAGCCTGACTAGGCCTATAATTCTTATTCTGTTTAGAGCAATTAATCAAATTGGAAAATGTGCCATTATCAGGCTGGTTAATGCGATGCATGTCTGGAATTTGGAAAAATTCACCCACACCTCGGCCCACCCCACCTACACAGCCAGTCGGGAGGAGCTACTGCGTGGCATACTTTTTTATTAAAACGGTACGTGCTACATAGTATGAAAAGTTGAGTCCATAGTATACCGTTTAAGTACGTAGTATGCTAGCATGGTTATTTATTTTCAAAACACAGCCAATCATTATAGAAGATAGAATGGAGATACCTTTGGGTTGCAGGCCTATCACACAAGCTGTTCCACTCCTGTTGCGGGTGAGAGACATAGAGGCAACCCACCAACTGTAATCAGGTTGAACTCTAATGCTGAGTCTAACTCAGTCAGCGGAGGGATTCTGGAGAGTGCGATGGGGAGCCAGTAAGATCTCACACAATTACGAGCGCTTCACTTCTCCTCTGCACACTGATGAGGTGTGAAGTGGCAGGAGCGGTCCTCTCAGACAACGCCAGCCTCAGAACAGAGCTGCATGCCGCGGCTGCACTGACTGATGCAAAAAGGCACACCATTCATGTCATGAGACATCCAGGCTCTAGCCTGAGGAAACAACTCTTACCCCTTCTGTGTTAGAACTGGCGACGACAAATCAGTGCAAGTGCACCGCGGCAACATAATAGTCCTGCAAAAAACTTGTTCTCAACTGGCCTACCTGGTTAAATAAAGGTGAAATAAATCAAATTGGGTTTACCTACATTTTATTCTCAAGCTTTCATTTTCAGTTATATTTGAGCTCAATTTAGCACAAGTGATGTGAACATTTCAAAAATGGATGTTTACTGCAGTGTTTATTTTTTATCTAAATGAATAGACAAATGTGTCAGTTGTGTGACCATGGGGAGAGAACCCGCTTTTTCCAGAGACCAAAGTTTGTTACCATGGAAACTTGGGATTTAGGAAATAAACTGGATGTTGGCCTATTCCAGTCATCAAAGGCAACCGACCACCAGAGTTACTTGTTTTCATGCTTGCAAATATGTGTTCCATTACCAATGTCAAGGCACAACATAAACCTGCTACATTTGGGTTGCAGGCCATGAATCACAAGCCAGTACCAGCACTACCCTTCATTATTATTCTGGATACTCCGGTAGATGGATACTTCACTTACGTATTTTATTGTCAAGAGCAGGGATGGGTAACTCCAGTCCTCATGGGCCTTATTGGAGGTACACTTTTTGCCCCAGCTAACACACCTGACTCCAATAATCAACTAATCATGATCTTCAGTTGAGAATGCAAATACACAATAAAAATATAAAACGCAACATGTAAGGTGTTGGTCCCATTTTATGAGATGAAATAAAATATCCCAGAAATGTTCCATATACACAAAAAGCTTATTTCTCTCAAATTGTGCACACATTTGTTTACATCCCTGTTACTGAACATTTCTCCATTGACAAGATAATCTATCCACTCGACAGGTGCAGCATCTCAAGAAACTGATTAAACAGGATGATCATTACACAGATGCACCTTGTGCCGGGGACAATAAAAGGCCACTAAAATGTGCAGTTCTCACAACACCACAGATGTCAAGTTGAGGGAGCGTGCAATTGGCATGCTGACTGCAGGAATGTTCACTTCTCTATCATAAGCTGCCTCCAACGTCGTTTTAGAGAATTCGTCAGTACAGCAAATCGGCCTCACAACAGCAGACCACGTGTATGGCGTCTTGTGGGCGAGCGGTTTGCTGATGTCAACATTGTGAACAGAGTGGGGGTATATGCTACAGACAACAAACACAATTGCATTTCATCAATTGCAATTTGAAAGCACGGAGATACCGGGACAAGATGCTGAGGCCCATTGTAGTGCTATTCATCCACCGCGATCACCTCATGTTTCAGCTTGATAATGCATGGCCCCATGTCGCAAAGATCTATACACAATTCCTGGAAGCTGAAAATGTCCCAGTTCTTCCATGGCCTGCATAATCAGACATGTCACCCATTGAGCATGTTTGGGATGCTCTGGATTGACATGTACAACAGCGTGTTCCCAACAATATCCAGCAACTTTGCAGAGCCATTAAAAGAAGAATGGGACAACATTCCACAGGCCACAATCAACAGCCTGACCAACTCCATGTGAAGGAGATGTGTTGCACTGCATGAGGCAAATGGTGGTCACACCAGATACTGACTAGTTTTCTGATCTATGCACCATTTTTTTTAAAGGTATCTGTGACCAACAACTGTGAATACATCTGTGAAATCCACAGATTATGGCCTAATGCATTTATTTCAATTGACTGATTTCCTTATACGAACTGTAAGTCAGTAAAGTCTTTGAAATTGTTGTATGTTGCATTTATATTTTTGTTCAGTTTAAGTCAGCTGTGTTTGCTAGGGATGAGGAAAAAGTGTGGCACCACTCTGGCCCCCAAGGACTGGAGTTTCTCACCCCTGGTCAAGAGAATCACATAGACATCAGTCATTGTCAAAGGAAGTAACATCAAATTATAGGTCACTGGCAGTTCTGATTTCTGAAGTTTAATCAACATCGGACACGAACTAAGTCTCACTCAGAGGGTAAAATCAAGGGCTTGTTAATCCTTGAATGTTGCTATGGAAGGCACTTTTGTGCAAGTCAATAAGAACTTTTGGGGAAAGTTGATAAGCCCCCCCAGCATCTCCAAAGCAAATCTGAAGTTGATTTCAAGGTCAAAATAAGACCTTTGGGAATGTAGTTCCTGTACCATCCCTGCAAAGTCCCAACTTCTTCAATGTCATAATTTGGGGCTCCCTGTGCAAGTCATCTCTCCACTGCATACATGATTTTGTTGGGCTTCTATGCTTGTGTCTAAAGTAAAATAGCCATTCTCTCTAGTTACATTACCCATCTGGCTTGAAATCCAAATTAATTTACAATGCAAATCATGTTGATTCTGTACTGAACATTACTACTCTTGGAATTGTTTCACTGATGTTTGATGCAAAAACCTGGATATGAGCATGATTATGAATTAGTGTAAAACAACCTGTGAAATCCCATTCAACATAGGCATGCAAATGTGTGAGCACAAGTAAATAGGCAAAATAAGGAACGCTGGTGGTTACGCATGAGTAACTTCTATCTGGTTTGGTAATCAAATTACCCCAGGGGGTGTCTGTTTAATTCAGAGCTGAAACGACATTTGACAATCCGCTTCTCTTGGTGTAGTGACATGCTGAGGGCATAAAAACACTAGTCATGTCAAAAACCTTTGACATAATACAAAGTAACTAGCACGCGAAGTAACTAGCTTGCTCATTGTATAACTACCTAGCGAGATACAATGTAACTAGCACGCGCACACAAGTTCAGTGCAGAAAATAATCCTAAAAAAACTGCAAGTGCGTCTGAATATTAAATTCACTTACTGAATGTCTGGATTGTGGAAACATCATGTCAATTCCTTGTTTATTGTTTTCCTTTCCAAATACGATGAATGAGGAAGATTCTAAATGCTGACACAAAAATATTGGCTTACGTTGTTCCTCTCTTTGTCCGTATTTGCAACCTTGAATCTAGCCAAGAATCGCACGAGTTGACCAGATAGCTAGTTAGCTCTTGTCCCAAAATTGGTGATGCAGTTGGCGTTAGCTAACTAATATGTTTGTCCAGGTGTAGATCTTTCGACAGGGGTAGCCTAACGTTATTAGTTATCTGATTTAATTTCGTTCTCTCTTTGTTGATGAACTAGCTACAAACCTCAACCATTTGAATGGTCCTCGCTTAATTCTTCAAAGGCTGTCGCTCAAAATGATTCATCACTGTTGCTAGCTTTCAGCCTGTAGTAGCTAGCTAGGTCACGTTAGCTTACGTACTAGCTAAATATAATATGCATATAGCTAACACTTATATTGATATGTCTTGTCGTGGTTTGTTTTGTTCAATCTTCATTCGCCGTGTATTTTAGCAAACGCAACAAAGCCAACGAGCTATATGTCCGCTAACACCATAAAAGCTTCAGTGGAAAAAACAGCTTGGTTCGCAAAAATAACAAAATGGACCTCCGGATTCGCTTAAGTTGAATCCTCCCCGTTTCTTCACAACAACCAAAAAAATACCAAGTAGTACGAGTAAACAGTTGTCGCAATAAAAGTATTTAAGCATTAATCATTACAATAACAAATCGCGTAGGAAACTTTAAATTATACACTCGCTCAGCTTCAATATCTCGCAGAGCCCTAGCCGAACAGTCAATGTATGGCAGTTGCGGGGCTGAAGACATTCCATTCCTGGGGCAAGGTGCGACGTTACAAAACGCCCAACGTAGAACTCGAACGCACAGAACAAATCATATTCTATGGGAGAATCTCAATTGATTTCTCCTCGCGTCCTCTATCCTAGCCTCTTCAAAACTCATCGATTGAGCAAGCTAGAGGTCCAACCCCTTTCTCCTCCAATGGGGTTTGAGGCGGCGAGGAGAGAGGACGCGAGGATAAGTAATTGAGATTCTCCCTTTGTCAATTGGAATATTGTTCTAGAAAATGTATTTCTATCTGAAACTTTCTACGTTTCACTTCTGAACATGCCCAAACAACATCCCATTGGATGGCTAAAGAACTAGCGCCCCTCGTGGAAGTGAACACCAAAATTCCACTTAAAATTAGTAGTTGCATGTGTGTTTTCCATCGTTTCCCACTGAGCAGTGGTATTAACAAATGTCAACCACATAAGAAAATGCATCAAGTGTATGTTTTCTGGTTTCCTATTTGTTCAAATCATAAAACATCATACTGTAGGCGCTACATAGGCTATGTATCAAAAGCTCATTCGGAAATTGTTCATAATAAAGAAAACACTAGCATAGAGTATAGGAACACATTTTATTCCAATTAAAAACAGATAATTTTTCTTTGAAGGAGAAGGCTATGAAAATCATTTTCATGTTTGAATGAGGTTCAGGCAACAGTGGTTGAAATGAAACATACAAAAGAGAAATATGGCTAAAATACTGTAAATCAATAACCATTAGGACCCTTTTCTGGAGGGCTTTGCATTAATACCGTTTCCTCCCCTTCTAGCCCCAACAAACACATGCAATTAAAATTACATTTAAAAAACAGCAGTTCATCATAAATCCTAAATTCAGAATAAAGTTGTCCATATTCATTTATCTTAATCACGTACTTAGTGTTTATTTGTTTTAAAAATTTGACCATGAAATACATATGTCCTTTTTATGATTTTTCACATTGGCACTTGTTTAGAGTCTGGCTCTACAAAGAAAGGGGATTGGCACACTCATTATTGTACATAATTTACATTTGTTATACTTAAAAAAGAAAACAAAATACATTACTTTCAATTTACACACCACTAGACAAAGTTTATTTAACCTCTTATTTAAAAAATCTATCATATTAAGTGGTCCTAAATACAAGTGTTCAGGTAACGTCTGACTTACAAAAGAAACAAAAAAGATGCAAAGATAGCTTTTAGTATTTCTATGCATCAATCACATCAGTATCGATCTCAAGCAAAAGCATTAACCATCAAAAGTGTACACATCTCATAGTACCGACAAACGTGCTTGTAAGTTGCATGAATGCAGGCAGTCCCATTGCTGCAAAGCAGGTTCAGTGCATTGACCCGGAACAAATAAAATATAATAGATCAAGTAAGGGGAGAGAACATCTGACATTCTAAAACACTATATTAATTCATTCACTGATTAATCCAGCTGCTATAGTATATTGCCCTTCCGGTACCTTCACTTGGCAAAGTATTACAATAAATAAAGCTGAACAGGCTTATTTCAAGGGAAACTGTCTGGAAGAGTGGTCGCAACTGTTTGTATATAACGGTATTCAGTCTATGGCACGAACATGCTTCTAGTAGTGTATCCCTTCAACAAACCCCACAGTGCTGGTTTTAATGCTGACAGTACTTCTCTTACATGTTCTCTTACTAGTTATTGTGATGTTCAATTAGTGTGCTATACAGGGTGGACATAACACTGAGCTACATACAACACACTGTCCATAGTCCATGTGGTGAAAACCAGGGTACTTTGTGTAAACCGACACACTGACTGTATGCCCATAGAAACAGCAGGGTGGGAGGCCTGCACTGGACCTTTTTTTTTTGGGGGGGGGGGGCTGAAAAACCACACAGCACATCATACACCTCAAACCCACTGGAGCACAAGCTGATGCAGGTGCCTACAGGAAAGAGAGTACAATGAAACAAAAGAAAAGCACAATCACTTACTGGGGGGTTACACGCATGAAGAGAGCCCAGCATGAGAAGAACTAAACCCTACCTATGCAAGTAAACCACAGGTCAAAAGGGGATGACTGTGCTTCTTGAGGTAACAGAGCAGCAGAGAAGCTGTAACCACTAAAACAATTCAAAAACAAGCTGCCATGTTGGTGGAGATCTAAAGTACCAGAGGCAACATCTCAGTCCAGCCTGCTCTGACAAGAGACCTTCGTACTCCTAAGAGAGAACTGACAACTTGCCCACAAGCTCAACAAGGTCAACCAAGATCATCCATTCTGGCATATGCAATCATGAACAAAAGTCACATTTTCAAATGTCTAATTAAGTCAAAAGCCTCATCTGCAGTTGCACAGGAAGCATTCATATTTCTGCTTTGTACGTACATTTCACAAATAATGTGGTATATAAAGTATTGGCTGTGGGGAAATTAATTAAAAGAAAGGCCTTCAAATGCATCCACCTGTGGCTTGGCCAAATGACAAGGCATTACAAAATGTCCAACACGTTTAAAACTTTTGTAACGTAATACTTCCCACCTGCAGTAAAAGCAAAATTTATAGGAGGCGAGTTTGATAAGGACTCACCCCGTTCCTGTCCAAAGGACCAAAAACTGCCCTTTAACAAAGTGACTTAACATGTTTTCATGTCTTAAAAATGGTTACCTTGTTAAATCATTTGTACACATTTTAAATGGCTTTTACAGAATTTTATGTTTTTACAAGGAAAAGTACTTTTATTGATGGTTGTTTCGATTGTTTTTAACATGTACTTTTTAACAAATTTAAATGTAATATTCAAATGCTGTTTTTATGCTTTTATGCCGTTTTTATGTGTATTAAATGTTTTAAATATATAAATGAGCTGTTTTAAAAGGAAATGTGACAACTCTTCCAAAATATATATATTTTTATAGAAATGTCCATTAGTTACACCAACTCTGGTGTTTATGTTATGAGGCAATGTATAGGGAAGGTAAAAGTTGGATATTTCAGCCAGGCTAGTATACAGTGGACATATTAGTAAAGTGGATTGATGAGTATACTCAGGATATACCCAAAACATCCCTAGGTTGCAGTTCAATATACTTGTAAATGCACAGCTAGAGCTTAAACAGAGCACAGATAACTTGGCAGGGTAATTGCTTGCCAAGTAGAATGAGAAATACTTGGCACCAAACATACAAGATATGAACAACAAGTCTGTCATGATGATAACTAAAGTTTTCTGTTAAGTTTCACCTGACCATTCTAACCCAAAGCTCTTTGGAGTGCAAATAGCACCGTGGCAATCAAACGTCTTTCTACAAAATACCCCTGTCCAATCCCAGTCATGGTCATTCTTAGTGTACAAAAGGTGAAGCATAGAAACATGATTAGCAGGGGATGTAAAACTAACTACCCACAACAATGGAGTAAAGTCACGCTGAAGAAGACATGATTCGTGACATGAGTGGCAGGTGGAAAAGGAAGAGCACACTGAAGATTGGCTGAGACAGGCAGCTGTGAGACTCCCATCACCTTGTGGTTTTACTAGGCTCTGCTCTGGGCCCGAATGGGCTGTTAAATGTTTACAGGCAAATATCCAGCAGAAGTCATCCTCCAATGCTAACTGGTGTCCCTGGACAGTTCGCACTCTGAACCTGTGGCAATAGCCTTCCATCTGGCGTCAACACACCCCAACACTGGCTCCCTGATTCAGAAAACCACTTTAAATTGCACCTATTGCACTATATATCAGTCATTTCATTCTGTCAACTTTGCTAGCCCTAGTAATGAAAACTCACCCGAATTATGTTGCAAAAACAAAATAGCAAATCTATTGACATTGTTAGCTATGGAATCTTAAGAACTCTAACCAAGCAAGAGATGAGATATGGGATAAAAAAGAAAACCAAAAAAATTCTTACATTTCAAAAATGCAAACACGAACCAGTTAAACCTTCAACCACTGATAAGTCTTTTTTTATTTTACTATTTGCATAAAGCGCCAACCCTAAATGGAAATTCATCTTCTCAAGCATTTCAAAATTGAAATGGAACAGAACTGCAACAAAGTATGAAGTCTCTAACGAAAGGTAAATGACTTGCCGATGAAACATGTTTTTACAGCAGTATGAACCCCCCTCCCCATCTGATGGAGACACCTGGATGGAAGCAGGGAGGAAGAGTTAGACCAACAACATCTAGAGATCTGGTCCATAAATTAAACAAAAAAATATACTATTTACTCTTAATAATCACTACTGTTTCTCAAAATATTGGCCAAATTGGAAACAATATCCAGTGCCTTTCCAAAAAGAAGCTGCACTGACAGTGTGTGGAGGACCAGCTTGTGACTTAAGTTAGCTGGAAAGCGGTAGTAGCAATTGTAGTAATCAATAAACTAAAACAATTCTTAATATACACAGATCAATTTACTTCATCTCTCCCACCCTTGCTCTGTCTGTGTGTGAGCATCCACTTGCTTGTATTACACACACGTTTTACATTCAACAGTGCAAGGTGTCTTCCAGTCTGGGGGAGGTGTGTGTTTTTCCACACACCTCAAAAGACCATGTAGAGTAGATCTTCCCAACACACCTAAGCACCACCTGCCCCTGCTCTGATTCAATTCTATGCAGTTACCCACAACCCCCTGCAGACTGGTGGGTCCCCAGCCCCCACTCCTACCCTGTAGGCAGAGGTGAAGGGGGGACGACGACACCGGCTTTTCTGTTCTCCAAAACCTCAGCTTTCCTTCCTTTAAATCACACCAGCACACAAGCCACCAAATCAAAATAGCACTCCACCCCCCCAAACCCCCCCCCCCCGCTCCTTTAAGAGGGGTGACCCAGAGGCCTGAGCCGCATCGGGTGACAAATGAGACCTGTCAACCACCCAGGCAGGTCATGGCAGCCTTGGAGCAGATGTGTGTGTGTGTGTGCCATCAGGAGGGGCATGGGCTGCAATAGGAAGAGAGGAATTGGGGCGGGGGGGGTGGGGGGGTGACTGGAACTGAAAAAACACACCCAATTAAACCATAGACAAGGAGCAGGAGAATGTTGGGGCCATGGGTGGATAGAGCCTGGGATCTATTAAGAGTGTGTGTGTGTTTGTATTTATATATTGGTGCATGTGTTCACATGCGTATTTTAGTGCAGACCTGTGTACTGTTAAATTTGTTGGTGTATAGATGTGCACTCTGCTGTGCGTGGGATGCAGGTCTCTCTCTCGCTCAACTTCTCTCTCTCTCTCACACCAGGTTGTACTCTTTGAGGTTGAGCTGCAGGATGGTGTCTTTGACAGCGGCGAACACAAAGCGGATGTTCTCCGTGTCCGTGGCGCAGGTGAAGTGGGAGTAGATGATCTTGTCGCTGTCCGGGTTCAAGTCCACAAACATCTTCAGGATAAACTCACGGCCCGCTTGGGCGTCTCTCTGCGGACCTGGGGGTACACACACGGGTGAATGCACACACACACACACTTATTCCAAAGCCACAGGCAACGGGTACACATCACTGGGTCCCTGTTCTACCGGCGAACACAAATGGCATTTCAAATTGAATTGAAGAGACGTTACACATGATCTCGAAAGGTAAGTGATTTAAATCCAAGAAAGAAAATAAAGTACAATGCAGAAAAACTTCAGTTAACTATTTACAGGTGATATATACAGACTATACGTATAGAAAGGGGCAGATCAGCCTATGGTGTATAATATCAGGATGCACTACTGCAACACGCTTCGAATACTAGTCTTCAGGAAGCAATGTGGACAGAAGCTTGTCTCTACAAATAGAGGTGGGGACAATATAAACCATATACAAAATACGTACAACGTTATCACGTCAATGTATAAAGGCAACATGAATAATAGTGCACAAGAATAAATACAAAGTTAGTGCGTAAAAGGAGGGTCTATTTGAATAGCGTGCGTGAAAGGCAGCTTATGCACTGATGCGTAAAACACAAAGATGCACATAAGGGTTATCAAATAAAGTCTGTGGAACATGGAAAAACAAGGCTATATGGAACAACTTTACTCACTCTGAGAAACAAGCGCTTAACAATCTCCAGAATGACATCTCTATAGTAATCTGCCCAGCGGACAAGGGAGTGGCTGTTACGGTACAAGACTACTCTGTCTATAAGACTGAAATACTCAGGCAACGGAACTATCAGATATTCTATAAGAGACTAACTACAAACGCCACAAAACTGCTTTTGGCTGAAATTTAGCAAACTCTTACTGAGGGCCTGCGCAAAGATGAAATCACCAAAAGAGAACAGATTGTTGGTGCATAAAAACAGTGCCACGCCGGTAATCTACACAGTTCCTAAAATACACCCAAAAAACATCTGAATCCCTGGACGACTGATAGTGTTAGGCAATTACTCCCCTTTGGAACCCGTCACAATTCGTGGACTACTACATCAAACCATAAATACCTCTGCCCTCCTATGTGAGAGACTCGTCTGACCTTATCTTACCTGCAATAGCGCCCACCCAATACACAGGTCGTCACTCCGGTCTCCTTTGATGTTGAATGACTGTATATCAACATCCACCAAAATGTTTGAAAAGGACTTCTACTTTAAATGAAAAGGACTTGCAACGGGTGCTGCTATGCTTTCGAAATATAGTGTTTGACCCCCCAAGTCAACCCTTTCCTACCGAAAGCAATGGGTTGGTACAAGTACATAGACAACATACTGATGCTGTGGACAGGCAGTGACCAATAAACTTTGATTTGATTTATAGAAAAGAAACCGAACACATTACTATTGGTTACCAGCTACCACCCGAGCACACAAGACAGTCTCCCTGTCGAGCAGTTTGCTCGTCTCAGGAGACCGTGCTCGGACAGAAGTAAGTTAATTGAAAAAGCCAATGACATGAAATAAGGTTTACGGAGAGAGGATACAGTCAAAATGTCATTGATCATAACTATTGCTGAAAAAACTTAGGTGTTATGGATTTGCATCCTGTGCCTTATGGATTGAGAGTTACGCATCTAAAAGAAGGCAGAGAGTTTTCCTCAATGGAAGCCTATCTCATGCAAATTCAGTTGAGTGTGGTGTACGCAGGGCAGCCGGCCAGGGCCATCGTTTTCTGTTTTTACAAATGACCTTCCACTGACCATGAATAAAGCATGTGTCTATGTACGCTGACGACTCAACAGTATACACGTCGGCTGCAACAGTCAAATAAATAACTGAGACACTTAATATAGAGCTCCAGTCAGTTTTAGAAAGGGTAACTAGCAATAGGTTGGTGCTAAATCTGTCAAAAAGTATAAGCATAATGTTTGTGACTAATCACTCGCTCAATGCTAAACCTCGTTTAGATCTGAATAATGTGGCTATTGAGCAAGTTGAGGAGACTAAACTGCTGGGTGTAACCCTAGATAGCAAGCTGTCATGGTCAAAACAGACTCAATGCTGCTAAAATGGGAAGAGGTCTGCCCATGATAGGGCATTGCTCTGCCACCTTGACATCTCAATCGACCAGACAGGTCCTGCAGGCCCTAGTTTTGTCACAACTGGACTACTGCCCAGCTGGTCATGTGCGGCAAAGGAGGACATAGGTAAATTGCAGTTGGTCTTGAAGAAATCAGCACTTATCTCACTTAGATGTACACAGACGGGAAGTGTCAGTAACATGCATTTCAGTCTCTCCTGGCTCAAAGTTGAGGAGAGATTGACTGCATCACTATTGGTCTTTGTGCGAGATATTGATGTGTTGAAGATCCAGAACTGTCTATTCAACATTTGGCACACAGTCCGGACACTCATCGGTACAACACAAGACAAGCAACCAAAAGTCTCTTCACACTCCCCAGATCCAGAGCAGAGGCTGGGAAACGTACAATATTAAATGAGCCATGACTACAACTCAAGTAACTCTAGGTAGCAATTAAAACAGTTTCAAAAGACAGATAAAAGAATACCTTGCTGCACAAAGGGGACTGTGAAGAGACACAGCCATTTTATATATCTTGTATTGTAATTTCCACTGTCCTATGTATTCGACCTAGATATTGTGTGTATGTACTGATATGTACACTGCTCAAAAAAATAAAGGGAACACTTAAACAACACAATGTAACTCCAAGTCAATCACAGTTCTGTGAAATCAAACTGTCCACTTAGGAAGCAACACTGATTGACAATAAATTTCACATGCTGTTGTGCAAATGGAATAGACAAAAGGTGGAAATTATAGGCAATTAGCAAGACACCACCAAAAAGGGAATGGTTCTGCAGGTGGTGACCACAGACCACTTCTCAGCTCCTATGCTTCCTGGCTGATGTTTTGGTCACTTTTGAATGCTGGCGGTGCTTTCACTCTAGTGGTAGCATGAGACGGAGTCTACAACCCACACAAGTGGCTCAGGTAGTGCAGTTCATCCAGGATGGCACATCAATGCGAGCTGTGGCAAGAAGGTTTGCTGTGTCTGTCAGCGTAGTGTCCAGAGCATGGAGGCGCTACCAGGAGACAGGCCAGTACATCAGGAGACATGGAGGCCGTAGGAGGGCAACAACCCAGCACCAGGACCGCTACCTCCACTGCCATTAGGTAGCCCGACTACCTAATGGCAGTCAGGCTACCTCTGGCGAGCACATGGAGGGCTGTGCGGCCCCACAAAGAAATGCCACCCCACACCATGACTGACCCACCGCCAAACCGGTCATGCTGGAGGATGTTGCAGGCAGCAGAACGTTCTCCACGGCGTCTCCAGACTCTGTCACATGTGCTCAGTGTGAACCTGCTTTCATCTGTGAAGAGCACAGGGCGCCAGTGGTGAATTTGCCAATCTTGGTGTTCTCTGGCAAATGCCAAACGTCCTGCACGGTGTTGGGCTGTAAGCACAACCCCACCTGTGGACGTCGGGCCCTCATACCACCCTCATGGAGTCTGTTTCTGACCGTTTGAGCAGACCCATGCACATTTGTGGCCTGCTGGAGGTCCTTTTGCAGGGCTCTGGCAGTGCTCCACCTGCTCCTCCTTGCACAAAGGCGGAGGTAGCGGTCCTGCTGCTGGGTTGTTGCCCTCCTACGGCCTCCTCCACGTCTGATGTACTGGCCTGTCTCCTGGTAGCGCCTCCATGCTCTGGACACTACGCTGACAGACACAGCAAACCTTCTTGCCACAGCTCGCATTGATGTGCCATCCTGGATGAACTGCACTACCTGAGCCACTTGTGTGGGTTGTAGACTCCGTCTCATGCTACCACTAGAGTGAAAGCACCGCCAGCATTCAAAAGTGACCAAACATCAGCCAGGAAGCATAGGAACTGAGAAGTGGTCTGTGGTCACCACCTGCAGAACCATTCCTTTTTTGGGGGTGTCTTGCCAATTGCCTATAATTTCCACCTTTTGTCTATTCCATTTGCACAACAGCATGTGAAATTTATTGTCAATCAGTGTTGCTTCCTAAGTGGACAGTTTGAGTTCACAGAAGTGTGATTGACTTGGAGTTACATTGTGTTGTTTAAGTGTTCCCTTTATTTTTTGAGCAGTGTAGTTTATGTGTGACTGTTTAAATGTATGTATTTCAGTCATTGACTAATAATTTTCTATAATATGTATTATGTCATGTGGACCCCAGGAAGAGTAGCTCATGCTTTTGCAGTGGCTAATGCGGATCCTAATAAATAACAAAATGTCATAAAATCAGCATACAAGAGTGCTTTATTCACACAGCGATACTGCTCCAACCAAGAAAAAAAACTGAAGTATCCAATACTCCCCAGGCCAACAAAATAAAAGTCCTACACAATCATTGGAGTGAAACCGTCATTGATAAACCCCTTTGTGGTAGGCTTGGGCGGTATACCAGGGTATTTGGAAATAGCCACGGGATGGTTTTTCAATACTATCCAACCTACTTATTTGAAGCTTATTTATGAAGCTTACCGTAGTTCCCCAGAACAGATGAGCCAGTCACATGCGTGTTTGTAAATAGCACAACGGGAGAAAGCGGGAGCTGGTAAATCCAGCTGTGTATTTGGTTTAACTTGCTAGTTATCTAAGTAAGTGGCTGAATTAATAAGGAGACGGGCCATCATGTAGTGTAAGCTTTCTACCGTGTTTGAGAAGTCAAAGACCTTTAGAGGAGTTCTGTATAGCTGTCACTGCTATCTTGATTTCGTCGCAGGGTTATTTTTGGGCCCCTCAGTCAGCTCCTCCCCCCTCTTCTCGGAGGAACTAGGACCAGAGCCAGTTCTTCCTTCAGACAAGCATGTTCATGTCTCTTGTTCACATTTGCTTTTAAATGTCCAAACACAAATTACATTAGGTAACTACTACCTATACTTGTATAACTTCATGAGTTGGATTGCCTGTCTTTGCAATTAGTTTATTTTTGTTTGCGCTTAATTGCAGTTAAATACACTATATATACAAACGTATGTGGACACCGCTTCAAATTAGCGGATTCGGATATAACAGTCACACCCGTTGCAGCAGACAGGTATATAAAATCGGGCACAAAGTAATGCAATCTCCAGGCCTTACTGAAGAGCTCAGTGACTTTCAACATGGCAACGTCAAATTTTTGCCCTGCTAGAGCTGCCCCAATCAACTGTTAGTGCTGTTATTGTGAAGTGGACATGTCTAGGAGCAACAACGGCTCAGCCACAAAGTGGTAGGCCACACAAGCTCACAGAACGGGACCGCAGAGTGCTGAAGTGCGTAAAAATCGTCTGTCCTCGGTTGCAACACTCACTACCGAGTTCCAAACTGCCTCTGGAAGCAACATCAGCACAAGAACTGTTAGTCTGGAACTTCATGAAATGGGTTTACATGGCCGAGCAGCCGCACACAAGCCTAAGTTCACCATGCGCAATGCCAAGCGTCAGCTGGGGCAGGGTAAAGCTCGCTGCGATTGGACTCTGGAGCAGTGGAAATGCTTTCTCTGGAGCAATGAATCATGGTTCACCATCTGGCAGTCCGACGGACGAATCTGGAATTGGCGGATGCCAGGAGAACGTTACCTGCCCAAATGCATAGTGCCAAAAGTAAAGTTTGGTGTAGCAGGAACAATTATCTGTGGCCGTTTGTCATGTTTCGGGCTAGGCCCCTTAGTTCCAGGGGGAAATCTTAACTCTACAGCATACAATGACACTATAGACGATTCTGTGCTTCCAACTTTGTGGCAACAGTTTGCGGAAGGCCCTTTCCTGTTTCAGCATGACAATGCCCCCATGCACAAAGCGAGGTCTATACAGAAATGGTTTGTCCAGATCAGTGTGGAAGAACTTGACTTGCCTGCACAAAGCCCCGACCTCAACCCCATCAAACACCTTTGAGATTAATTGGAATGCCGACTGCGAGCCAGGCCTAATCGTCCAACATCAGTGCCTGACCTCACTAATGCTCATGGCTGAATGGAAACAAGCCATCCAGGAGAGTGGAGGCTGTTATAGTTTGACGAGCAACATACTTTTAGTAATGTAGTGTACCATAGGCTTATCTGCCCCTTTTTACATGTAGTCTCTGTATATATTACCTATAAATATCTTACTGAAGTTTTTCTGCATCGTACTGGCCGCCTACATTGTTTTCTTTCTTGGATTACCTGCCATTACTTAAGTGCAAAAATAATTATAGAATGTAAAGCATGTTCTACCCATTTGGTTAATAGATCGTGTGAATTTGTTTTGCATTGCAGTTCATTGTCTAGCCACATGGTGTCCCTACATACTAACAAAAAAACATTCAGTCACATGTTCGTGCCACCTTACCTAAAGACTTAAAAATGTTTTAAAATTAACAATGTTACAATACAGAAATGACTATAATATGCATTATATTTGACAATTTGCCTAAGTAACTGCCATGGTACTGGACATGCCCACATTGGCCAGTGCAGCGAGTTAGTAGATAGGATAAAGGTAAAGAGTAGTTTACCATCAAACTCAGGGAAGTAGTCGACCAGGTGGGAGTAGATTATCTTCTCCTCTAAGAGGTCCTTCTTGTTGAGGAACAGGATGACTGAGGAGTTCTGGAACCAGGGATATGTGATGATGGTCCGGAACAAAGCCTTACTCTCCTCCATCCGATTCTGACAAAGAAAAGGAAGGGGAGAGGGATCAGGACAGACAGAAAAGGGGAATGGTCAGAACATTAACAGATGTACAACCTCTGGAACCTACACATTTGCACAATGAGGGCTTTTTACTTGTTATATAAAAATGTGGACAAATACTGACCAACATAATAAATGAGACCAATCAGACAGGTTTTAATGAAAAACAAACATGTTTTTCTTCTACGTCATGCAAAATAATTTGAAAATATGCTAATCATTAGCATTTTGTTTCTCTAAAATCAACCAATTTATTCCTTCCAATGTCATCCATTGGCCCTAAAACTTGACAGTAAATTATATTTTCCTATAAAGAAACAATCCTTCGGTCAGAGAAATTATTCCAGCTTGGCCTAGCATTTTTTCCATTGTGAAAATGTGCAACAACTGCCCTGCATACCACTATTTCAGTATCCACATATGGATGCGTTTATGTAATTTATGAGCGCATACACTACACGACCAAAAGTATGTGCACGTCGAACGTCTCATTCCAAAATCATGGGCATTAATACGAAGTTGGTCCCCCATTTGCGGCTATAACAGCCTCCAATCCTCTGGGAAGGGTTTCCACTAGATGTTGGAAAGTTGATGCGGGGGACTTGCTTTCATTCAGCCACAAGAACATTAGTGAGGTTGGGCACTGATGTTGGGCGATTAGGCCTGGCTTGCAATTCATCCCAAAGGTGTTCGAAAGGGTTGAGGTCAGGGCTCTGTGCAGGCCAGTCAAGTTTTTCACATCAATCTCAATAAACCGTTTCTGCATGGACCTCGCTTTGTGCACGGGGGCATTGTCATGCTGAAACAGGAAAGGGCCTTCCGCAAACTGTTGCCACAAAGTTGGAAGAATCGTCTAGACTGTCATTTTATGCTGCAGCGTTAAGATTTCCCTTCACTGGAACTAAGGAGCCTAGCCTGAACCATGCAAAACAGCCCCAGACCATTATTCCTCCTCCACCAAACTTTACATTTGGCACTATGCATACGGGTAGGTAGCTTTCTCCTGGCATCCACCAAACCCAGATTCGTCCATCGGACTGCCAGATGGTAAAGCGTGATTCATCACTCCAGAGAACGCGTTACCACTGCTCCTGAGTCCAATGGCAGCGAGCTTTACACCACTCCAGCGGACACTTGGCATTGCGCATGCTGAGCTTAGGCTCGTGTGCGGCTGCTTGGCCATAGAAACCCTTTTGATGAAGCTGCCGACGAACTGACGATTTTTACGGGCTACGTACTTCCACACTCAGTCTTGTTCTGTGAGCTTGTGTGGCCTACCACTTTGCAGCTGACCTGTTGTTGCTCCTAGACGTTTTCACTTCACAATAACAGCACTTCCAGTTGACCAGGGCAGCTCTAGCAGGGCAGAAATTTGACTGACTTGTTGGAAAGGTGCCACGTTGACATTGACTGAGCTCTTCAGTAAGGCCATTCTACTGACAATGTTTGTCTATGGAGATTGCAAGGTTGTGTGCTCAATTTTATACACCTGTCAGCAACGGGTATGGCTGAAATAGCCCAATTAACTCATTTGAAGGGGTGTCCACATACTTTGGTATATATATATATATAGTCTCTTATTCAGAGACACTGGTTGATTTATCCGGATGCGCCAGAACTTTTAAAAATAACTTCAGTCAATAGTTTTGAAAATGGTGCTCAGGATGCCAAAACATCCCTCTTTTGTGTGTACTACATCACATTGTGTAGTACTGTAGGTCATCCATTTCATATGATATGTTACGTTCAATTCGTATGAAATGTTATGTCCAACTTGTTGTGATTAAGATCTCGGAGTGCATCTTCAATGGCAGTTCAAACAAAACAGTCCATCTTTCACCACATTAAAGTGGATCCAGCCTGCGTGGATATCACTCAATTCAGTGTCATTTGAAATGCATGACTGCTCAATAAAAATGTAATGATACTGTCAAGTGGAACATTCATACCCTTTCCGAAAAAAACAGGCTTCTGGCAAACAGTTGTGGCAAATGTTTCGCCAATTTGCAAATTTTCACATCCAAATTAGTTTTGTGAGAAACTTGCAGAAGATTTGAGGCAACTTGTGAACTTCTGGCAAACAATTCTGTGAAATTTGTGGCAAACATTTTGCTGCAAATTTTCTGAAAACTGATTATGAATATGCAAATTAGATCAGGTTTTTAGTTACTTTGAGTATCAACAATATTACAATGTCTGATCTACATACACCAAATATATAACTTTAAATGAACTTGCTTCCCACAGAGAAAATACATTGAATACATGTTTAGTTAAAGGGATACATCTGGATTTTAGCAATGAGGCTCTTTATCTACTTCCCAAGTCAGAGGAACTCATGGATACCATTTATGTCTCTGCGTGCAGTTTGAAGGAAGTTGCTACATAGCGCTAGTGCAATTGCTAACTATCATTAGCATAATGACGAAGTCTACGGCATGCTAGCAGATACCATAGCCTTCCAGTCATTGCACTATTGCTAGTTAGCATTGACTTGCAAAACTCCCATTGGCTTCCTTTATTCTTGACACAGACATATAATTAGTATCCACAAGTTCATCTGACTCTGGGGAAGTAGATAAAGGGCCTCAATGCCAAATCCCGAAGTATTCCTCAATGCCTAAATCCTGAAGTATCCTTTCAACAGATAATTTATCCAATACAACTTTTTCCATCTTACAATGAAAACATTATTAACATTAATATTAAAAGAAAGCAACATCTTCACCTAAAAATACAAGTGTTTAAAAAATCCAACAAATCATTAGTTAGCTAGCGGGCTATTACATTAACTGCGCAAAAATATGATAGCTAATGTTAGCTAGCTAGCCAGCCAGCGGCTCTGACTCATTGAAACTGATAAAGCAACAAAATATGTTTCACTCTATCCTATAAAACATTACATACATATTGCTAACTTGGCATGAATTAGCTAATGCAATTTAAAGTTTATTGGAAATTTTAATTAATAAATTACACTCACCGGACAACTTCGGTAGTTAGATCACTTGGTTTCCAATGGTACAATATTAACTTTGAAATCATCAGAATGTAAATGAAGAGCAAAAACTGAATATTTCCCAAATTGTTTATTTCATCTTTTTATTTAGCTACAACATTTACATGAGACAAATGTGAACACTATGGGTATGTTAACCGTAGGATGTTTAAAGGGGCAACTACAGAATTTACATAAACCAAGTGATAAGTGAGCAATGAGCATTCAACCAGTAGAAGTTTAAAAGAGAATGAACAGAATATAAATAATGAAAACAAACAAAATCAAACCCAGTTCTATTTCCTTTTTGAGTGAACTTTGGAGAAGTCCTTTGTCCAAATTGTTGAACGCATGCAATGAAAACACAAAACATTAAGACGTTCTCTCTATTTTGGCATCTTTAAAGGTAGAGTCAGCGAGCTAACGGACAGGTTTGGCATTTGAAAAACAGGTATACTGTTACAAAATTGCCTTGATGTTGCTATGCTTCTCACTGAAACTGGCATTCTATATTTGTTTTCAGCAAGGAAAATGTTTCTGCCTTCTGCTATATAAACAAACGATGTAGCTAGCATAAACTGGGACTTAGGCTGACCAAATATACCTTTTAAATGTGTGGCCAAATGTTCCTAGACAGCTACAGTATGAGATTTTTCTCCAGCCAAGCCTCAACACAATTGATGTAAACTAAACTAATTAAGATCTTTATTCTAGACTGGGGACTTAATCAAGAACCAGTGGTCTTCTTCCTGACTCAAATGTACAAGGCTTGGTCAGAAGAAAACATAACATTGAGTTATGCCTAATATGGCAATTCACATTTTTCCAAAATGAATTATTAACTTATATCAAGGCCATGCATGAAATAAGTCTTGACCTGGTGCACACATTTCTCTGTCCTCAGTTTAATTGAAGGCCTCAATCTAACTGACTGCTTCTAGAAAGAAAGAGGAACAGCGATCAACATGAGCGAGCTACTAGTACACTTCTTTTGAAAAGTACTTGCATTTGCTTACCTTTTCAAGCTTCAAGACAATACACTCATTCATCACAAAACAAATGGTGTTATGAGTGAGAGCACCACAAACATTTCCTGGGTGTTGATGCATTCTCTTCCAACACCACAGGATAGGGGAAGGGTATTCTGCAAAAATTAAGTTTTGTTTTGATATCAAGTCAGCTTATATTGTTGCTACCTTAGCTGTTGTGCTAGCTAACATGCTAACACTACTGAACTGTGATGCTAGCATATTGACATGCACATTGGTATTAAAAGAAATCAACATCACCTAAAAATACAAGTGTTTAAAAAATCCAACAAATCATTAGTTAGCTAGCGGGCTATTACATTACCTGCAAAAAATATGATAGCTACTAGCCAGCCAGCGGCTCTGACTCATTGAAACTGATAAAGCAACAAAATGTGTTTCACTCTATCCTAAAAAACATAACATACATATTGCTAACTAGGCATAAATTAGCTAATTCAATTGAAGGTTTATTGGAAATTTTAATTAATAAATTACACTCACCGGACAACTTCGGTAGTTAGATCACTTGGTTTCCACTTCCAACAGATTTTTCTTCTCCTCCTGACTGGTTGTCAACGGTTACTGGTAGTGGAACTCGTGTGTTCATCAGAAACAACTTCTAAGTGGTATAGGTATACTACGAAGCAAGCGAGAACTACTCAGGCTTTTATAAAGCTAGACAGCTTCAGTTAGCTTCACATTCCAGGTCAGGACGGTGGACATTGCTCATCTGTCTGCCGCTAACTCTAGCAGGCTTTTAACTGTGCGTGCATGTCGCACATGGCTAGTTGAAAGCCAAACTCTCCATTGAACTATCAGGGTTGCCAACTCCTCAGTAAGGAAAGTAGCTATTGGCTGTCCTAAAAGTTGATAGAAGTCGCTAATGACGTCATCAGCTAGTTTGCATAATTGGCAATGTGCATGTGATTGTGATGGACGCTGTAGGAGAGAGGAATAACATCGTGGGAGAGACAAAAAGTGAGTAAAAAACACCCTAAATCTGTTTAGAACTACAAATGAACTTTCTTCTGTCGATTCTTGTTTTTTTTTCTCACAATTCCAAACCTCCTCCTTTATCCGGGCTTGGGACCAGCAAAAGTGACACTCTGGCAGAGTTATAGTTTTTTATTATATTTATTTCGTTTTTTAGTTTAGTTTTCTTAATTTGGTTTGTTTTTAACCTTATGGTCCACTTAGGAGCCTACAACAAGTCACAGTAAAACATTAACATTTTTAACAATTTCTTTTTGTATACAATCTACATTAACAATCTAACGGACCAAAAATAGATAAGAAAAAACTGTCAATGGCAATGTGAGAAAATTATGGTAACTAGTCTGGCCCTAATTCAGGTTATTTTTTATGTAGGCCAGGGCGGGATGAGCCAGCAGCGGCTTCCCGAATGCGCGATTCATTTGCAGTCTGAACATCTCCTGCTCTGACTGCAGCTGGGAGGGACTGGGTCGCCTGTGAGTGCTTTGGGACGGGGTGGGGCTCACGGCAGCATCCGCTGCTCGTTGAGAAGAGTAAGACGATACGTGCTTTCACGTCAGTCTCCAAAAGTCTCCAATAAAACCGGAAAAAGTTGCTACATTTGTCGCTAGTCACTTTTTTGAAAATATGTCGCTAGAGGGGTCTAAATAATTGCTAAATATAGCGACAAAGTCGCTAAGTTGGCAACACTGGAGAAAATGCTAAAATAATCAAGCCATGGGCTAGTCAGTGCCACTTTTTCCATTTGTGCCGAAATCAAAATGAAAGTTATCTTGCAAATTCAGCAGGCTATATGGTGTGAAACAGGCTTTTAGAAGTGCGGTCTTTATTTTATTACTTATAGTCAGCTTTTAGAAGTGCTGTCTTTATTTTATTACTTATCGTCATGCAGTCTTTGGTGTGATTTGGTGTATCCACTCCTATGGATAAAAGAACTGTATTAAGTCAAAGAAAAGTTTTACTGTGCACATTTCAAATGCATTCGGTCATTACTAAATGCCTAATGTGATAGATATTTTAATCCCCCCAGAAACATTTGATTATATTTAAACAGTCATCTTCCTCAAATGAAGGGGATGATGACAATCTTTGCCAGGAGGGAATCTGATTTCATAAATGAAGTTGCCCCTAAGTGGTTAGTTCAGAGCCCTATAATAGGAATTTAGTTTGAGGAGTTAGCAAGGTAACTTTGGTCAACTCTGAACTTTGGATAACCGGTACCACGAAAGTGGCTCACCTTTTAGCCAGGTACATTTCTATGGCAACAAATCCTTCAGATCTAACCTCCACGAGTGACAATGAATACTGCATTATAGGTGCCATTTATAGGAAATAAAGGTGGGGTGGTGATTAGATTTATTAGTCCCATCCCCCATTCTCCAAAAAGTTCAAGAAATATAGAGTTGAAAAATGCATAATTGGTGGAGTAATGTGCAATCTTAGGGTTAACTGTGCATTAACTGTGTAAGTTTAAGTCTGAGCAGATCTTTGGCACCATTATTTAATCACATTCTCCCTAGCAGAGAAACGCATCCAGTCTATGTGTAAGGAGGAGGGCCTGCTCTGCTGCTCCTGTGACATGTTTACTGTCAGATCAGCTAGATCCAGTGTTGAGCAGAGCACGAGGGTGTGGATGTCTCTACCCTACCTGATACTCCGCTTTGCTCTGCCTGTAGCCCATTGCTGTATGAAACTCGTTTGTTGTTCCAAACCAGCTCCCTCCGATGACTAAACAGCCTGATCATATCATAGTTTTTCTATATTGTAGAATAATAGGGAAGACATCAAATCTATGAAATAACACATATGGAATCATGTGTTTAACAAATCAAAATATATTTTATATTTGAGATTCTACAAAGTAGCCACCCTTTGCCCTTGACGACAGCTTTGCACACTCTTGGCATTCTCTCAACTAGCTTCATGAGGTAGTCACCTGGAATGCATTTCAATTAACAAGTGTGCCTTGTTAAAAGTTAATTTGTGGAATTTCTTTCCTTCTCAATGCGTTTGAGACAATCAGTTGTTGTGACAAGGTAGGGATGGGTATACAGAAGATAGCCCTATTTGGTAAAAGACCAAGTCCATGTTATGGCAAGACCAGCAAAAATAAGCAAAGAGAAACGACAGTCCATCATTACTTTGAGACATGGTCAGTCAATCTGGAAAATTTCAAGAACTTTTAAAGTTTCTTCAAGTGCAGTCGCAAAAACCATCAAACGCTATGATGAAACGGGCTCTAATGAGGACCGCCACAGGAAAGGAAGACCCAGAATTACCTCTGTTGCAGAGGATAAGTTCATTAGAGTTACCAGCCTCAGAAATTGCAGCCCAAATAAATGCTTCAGAGTTCAAGTAACAGTCACATCTCAACATCAACTGTTCGGAGGAGACTGGGTGAATCAGGCCTTCACGGTCGAATTTCTGCAAAGAAATCACAACTAAGGCCACCAATAAGAAGAAGAGACTTGCTTGGGTCAAGAAACACAAGTAATAGACATTAGACCAGTGGGATTCTGTCCTTTTGTCTGATGAGTTTAGAGGGACTATCATTTGTTTTTCAACAGGACAATGACCCAACACACTTCCAGGCAATTATTTTCTACATTGTAGAATAACGAAACACCCTGGAATGTGTAGGTGTCTCCAAACTTTTGACTGATACTGTAGGTTCATTTAGCTCTCATCAGAACTCTGCTAGGCGAAGTGAACGTCTGTGCTCTCATACTACCTTAAAATACATTTGCTTGATGAACGACAAAAAAAGCGGCAATATTACTGTTTGTCCCTCTTGAGATGCTGTATCAACATAGCCAGACACATCCTCAAATTAGTCAGAATTCATCTATGATCATTAAAGAAATGTGTGTGCGCGTTCCATCTCACCTCGTTGTCAGACTCCACCAAGACCTGGTCATACTCGCTGAGGGCCACCAGGAACATGATGGACGTGACATTCTCAAAGCAGTGGATCCACTTCCTCCTCTCTGACCTCTGACCCCCTACATCCACCATCCTGATTGGACAGGAGGATGGAGAGAAGGGCAGAGAATTATACAAAATTAGGCTCAATTCAGTCTTTGATGCCATGTAAAAAAAGAAATTGGTGGGAACTACGGCATCTAACTAAATCAATTGGTCAAAGTAAAGGAGACTAAGTTAGTCCTGTTATCTTTTAGGATTCATAATGCCCAACATCTTGCAATGAGGATGGCTAACTGTCATACAAAGCTAACATATAATGGATATCAGGGAATTAAAAGGATTACTGCATTTTAGGTACAGTTGAGAACAGCACTTATAATGCAAAAAAACAACAGTGCAAAGAAGCATTCAAACACATGGCTATTTGGAAAACATGACCATGTGAACATTATGTTCCTTTCTGGTCAGAGCCCTCATTTATAACAGTTGCATATATTTCACACAAAATGTACAAAAATATTGATTTCTATAAACTTAACGCACGCCATACATACGCATTTCCTGTTATAAAATCCGACCTGTCGTAAAACTGTTTGCGCGTGAACAAGCATTGAAACCATGCCTAGAAAACACCTCCATTCACCATTTATGGTGAAAATAATGCCCTTGATTTGCTGTATAATTTGGAACTATTGGCATTAGGCCATAGCATGCAAAATACAAAATGTTGTTCAATATTTTGTTTATCAATAGATTGGGTTTCAAAGTCCTGCCTTTGTATAAACTCAGATTAAATAGGCAATGATGTCGTGCTCATATCGCACAGCAATACTGTAGCCTATCCATAGTGTCAAATATTTCACAAAAGCCTATTTACTGGCTTGGCAGAATGTTTCCATTTTTATAAGTAATTTGCTGTATCTAGAAATGGACTGTCTCCATTTCTTAATGAGAAAACAATGGCAAATTGTTGTGGACTTGTCAGCAGAACGTTTGAATTAAAAAATGTTTTGCATTTGCAACCTTAATATATGATGGACTGCCCGCGAATTCTGAAACATTGTAGGGCAGGCTACAATAAAAAAATAAAAATAAATACATTACTTACAGTAGTTTGATGTATTTCGCGTGTTTTTGTTCCACATTTTTTAATAATAGGCCTATTACTGCATTTCTGGGAAAGAGCAAGCAAGAAATGCATTTCAATGTACTTGAGCGTGTGACAAACTTGAAACAGTCCTTCTTCAATGTAAAATATCAGCTGTTAAATTCAACTGGATACCGGTATTATAAACCGCACTGCCTATGATATTGTAAAACTTGAAATGCATATTGTCAGCCTATCTATTTACTAGATACTAGAGGTCCAATTAAATGAGATGCACATGGTCATTTGTTTTATGGCTCCTTCAGGAACATAAACCCATCACTACCAGAGCTCCTTCAGGAACATAAACCCATCACTACCAGAGCTCCTTTAGGAACATAAACCCATCACTACCAGAGCTCCTTCAGGAACATAAAGCCATCACTACCAGAGCTCCTTTAGGAACATAAACCCATCACTACCAGAGCTCCTTTAGGAACATAAACCCATCACTACCAGAGCTCCTTTAGGAACATAAACCCATCACTACCAGAGCTCCTTTAGGAACATAAACCCATCACTACCAGAGCTCCTTTAGGAACATAAACCCATCACTACCAGAGCTCCTTTAGGAACATAAACCCATCACTACCAGAGCTCCTTTAGGAACATAAACCCATCACTACCAGAGCTCCTTTAGGAACATAAACCCATCACTACCAGAGCTCCTTTAGGAACATAAACCCATCACTACCAGAGCTCCTTTAGGAACATAAACCCATCACTACCAGAGCTCCTTTAGGAACATAAACCCATCACTACCAGAGCTCCTTTAGGAACATAAACCCATCACTACCAGAGCTCCTTTAGGAACATAAACCCATCACTACCAGAGCTCCTTTAGGAACATAAACCCATCACTACCAGAGCTCCTTTAGGAACATAAACCCATCACTACCAGAGCTCCTTCAGGAACATAAACCCATCACTACCAGAGCTCCTTCAGGAACATAAACCCATCACTACCAGAGCTCCTTTAGGAACATAAACCCATCACTACCAGAGCTCCTTCAGGAACATAAACCCATCACTACCAGAGCTCCTTCAGGAACATAAACCCATCACTACCAGAGCTCCTTTAGGAACATAAACCCATCACTACCAGAGCTCCTTTAGGAACATAAACCCATCACTACCAGAGCTCCTTTAGGAACATAAACCCATCACTACCAGAGCTCCTTCAGGAACATAAACCCATCACTACCAGAAAAGGTGAGACATCTATTCTGCAATGGTTATGAATTGATTATTTATTTATGTTTTTATTTTAAGATTCCTATGTCTAATTATTTTAGACAAAAATAAATCTGAAACAAGAATGGCTGCATTCTTGTTAATCTGTTTCTATGAATAAGCTTCTCGTCATATCCCCAATTTGCACAAAATACTTACACCACTAGCAGATGTGCTTGGTCTAAAGTGGCCTAAAGTTTGCGGGGAGGTGAGCACATTCATGTCAAGTATTTTTTTTTAAATAAATGCCAACTTCTTCATAAACTGGCGCATGCACATTTTGGGGTATATTTTGTATGGATGCAAGGTTTATAAATGAAGCCTCAGGATTGTCAGTTGGGCAGTTATATGTTAACATGTGAGAATTAAATATACTGTACATATAACATGCATTATCCTGTCAATAACTCGACTCAATAACAATTCAGTTTGATAACTTCTTATGCACTGATGTAACATGCAGTACAGTAAATCAAAGGTGCATGGAGGGGTTAAATGGCCCAAGTTGAACCAAAAAAGGAAAGAGAAAAATGTGCACTGTGCATAGCCATATCCCTCTTCCAGCCCATTCCCAGCTAAGTGGATGCAGATGTGCCATTGAGGCCAGATCGGCAAGGAATTCACCCGCTTGAAAGCAGCACCTAGTCAGCCAGTGACTGTTCAGATTCAGAGCACAAGCCTAGCAGCAGTGTGGGGAGGTAGGCCAGCGGCGAGGAGAGGGGATAAGAGGGGAGATGGAGGATACAGATGTGGAAGGAAAGAATATAGAGAGACGGAAA
The DNA here is from genome assembly GCF_029448725.1 of Salvelinus fontinalis. NCBI lineage: Eukaryota > Metazoa > Chordata > Actinopteri > Salmoniformes > Salmonidae > Salvelinus > Salvelinus fontinalis. The sequence continues at coordinate 33,296,528 of NC_074678.1, forward strand.
AAGTGGGAAAGCAGAGGGCACCTCTGATGGCTGCCATGATCCCTCGTCACAGATCAAGCAGGAGTACAGAGTGAAGGCAAGGATTTGGGAATTCCGCTAATTGTTTTCCAAACATTACTTTCATTGATGTGATTGAATTTTGCATCCATAAATAATCTGATCCATCAATTCAGAAATCCTCCTGTTTTCCAGCAATGATTTTGTTGATGGGACAGGGACAATATTAGCCAATATTCATGTTAGAGGAAGATCAGGGCTTTGTTTCTTTCTACGTCCGTCTGTCCCTGGCTGGCGCTGCTGCAAAGTGAGAAGAGGGGCATTGATAAATGGGGGCCTCTAGGAGCGCCTGCCTAAAATTAAGCTCCTTCACGTCAGCTGACCTCCTTTCCTGTAGCAGGGATGAGTGACCTACTTAGCAGGATAAGCTCTCCTATGGAGGATGAGCCCAGAGAAATGACACTCAACCACTTCAAAAGGCAATTAAGAGAGGGAAGGGCTGCAGCCAAACGCAAAAGACATGCATGTTTGTCCTCATGAACGCCTGCCTTGTGCAGCAAGTAGCGTGTCACACCCCCTCACTCGCACAAGGGGTTGGGGTGGAGAGGGGCTCCTTACATCACAAGTCTCTACCGATCTGACTAGCTAAATATTCTCAATGACATTTAATTGCAGATTCTCTGGGTTCTCTCTCCAATCCTGAATATCTCTGTAATATTTTATAATATATACTGCATGTCCTTAAATACTGCTGTAGGTGATTCCCAGCCTAATCATCCATCCAGTAGCAGCAGTAGGATGGAGAGATCATCTTGAGTCCAACCTCATTCTGAGCCTGGGAGTTATTTCTAGCGCTGCCGCGCATGTAGGAGGGGCTAACATGCTGGCTTCCTATTGATTTGCACACTTTTGTAAATCGCTCCCGTTCACCGGATCCATCTCACTCTCCTCAACGTCATTCTCTTTGAGGAGGAGGGAGACAATCTACACCATGGTGCCCAGTGATCAGTCTCTTCCCCTGGCCACATCCAGGAGGACTCCCACCTCCCCTCTACTTTTCTGTCCTGGCCCAGACGACAGTAATGGGCAGAATGGCTGGTTGTCATATTGATAGCAGACTAGTTACAGTCCTGGAGTAAACGGTTTCTCAACATCCCTGTTATGACTAATGCTTCAGATGACTAGCTGACATTTAGCTCATCATTCTACTTCATCCAGTATTGTACCATTCAAAGCAAGGAGCTGAGGTGTCATTCAGTGTACATCTTGAGGATCACATAGCAACAGTTGAGAAGACTTGATGGGCCTGAGACTATGATGGGAGGGTAAAAACTGGAGATCAAAGCAACATTGAGGAATGAAATGAAGCAGCAGGTGATATTTGTTTATGTTGATCTTGTGAGGGAGAGGATGATCTCCAGTCATACAATCAATAGCACATAGTGGTCAATGTTCTTAGATGTGATCACAACGCAGTCAACATGAATATTGAAACAATTTGTTATTTCATCAGGAAAACAAAACACTTAGGTAGGTAGGGGAGTTAGTAAAAGTGTGAATGTCTTTCTACCTGAAAATGATGCTTTGCAAGTCGAAAGGGTATTCAATGATCCCTGTGGTGGGGATGCGAACCCTAAGCACATCTTGTTGGGTTGGTAGATAGTTTGGTTCGGCAATACGATCCAGATCGCTTAGATAGCTAGAGACGGGGAGAGAGAAAGGCATGATCGACAAAAAAGAGAGAGTGAAGCATGACGGGAGAACCCATTCCTAAGAGCCCTGGGGGTTTACACTTCACCTGCCACCTCTAGCACCCACCATCTCTCAGAATGTTAGTACAGATTTTACCATAACTTTTCCCTTTGCACCTTAATTCTATTGGGTTCAAATTGAGGCAGTCCGGATGTCCAATAAGACCTGGACTAAAGACCCTCCCATCTTTCTCAATTTTTGGTTGTAGTTGTGATTTGTTTTCTGTCCTCAGACAGCCTCAGAGCTGCTGATCGTGAGTTAGGAGTCTCAGAGAGTGTGCTACCATGACCCAGGGCTGTGCAGCCAGCAGCAGTGGCAGGCGGTGTAGACAGTACAGTGGCGAGGTAGAGGCAGCACTTCACACCAGTACCTGAAGATTACATTCTCCAGGTCAAAAGGGTACTCAATGATGCCAGTAGTGGGCACTCGAACCCGCAGCACATCCTGCTGAGTGGGCACGTACCCCGCGGTCACTATTCGCTCTAAATCTGTAAGGTAACTGTGGAATGAAGTGGGACACATCACACGTGTGTGCCTGATGCTGCACAAATCACCTGCACACATGCATACAAACAGTCCCCATAATAAGTCCCCACAATAACTAAGCGAAAACAGGTTTAGAAATTTTGGCAAATATATTAAACAAAAAACAAATACCTTTACATAAGTATTCAGACCCTTTGCTATGAGACTCGAAATTGAGCTCATGTGCATCCTGTTTCCAGTGATCATCCTTGATGTTTCTACAACTTGGAGTCCACCTGCGGTAAATTCAATTGATTTGACATAATTTGGAAAGGCGCACACACCTGTCTTTATAAAGGTCCCACAGCTGACAGTGCATGTCAGAGCAAAAACCAAGCCATAAGGTCGAAGGAATTGTCCTGTAGAGCTCTGAGACAGGATTGTGTCGAGGAACAGGTATGGGGAAGGGTACCAAAAATGTCTGCAGCATTAAAGGTCCACAAGAACAGTGGCCTCCACTCTTAAATGGAAGAAGTTTGGTACTACCAAGACTCTTCCTAGAGCTGGCCACCCGGCCAAACTGAGCAATCGTTTGAGAAGGGCATTTGTCAGGGAGGTGACCAATAACCCGATGGTCACTCTGACTGAGTTCCTCTGTGGAGATGGAAGAGCCTTCCAGAAGGACAACCATCACTGCAGCACTCCACCAAAACAGGCCTTTATGTTAGAGTGGCCAGATGGAAGCGACTCCTAAGTAAACAGCACAACAGCACACTTGGAGTTTGAAAAAAGGAACCTAAAGGCTCTCAAACCACGAGAAAACAAGATTCTCTGGTTGATGAAACCAAGATTGAACCCTAAGCGCCACGTCTGGAGGTAACCTGTCACCATCCCTACGGTGTAGCATGGTGGTGGCAGCATGTTGTGGGGATGTTTTTCAGCAGCAGGGACTGGGAGACTTGTCAGGATTGAGGGAAGTAGAAAGATCCTTGATGAAAACTTACTCCAGAGCACTCAGGACCTCAGACTAGGGAGAAGGTTAATCTTCCAACAAGTCAATGACCCTAAGCACACAGCCAAGACAACACAGGAGTGGCTTTGGGACAAGTCTCTCAATGTCCTTGAGTTGCCCAGCCAGAGCCCGGACTTGAACCCGATCTAACATCTCTGGAGAGACCTGAAAAGAGCCGTGTAGCAACACTCCACATCAAACCTGACAGAGCTTAAGAGAATCTACAGAGAAGAATGGGAGTAACTCCCCAAATTCATATGTGCAAAGCTTGTAGCACCATACCCAAGAAGACTCAAGGCTGTAATCGCTGCCCAAGGTGCTTCAATAAAGTACTGAGTAAAGGGTCTGAATACTTATGTAAATTTTATTTCATTTTTTTACATTTATATTTGCAAAAACTTCTAAAAACACGTTTTTGCGTTGTCATTATGGGGTATTGTGTATAGATTAATGAGGAAAACATTTTTTAAATCCATTTTAGATTAAGGCTGTAACGTAACAAAATGCGGAAAAGGTCAAGGGGTCTGAATACTTTCCGTATGCACTGTACACATACATTTCTAAACAAACTGTGTTAGTAGCTACAATACTTCACACAAGCCTAGGTGCCAGAACGTTTCTGCATTCAACAAGGCTACATGGCTGCCTTGCCATAACAAAATTAAGCTGGCTAGAGCAGACAGATTGGCACTCAGGTTCATAGTTCACAGTGTGATGAAGCTGAATAAAGACAAGACCTGATAACACTATCAAGTAACCTGGCAGGTAATGTACTCCTCCATGAACTAACAATAGGCAGTTTTGGTTTGTAACAATCACCACTAATCGTAGTTTGGGGAGAAAATGTTAAACGGAAGATGACTAGTAGCTAAAAACATGACAGTTAAATCACACGTCTTTAGGGTCAAGTAACATAACATCCTAAAATGGTACTTGTAAAAAAACATTTGGGTTCATTTTTACAGTCCTGACTCCTGATAACATTTTCAGAGTCATACAAATATAGAGTAGTCTAATCACTACATTGACTGAGTCATTTTACTTACTTTGCCTTTTAGGGCTGAATAAATCCTGACCTACATCTACATAACAAACATGGCACTTGGTCCTCCATAGGTTAGTTCAAATAGAATTAAGGTGGAGCAGGATGAGAAATGTTGCTGTCTGTTCTCTCTTTCCATCTCTCATTGTTTTTCTGTCTCCCTCACTTTCAATTTCTCGACCCACTACAGTGGCTTGCGAAAGTATTCACCCCCCTTGGCATTTTTCCTATTTTGTTGCCTTACAACCTGAAATTAAAATATATTTTTTTTTGGGGGGGGGGGTTGTATCATTTGATTTACACAACACTTTGAAGACGCAAAATATTTTTTTCTTGAGAAATAAGCAAGAAATGAGACAAACACAGAAAACTTGTGTGCATAACTATTAACCCCCTAAAGTCAATACATTGTAGAGTCACCTTTTGCAGCAATTACAGCTGCAAGTCTCTTGGGGTATGTCTCTATAAGCTTGGCACATCTAGCCACTGGGATTTTTGCTCATTCTTCAAGGCAAAACTGCTCCAGATCCTTCAAGTTGGATGGGTTCTGCTGGTGTACAGTAATCTTTAAAATCATACCACAGATTCTCAATTGGATGGAAGTCTAGGCTTTAACAAGGCCATTCCAAGACATTTAAATGTTTCCCCTTAAACCACTCAAGTGTTGCTTTAGCAGTATGCTTAGGGTCATTGTCCTGCTGGAAGGCGAACCTCCGTCCCAGTCTCAAATCTCTGGAAGACAAACAGGTTTCCCTCAAGATTTTCCTTGTATTTAACGCCATCCATCATTCCTTCAATTCTGACCAGTTTCCCAGTCCATGCCAATGAAAAACATCCCCACAGCATGCTGGTGCCACCACCATGCTTCACTGTGGGGATGGTATTCTCGGGGTGATGAAAGGTGCTGGGTCTGCACCAGACATAGCGTTTTCCTTTATGGGCAAAAAGCTACATTTTTCTTTCTTCTGACCAGAGTACCTTCTTCCATATGTTGTTTGGGGAGTCTCCCACAAGCCTTTTGGCAAACACCAAACGTGTTTGCTTATTTTTTTTCTTTAAGAAATTGCTTTTTTTCTGGCCACTCTTCCGTAAAGCCCAGCTCTGTGGAGTGTACAGCTTAAAGTGGTCCTATGGACAGATAAACCAATCTCCACTGTGGAGCTTTGCAGCTCCTTCAGGGTTATCTTTGGTCTCTTTGTTGCCTCTGATTAATGCCCTCCTTGCCTGGTCTGAGTTTTGGTGGGCAGCCCTCACTTGGCAGGTTTGTTGTGTTGCCATATTCTTTCCATTTTTTAATAATGGATTTAATGGTGCGCCGTGGGATGTTCAAAGTTTGAGATTTTTTTATAGCCCAACCCTGATCTGTACTTCTCCACAACTTTGTCCCTGACCTGTTTTGGAGAGGTCCTTGATCTTCATGGGTGCCGCTTGCTTGGTGGTGTCCCTTGCTTGGTGGTGCCCCTAGCTTGGTGGTGTTGCAGACTATGGGGCCTTTCGGAACTGGTGTATATATACTGAGATCATGTGACACTTAAATAAAGTCCACCTGTGTACAATCTAACTAATTATGTGACTTCTGAAGGTAATTGGTTGCACCAGATCTTATTTAGGGGCTTCATAGCAAAGGGGGTGAATAAATATGCACGCAACACTTAGTTTTTTTTATTTTTTTTATTTTATTTTATTGTTGTCATTTCACTTCACCAATTTGAACTATTTTGTATATGTCCATTACATAAAATCCAAATAAAAATCCATTCAAATTACAGTTTGTAATACAAGAGGAAAACCGCCAAGGGGGTGAATACTTTTGCAAGGCACTGTATTTATCAGACAGATGATATTCACTACTGTAATAACTCAACTTAAAAATAAATAAAAACATTTTCAATCTCTCTCGTTCTAACTCGTCTCAAACCACTGTAGCAGCTGTGTGTATGCCAGGAGTAGACTTACTATTTGGTGGAGTCCGAGAGCTGATATTCACGCCTACGGTCATAGGCCTCCTGGATGCCAGGGTCTGTCCACAGCATCTTTATTGCACTGATGTAGGGCTGTTCAAAAGAACACACCTTCTCCACGTCCACCTCGCGCACCAGCAGTGCGTTGGACTGAGGGAGGAACAGGGGAAAGATGACAACAGGTCAGAAACACGGAAGGAATGGTGGATGGCGGAAAGCGTCACCCACATTTACTGTAACAGTATTCCACAATTTAGTAATATCTTTATTCAGATCGAAAGTATACAGTACAAGTTGGGACATATCATTTCCTATTCTTTGCTTCAACAGTGATGTTAAGGGAAGTTAAGGTTATGTTATACTGACAGAATGTTCTCGATATGATTTGGGGCTAGACAGACTAGTCTTTCAGTCGAAACCTCCAGGCTTCTCCTAAGCAGTGATTTAGCATCCTTACCAGGACAGAACATTTTTGAGTACAGTCCATTATGTTTTATGGCATTGTTTACAGCACTTTTATGGTGTATTTGGTTTGCATTTGATGATGCAGACATATAAGATGTGGCTGGACAATACAATGCTGAGATTGCCAGCCAATAACATTTGCCAGTTAGCTGTCCTATGAGTGGATGGAAATTCAGACAATGCCAGAAGTTAGTAGTCTGTACCTAATTTTGGTGGAGTATTCATGGCCTACGCCTCTTTGGTGAATTTGCGAGGCATGCAAGACAAATACATTGCAAGATACAGATTACCAAGACATGGTTCTTTCTGCATGCCCCCTTTTCCTCAGTCACACTGATTCACATGCTCTCTCGCTTTGCTAATGATGCAAGTGTGTGTTCAGTCTTTGGTCTGTTGCGTGTAGAATATCCTAGCCCCTATTTTACGGAAGTTGCGAGACATTGCAAGCCAAGAAATTGTGCGATACAACATTCCATTGAGAGATACAGCTTTTGATTGTCAACCGATAGGCCTAATGCACAGTTCTACATGCTGGCTGACCTGCCTATACAGTGCCCCTCTCCTCCGTCCCTTGCTAGCTCGCTATGATTGTTTTCTCGAAAGCACGGCAACTAATCCCTGGTATCGTCTTTGGCATCATTAAAGACAGTTATTTTATCAAATCAATCTTTAATTATTATTACGTGATTAAACTAATAATGTAAATGTAATTAACTAGGAAGTCGGGGCACCAAGGAAAATCTTCCGATTTAAAAAGTTATAATTTTCCTAATATAACTCTTCTGATATTTTAATATCTGATCAATTAGTCTTCTTATTAATGAATTATTCTTTACCTCACGTTAGTCTCATTCCAAATGTCGTAAATTGTTGGTTATCTGCACGAACCTAGCCTTTACTATAAATCATCCATACACCAAATTGGTTTAATCATTTATTTACTAACTAACCAATCACAGAAATGCATAAACAAACAAATGTTAGGGTTACAAGGCAATGATAGGGGGGGTTCCCTAGTGGGCTAAGCCGATATGACGGCTTGATGGATAAAGGGAAGTGGGTGTGGACTGAAAAGGGCAGGAAAGACAAAAGGAGTCACTACACAGTTGATAATTATATTAATTGAAATGCTAATCCTTTGCACATGAACGCTCACTCATTCGGGAATAGTTGCAATCAATATATATTTACGCCGACTGTGTCGTCGTGATCTGTTAGAATCGTCAATCCTTCTTTTGGAGAGTTCATCCCAGTCTCTCTCTCTGCTTCCCTGAAGATCAAAGTATTTTGTGGTTAGAATGGATACTTCAGAGTACCATTCCGAAATGTTCTCAGAATAGGTATTTCGGCGGTTGTCGGTCTTCACATCCCAGGTTGACAAAAATTTCTAGCTGCAGACTAGTAATTATAATCTAAGATTTGCTCTTATTCTGTAGGGATCGATAGTCAACCATTTCCAGCCGTGTAGCCAATGCTCCACGTGGTATGGTTAGGAATTAAACAACCATTTCAACCTTAGCTTATACTGAGGGTTTTGTGGTCTAAACTCAACCTTTGCCCCCTCGGTGTCTATGGTACGCGTGGTCTGAAGAGGATTTCCTCAGGAGGGGGTTTTAGACGTAACAATAGTAAATGACGCCAGATCATGTCTGTGCTCACGGGGGAGGGCCAATGACTTAGTTAAACTTCAAAGGGAATACAATTCTCTTTCATTAAAGGTTTAACATCACCTTATATCATTTCACAAATAGTTTCATCTTTACTCATTCATTTTATACAAGAATTAGATGCAAACCCCATAATTGAGAAATGTACATAATCAGAGATATAGTTAACTTCTCTAGGGTATGTGGGACCCTAGCGTCCCACCTCGTCAACAGCCAGTGAAACTGCAGGGCGCCAAATTCAAAACAGAAATCCCATAATTTAAATTCCTCAAACATACAAGTATTTTACACCATTTTAAAGATACACTTGTTGTAAATCCAGCCAGTGTCCAATTTCAAAAAGGTTTTACGACAAAAGCACACCAAACGATTATGTTAGGTCAGAGCCAAGTCACAGAAAAAGACAGCCATTTTTCCAGCCAAAGAGAGTAACAAAAAGCAGAAAGAGATAAAATGAATCACTAACCTTTGATGATCTTCATCAGATGACACTCATAGGACTTCATGTTACACAATACATGTATGTTTTGTTCGGTAAAGTTCATATTTATATCCAAAAATCTAAGTTTAGGCGGGACGCTACTGTCTCACTTGGCCAAAAGCCAGAGAAAATGCTGAGTGCCAAATTCAAATAAATTACTATAAAAATCTAACTTTCAATAAATCACACATGAAAGATACCAAATTAAAGCTACACTGGTTGTGAATCCAGCCAACATATCAGAATTCAAATGGGCTTTTCGGCAAAAGCAAACGATGCTATTATCTGAGTTAGCACCATAGTAAACAAAGAGAGAGAAGCATATTTCAACCCTGCAGGCGTGACACAAAACGCAGAAATAAAAATATAATTCATGCCTTACCTTTGACGAGCTTCTGTTTTTGGCACTCCAATATGTCCCATAAACGTCACAAATGGTCCTTTTGTTCGATTAATTCCGTCAATATATATCCAAAATGTCAATTTATTTGGCGCGTTTGATCCAGAAAAACAACGATTCCAACTTGTGAAACGTGACTAGAAAATATCTCAAAGGTTACCTGTAAACTTTGCCAAAACATTCCAAACTACTTGTAGTTGTAATACAACTTTAGGTATTTAACGTAAATAATCGATAAAATTGAAGATGGGATGATCTGTGTTCAATACAGGATTAAAACAAACTGTAGCTAGCTTTCTGGTCACGCGCCTCTAACAAACAGGATACTTCGAGTGACCCTCGTTCAAGATGGCCGTACTTCTTCATTACACAAAGGAATAACTTCAACCAATTTCTAAAGACTGACATCCAGTGGAAGCGGTAGGAACTGCAAGAAGGTCCCTTAGAAATCTGGATTCCCAATGAAAATCAATTGAAAAGAGTGACCTCAACAACAACAAAATCTGAATGGTTTGTCCTCTGGGTTTCGCCTGCTAAATAAGTTCTGTTATACACAGACATGATTCAAACAGTATTAGAAACTTCAGAGTGTTTTCTATCCAAATCTACTAATAATATGCATATCTTATCTTCTGGGGATGAGTAGCTGGTAGTTTAATTTTGGCATGCTTTTCATCCAAAATTCCAAATGTTGCCCCCTACCCTAGAGAAGTTACGCGTGTTTCCTGTCCTCTGAGGTCACCAAATGAAACACACTCGTCATACCCGTCCCTTAAGTGTCTACTGACCATTCCCACGTGGATATTTTGTATCAAATCCCCATTTTGGGGCTTTAGGAGTTCGCCATGTGAAATCCTTTGTTCTCTCTATGCGTCTCTTTCTGCATGGCCAGGGGGAAGAGAGTCTCCTCCAGGAATTTATGACCTGAGATAACAGAATCTGTGAGTGAGTGTGTGAGAGAGGGGGGGTGCCATGATCTATACCCAGAAAGGGCCACGTCATGACACTGGAAAATTTGCTGGTTCGTATACCATAGCCAGCAAGGTGAGAAAATTTGTCAATGTGCCTTTGAGCAACGCACTTAACCCTGATTGGCATCACCAGCGGCCTGCATGTGTTTCGCTTGCTCAGTGTGTGTTTCTTTCTCTGAGTTCCAGAAAGAGAAGTTAGCCGGTCGGAACACAATTAGATTAACCCAAGGAGGGATTGCAAAACCCCACTAGTCTTTTACCCAGTGGGAAATATGGCTATTCCCGTGCTGCTAGTTCTGATTAGATATGAACAAAAATAGGCAAATGATTAGATGTACATTTACAGTCCCTTCAGAAAGTATTCATACCCCTCGTCTTAATCCCTATTGTGTTACAGCCTGAATTCAAAATGGATTAACTTAATTTCTTACCCTTCTAAACACAATACCCCATAATGACAAAGTGGAAACATGTATTTAGACATTTTTGCGAAGGTATTGAAAATGACATACTGAAATATCTAATTTACATAAGTATTCACATCTCCGAGTCAACACTTTGGCAGTGATTACAGCTGTGCGTCTTTCTGGGTAGGTAAAGGTTTTCCACACCTGGATTGTGCAACACTATTCTTTTCAAAATTCTTCGAGCTTTGTCCAATTAGTTGTTGATCACTGCTAGACCCTTTTTTCAGGTCTTTCCATAGATTTTGAAGTAGATTTAAGTCAACACTAACTAGGCCAATCAGGAACATTCACTGTCTTCTTGGTAAGTAACTCCAGTGTAGATTTGGCCATGTGTTTTAGGTTATTGTCCTGCTGAAAGGTGAATTCATCTCACAGTGTCTGGTGGAAAGCAGACGGAACCAGGTTTTCGTCTAGGATTTTGCCTGTGCTTAGCTCCATCCCGTTTTTTTTATCCTGAAAAACTCCCCAGTCCTTAACGATTACAAGCATACCCATTAAATGATGCAGCCATCCCTATGCTTCAAAATATGGAGAGTGGTACTCAGTAATGTATTGGATTTGCCCTAAACATAACACTTTGTATTCAGGAAAAAAAGTGAATTGATTTGCAACATTTTTTGCAGTATTACTTTAGTGCCTTGTCGCAAACACAATGCATATTTTGGAATATTTGTATCCTTCTTTTAAATATAGTATTGTGGAGTAACTACAATGTTGTTGATCCATCCCCAGTTCTCCCATCACAGCCATTCAACTCTAACTGTTTTAAAGTTACCATTGGCCTCATGGTGAAATCCCTGAGCAGTTCCTTTCTCTCCAGCAACTGAATTAGGGAAGACACATGTATCTTTGAAGTGACTGGGTGTATTGATACATTATCCAAAGAGTGATTAATAACTTTGCCATGCTAAAAAGGGATATTCAATGGCTTCTTTGTTTATGTATACCCATCTACCAATAGGTCCCTTCTTTAGGAGGCATTGGAAAACCTCCCTGGTCTTGTGGTTGAATCTGTGTTTGAAATTCACTGCTTGACTGAAGGACCTTAGATAATTGTATGTGTGTGGGTACAGAGATAAAGTATCCATTCAAAATCATGTTAAACACTATTATTGCAGAGTGAGTCCACGCAACTGATTGTGACTAGTTAAGCACATTTTTAGGCTTGCCGTAACAAAGAGGTTGAATACTTGACTCTAGAAATGTCAGCTTTTCATTTTTATATTAATTTGTAAACATTTCTAAAAACATAATTCCACTTTGACACAGGGTACTGTGTTGGCCAGTGACAAGAAATCTAATTTCAATTATTTTTACATTCAAGCTGTAACAAAATGTGAAAAAAGTCAAGGGGAGTGAAACCACTGTATATAAATCAGTCTCCTCTATTTCAAAAATACTGAATCTGAGGAGTCGATTCCTGAAGCTTAGAAATAGGAGTGAACACTGTCAGTCGATGTGCAAGGAGTTGAGGAATCAATTATTTTGGATTAGACTCTCCACCACATCGTCGTTAACAGTTGGAAAATTGGCAGAAAAAAGCAAGCGACAGCAGCAAAGTTCTGTAAGGCAATATTTGGAGAAGCTAAAGCAAACTTTACAAGCTGGAATGGAGGTACACTAATGGTAGTACAGGTGCAATGCTTAACCATCTGAAAGGGACGCCCGTGAGACCCAAAACATTGCTTGCAGCAGCACAGCTACATTGTGAATTCACGTGGCATTTTATGATTTTTAACGGAACAGTTTAAACGTTAAGAAAAATTGCCAATTTGTCATTCCTAGCGCATACAGTGGTTCGTCCTTTAAAAGTTGCAGCGTACTGCGGCGCAGCTTGCATGGTGCCGCAGAATTCTATTGCACGTAATTTAAGTGTGAACCACTGGTACCAGTGCTAGTACCAGTGCTAGTTACTGCTAGTTTGACCACCAGAGGGTATCTTTGAGAAGCATTTGATAGCCTTCAATAGTGTCTGTACTTGAGAATTTAAACCCTTTTTTGTAAGAACATAGTATACGGGACTGACTAATACATTTTGCTTGATTAATTTAATATTATGGCGTTTCTATTCCAAGAAAAACAAAAAACCCACTGGGTTTCCGTTACGATGGAACGGAAATTATGGCACTGTACATCGTGACAGGCTACAGTACTTGGCTATTTAGCTAAAGAATCCCCCGTGTCGTGTGGGCACGCGGGAGACCGGGGTTCAATTCCACGATGGGGAGGAAGGAATAAGCGGTCCTTGTAAATAAGAATTTGTTCTTAACTTTTTAAGGCTAGGGGCAGTATTCAGAAGTTTGGATGACTGAGGTGCCCAAAGTAAACTGCCTGTTACTCAGGCCCAGAAGCTAGGATATGCATATGCATGGTAGTATTGGATAGAAAACACTAAAGTTTCTAAAACTGCTAAAATAATGTCTGTGAGTATAACAGAACTGATTTGGCAGGCGAAACCCTGAGGACAATGTTGTTGAGGTCATTGGACTTTCCAATGCTTTTCTATGGGAAAGCCTAATTATTAGGACCCAGATTGCAGTTCCTATGGCTTCCACTAGATGTCAACAGTCTTCAGAAATTGTTCGATGTTTTTTTTTATTTTTATGAAGTATTCGTATTCTTTCCAAGTGTCACTCAGAAGGACTAGTCTTTTGGTGCGCGTTAATGAGTTTTGCGGTCCTCGTTATTTATTTCCTGGTATTGAATATACTATTTTCCGTCTTAAACTTTATCGTTTATTTACATATTAGGGTACCTGAGGATTGATTAGGAACGTTGTTTGACATGTTTGGACCAAGTTTATTGGTAAAGTTTGGGATTCATTTTGTATGCATTTTGAACGAGGGGAAACAGGTGGATTATTGAATGAAGCGCGCCAAATAAACAAATTTTTTGGGGATATAAAGGACTTTATCGAACAAAAGGACCATTTGTTATGCAACTGATCTTCGAAGGTAAGCGATTTATTTTATCGCTATTTCTGACTTCCGCGATGCATCTGCTTGGTTGGAAAATGTTAATGCTTTTGTATGCGGGGCGCTGTCCACAGATAATCGCATGGTATGCTTTCACCATAAAGTATTTTTGAAATCTAACGAGGCGGCTGGATTAACAAGAAGTTAGGCTTTTAAATTATGTAAGACACTTGTATTTTCATGAATGTTTAATATTACGAATTTAGTATTTTTTTAATTTCACGCGCCGCAATTTCACCGGATGTTGTCGACGTGGGTCGCTAGCGGCACGTCTAGCCCAAAGAGGTTTTAACTGACTTGCTTAGTTAAATAAAAGGTTACACTAAGAGCATAACATTTCCACACCCTAATTGTATATTTGTAGTCTAACCAATACCCAAACGGAGATTCAGTGAAAATAAAATTGATTTATCAAGACCAGTCCCCATGCTTGTCTCAGAGCAGCGCAAAACGGTGCTAAAATAGTTATAGGCTATTGCTTCAAATCCTATTGCTTCTAACTTCAATATGCTCTTTAAATAAATAAGACCTACACCACTTAAAAGCACATTACTCAACACTAGTGACTCATGTAGGCCTACAGTATATGGAAAAATATGACGTGACTCTCCGCCAATAATTACATAGAGGATTGGAGGATTCTAAATTAAAATCAAAAGCCGCCTAATGGGTCTCCCGGTGACAACCGGCACGGGTGTTGAACCTGCATATGTTTGCACTGCGGGAGCCCCCATCCACAAAGTATCAAAATAAAGAAAGGTGTTGGGAAAAGTATATTGTCTTGCTAATAGCCCATTATGGCCTATTACAATACTGTACATGGTGTCCAGGTCAGGATAACCAAAACATTTCTTTAAAAGACTATCAGAAAGAATGTTGGTACTTATTTATTTTGATCCAAAGCCATGAATGACTGAGTCACTCAGCTTTATGTAGGTGCCTGGCTATATGACTGTGCCGTCAACTTGAGCGATTGTAATCTGTATAAAGGCCCAAATAATATTTGTGAAGGCCAAAACATTTTTCTGTTTTTAGAGGGAGAGAAACGCTGGGCCAATTGTGCGCTGTCCTATGGGACTCGCAATCACGGTCGGATGTGATACATAATAAAACTTCTTGTGGTATTATTTGTTTTGTCTTTAAGGTTGGCTTAAACTGAAATTGCAACCAATCACGGCCGGTTGTGATACAGCCAACCTAACTTAGAAATACATTTGACAATAGAATTCTCCCCCCTAAGCAAGTCGATTGTCCAGCTACCTGCTAATAGCCAAAATGGCGCTGTACAATGTGACCATGTGTTTGAAAGAGTATTTTCCAGTAAGCAACAATGTTTACCTTCATTAGACAACTTTGTTCCAATATTTCAGTAATTCAGTGATATTTATTCCCATAGTAATTCGTTATGGATCCATAACTAAATAAACGTCTGCATTTTGAAAGAGTATTTTAATCATTATTTTATTAACGAAAGCCATTATTAGTCACATTGTTTTAATTTGAACGTGCAGACTGGCACTAAGAACAGCGGGAACACTTCCCTAGTCAGCGCCATTATTAGTGCAATGCCCCTTAAAAGTGTTGCTCTGTGCTACCCAGTGTGGCGGGGTGGGGGTCCACCCCCCATGGGCTAGGTCCGTCTTCTGTGCGCGGCTCTGCGGCCCATCCCGTGCCCCCTGCCATCGTGCCTTGAACCTCGCGCACTTTCAATGGATACAGCCGCTGAAGGCAAGGCAATCCCATTGTGGGCGACTCGGGAGCCATGACTAATATATAATGTCCTGCTAATAAAAGGGCTAATAATATATCTGAGAATATCCCAGGGGCTTTTATATAATTCTAAATTCATAATAGTCGCTTGTTTAAAAAAAGATTTCTTTTGAAGAAGATTTAATTTTCAAATAACGTAAAATGAGTTAGAAAAAGGCCACCCTTGAACATGGGGTGAAACATTGTTACTCATTTGTAAATAAAGCCAGTTTATAATTTAGAATGATTTTTTCCCGTGTTCAGAGGGAGAGAAACCAAAAACCTATAGTCATCTCATGGGTCTCCCAGTTGAGGCTTTTGCACGGGTATTGAACCATCATCTGTAGCAACACAGCTTGCACTGCTATGCAGTGTCTTAGACTGTTGCGCCACTCAGGCGCTGTACAACGTGACTGGCCAGGAGCGGGCTACAGTACTACAGTGAGATCAAAATAGTCCTAACAAAATAAAAGAATACAAACCTAAGTGTAACAGTTTTAGTAAGTAATACTGAAGGTTACAGCCGTATTCTAAAATGGATTAAATAAAAATAATATCAATCTACACACATTACACCATAATGACAAAGCAAAAGTTGACATTTTTACAACTAAAAATAAACAGAAATACCTTATTTACATAAGTATTCAGACCCTTTGCTATGAGACTCGAAACTGGGCTCAGGTGCATCCTGTTTCCATTGATCATCCCTGAGATGTTTCTACAACTTGAGTCCACCTGTGGTAAATTTAATTGATTGGACATGATTTGGAAAGGCACACACAGTTGACAGGGCATGTCAAGGCAAAAACCAAGCCATGAGGTCAAAGGAATTGTCCGTAGAACTCCGAGACAGGATTTTGTTGAGGAACAGATCTGGGGAAAGGTACCACAACATTTCTGCAGCATTGAAGATCCCCAAGAACACAGTGGCCTCCATCAATCTTAAATAGAAGAAGTTTGGAACCACCAAGTCTCTTGCTAGAGCTGGCCACCCGGCCAAACTGAGCAATCGGGGGAGGAGGGCCTTGGTCAGGTAGGTTACCAAAAACCCGGTGGTCATTCTTACAGAGCTCTAGAGTTCCTCTGTGGAGATGAGAGAACCTTCCAGAAGGACAACCATCTCCGCAGCACTCCACCAATCAGGCCTTTATGGTAGAGTAGCCAGATGGAAGCCACTCCTCAGTAAAAGGCACATGACAGCCTGCTTGGAATTTGCCAAAAGGCACCTAAAAGACTCTGACCATGAGAAACAAGATTCTCTGGTCTGATGAAACCAAGATTGAACTCTGGCCTGAATGCCAAGCGTCATGTTTGGAGGAAACCTGGCACCATCCCTACGGTGAAGCATGGTGGTGTTAGCCTCATGCTGTGGGGATGTTTTTCAGCGGCAGGGACTGGGAGACTTGTCAGGATTGAGGGAAAGATGAACTGAGCAAAGTACAGAGAGATCCTTAATGAAAACATGCTCCAGAGCTCTCAGGACCTCAGACTGGGGTGAAGGTTCACCTTCCAACAGGACAACGACCCCAAGCACACTGCCAAGACAATGCAGGAGTGGCTTCGGGACAAGTCTCTGAATGTCCTTGAGTAGTCCAGCCAGAGCTCGGACTTGAACATCTTTGTAGAGACCTGAAAATAGCTGTGCAGCAACGCTCCCCATCCAATCTGACAGAGTTTGATAGATTCTGCAGACAAGAATAGGAGAAACTCCCCAAATACAGGTGTGCCACGCTTGTAGCGTCATACCCAAGAAGATTTTAGGCTGTAATTGCTGCCAAAGTCCTCAGTAAAGGGTCTGAATACTTATGTATACCTTTTTATTTTCTTTATTTGCAAACATTTTTAAAAACCTGTTTTTACTTTGTAATTATGTGTAGATTGACGAGGAGAGAAAAAAAAACAATTTAATCCACTTTAGAATAAGGCTGTAACGTAACAAAACGTGGAAAAACTCAAGGGGTCTGAATACTTTCCGAATTCACTGGAAGTGATCTCTAATGTGGCGTCTAGATATATGCCTACATAACACTATAATAATAAAAGACATTTTGACTAACAATGTATTTTTCTAATGAGTGGACCCCAATCACCATCTCCTCCAGCCAGACTCACCTTGTTCTGTTCATACTTGTACTGTATCTTGAGGGTCTCAGAGGCCCGGATCATGGACTGCATGGAGGTGAAGATGTTCTGATAGACCAGTTTGGTGAAGCCTCTTTTGTCCTCGTCGGTGTAGCCCGTCCCGTGGATGATGCGCATCTGTTTGATGAAGGTGCTCTTGCCACTTTCACCAGTGCCTGTGGAGACACAGGACAGAACACAGGTTAGACAGAGGTTTCCAAATGTTTTCAGTTTGAGTGTAGTCCACTATGCAAGTTTGACTGGAGCGCGGCGTGAGATTCCCAAAGGCTGGAGGGAAGGCCTTCTCGCCCACTCAAATTCTGCTCCAGTAGCGCTCACAAGAAACTGATAAAACACACAGGTGCAAAATCAAGGTGACTTACAAAGATGAGGACCAAGAGAGGGAGTGCGGTGATGTAATGTCCACAACTAAAGAATCATTGTGGAATCTGAAAAGACATATCCTGAAAGCATGATGCTGTACTTACTACGTGCACATGCTAAAAGCAAGGAACACGGTGGGTAGCTAATTAAGTGTGCCATTGTAGCACAGTATTTATAAACAAAATAATCTGATCTCTTAAAAGTTTTCATTTTTGTTCTATTCCATACAATAGGCCATAATTGATTTTGGCCCAATAGGCCTTGCATATTCGAACTTCAAGACCCTTTCCATTTTAATTTTGGCTATTTTGCCCGAAAACCTTTAGGCCTGCCGATTGAAAAAAATTGAAAAAATTACATCCCTGCCCAGCCTGACAAGATTGGCCATAGGTGTTTAGCATTCCCAGTGGCTCTGCAAGCATGGAGAGGATATTCTCTGCTGCTGGCCTGCTTCTCCAGGCACTATTGCATGAGCCTGAAGCCAGACTCAAAAGGCACTGTAGAGTGAGCCTAATAAGGCATTTTGTTTAATTTGTATATCATTCTAAGTAAGTCACAGTCTGAGCAATTTCTAAACTACAATTATTTAATAGAGTTTAATGTTGTTTAAATGCTGAGTGCTTAATGTCCCTGACTCCCTACCAGCCCAGTGTTGAACTTGCAAATAATTCACAATGTATTTCTTTGTAGGCAATAGCCTTGAAAATAATTGAAATAAAGCATAAATAATTCATTTCCGTTCCTTCTAAGGCTCCCTGTCTGGCTCCTGACCTATTTAGAGTGTTTATATACAGTTTAATATGACATGTAGCCTATTTGAAATGATAAGCGCCTGCTACGTTCACATTTTCATGTTTATTAAAACACTTAATTCAAATCATATAGTTTCACTTCAAAACCAAAATGGTAGGTCCAGGTAGTCACAAAAATAGATGGGTGTTAGGTTAAATTGTGATTTTAATGAATGGAGCGAATTTAGAGTGGCATTTCTCTCTCTCCTGTGAGTGCAGAGAGGTTTTTAGTGGAGCGGATGGAAAGGAGATGTAGCACCAGAGCAGTGTTGTCAACACCGCTCACATACTCTGTGATACCCTCTCCTCCACAGAGACCTAAAGCTTACCGCACCGTGCGACAAGTGCATGAAACTGATAGCATGCAGAGGAGTACTTTGTGCAGGAAAACAATACACATGACTTGTGCATTGCCAGGAGCTATACATTCTACAGCAACTCTAATGTCTGGCACCATCCAACATCTTATAAGATGAAGGGGGAAAAATAGGTTGGATGGACGGTCAGATAGAAACAGACAACCCCACATCTCCAACACCACAGCATTTTCTGCGTCCCAGCGGAGGTCCCAAATATTTAGTATCTTTATATGGACATTTCTAACTGCTGTGTCCAATGGTATATTTGGGAATGACGAGTCCAAACCAGTGTAGAGAACAGTTAAGTATGGGTAGAGCACTACCCTGCCTCCCTCCAACACACCATCCTCTCCTCTCCCAGTACCCAGGCCGAGTCACCACAGCTTCAGCAGCTCTCCTCTGACGCTCTTCCTGTTCTCCTCACTTTCCATATTCTACTCTCCAATACCTATCCTTTCTCCTCTCCCCTTCTCCTCAGTGCCGAGTACTACCCGCTTCCTCAATACCCGTTTCCTCTATTTGCTCTGCAACCTTTGCACACATGCCAGACTGGGGAGCAACATGAAATAGCCCATTACATAACGTTTTCTTTGTCTCCGTCGACCCGGCTGCATGGCGGCTGCTGCTGCTCCTTTCAGAGCTCAGAAGCCAAGGCAAGCAGTGGGAGATGTACTATCTAGCACTGTCTTAAACGGTTGGTTTGGATGTGAGTTCTTCAGAATAGCTAACGAATTGAAAGCGGTTGAAACAAGGCCATTTCATGCACTGAGAAAAAAGGCAAAAAACCACATGTAGCTTAATAAAGGATAGGCCTAGTGTTAGGTAGATGGATTTTAAGGACATAAGTCTTTCTTTTGGACATTGGCCAATTTGACCATTTAACAGCCAGGGTCTCCCCTATATTTCATTGAATGGCAGTTAATAAAGGAATGATCAGTAGGTGCATAACGTGTGTGCTGTAGTACTGCACGTTTTACTCTCTCCTCTGTGACAAAGCTGCATTGATGAGTGTCTGAGAGCCCTGACCGGTGTTGGTCTTCCTCAGAGGATCTCTGCTCCTCAGTTAACTAGGTCAGGCCAGACAGTTTCCTACAGATGAGCAGACTTCAATGAAAGGTTCACAATTAGCCTCACACACTGCGCTCTCTCACTGACCCCTACTGAATGAAGAGAGGAACCTCAGAAACTCAGTAGAGACGGGGAGGAAAGTGAAGGAACATAGTAACATTGTCCTGATGTCATACCAGGTACTGTGTGGAGTCACAGATTAGATGAACTGGACAAGGCATGAGCAATCAACAGAATCAGGCGGAAGGATCGCAGCGGTTGGATTTCCAGGATAAGCGCAGAAGGCCCACACAGACCTCAGTCAGGAGTGAGGAAATTCTGGGAGGCAGTATACAATCCGGTGTTGTCATCCTTCTTCAGTTCAAACACACAGCTATGTTTGAAATATCTTGGAAACCATCTACATTCACCACTAGCACTGTTGCTACACAAGTGTTGAAGTACATTTCTAGTTACCATGGCAAGTATTTTATTATTAATTATTTTAGAAAGTTCTACATGTAACTCAAAATACCCACTGCACTGCCAACTGAAATCATTTAAAAAGGCAACTGTACAATGCACCCATTTATTGATAAAATATTACAAGCCAACCAAATTAACTAATGATAAAATCTGCTCCACAGTTCTTTCTCAATGTTTATTTAGTTGGTATTAGACTTGGTTGCCAGAGCACGACTGTAAAGAGGCTTACTCACTATCAACTATGAGTACTTCTGGTAATTAGCCTTCTAGTATAATGCTAACCCAGTATCAAGATAGACCTTACGGCTGGGCGGTATACCGTATTTTACAATATATACACACACACACACCGGTATTGATGCACGGACCGGTTTGGGTTTTTACTTTATCTTCTATAACGGTATTTGAATGTTTGGTTTATTAAATGTGATACGCCGTGTGTTATGTCCATTTTTAGTTTACTCCGCTACTTGAGTCCATATCCCTCTCCGCTCCCTCTCGCTCCACACAGACCTAGTCCCACCCAGTCACTCAAGCACATTTGTTGTTGCTTGACCACGAGACACTTGTGTTCAGTCTGCATGGTCAATGCAGCACATGCAACAATGTTGATGACACCGATGTTGTTTCCAATTTGATATTAATATAAATCCACAAGTGTTCCATAATTACAATATTAGTTTGTTTCTTACATCTGCAAACAGCTAGTTTGTATTTTCTTAGTAAGTTAACCTGATGAGGACAGAGGGCGCTGTTTTCACTTTGGTGGAAAAACGTGCCAAATTTAAACGGCCTCGTGCTCAATTCTTGCTCGTACAATATGCATATTATTATTACTATTGGATAGAAAACACTCTCTAGTTTCTAATACCGTTTGAATTTTGTCTGAGTAAAACAGAACTCATTTGGCAGCACACTTTCTGACCAGGAAGTGGAAAGTCTGAAAATGATGCTCTGTTCAAGGGCCTGCCTATAAATGGACGTGATACGTATGAGTATACATGCACGTCATACACCTTCCCCTATATGTCAAGAGGAAGTGAGAGAAGAAATGAAGTGTTTATCTTGGTCTGAGGTGGAATTAATCCTCTTGGCACGACGAGTCATCTATTTCCTGTTTTCTGGAAAGCGCGAAGATGGACCTGGAATTGCCTTCTGAAAAGCTGTCGTTATAGGCGACTACTATCTCCGGCTTTGATTTTATTTGATACATGTCACAATATCATCGTATGTTTTTTCAATATAGTTTTATTAGATTATTGAATTTTTTTCGGGACGTTAGGCGTGTTGCGTTGTGTGCCTTTGTTCAGAAAGGAGAGCTTCGCGCCACTTGGCTAGTGCGCTTGCTAATTCAAGAGGGAAAAACGATGTTCTAAATCCAAACAACGACTGTTCTGGACAAAGGACCCCTTGTCCAACATTCTGATGGAAGATCACCAAAAGTAGGACCCATTTTGTGATGCTATTTCATATATCTGTCGGAACTGTGTACTAGTAGTTTTGCGCCCAGGTTTTGGCAACTCTCTCACTATAACATAAGCCTTATGTCGTAATGAAGATATTTTTAGAATTCTAACACTGCGATTGCATTAAGAACTAATGGATCTATCATTTCCTATACAACATGAATTTTTTTGTGATGTTTATGAATAGCTATTTGGTCAGAATAGGTTAGAGTCTAATAGAAATATCCGCACATTCTGGGAAAAAGAAGCTACGTTAGCATAATGGATTCAAAATATATATTTTTTTAATATTTAACTTTCACACATTAACAAGTCCAATACAGCATATGAAAGGTACACATCTTGTGAATCCAGCCAACATGTCCGATTTTTAAAATGTTTTACAGCGAAAACAGCACGTATATTTATGTTAGCTCACCACCAAATACAAAGGACAGACATTTTTCACAGCACAGGTAGCATGCACAAAGCCAACCTAACTAACCAAGAACCAACCAACAAACAACTTCATCAGATGACAGTCTTATAACATGTTATAGAATAAATCTATGTTTTGTTCGAAAATTGTGCATATTTCAGGTATGAATCATAGTTTACATTGCAGCTACAATCAGAAATTGCACCGAAAGCAGCCATAATAATTACAGGCACCAACGTCAAATACCTAATTACTCATCATAAAACATTTCTGAAAAATACATAGTGTACAGCAAATATAAGACAGGCATCTTGTGATTCCAGCCTATATTTCCGATTTATTAAGTGTTTTACAGCGGGGGAAAAATGTAGCGTTATATTAGCTTACCACAATAGCCAGAAACACATGGGCGCCGACGACTACGACAGATATATGAAATAGCATCATAAAATGTTTCTTACTTTTGCTGATCTTCCATCAGAATGTTGGACAAGGTGTCCTTTGTACAGAACAATCGTTGTTTGGATTTAGAACGGCAACTTTCCCTCTTCATTTAGCAAGCACACTAGCCAAGTGGCACGACGCTCTCCATGTCAACAAACGGAAGAGAACGGAACACGGCAAAACTCCCGAAAAAATGTCAATAATCTGATGAAACTATATTGAAAAAACACACTTTACGATAATATGGTGACATGTATCAAATCAAAGCCGGAGATAGTAGTCGCCTATAACGGCAGCTAAACAAAAGGCAATCCCACTGTCCACCTCGCGCTCTTCAGAGTACCGAAAATGGGGGACACGTCATTCCAAGATGATGTGTTCCACCTCAGACCTTGATAATCACCTAATTTCTTCTCTCACAGCCTCTTGACACCCAGGGGAAGGTGTATGACGTGCATGTATACTAATAGGTCTCGTGCCCATTTATAGGCAGGAAGAAGAACAGAGCCTCGATTTCAGACTTTCCACTTCCTGGTCAGGAAGTGTGCTGCAGAATGAGTTCTGTTTCACTCAGAGAAATAATTCAAACGGTTTTAGAAACTAGAGAGTGTTTTCTATCCAATAGTAATAATAATATGCATATTGTACGAGCAAGAATTGAGTACGAGGCCGTTTGAAATGGGCACCTTTTATCTGGCTACTCAATACTGCCCCTTGCAGCCCAAACAGGTTAATCAAAAACCTAAATTACCATAAAAAAAGTGAAAAACACCATAAATATTTTGGCCATATCGCCTAGGCCTACCCAGTGTAGCATGTTTCAATTAAAAATGTAATTTGAAATATGTAATTATTACGTAATTACCACATCACCATGCACTTCCTGAGTAAATACCATGTAATAAGTGGCCTGTAAAATAATAAACGTCAGCAAAACTTCAAAACAGAGGAAGAACAGTCTGACAATGTCAGTGAAGCAGTTAGTCACCCCCATGACTAACCATTAGCTTGAAGTGAGAAAATAGGTCAAAATGGATCCATTTAATTTGGTGTTGGCAGCAGAGGGCCACGGGATGCATTTCCACTCCAAACGAATGGAAGTCAATAACTTAAGGCTGAGGTTGGCTTCCTCTCCGAGGAGAAAAACAACTGTGCAGTAAGTGTGACAAAGTGGAGGAGTAAGGCCCCCTTTTGTAAATTATTATCCAAAATGTTGCCCTGCAATGCAATTAGGCAGCCAGCTCAGCAGAAAGTCACTGGGACACTGGCTGGATACGAGGCCCCAGGCTCTGTTCACAGGGTTCTCTGGGTTAGGCGGCTAGCAGGCTGGGTTTTAAAAGGAACTCAAACCCCTAACACTTGGTGACCCACCCGGCCAGGGAGATTTGCATTTAGGATTCCCCTGTCTTGATGTTGAACAGCTGCGTCGGACAAGTCTAGCAGTAGCGAGATATAAAATTCTTCCTTATTCATTTCCCGTGACCCTGTCACAAGATGATCCCTCCCCCAGTCCCTTCTCCCCCCTCTGTGTCTGTGCAGCAGCTTTGCTGAGGCTGCTTCCTGTCTCTGCCTGCGTGGAACAGACTAGTAGGCACTAGGTAGCCTACATCTCAATAATCTACAGTTGTGTCCTCTCCATGTATAATTTCCTTCATATGCACTCATATCAGCATAAACGGGTGACACCAAAATTGGTAGACATCCTCCATTTTCACCTAGCCTGTGTTTTCTGCTCAGTGCAGCTGAAGGAGACAAGCAGAGGACGCTACGTTAGACTATTAAAACACAGCCCTTGCCTCACCACCTGCTGCCAAGGCACATCCTCAGGCCCTGAACATGGATCGTGCAGGCTGCAGTCTTCCAACAGAATGACAGTCATTTCTCCAGCGCCTTCAGGAGGGAAGTTGGGAGTGGATCAGAGGAGACTGGGAGAGATTGCCATCCGGGTGGATCTGCCTGTCTGTAGCAGATTCTGTTCTTTCCGCTGACTGGAATCAGAGGAGTAATCTGAGTGGGCAGACGGAGAGAGGGAGAGCATCTCTGTGGAGAGTAGTTCTATTCCAGTTTGGAGAGCACTCCACATTCTTTTCCTTCTAAAGGACTTACAGTGCCTTCAGAAAGTATTCACACCCCTTGACTTTTTCCACATTTTGATGTGTTATAGCCTGAATTCAAAATGTAGATGTTTTTGTCACTGGCCTACCCACAACACCCTAGAAAGTGTAATTCTGCCTTTAGAATTTTTACTAATTAATACAAAATGTAAAGCTGAAATGTCTTGAGTCAACCCTAAATACGTTCAGGAGTAAACATTTGCTTAAGGCATATAATAAGATAAATGGACTCACAGTGTTAAGTAATGATCAACAACCAATATGACAGTATTTTAAGAATTTAGAAAACGCAAATGCGGCGCAATCCAGGTGTGGAAAGGTTTTAAGAGACTTACCCAGAAAGACTCACTGCTGTAATCGCTGCAAAAAAGTATTGACTCAGGGGCGTGAATGTAAATTTGATATATTTCATTTTCAATACCTTTGCTAAAACGTCTAAAAACATGTTTCCACTTCGTCATTATGGGGTGTAGAAGGGAGAGAAAAATAATTAAATTAATCCATTTTGAATTCAGGCTGTAACACAAAATGTGGATTAAGTCAAGGGGTATGAATACCTTCTGAAGGCACTGTAAATGTCCATCTAATCATTTGCCTATTTTTGTTCACATCTAATCAGAACTAACAGCACGGGAATAGCCATATTTCCCACTGGGTAAAAGACTAGTGGGCTTTGCAATCCCTCCTTGGGTTAATCTAATTGTGTTCCGACCGGCTAACTTCTCTTTCTGGAACTCAGAGAAAGAAACACACACTGAGCAAGCGAAACACATGCAGGCCGCAGGTGATGCCCGACAATGCAGACAGACATACATCAGACAATGTCTTAACTTCTTGAGAATACAGGGGGTGCTGTTTTCGCATTAGCATAATTTCCTCTACAGATTAAACTGCCTCTTATTCAATTATTGCTCTTACTATATGCATATAATTAATACCATTGGATAGAAAACAATCTATAGTTTCTAAAACCGTTTCAATTTTGTCTCTGAGTGAAACAGAAGTCATTTGACAGCACTTTCCCTGACCAAGAAGAAGAATGCAAGATGTGTATGCTCGCTTCAACGCTCTGCCTATATATGGTCACGCCACCTATGACCCGAAACACACTTCATTCGTCTTCCTCTGGGTGTCAAGAGGACGTCAGAGGAGAAATTTTTTGTTTATCTTGTACCGACGTGAAATAAGACCTATTTCTTTGGCGTGACCGACAACTTCCGGTTCTCTGAATCGCGCGATTTGTAGGTGCGATTGTCTTCTGTTTTGCTGCCGTTACGGATGAAAACTATCTCCGTCTCGAAGTTTGTTTGATACATGTGACCATATCATCTTAATGTATGTTTTTTCAATATAGTTTAATCAGATTATTTGAATTTTTTCGGGAGTTTTGCCGTGTTCCGTTCTGTGACTTTTTTTTTTTACTTTGGCCAGTCGACCAGTACATATGCTAAATGAAGAGGGAAAGTTGCCATTATGAATGGATTGAACGACTCATCAGGACTAAGAACACCTTGATCAACATTCTGATGAAAGATCAGCAATAGTAAGACCCAATTTACGATGTTATTTCATATATCTGTCGTGCATGTGAACTGGTCGGGGGCGCCCAGCTGGTTCTGGCTGGCGTGGCTATGCTAATTTAGCGCTACATTTTGTTTTCGCTATAAAACATTTAATAAATCAGAAATATTGTTTGGATTCACCAGATGTTGGGCTTTCAATATCTGTACGCTGTGTATTTTTTCTGAAATGTTTTAAGACAAGTAATTAGTTATATGACGTTGGTCTCTGTAATTGTTCTGGCTGCGTCGGCACTATTTCAGATTGCAGCTGCAATGTAGAACTGTGATTTATACCTGAAAAATTCACATTTTTCAAAAAAAAACTATGCTATACCATAAATATGTTATCAGACTGTCATCTTATGAAGTTGTTTCTTGGTTAGTGGCTATATATATTTTTATTTAGTCGAATTAGTGATAGCTACTGACGCAGGAAAAAACTGTTGGAGTAAAAAAATTGTATCTTTTGCTAACGTGTTTAGCTAATAGATTTACATATTGTGTCTTCCCTGTAAAACATTATAAAAATCTGAAATGGTGGCTTTATTCACAGGATCTGTATCTTTCATTAGGTGTCTTGGACTTGTGATTTAATGATATTTAGATGCTACTATTTAATTGTGACGCTATGCTAGCGATGCTAATCAGTGTGGGGGGGGGGGGGGGGGGGGGGGGTGCTCCCGGACCCGGGGTAGGTGCTCGGTAGAGGTTAAAGGGTAAGGCTCTTCTAGACCACAGGGGGTGGCCTAGCCCTATATCTAGTTGCATAATAGTGCCTTGGGAATCATAGCATCACCTAATCTACTGAATTTAACGTTTGGATGGACTCACTCCCTGAGATCCAGTAGTTACAGGGATATACAGTTGAAGTCAGAAGTTTACATACACCTTAACCAAATACATTTAAACTCAGTTTCACAATTACTGACATTTAATCCTAGTAAAAATTCCATTTTAGGTCAGTTAGGATTACCACTTTATTTTAATAATGTGAAATGTCAAAATGATTTATTTCAGCTTTTATTTCTTTAATCACATTCCCAGTGGGTCAGAAGTTTACAAACACTCAATTAGTATTTGGTAGCATTGCCTTAAAATTGTTTAACTTGGGTCAAATGTTTTGGGTAGCCTTCCACAAACTTTCAACAATAAGATGGTGGAATTTCGGCCCATTCCTCCTGGCAGAGCTGGTGTAACTGAGTCAGGTTTGTAGGCCTCCTTACTCGCACACGCTTTCAGTTCTGCCCACAAATTTTCTATAGGGTTGAGGTCAGGGCTTTGTGATGGCCACACCAATACCTTGACTTTGTTGTCCTTAAGCCATTTCCCACAACTTTGGAAGTATGCTTGGGGTCAGACCCATTTGCAACCAAGGTTTAACTTCCTGACTGATGTCTTAAGATGATGCTTCAATATATCCATATAATTGTCCTGCCTCATGATGCCATCTACTTTGTGAAGTGCACCAGTCCCTCCTGCAGCAAAGCACCCTCACAACATGATGCTGCCACCCTCGTGCTTCACGGTTGGGATGGTGTTCTTCAGCTTGCAAACATCCCCCTTTTTCCTCTAAACATAACGATGGTGATTACGGCCAAACAGTTCTATTTTTGTTTCACCAGACCAGAGTATAATCTTTGTCCCCATGTGCAGTTGCAAACCGTAGTCTGTTTTTTTAATGGCGGTTTTGGAGCAGTGGCTTCTTCCTTGCTGAGCGGCCTTCAGGTTATGTCGATATAGGACTCATTTTACTGTGGATATAGATACCTTTGTACCTGTTTCCTCCAGCATCATCAAGGTCCTTTGCTGTTGTTCTGTAATAATTGATATGCACTTTTCGCACCAAAGTACGTTCATCTTTAGGAGACAGAACATGACTCCTTCCTGAGCGGTATGACGGCTGCGTGGTCCCATGGTGTTTATACTTGCGTACTATTGTTTGTACAGATGAACGTGGTACCTTCAGGCATTTGGAAATTGCTCCCAAGGATGAACAAGACTTGGAGGTCAACAATTATTTTTCTGAGGTCTTGGCTGATTTCTTTTGATTTTCCCATGATGTCAAGCAAAGAAGCACTGAGTTTAAAGGTAGGCCTTGAAATACATCCACAAATACACCTCCAATTGACTCAAACTATGTCAGTTAGCCTATCAGACGCTTCTAAAGCTATGACATAATTTTCTGGAATTTTCCAAGCTGTTTAAAGGCACAGTCAACTTAGTGTCTGTAAACTTCTGACCCACTGGAATTGTGATACAGTGAATAAGTGAAATGATCTGTCTGTAAAAAATTGTTGGGAAAATTCCTTGTGTCATGCACAAACTAGATGTCCTAACCGCCTTGCCAAAACTATAGTTTGTTAACTAGAAATTAGTGGAGTGGTTGAAAAACGAGTTATGACTCCAACCTAAGTGTACGTAAACTTCCGACTTCAATTGTAGGAAGGATCATACAGGGATACATAAGCATTAAGGCTTTCACAGACTGCCACACAACTGCCGAAACTCTGGGTGTGTCACTGTTTGCTCAACCAACAGAGCAGACACACAGGTATAGCCTTTCTTTCACACAGCAAGTAAAGCTAGCCTACATTTTACTGCCCAGATATCAATGAGCAATTTTCATACCAACTACACCATTTCTTATGCTCACGGTATGTTCATTCATCTGATCACATCTGTTCTACTCACGATGGCCTAGCTTGCTGCTCAGTGAGTGTGTAAATCACAACCATGTCTAATGTGAAACTTCCATTTTCCTGTGAGCCTACATTTAATTGGAATAAAATGAGCGAGTCTCCATTTGTGAAGCACTGCAGTAACAGTGTCCGAGAATGTGAGTGAATGCAATATACTATACGTATGTGGGTGAACCTATAATACGGTTATCCTTTAAAGCAGCACGTACAGGATAATCAATGAGGGGCTATGCGTTCTGTGGAAAATAATGAATGACGTGGAAGGTGTGTTCCACGACAGGCTAGCGGAGTAGAAGTGACCTTCCACTGGGTTGCATTATTTTCCAGAGAACGAATAGAGCCCCGAGTTGATTATCCCTTTTATACCATGTCTATAAATTTAACACATTTGCCGCTAGAAATGTGTTCAACAGCAAGTTTACTAGATAGCTACAGTAGTTGCCATGGTAACAAAACAAAAAAAATGACTTGCTAGTTTAGCTAACCAAACCATCAGTCCTAACTTTCAATTATGAAAATCTAATTCAACAATGCCAATCAATTCAACTTCTGCTTTCAAAAGCAGGTCAAACACTAAACATGTAAGAATGAGCTATAGCAATTGAATTCTACTGTGCATATATACCGTGTGTTATAGGGAAATAATGCACTCAAGAATGCCCTTCAAGCCAACCAGAAACAAGTACCCAACAAAGCCATTGTATAGTGTAGAAATATTTTTGGGATACCCATTCAGGAATAAAACCCACAACATTGGTGACATGCTGTTGGCACCTTGCTCGAAGCCAATGGAACCGTCATTACCTTCGCAGCAGAACAAACCTCACAGCCACCACCACTAACTGTTCTGTGCCGGTCGGTCTCAGCATAATCTAGGACGCTAGTGCCCATTATTACTACAATGTACAAAAATATAAAAACGCAACATGTAAAGTGTTGGTCCCATATTTCATGAGCTGAAATAAAAGATCAACAAGTTTCTCTCAAATTTTGTGCACAAATTTGTTTATATCCCCGTTCGGGAGCATTTCTCCTTTGCCAAGATAATCCATCTATCCACCTGACAGGTGTGGCATATCAAGAAGCTGATTAAACAGCATGATCATGTGCTGGGGACAATAAAAGGCCACTAAAATGTGCAGTTTTGTAACAACGCCACAGATGTCTCAAGTTGAGGGAGCGTGCAATTGGCATTCTGTCTACAAGAATGTCCACCAGAACTGTTGGCAGAGAATCGAATGTTAATTTCTCTACCATATGCCACCTCCAACGTTGTTTTAGAGAATTTGGCAGTGCCTCACAACCATAGACCACGTGTAACCACGCCAGCCCAGGACCTCCACATCCGGCTTCTTCACCTGCGGGATCGTCTTGAGACCAGCCACCCAGACAGCTGATGAAACTATGGGTTTGCACAGCCAACGAATTTCAGCAAACTGTTAGAAACCGTCTAAGGGAAGCTCATCTGCATGGACGTCGTCCTCGCCAGGGTCTTGACCTGACTGCAGTTTGGCCTCATAACCAACTTCAGTGGGAAAATGCTCACCTTCGAAGGCCACTGGTATGCTGGAGAAGTCGGCTCTTCATGGATTACTCCCAGGTGTCAACTTCAATACATAGAGTGTATTGCGACGTGTGTGCCCAATGGTGGAGGTGGGGTTATGGTATGTGCAGACATATGCTACAAACAACAAACACAATTGCATTTTTTCTGATGGAAATTTGAATGCTCAGATACCGTGATGAGATCTTGAGGCCCATTGTCATGCCATTCATCCGTCGCCATCACGTCTGCATGATAATGCACGGCCCCATGTCACAAGGATCTGTACACAATTCCAGGAAGCTGAAAATGTCCCAATTATTCCATGGCCTGCATACTCAGACACCCACTGAACATGTTCGGGATGCTGCTGCTGCTACTAGCTGTTTATTATCTATGCAGTCACTTTACCTCTACCTTCATGTGCGTTACCTAAATTCCCGATTAACCTGTACCCCCGCACATTGACTCAGTACCGATACCCCCTCTATATCGCCTCGTTATTGTTTTTGTTTTTTTAAATTGTGTTACTTTTTTCCCCTACATATGATCTATAACTGAGCTAATAACTCAATAACTAGCAAAGGATATAAACGAAATGTGCACACGTGGCTACATGCAGCTCTCGCTTTGATCTCAAAACAAGTGCATCGACTCACGACCGCCCATGCTGTAAACAGTCCAGTTCAAAGTAAATGGCATAGATCCATATATGGCAATGGCCTATTTGCATATATGGCTACTGCAGCGCTGATTGTTTATGCCACACTGGTCTGTGTAGAGTACGGGCTGAGTGGTGCATGTCAATACAATAGAAACCTACTCCGATTCGTTCTGCCTACAACAAAATCTCTTGCATAGTTTGTTTTGGTATATTGCATTGAAAGTGGCTGATTTTGCGCTGATTCGATCAAAATTGCCACAGTAAAGGGAAACGTTGATAGTGTTAACAGGGTCACCAACCTTTTCAAGATCACTTTGAATCAAAATGCATGCAAAGAACCGCTCAGATATTTTTGTAAAATTACTTTAAAAAATGTAAGCCTTTATGCAACATTAACCAATTAAAAACAGCTATAGGCCCAATATACTACCACCACATATTGGCTTTGATTGAATTGCCCTGCAAATGCCTTTATTTAAGCAATTTCAAAATATATTTCAAAATTTGAAGTAGGCTATATGATCACACCAGTAATAGATCCGTTGTTGTATTACTTGTGAAGCATAGCTGAGTGAGCATACTTTTATTTATTATTTTTTTTAATAGCTTTTTAGAAATAATGTATTGGGCTGATGCCTGCATCTGATGTTCAGAGGGAGAGCAGCAGATTGAGCAGCAGCTTCTTAAAATCCCTCCACTCTCCCTGACCAAAAAGGGACACAGTCTTCCAGATTATGGCGAAACTTGAGTTGCACTGAACAGAGAAAGTGAAATATTCCTGGATATTAAAAGACCCAAGCTGATAATAACAATGCAACCTTATAAAAACACTTTCCTACTCATTCATCACTGCTGCAGTGCTTGTTGTAGCACTGAGTGGCAATAGGATTAAGGTGCATTTTATGGCTTTTAAAAGTGTTGAGTACAAAGTTGACAGAGCTGAGTAAGAACTTAAACATGAACTCATTCATAAAAACAGCATCTCTTTGCTGTATTTGTTGGCAGTCTCTAGTCATGGTTTTAAAATCTCACAGTATCAACTTTGCTGTAGCTTTCTTTTATGCGTGCTACGATACTGCAAACACGGTCATCTGAGCCCTCCGATTGGCCAGAGTTAGGCCCATAGTGCACTTGATTTGCTCTAGAAAACAAGGAAAAACTAGGGTGCAGAGGCACCAGACAGGAAGATGTGGGAAAAAAATAGGAACACAAGGAATTATCTTTTTTTTTTTTTAAGAAATGTTAGGGGATTGAATAGGAATGCTTTTGCGATCGACCGGTTGGTGACCACTGCCCTAGAAAGTTGAGTGAAGTTCAAACTTATACTTCTCTCTGTAGTCTAATATCTATGCACGGCAGTCTCGAAGCTACTTGAGACTGTTGCAGCTTAGAGGGAGCATTGGTTCCAAGGTCAAATCTTTGTCTATTTATTGAGGCTACCAAACAGCCCTTATCATTTTGATTGTAATAATTTTTACAAATTCCAAATGCAAGTGTCATAAGTAAATTATACATTTCAAGCAATTTTTATTTACCGTAAACAGTTAAATACCTTGATCACCAAACCCTTTTTAGAGCTGCATATCCATTTATGGCAATCCTCTGTACAATGACATTTGCGCTGCATCCGATCCTATAGCTGTACAGCAAATCAGCAATCTGTTCGCTAGCTCAGGGGTTCTCAAACTTAACCCACATCCCCCAAAAAGTGGTTCAAAGCTTGTGACCCCTGCGCACGCGCATGCATGCGTGGCCCAGGGAGAATAAGCCCACAATCGCTGCTCAAATGTAGCCTGTCATTACAACCATAAACAATGATGCATTTCCAAAATGCAAGTAAGAATTAAACTGCGTTTACACCTGCATTTTAAGCTGAAAGTCATTCACATTAGCAGTCAATATTAACTAGGGATATCATGTCACATTGTCACTCCTCTGGTGTCCAGAACAAGCAGGAGCATATGGCTGGCTAACTGTTTGCAGTGTGGGTTGCAGGATCAGATGGAAAGCATGAACTGTCTGTAGCCATTTTCCTTCCTCACAAATATTGTAATTAATTTGCCAGAATGTTACATCGTCAACCCATAAGTATTGAAGGAAGTGAGATGCTACAGACATCTTCAGACATATAGCCAGTACCACCACTGAGGTATATAATTATGAACCCACCCAAACTAGGCCTATCTGAAATATGAAAATTAATGAAATCACCAGGTAGCTTATTGTTCTGGCAAAGATGAATCCATAGGATATTGGTGAACTGTATTTTATATGGATAATATTATCATAGGTAGGCTACAAGCGCTTTTTGGTCACTAATCTGGATGTGAGACCACATTTGAGTGCCAATGCTGATGACTGGTCACTGATCAACAGTCAAATTCAACTTTTTCGTTCTGAAGCACAAATTAGATGTTTTTAAAACAAGAATTTGGAGCGATGCAGTAGGCCTATGTTAGCAACCAGATCAAACACGCAAATGTATAAATAAAATACAAATGGTAGGCTATATGTAGCTTATTCAAATATTTATGAAAAAAACAAAAAAATATCTAAATTACGACCCACCCCCCCCAAAAACCTCAGAGCTAGCTCACCTGACCTTTGTTGACAGTTTTCTGGTCCAATCAGAGGGTCAAGCGTGTGTTTCACTAGTCAATATGTTTTTTTTGCAAGTGCGATACAGTCTCTGGCTGCGTGGAGAGTAGCCTAATCCATGGAGACACTGTACTACAAAATGAGTGACAAAAAGTTACAAAACCTGGCCAGATCATTTCAAGTCAGTCTGAAGTCAAAGTAGTCACGAGTCTTTAGCCATCAAATGTGACTCGAGTCCAAGTCGTGTGTGACTCGAGTCCAAGTCGTGTGTGACTCGAGTCCAAGTCGTGTGTGACTCGAGTCCAAGTCGTGTGTGACTCGAGTCCAAACCTCTGGCGATAATATACCACATAGAAAGTATTTTCAATCTCAAAAAGAGAGGCACACCGCTGTATACGCTTCACAATATTATGAGTTATCCCTCATGGAAGACTATGAGCTCACCCATTGTGGGCAAAGGTGTACTTTAAATCAAATGTTATTTGTCACATGAATACAACAGGTGTAGGTAAACCTTACAGTTTCTTACAAGCCCTTAACCAACAATGCTTTAACATGTTAAGTAAAAAATAGAAAAGTAATAAAATAAAAACAAATAATTAAACAGCAGCAGTAAAATAACAATAGCGAGGCTATATACAGGGGGTACCACTACAGAGTCAATGTGCGGGGCACGGGTTACTCGAGGTAATATGTACATGTAAGCATCTCCATTCCAAAATTAAATCTAGAATCGGCTTCCTATTTCGCAACAAAGCATCATCACTCATGCTACCAAACACACCCTCGTAAAACTGACTATCCTACCGATCCTTGACTTCAGCGATGTCATTTACAAAATAGCCTCCAACACTCTACTCAGCAAATTGGATGCAGTCTATCACAGTGCCATCCGTTTAGTCACCAAAGCCCCATATACTACCCACCACTGTGACCCGTATGCTCTCGTTGGCTGGCCCTCGCTACATATCCGTCGCCAAACCCACTGGCTCATCTATAAGTCTTTGCTAGGTAAAGCACCACCTTATCTCAGCTCACTGGTCACCATAGCAGTACCCACCTGTAGCACGCGCTCCAGCAGGTATATTTCACTGGTCATCCCCAAAGCCAACTCCTCTTTGGCGGCCTTTCCTTCCAGTTCTCTGCTGCCAATGACTGGACCAAATTGCAAAAATCACTGAACCTGGAGACATATCTACCCCTCTAACTTTAAGCATCAGCTGTCAGAGCAGCTTACTGATCCCTGTACCTGTACACAGCCCATCTGTAAATGGCACACCCAACTACCTCATCCCCATATTGTTATTTATTTATTCATTTTTTTGCTCTTTTGCACCCCAGTATATCACTTGCACATCATCATCTGTACATCTATCACTCCAGTGTTAATGCTAAATTGTAATTATTTCAGCTCTATGGCCTATTTATTGCCTTAACTCCCTAATCTTACTACATTTGCACACACTGTACATAGATTTTTCTATTGTGTTATTGACTATACGTTTGTTTATCCCATGTGTAACTGTTGTTTTTGTCGCACTGCTTTGCTTTATCTTGGCCAGGTCGCAGTTGTAAATGAGAACTTGTTCTCAACTGGCCTACCTGGTTAAATTTAAAAACATGTAGGCAGAGTTAAAGTGACCATGCATAGATAATAAACAGAGTAGCAGCAGAGTAAAAGAGGGTTCTGAGTAGCCCTTTGATTAGCTGTTCAGGAGTCTTATGGCTTGGAGGGTAGAAGCTGTTAAGAAGCCTTTTGGACCTAGACTGATGTACTGGGCCGTACGCACTACCCTCTGCAGTGCCTTGCGGTCAGAGGCCGAGCAGTTGCCATACCAGGCAGTGATGCAACCAGTCAGGATGCTCGATGGTGCAGCTGTAGAACCTTTTGAGGATCTGAGGACCCATGCCAAATCTTTTCAGTCTCCTGAGGAGGAATAGGCTTTGTCGTGCCCTCGTCACAACTGTCTTAGGGTGTTTGTTCTATGATAGTTTGTTGGCGATGTGGACACCAAGGAACTTAAAGTTCTCAACCTGCTCCACTGCAGCCCCGTCGATGAGAATGGGGACGTGCTCGGTCCTCCTTTTCCTGTAGTCCACAACCATCTTCTTTGTCTTGATCACGTTATGGGAGAGGTTGTTGTCCTGGGACCACACGGCCAGGTCTCTGACCTCCTCCCATGTGGCTAAGATTTCAAACCTCCCATTAATAGCTGGGTGGTGAATGTCTTAAACATCCCAATGATAGGTGCTGTATAGCTCAAATCAGGTGACACTCATTTTGATGGTAGCAGCAGTCAGATCACACATGCAAGACAATTCAGTGCATTCAAGAGAGCCGGGGCCATAATTTATGGCGAGTGGGACTACTGGTACACAAATGTAAAATGCAAATCAAATGCAAAATTAGAGCTTTTTCTAATAAACTCGTGTGGATGTGTCAATGAGGCAGTTTAGAGGCAATCAGGTTTTCAGTGGTGTGTACAGTAGGTAGATAATACATAATGGGTGTTGAATCATACGAGACAAGAGAAATCTTTGGAAGTGCCAAAAAACTATCCCTCATGACCTGATCTTCTGTGCATCTCAACAGATGCTGCATGTGCATATTAAATAAATCAGCCACAAAGTAATATACAGAATTAACATATAGTACATTCGGGAAAGTATTCAGACCCCTTGACTTCTTACAAATGTTGTTACGTTAGCCTTATTCTAAAATGGAATCAATGACTTTTTCCTCAATCTACACACAATTCCCCATAATGACAAAGGGAAAACAGGGTTTAGACATCTTTGCAAAAGTATAAAAAATAAAAAGAACCTTTACATACATTTTCAGACCCTTTGCTATGAGACTCGAAATTGAACTCCGGTGCATCCTGTTTCCATTGATCATCCTTGAGATGTTCCTACAACTTGATTGGGGTCTGTGGTAAATTAAATTAATTGCACATGATTTGGAAAGGCACACACCTGTCTATATAAGGTCCCACAGTTGATAGTGAATGTCAGAACAAAAACCATGCCATGAAGTCGAAGGAATTGTCCGCAGACAGGATAGGATAGAAAAACCTGTTTTTGCTTTGTCATTATGGGGTATTGGCACATCATAAAAAAACAATTTAATCAATTTTATAGTAAGACTAACGCAACAAAACGTGGAAAAAGTCAAGGGGTCCATATACTTTCCGGGGGGGGGGATCCAAGCAAAGAAATTAAGCCATTACTTCCCTGAACAGAGCAGAGTCAGTGCCGGTTGAGAATGACACCAGCCCTAGAAATATCTAGGGTAGATCCGACTCGGTCATATAACGAAAGCACTGGTCATCACTGACACAAGCAGCAACCACATCTAATAAAAGGTGTGCATCTCTGGACTTGTCCCAGAGTTTACCAGTGGAGCCAATATGACTTTTACTGGCACACCGGGAGATAGGCACAGCCACGGCAAGAGTCAGCTCAGAACCCTCTCCAGTCACTGTGTCAGCGGGAACACAGAGCAGAGATCCATGTGTGAAAATGCCCAAGTCCTGGCACTCAGCTCTAACACACACATCTCGGAGGGTTTCGCCGACAGATAAGGGCGAGTTCTTACGAGTTCCAACAAGTCTGTTATTTAGTGACTTTTTGTGTTCAGATTATTATTATTTTTTTTTACAGAAAATGTCATACTATCATACCACCAAGCACTACTGGACAACAGATCGATGGTTACCTCAATTTTTGACCTAAAATCCGACTTCAACTCCTGACTGCTGTTCCCTTGTTCAATTCCTTTGTGTCATGGGCCACCAAAAAGCTAAAGGTGTAAATGCGGGAGACGTGCTGGCATCCTGGTGAGATTGAGACGAAGATAATATAAACCGGCACTCCCCTCCATTCTATTCACAAAATGTCCAGTCACTTGAGAAGATGGATTAACTTCGTTCAAGACAATCTGAGAGACTTGAAAAGCTGCATTAGATGCCTTGCAGAAACGTGGTTAGATGACCATGTAAGTAGGACTCAGTGGTTTCTCCATGCAGCAGCAAGATAGAACGAAGGCGAACATGGGCAAGTCCAAAGGGGGAGGGGTGCGTGTTCATAAACAACAACTGGTGCGCTGCTTCCAGTGTGAAAGAAATCTCAAGCTTTTGCTCACCTGAAATAGAATACCTCATGGTAAGCTGCAGACCCTTTAATATACCAAGAGAGTTTACCAACACGTCTCATGTGCCATTAGGGACACTAAAACTCTAGACCACCTGTATTCTACCCACAGAAACGCACATAAGGCCCTCAATCATCCTTCCTTCGGCAAATCTAACCATGACTATGTGTATGTAAACTTCCGACTTCAACTGTCGGAAGTTTACATACACTTAGGTTGGTGTCATTAAAACTTGTTTTTCAATCACTCCACAAATTTTTGTTAACAAACTATAGATTAGGCAAGTCGGTTAGGACATCTTTGTATATGACACAAGTAATTTTTCCAACAATTGTTTACAGAAAGATCTCACAATTCCAATGGGTCAGCAGTTTGCACACACTAAGTTGACTGTGCCTTTAATAAACAGTTTGGAAATTCCAGAAAATTATGTCATGGCTTTAGACGCTTCTGATAGGCTAATTTACATCATGAGTCAACTGGAGGTGTACCTCTGAACGTATTTCAAGGCCTACCTTCAAACTCAATGCCTCTTTGCTTGACATCATGGGAAAATCAAAAGAAATCAGCCAAGACCTCAGAAAAAAAAATTGTTGACTTCCAAGTCTGGTTCATCCTTGGGAGCAATTTCCAAACGCCTGAAGGTACCACGTTCATATGTACAAACAATAGTAAGCAAGTATAAACACCATGGGACCAAGCAGCCATCATACCGCTCAGGAAGGAGACGTGTTCTGTCTCCTAGAGATGAACGTACTTTGGTGCAAAAAGTGCAAATCAATCCCAGAACAACAGCAAAGGACCTTGTGAAGATGCTGGAGGAAACGGGTACAAAGCATCTATATCCACAGTAAAACGAGTTCTATATCGACATAACCTGAAAGGCCGCTCAGCAAGGAAGAAGCCACTGCTCCAAAACCACCATAAAAAGTCAGACTACAGTTTGCAACTGCACATGGGGACAAACATTGTACTTCTTGGAGAAATGTCCTCTGGTCTGTTGAAACAAAAATAGAATTGTTTGGCCATAATGACCATCGTTATGTTTGGAGGAAAAAGGGGGAGGCTTGCATGCCGAAGAACACCATCCCAACCATGAAACACGGGGGTGGAAGCATCATGTTGTGGGGGTGCATTGCTGCAGGAGGGACTGGTGCACTTCACAAAATAGTTGGCATCATGAGGCAGGAAAATTGTGGATATATTTAAGTAACATCAAGACATCAGTCACAAAGTTAAAAGCTTGGTCACAAATGGGTCTTCCAAATGGACAATGACCCCAAGCATACTTCCAAAGTTGTGGCAAAATGGCTTAAGGACAACAAAGTCAAGGTATTGGAGTGGCCATCACAAAGCCCTGACCTCAATCCCATAGAAAATGTATGGGCAGAACTGAAAAAGCGTGTGCGAGCAAGGAAGCCTACAAACCTGACTCAGTTACACCTGCTCTGTCAGGAGGAATGGGCCAAAATTCCCTCAACTTATTGTGGGAAGCTTGTGGAAGACTACCCAAAACATTTGACCCAAGTTAAACCATTTAAAGTTAATGCTACCAAACACTAATTGAGTGTATTTAAACTACTGACCCACTGGGAATGTGATGAAAGAAATAAAAGCTGAAATCATTCTACTATTATTCTGACATTTCACATTCTTAAAATAAAGTGGTGATCCTAACCTAAAACTGGGAATTTTTACTAGGATTAAATGTCAGGAATTGTGAAAAACGGAGTTCAAATGTATTTGGCTAAGGTGTATGTAAACTTCCGGCTTCAACTGTACATATTCCACCTATGGTAAATTCAATTGATTGGACATGATTTGGAAAAGGCACAACTGTCTATATAAGGTCCCACAGATGACAGGGCATGTCAGAGCAAAAACCAAACCAGGTCGAAGGGATTTTCCGTAGACCTCCGAGACAGGATTGTGTCGAGGCACAGATCTGGGGATGGGTACCAAAAGATTTCTGCAGCATTTAAGGTCCCAAGAACACAGTGGCCGCCATTATCCTTAAATAGGAGAAGTTTGGAACCAGGAAGACACTTCCTAGAGCTGGCCGCCCGGCCCAACTGAGCAATCAGGGGAGAAGGGCCTTGGTCAGGGAGGTGACCAAGAACCTGATGGACACTGGTATAGAGTTCCAGAGTTCCTCTGTGGAGATGGGAGAACCTTCCAGAAGGACAACCATCTCTGCAGCATTCCACCAATCAGGCCTTTATGGCAGTGGCAAGACAGAAACCACCCCTCAGTAAAAGGCACGACAGCCCACTTGGAGTTTGCCAAAACGCATCTAAAGGACTCTCAGACCATGCGAAACAAGATTCTCTGGTCTGATAAATCTTTGGCCTGAATGCCAAGCATCACGTCTGGAGGAAACCTGGCACCATCCCTACGGGGAAGCATGGTGGTGGCAGCATAATGCTGTGGGGATGTTTTTCAGCGTCAGGGACTGGGAGACTAGTCAGGATCGAGGGAAAAATAAACAGAGCAAAGTACAGAGAGATCCTTGATGAAAACCTGCTCCAGGGAGCTCAGGACCTCAGACTAGGGTGAAGGTTCAACTTCCAACAGGACAACAATCCTAAGCACACAGCCAAGAAAACGCAGGAGTGGCTTTGGGACAAGTCTCAATGTCCTTGAGTGTCCCAGCCAGACCCCGGACTTGAACCTGATCGAACATATCTGGAGACCAGAGACCTAAATAGCTGTGCAGCAACACTACCCTTCCAACCTGACCGAGCTTGAGAGGATCTGCAGAGAAGAATGGGGGGGGGGGGGGGACTGCCCAAATACAGGTGTGCCAAGCTTATAGCATCATACCCAAGAAGACTCAAGGCTGTAATCGCTGCCAAAGGTGCTTCAACAAAGTACTGAGTTAAGGGTCTGAATACTTATGTCAAATTGGATTTGTTTATTTTTAATACATTTGCAAAATAATCTAAAAACCTGTTTTTGCTTTGTCATTATGGGGTATTGTCTGTAAATTGACTAGTAAAAATAAAAAAAAATCATCCAAAATGTTGGTAAAGTGTTGGTAAAGTCAAGGTGTCGAAATACTTTCCAAATGCTGCTACTGTTCTTTATTTTACTATTATTATTACTACCATCATCATCCTCTCCTAAAGCTTAGTCACTTTACCCTGTACATATATACCTCATACCCCTGCACATTCTTCTGGTACTGGTGCTCCCTGTATATAGCTCCATTCTTGTGTAATTTATACCTTCTGTTAATATCGCTCTTTTTATTATCATTTTTTGTGTCAGCGGATGTGCTCCCTGGCACTGTGGAGGGAGATGGGCCACCCTGTG
Organism: Salvelinus fontinalis; assembly: GCF_029448725.1. Lineage (NCBI taxonomy): Eukaryota > Metazoa > Chordata > Actinopteri > Salmoniformes > Salmonidae > Salvelinus > Salvelinus fontinalis. The sequence continues at coordinate 33,338,099 of NC_074678.1, forward strand.
GGAGGCAGAGGGGCATGGGGACATCCATTCACTCACAGCAGAGCAGCCTCATTAGCCAGAGGAGAACTCCTCCTGGACATCAACAGGTGGAGCTGCCTGGGATCTGAGTCAAGCGCTCAGCAGCCTAAATACACTTCCTGTTCCAGTGAGCAACGTCTTCAACGATGTCAAAATAGTACTATGAACTATAGCACAGGGGCTAGATAACCATCTGTCTTGACCTATAATTACAGCTAGCTAACTAAAAAGTTGTGTACAAGAACATTACCAGACAAGCACTCCGACAGACACACCCACTGTCTGTCCTGAATGAAAATGTAACAGGTGAAACCACAGACGACTGTTGCAGTTCTCCCAACCTCGTATCCGGGCATTTCATATAATTCTATATGTAAACCCGAGACACTCAATTTAGTATGATATGTTATGTTTCGAATGGTATGTAGTAATTTCTGGATGTCCATCACCCATTTCGTATGACATATTACAAATTAAAATTTGTATTATATGTTACGAATTTGCAAAACGTACAATATGATAAATATGATAAACGTATGATAAACTCAGCAAAATAAGAAACGTCCTCTCACTGTCAACTGCTTTTATTTTCAGCAAACTTAACATGTGTAAATATTTGTATGCACATAACAATATTCAACAACTGAGACATAAACTGAACAAGTTCCACAGACATGTGACTAACAGAAATTGAATAAATGTGTCTCTGAACAAAGGGGGGGGTCAAAATGAAAAGTAACAGTCAATGCAGCTGGTGGCCACACCAGATACTAAGTACTGCAGTGCATCTCCTCCTCATGGACTGCACCAGATTTGCCAGTTCTGTGAGATGTTACCCCACTCTTCCACCAAGGCACCAGCAAGTTCCAGGACATTTCTTGGGGGTATGGCCCTAGCCCTCACCCTCCAAGCCAACAGGTCCCAGACGTGCTCAATGGGATTGAGATCCAGGCTCTTAGCAGAACACTGACATTCCTGTCTTGCAGGAAATCAGCCATATTGCTCGTTCTGTGCGTGGTGGCATTGTCATGCTGGAGGGTCATATAAGGATGAGCCTGCAGGAAGTGTACCACATGAGGGAGGAGGATGTCTTCTGTTAATTTTTTTTTATTATTATTTTACCTTGATTTAACTAGGCAAGTCAGTTAAGAACAAATTCTTATTTTCAATGACGGCCTAGGAACAGCGGGTTAACTGCCTTGTTCAGGGGCAGAACGACAGAGTTTTACCTTGTCAGCTCAGGGATTCGATCTTGCAACCTTCAGGTTACTAGTCCAATGCTCTAACCACTACGCGCCCTGCCGCCCAGTAACGCACAGCGTTGAGATTGCCTGCAATGACAACAAGCTCAGTCCGATGGTGCTGTGACACCGCCCCAGACCATGACGGACACTCCACCTCAATCCCGCTCTAGAGTACAGGCGTTGGTGCAATGCCCATTCCTTTGACGATAAACGCGAATCCGACCATCACCCCTGGTGAGACAAAACCGTGACTCGTCAGCGAAGAGCACTTTTTGCCAGTCCTGTCTGGTCCAGCGACGGTGGGTTTGTGCTCATAGGCGACGTTGTTGCCGGTGATGGCTGGTGAGGACCTGCCTTACAACAGGCCTACAAGCTCTCAGTCCAGCCTCTCTCAGCCAATTGCGGACAGTCGGAGCACTGATGGAGGGATTGTGCATTCCTGGTGTAACTCGGGAAGTTGTTGTTGCCATCGTATACCTGTCCTGCAGGTGTGATGTTCGGATGTACCGATCCTGTGCAGGTGTTGTTACACGTGGTCTGCCACTGCGAGGACGATCAGCTGTCTGTCCGGGCTCCCTGTAGCACAGTCACCTCCCTGACCAAGGCCCTTATTCCCTGATTGCTCAGTCTGGCCAGGCAGCCAGCTCTAGGAAGATACTTGGTGGTTCAAAACTTCTTGAATGGAGGCCACTGTGTTCTTGGGTACCTTAAATGCTGCATAAATGTTTTAGTGTCCTTCCCCAGATCTGTGCCGCGACACAACCCTGTCTCGGAGCTCTACGGACAATTCCTTCAACCTTATGGCTTGGTTTTCGCTCTGACATGCACTGTCAACATGTGTGTACCTTTCCAAATCATGTCTATTCAATTGAAGTTACCACAGGTGGACTCCAATCAAGTAGTAGAAACAGCTCAAAAGATGATTAATGGAAACAGGATGTATGTGAGCTCAATTTCGAGTCTCATAGCAAAGGGTCTGAATAATTATGTAAATAAAGCTTTTATTTTATTTTTAAAAGCGTGTTTTTGCTTTGTCATTATGGGGTAGTGTGTGTATATTGAGAAAAAAAGATTATCCATTTTAGAATAAGGCTGTAACTTAACAAAATGTGGAAAAAGGGGCCTGAATACTTTCCGAATGCACTTTGTCGGGCTGCATGATGCAAGATGCAAGAGTACTTCCGGCGCCGACAGAGATGGCCGCCTCGCTTCACGTTCCTAGGAAACTATGCAGTATTTTGTTTTTTTTGTGTGTTATTCCTTACATTGGTACCCCAGGTAATCTTAGGTTTCATTACATACAGTCGGGAGGAACTACTGAATATAAGAGCAACGTCAACTCACCATCGTTACAACCAGGAATATGACTCTCCCGAAGCGGATCCTGTGTTTTGCCTTCCACCCAGTACAATGGATCTGATCCCAGCCGGCGACCCTAAACAACGACGCCGTAAAAGGGGCAAACGAAGCGGTCTTCTGGTCAGGCTTTGGAGACGGGCACATCGCGCTCCACTCCCTAGCATACTACTCGCCAACGTCCAGTCTCTTGACAACCAGGTTGATGAAATCCGAGCAAGGGTAACATTACAGAGAGACAGAGATTGTAACGTTCTTTGCTTCACGGAAACATGGCTCACTCGAGAGACGCTAACAGAGTCGGAGCAGCCAGCTGGTTTCTTCACGCATCGCGCCGACATAAACAAACATCTTTCTGGTAAGAAGAGGGGCGGGGGTGTATGCCGTATGATTAACAAGACGTGCTGTGATCATAACATACAGGAACTCAAGTCATTCTGTTCACCTATTTAGAATTCCTCACAATCAAATGTCGACCGCATTATCTACCAAGGGAATTCTCTTCGATTATAATCACAGCCGTATATATTCCCCCCAAGCAGACACATTGATGGCCCTGAACGAACTTTCTGACTTTATGTAAACTGGAAACCACACACCCTGAGGCTGTATTCATCGTAGCTGGGGATTTTAACAGGCTAATCTGAAAACAAAACTCCCTAAATTCTATCAGCATATTGATTGTGCTACCAGGGCTGGTAAAACCTTGGATCATTGTTATACTAACTTCCGCGACGCATACAAGGCCCTCCTTCGCCCTCCTTTCGGAAAAGCTGACCACGACTCCATTTTGTTGCTTCCAGCCTACAAACAGAAACTAAAACAGCAAGCTCCCGCGCTCAGGTCTGTTCAACGCTGGTCCAACCAATCTGATTCCACGCTTCAAGACTGCTTCGATCATGTGGATTGGGATATGTTCCGCATTGCGTCCAACAACAACATTAACGAATACGCTGATTCGGTGAGCGAGATTAGAGAGTGCATTAACGATGTCGTACCCACAGCAGCGATTAAAACATTCCCAAACCATAAACCGTGGATTGATGGCAGCATTCGCATGAAACTGAAAGGGCAAACCACTGCTTTTAACCAGGGCAAGGTGACCGGAAACATGACTGAATACAAACAGTGTAGCTATTCCCTCCGCAAGGCAATCAAACAAGCTAAGTGCCAGTATAGAGACAAAGTAGATTCGCAAATCAACAGCTCAGACACAAGAAGTATGTGGCAGGGTCTACGGTCAATCACGGATTACAAAAAGAAAACCAGCCCCGTCGCGGACCAGGATGTCTTGCTCCCAGACAGACTAAATAACTTTTTTGCTCGCTTTGAGGACAATACAGTGCCACTGACACGGCCCGCTACCAAAACCTGTGGGCTCTCCTTCACTGCAGCCGAGGTGAGAAAAACATTTAAACGTGTTAACCCTCGCAAGGCTGCAGGCCCAGACGGCATTCCCAGCCGCGTCCTCAGAGCATGCGCAGACCAGCTGGCTGGTGTGTTTAAGGATATATTCAATCAATCTTTATCACAGTCTGCTGTTCCCACATGCTTCAAGAGGGCCACCATTGTTCCTGTTCCCAAGAAAGCTAACGTAACTGAGCTAAACGACTACCGCCCCGTAGCACTCACTTCCGTCATCATGAAGTGCTTTGAGAGACTAGTCAAGGACCATATCACCTCCACCCTACATGACACCCTAGACCCACTCCAATTTGCTTACCGACCCAATAGGTCCACAGACAGACGACTTCAGGAAACAGCAGAGGGAGCACCCCCCTATCCACATCGATGGGACAGTAGTGGAGAAGGTGGAAAGTTAAGTTCCTCGGTGTACACATCACGGACAAACTGAATTGGTCCACCCAAACAGACAGTGTTGTGAAGAAGGCGCAGCAGCGCCTCTTCAACCTCAGGAGGCTGAAGAAATTCGGCTTGTCACCAAAAGCACTCACAAACTTCTACAGATGCACAATCGAGAGCATCCTGTCGGGCTGTATCACCGCCTGGTATGGCAACTGCTCTGCCCACAACCGTAAGGCTCTCCAGAGGGTAGTGAGGTCTGCACAACGCATCACCGGGGGCAAACTACCTGCCCTCCAGGACACCTACACCACCCGATGTCACAGGAAGGCCATAAAGATCATCAAGGACAACAACCACCCAAGCCACTGCCTGTTCACCCCGCTCTCATCCAGAAGGCGAGGTCAGTACAGGTGCATCAAAGCAGGGACCGAGAGACTGAAAAACAGCTTCTATCTCAAGGCCATCAGACTGTTAAACAGCCACCACTAACATTTAGTGGCCGCTGCCAACATACTGACTCAACTCCAGCCACTTTAATAATGGGAATTGGCCTCCCGGGTGGCGTAGTGGTCTAGGGCACTGCATCGCAGTGCTAACTGCGCCACCAGAGTCTCTGGGTTCGTGCCCAGGCTCTGTCGCAGCCGGCCGCGACCGGGAGGTCCGTGGGGCGACGCACAATTGGCATAGCGTCGTCCGGGGTAGGGAGGGTTTGGCCGGTAGGGATATCCTTGTCTCATCGCGCTCCAGCGACACCTGTGGCGGGCCGGGCGCAGTGCGCGCCAACCAAGGGGGGCCAGATACACGGTGTTTCCTCCGACACATTGGTGCGGCTGGCTTCCGGGTTGGAGGCGCGCTGTGTTAAGAAGCAGTACGGCTGGTTGGGTTGTGCTTCGGAGGACGCATGGCTTTCGACCTTCGTCTCTTCCGTGCCCGTACGGGAGTTGTAGCGATGAGACAAGGTAGTAATTACTAGCGATTGGATACCACGGAAAATTGGGGGGAAAATGGGATAATTTTTTTTTTTTTATAAAATAAAAAAATAATGGGAATTGATGGAAATGATGTAAAAATGTATCACTAGCCACTTTAAACAATGCCACTTTATATAATGTTTACATACCCTACATTACTCATATGTATATACTGCACTCTATACCATCTACTGCATCTTGCCTATGCCATTCGGCCATCGCTCATCCATAGATTTTTATGTGCATATTCTTATTCATTCCTTTACACTTGTGTGTATAAGGTAGTTGTTGTGAAATTGTTAGATTACTTGTTAGATACTACTGCATGGTCGGAACTAGAAGCACAAGCATTACGCTACACTCGCATTAACATCTGCTAACCATGTGTACAGTCGTGGCCAAAAGTTGAGAATGACACAAATATTTATTTCCACAAAGTTTGCAGCTTCAGTGTCTTTAGATATTTTTGTCAGATGTTACCATGGAATACTGCATAATTACAAGCATTTCATAAGTGTCAAAGGCTTTTATTGATAATTACATGAAGTTGATGCAGAGAGTCAATATTTGCAGTGTTGACCCTTCTTTTTCAAGACCTCTGCAATCCGCCCTGGCATTCTGTCAATTAACTTGTGGGCCACATCCTGACTGATGGCAGCCCATTCTTGCATAGTCAATGCTTGGAGTTTGTCAGAATTTGTGGGGTTTTGTTTGTCTACCCGCCTCTTGAGGATTGACCACAAGTTCTCAATGGGATTAAGGTCTGGGGAGTTTCCTGGCCATGGACCCAAAATATCGATGTTTTGTTCCGAGCCACTTAGTTATCACTTTTGCCTTATGGCAAGGTGCTCCATCATGCTGGAAAAGGCATTGTTCGTCACCAAACTGTTCCTGGATGGTTGGGAGAAGTTGCTCTCGGATGATGTGTTGGTACCATTAATTATTCATGGCTGTGTTCTTAGGAAAAATTGCGAGTGAGTCCACTCCCTTGGCTGAGAAGCAACCCCACACATGAATGGTCTCAGGATGCTTTACTGTTGGCATGACACAGGACTGATGGTAGCGCTCAACTTGTCTTCTCCGGACAAGCTTTTTTCCGGATGCCCCAAACAATCGGAAAGGGGATTCAGAGAAAGTAGCCAAAATCACTAAGTTGAAGTGGTGTACACATAACTTCGTATATATAATTATGTATTGAAAATTGAGGCTATGGCAAATAGGGAACAGGCCATTTTGGCATGTCGCCCTGCTGTGTCCTCACTGCACTGCCCATCACCAGACTCTGGAGGTGCAGTCAAATTTGTGACATCACCATCGATGATGGCTGTCAAACATAGTTGACAGACAAATAGAAATTGAGTAATAATTGGACAAAAGCGAAGTTTACATTCATTATAGGATATATGAGTGAAGACCACCTCTTCCAGGATAATAGGAGACACCATATTTATCTTTATTCTCAGCCAGGGGGCAGAAAAATCATGCCTGTAAATACAATTTGAAGTTTGGTATGGATAATCCTCCTACCAAGTTCGTAAATTTTTTCCAGGCTCACTTACCTTGCAATCAATGTTCACTCTGAGCTGCGCGCGCAGTATCCCAGAGTCTGCTGCGCAGCTCCCCCTGGACTGCCGAGCAGAAATGAAGCACGAAATTGAACATCACTCAACTATCTAGCGCAGTGGTCACCAACCGCTCGATCTCAAAGGCATTCCTAGTCAATACCTAAAATGTTCTGTAAAAAACCCAACGATAAAGCCTTGATCCTATTTTTTTGGTTTTTGTTTCGGGATGTTGGCAGTAGGTGCACCCGATCCAGCTGCCCTGTGCCGGGTAGGCGAACTGTTGCCATTTTTAACTCTTTCATGTGTCTCAAGATACAAACTACCTTCATGGGCAGGCCCAGAGAGCAAATCAATTGCACTATAAGCCTACCGCTGGCCAATTGGATGGCTCAGATGACAGTGTCTGCAGTATCGTAGCAGGCATAAAAGAAAGCTACAGCAAAGTTGATACTATGAGATTCCAAAATGTTTAAAACCATGACTAGAGACAACAAATACAGCAAAGAGATGCTGTTTTTATGAGTGAATTCATGTTTAAGTTCTTACTCAGCACTGTCAACACTTTGTATTCAACACTTATAAAATGCACCTTCCTATTTCCACTCAGCGCTACAACAAGCACTGCAGCAGTAATGAATGAGTAGGAAAGTGTTTTTATAGGGTTGGCTGGGTCTTTTTTTAAAGAGGAATATTTCAGTTTCTCTGTTCATAAGAGTAACATGAATTTGTGCATGAGGCAGAAATAATATAATAATAAATAATTTGATGTTGTTGTTTTTTTAAATGGACCAAAAAAAGTTGCTTTTCTTTCAAAAACAAGGACATTTCTAAGTTACCCCAAACTTTTGAATGGTAGTGTATATATTTTTGTTGTTAAAATGGCCGAACAACAATGCATTGGCAGGGCAATTCAAGCAAAGCCAATATGCGGTGATAATGTATTGGGCCTATAGCTTACTGCACAAACCTCATTGCTACAGTAGTGTTTTAGCCTTGTGTTTTTTAAGTCCTGTTATAAAAAAAATCTGAGCGGTACATCTTGGCTTGCATTTTGACTCTGTGATCTTGACTCAGAAAAGGTTGATGACCAGCGTTCTAGAGTTTTCCCTGTTAATTACGATCAAGGTTTCCCTTCACTGTGGCAGTTGATTGAATCAATGCAATATTAGCCACTTTCAATGCAATATAGCGAAACAAGACAAACTATGCAATAGATTTTGTTGTAGGCAGAACGAATCTGAGTAGGATTCTATTGCATTGATATGCACTACTCAGCCCGTACTCTACACAGACCAGTGTGGCATAAACAATCAGAGCTGCAGTAGGCTTACATGCAAATATAGCATCACCATAATATGGATCTGTGCCATTTACATTGAACTGGACTGTGTTCACAGCATGAGCGGTCGTGAGAAGATGCACTTGTTTTAAGATCAAAGCGAGAGCTGCATGTAGCCACGTGTGCACATTGTGTTCATATTCTTTGCTAGTTAGTGAATTATTTTCCCAAGTATAGATAATTTGTAGTCAGCAATGGGAGAGTGATTGCTTCCTACAAGAGCACAAAACGTATACATATCTAGACATCTTTGAAAAGCAAGTCAGGTAAAGAGCTTTTTTTGTCTTAAAGGGGCAGTGTTGTATTTTGAGAGGCTTGAATAAGCTAAATAGCCAATAGGCAGAGTGTAGCATAATTTGTCTGATTCTCTGTAATCATGGTATGAGAATAATAATGCATTTTATTTTGTTAAGTGGTTTCTTGCATCAAAAACCAACATTTTCACCACCTACTTGTCTGGAGGACAAGTGAATAAACAGGTTCATGTCAGGCCATGCATGTTTTTTCCAAAAGTCTCATGGAATGTAGGCCTACATTGAACACCACAAATTGACTGCTACTGTAGGCTAATTGATAGAACAGCTATTTCTATATTAAAATGTTATGGGATACATTAGCTCCATTTTTTTTGATGGTAGGCCACACTAATAGGCTTACACGTTGATCAAATAGCCACAGTAGCCAACATGACCACTTAAAACTATTGCAGGTACAGCCTAACTGTTCACAGTAAACGCGCGCTGGAAGTTGCACCAACTTTTCACAATGTTCAAGTTTGCGCTCAGCAGATCTGAAATTTGCTCAGTGCCGAAAACATTGCTTGCCATATACATTTTGAAGCCGCATTATGGATTTAATCCCAATAGCGAGAAGGGGGAGACAAGGGAAGCATTTAACTACAAAAATTCAGCTGTGGCAATATAATAATCTTGATAATAGATAATCTGCCGGTTAAAGAAACTGGGATATTAGTCCATCTTGTGCGGTCGAATTGCGTGTTCTGTTAAAGTTTCAGGCCATGGTTTTATCTAAGGAAGGAAATAAATATATTCCCAAATATTTAAAATGGGAAACGATTGGATGGAGTCCTCCATCAGGGTCGAGGGGCAGTAGGGCAGATTGTTAGATTTTATAACTTGAAATAGAGCTGCATTTGTCTAAGATTTTCTGAGCTTTTGGGAGGGATTGAGATATATTGTCTAGAGAATGTCAGATATTGTCGGCGTATAAATGAGATTATGTGATCCATAGAATTGAGAGATGAGTAATTTCCATCAATTATCAAATCGCCCGGGCCAGGGGTTCCATAGACAAATTGGAGAGGTGAGATAGAATCACCTTACCTGCTACTTCTATTTATTCTGAACGGAACAGAGCAGGTATTGCCTGTTATTACAATGGCTGAGGGATTGTCATATAGTACTTTAATCATGAAATTGGAGCCAAGTCCCATATGTTCAAAAACCGACTAAAGATATGACCCTTCTAGTCTATCAAAAGCTTTTTCTGCATCAAGAGAGAACTGCCCAAGGAGCTTTCGTTTCTGATGAAGCATGTAAGATATGTAATAGACGGAGGTTCTGAGGATAATCATTTAATAAACCCGCTTTGGTGCAGATGTATAAATTTGGGTAAGTTTCGAGACGGGAAGACAGAATTTTTGAAAATAGATATTAAACTGTGTTTATCAAAGATAAGAGGGAGTTTGTGAGAGCACTGTGTGGCATCCGTAACTTTTTTAATGAAAGCGGAATTAGTGCTGTATTTAAATCCCTTCCATATGAACCTTTGTGAATGGCTGTGTTAATCATTTAAAGTAACAGTAACGGTGGAACTAATTGATTCCAAAGTGTTAAATAGACCTCAGGAGGAATACCGTGCCTTTATTCATGTTATCCAATACCCTTTTGAGTTCATGGAGAGAGATGTGGGCTCCCAGCAAGCCGGATTCCTCAGTTGAGAGAAGAGTTCTTATATTTTTTTAAATGACTCAATCTAGGCCTCCTGCAGTCTAAGGCACTGCATCGTAGTGCTTGAGGCATCACTACAGACCCCGGTTCGGTCCCGAGACCGGGAGACTGGACCAGCATCGTACGGGTTAGGGAAGGGTTTGGTCAGCCGGAATGTCCTTGTCCCATCGCGCTCTAGCGACTCCTGTGGCAGGCCGGGCGCATGCACGCTGACACAGTTGCCAGCAGTATGGTGTTTCCTCCGACACATTGGGGCGGGTGGATTCCAGGGTTAAGCGAGCAGTGTGTCAAGAAGCAGTGCAGTGTTTGAGGACACATGGCTCTCGACCTTCGCCTCTCCCGAGTCCATACGGGAGTTGCAGCGATGGGACAAGACTATAAATACCAACTGGATATCACAAAATTGAGGAGAAAAATGGGGTAAATCATTATGAATTCATTCAATTCAAAATTGTTCATAGAAAGTAGGATTTTGTAGTAAGGAAACATTAAAGCTCCACCTTGTGGCTCTTTTACGAGATTCTGAAATGTGTATCTGGCAGTAACAAGCATGATGATCAGAAAGGCTTAAAACAGGGGTGTCAAACTCTTTCCACGGAGGGCCTAGTGTCTGCAGGTTTTTGGTTTTTCCTTTCAATAAAGCCCTAGACAACCAGGTGTGGGGAGTTCCTAACTAATTAGTGATGTTAATTCATCAATCAAGTACAAGGGAGGAGCGAAAACCCGCAGACACTCGGCCCTCCGTGGAATGAGTTTGACACCTGTGGCTTAAAATGTTGAATTTCCATTTTCTTGATTTAAGAAAATAGAGTAGATAATAGTATGAAATCGACTTGGGAGAATGTTTTGTGCCTGTTTAATAAAAAGAGTACTCTTTTGCTTTAGGGTTATAAGCTCACCAGGCATCAATAAGGCTGTAATCAAAGAGTATATGTTGGAGAAACTTGGTTGCCTGTGAATTGTAGTGGTCTTATTAGATTTGTACCAGATATGCCTAGAATGGCATTCCTCTCTGTCACAAACAGTGGGAATTCAGTTAAATATAACATGCTGTTCAGAGAATCAAAAAATACATGATTATATACATTTTGAGCATGCACATTAATAAAGGCAGTTCTCTTTCCATTATGGATACATTTAAGGAAAGTGATTCCACCTTCTTGGTCTTTACCAATGATGGTGACTGAGTTTATGTATCATTATGATTACATCCTTAATTTTGTTTGGGGCTGATAAAATCAGCCAGTTTATACAAATGGTTCTCTATTCTAATGCGTGTCCTTTTGGTGCAGGTGTGTTTTTGAGCATTGCTATATCCATATGGTTTCTTGCTAGAATATCAAGACAGCTGGAACATTTGCTAGCAATATTAAGGGCTTTCAAATTCCATAAGAGAATAGCTAGTGACCAACTCTCGTTATCTCTCTCAGAACAATCTTCTTGACCCTAACCAGACAGGCTTCAAGGCAGCTCACTCAACAGACCACTCGCCTCTGTGTCAGAGGCTCTCCACTCTGCCAAAGAGGGACACATTTTTGGGGGGACCAATTGTTTGTTAAAATCCATTTGCGGGGTCCTCCCGAGTGGCGCAGCGGTCTAAGGCACTGCATCGCAGTGCTTGAGGCATCACTACAGACCCGGGTTCGATCCCAAGCTGTGTCACAGCTGGCCGTGACTGGAAGACCCATGAGGCGGTGCACAATTGGCCCAGCCTCGTCCGGGTTAGGAGAGGGTTTGGCAGGCCAAGATTTCCTTGTCCCATCGCGCTCTAGCGACTCCTGTGGCGGGCCGGGAGCATGTTTCCTCCAACACATTGGTGCGGCTGGCTTCTGGGTTAAGCGGGTCGTGTTTCGGAGGACGCACGGCTCCCGACCTTTGCCTCTCCCGAGTCTGTACGGGAGTTGCAGAGATGGGACAAGACTGTAACTACCAATTGAATACCACGGAATTGGGAAGAAAAATAAAAAATAAAAATAAATGTTACAAATATGTATAATTCGCGGGCCGGGTACGGCCTGTGGGCCTGCTTTGCCCCCCCCCCTGGTCCTAGATCTATCCACTGCCTTCAAAACCATGAACCATCAGATCCTCCACCCTCTGCACATTCCTGGATTGCATCCTACCTGGTAGGTAGAATCTGTGTCTGCACCTCTCTCTCTCTCTCTCTGAAAAGGCCTGCCCGCCCCTACGGGAGGGAAGCTCCCACACAGCCCATTCAAAGCTCTTCTCTGTCCTGGCACCCCAATGGTGGAACAAGCTTCCCCCTAAAGTCAGGACAGTGGAGTCCCTGCCCATCTTTTGAAACTGTAACTCTTGGAAGTTATCTTAAATAACTTACAGCACTCCCGACACCCTCCAAAAAAAGCCACATTGCTGATAAATACTTTACTGAAGGGAAATGTACTTGATACGATTGTGATGCGTTGTCTTAAGATGAATCCACTAATTGCGTCAGCTAGAGATGGCGTGCAGGAGATTGCAAGGATTTGTCTTGTATGAAGACTACTTTGATGCTAATTAGCATATTCGAATCACAGTAAATAAAGCCTAATATATTGATAAAAGTCACATTGTCCAAGAGAAATTTTCACAGTTATCAAAACGTCACACCAGGGAAAGCCTACATGAAACACAGACCTTGTTTGAAGTGGTTCTAAAATGGGAAAAATGAATGGTGAAAAAAACTATTGGAACCATTTCTGTGTTTGACTGCTAGGTTTTATGGGTATTATGACGTGTCCACTGTGGGGCTCTATTTGGTGGGTGCTTATGTGTGTCCTATACACTGTAATACAGCTCAGATATGTCAGCCCTGGAGGCTTCAAGTAGAATCCTCAAAATAAAATATTTGTCACATGTTTCAAATACTACAGGTGTAGACTTTCCCGTGAAATGCACGAATCCTTTACAAACAATGCAGAGTTGCTCTCACAATGCCATCCAAATCATAAAGTCAAATCGCTTTTCATATCGGATAACGTAGGGAAACGTTGTGGTTTACAGCAGCAGCATGGCTGTTATGTAATTTGGGACAACTTGTTTTGCATACTATAAATCCTTATAGATCAAATACAACACTCATATCATTAGACATAGCTACAGTGTAATTTATGCCCTGATGAATGGTATCGCTTCAGCAATGATGCAAAATTGACTCCGACATTTAAAGCCATCACATACCAATAAATAAGACTTCAAGCATCCATCCAATTAATTAAATTATGGGAACATGTGTGTATGGAGGAAGAATGGTTTAATGTTACTGTACCCAACAAAAGAAGTTTAAGTTCCCTCCTCGCGTCTCGCTTGTCTCGACGAAGCTGCTTATCGATCTCGGCGTTGATTCGTTTGGACTCCTTCGCCTCCTCGCTCAGGCAACAACCCATCATGGATTCTAAAGTCATCACCGCAGTATTTAAACGCCAGACTTGAATGCGGCGCCCACACCTTACACTTAACAGCAAATAAGTGTCACAATCGCCTTTGAAAATCCGAATGGACAGTCCAAGGGTAAAAAATAAATGAGTGGTGTGGATGCAACAAATGTAGCCAGCTAGCTACGAAGTTTGGCCTCTTGAGGACGCCTTTGCGCGAGTTAGCATTGGGCAGTTACACCAAATATTTGACAGCTTGTAAGTCTCTAGTCAAGGCAGATACAACTAGCTAATATGGCCAAGTTAAACTCGATAGCACCTAGCCAGCGACAATAGCTAGCTAACTCTTCATAGTCAACAGGATAGTTAGCGTTTCAGTCCAAAAATGACCAAGATCTTTCTAACTAAATGTCGTAGTTCTCTAGCAACGACTCTTCCAACGCATTTAAATTACCGTGTGCTTACCAACCCAAGACCCGGAGACAACGGGACAAACTTGGCTGCCACATCTGTACAGTCTCATGCTATGCCTAGCCGCCCCAGAACCAAGACCATAAAATGTCGAAGTAGTGACAAAGAGCCTCTGTGAAACTGTCCATCAACTAGTTAACTAGCGGTCAAACGGCAAAACACGACGAAGATAAAAAATAGTAATACTCGCTTTATCTAGCTAGGATAGCAATCTACTGTACTGTAGCTAGCTTGTGTTGTATTTGCTAGCCGTGACCACCTAGCTAACGTTAGATAACTGGCTAAAATATATAGCTAGGCAGGCTAGCTAGCCATATATGACACTTAGCTAGCTAAAACGCCCAATTTGGCTGTTCTTCATTGTGGGATCATCCTCCAAAAATGTAGGTAGATTCAAACTAACCAAACACTTATAAAACGCTCGCTGACAACAAAAGGGGCATTGCCTTGAATGTTTCGTGCGTTTATCGCCCCTTTTAATGTTTTCCCCTTGGTAATCACGCGTCAGCCCGGGTGTGATGTACACTCACTACCTTGTTGCTGGCTACACTTGGGAGGAAAAGTCACTGACAGATCGAAAGCAAATCAAGACAGAGAATGAGGGTGGTTAATCAAAACTGAATGGGTGGGGTTTACACGCTGTCATTGCGGGCAGGTCTAAAAACTGCCAAGTTTGTTAGAGAAACCGACAAACCATAGACTTAGATAGACATCGCATATCTGTCCCATTGTGACGTCTGTGAGAGCACTGGCAGAGCCAAAGAGGTAGAGGCGAAGCGGTAATACAGCTATATGCAGACCATTAAGCAGAGCGCCTGCTTTTCGGCCCTTGGGACAATGACTCCCATTGTTAGGGCGTTGACCATCTCGTCATTATATACAGTATCTCTGGCAGCGCTATTGAGGCCATCTCAATTTTTAAGTAGCCAATTTTCTTATTTGAGTTGGCAAACCAACTGAAAGGGTACATACTGTCACTTGGAGTGTGTTGTTTGAACAGGTATAAAGCCAAGTTTGGCAATTTACCGCCACCTGCAGTTATGGAATGTTTTACTGCCATCTGCAGTTATGGAATGTTTGCTCACGAGTGTAATTCATTGGCTGATCCCGCCTGGTGATCTGTATGGAATTATGTGATCCTTCCCTAACCCATGGGAAGTCCCACCCAGTTGACTACTTCAAAATAGTGAAAGTCCTCAAAGGCTTTTTCCCATGCTAAAATGTGTTTTTGGTACTAGAGCCCTCTATCTATCTCTATGCAACAAACAATATTTCCTTTCGAAGAGTGTCAACCACAGATCCAGAAATTTGACTGGATGGACAACACCCATCTTTTGTCAAACATCTATAGCTACTCCACTGTTGCAAAAGTAGGCCACAAATGTTCCAACTTTATGGTAGGTACAATTCAACACCTGAGGAAGACAGATATGCATTGGCAACATTTTGTAGAGAATTAAAGGGATAGTACATATTGGTTTCCTTACCATGTAGGCCTAAGCACTCTATGGACAATGTAAGACAGCAATCCATGCTTTGTTTTTGTTTACCTGGCCACTGTTTTCAAATGCAGCCCAAAACCAATGCAAGCACATTTTTTCTTTCCGGTCCAAATCATCTTAAAGTGACTGACATTGGTTGTCTAGCTCAATTAAGTTAC
Source organism: Salvelinus fontinalis (assembly GCF_029448725.1). Lineage (NCBI taxonomy): Eukaryota > Metazoa > Chordata > Actinopteri > Salmoniformes > Salmonidae > Salvelinus > Salvelinus fontinalis. The sequence goes on from NC_074678.1 coordinate 33,353,873, forward strand.
TTCCTTGATGATTTGGACATGGAGCGTGGAATCAAAGCTTGGATTGCTGTCGTACCTTGTCCACAGACTGCCTACAGGGTGTAAGGAAACCAATACGTCCTTTTGTAATTTAGGTGATCTATCCCTTTAATCAGATGTATTTGTCTCATTCTCATCTGCTATCTATTTGCAGTTCTCTACTCTGTTTGTACTATCTTGCACTTACTATGCACACTCACAAGACTATACAGTTGAAGTCAGAAGTTTACATACACCTTAGCCAAATACTTTTTAACTCAGTTTTTCACAATTCCTGACATTTAATCCTTGTAAAAATTCCCTGTCTTAGGACAGTTAGGATCCCCACTTTATTTTAAGAATGTCAAATGTCAGAATAATAGTAGAGAGTGATTTATTTCAGCTTTTATTTCTTTCATCACATTCCCAGTGGGTCAGAGGTTTGCATACAATAAATTAGCATTTGGTAGCATTGCCTTTAAATTGTTTAACTTGGGTCAAACGTTTTGGGTAGCCTTCCAAAAGCTTGGGTGATTTTTGGCCCATTCCTCCTGACAGTTGGTGTAACTGAGTCAGGTATGTAGGCCTCCTTGCTCGCACACGCTTTTTCAGTTCTGCCCACAAATCTTCTATAGGATTGAGGTCAGGGCTTTGTGATGGCCCTTCCAATACCTTGACTTTGTTGTCCTTAAGCCATTTTCCCACAACTTTGGAAGTATGCTTGGGGTCATTGTCCATTTGGAAGACCCATTTGCAACCAAGGTTTAACTTCCTGGCTGATGTCTTAAGATGATGCTTCAATATATCCATATAATTTTCCTGCCTCATGATGCCATCTATTTAGTGAAGTGCACCAGTCACTCCTGCAGCAAAGCACCCCCACAACATGATGCTGCCACCCCTGTGCTTCACAGTTGGGATGGTGTTCTTCAGCTTGCAAGCATCCCCCTTTTTCCTCCAAACATAACGATGGTCATTATGGCCAAACAGTTCTATTTTTGTTTCATCAGACCAGAGGACATTTCTCCAAAAAGTACAATCTTTGTCCCCATGTGCAGTTGCAAACCGTAGTCTGGCTTTTTATGGCGGTTTAGGAGCAGTGGTTTCCTCCTTGGTGAGTGGCATTTCAGGTTATGTAGGACTCGTTTTACTGTGGATATAGATACTTTTATACCCGTTTCCTCACAAGGTCCTTTGCTGTTGTTCTGTGATTGATTTGCACTTTTTGCACCAAAGTACATTCATCTCTAGGAGACAGAACGCGTCTCCTTCCTGAGCAGTATGACGGCTGCGTGGTCCCATGGTGTTTATACTTGCGTACTATTGTTTGTACAAATGAACATGATACCTTCAGGCATTTGGAAATTGCTCCCAAGGATGAACCAGACTTGTGGAGGTCTACAATCTTTTTTCTGAGGTCTTGGCTTATTTATTTTGATTTTCCCATGATGTCAAGCAATGAGGCACTGAGTTTGCAGGTAGGCCTTGAAATACATCCACAGGTACACCCCAAATTGACTCAAATGGTGTCAATTAGCCTATCAGAAGCTTCTAAAGCCATGACATCATTTTCTGGAATTTTCCAAGCTGTTTAAAGGCACAGTCAACTTAGTGTATGTAAACTTCTGACCCACTGGAATTGTGATACAGTGAATTATAAGTGAAATAATCTGTCTGTAAACAATTGTTGGAAAAATTACTTGTGTCATGCACAAAGTAGATGTCCTAACTGACTTGCCAAAATGATAGTTTGTTAACAAGAAATGTGTGGAGTGGTTGAAAAACAAATTTTAATGACTCCAACCTAAGTGTATGTAAACTTCCGACTTCAACTGTATATACTGTACACACTCACTCACACACACTACACTGACACTCTCACACAAAACCCACACACATTCACATACACTACATACACACACTTTCACACTCATCATATGCTTCTGCTACTCTGTTCTTTATTCTTACTGTTATTATTATCTATTCTGATGCCTAGTCACTTTACCCTGCCTTTATGTACATATCTACATCAAATACCTCGTACCCCTGCACACTGATGTGGTAGTGGTATTCCCTGTATATAGCTTCAGTGTTGTGTATTTTATTACTCTTGTGTTGCTATTTTTATTTGTATTATTATTGTTAAAATCTGCATCGTTGGAAAGGGCTCATAAGCAAGCATTTCACGGTAAGGTCTACATTAGTTGTATTCGACGCATGTGACAAATAACTTTTTACTTTATTTGAAATGTTTGAAATAATCGTTTTTTTGGAAAATATTGGCTTTTCATTCAAGCAGGCAATATTCCTTACTCTGCCAGGACTGTGATGTCCATGACTGAAAATAATCACATGATGATAATGGCTTATAAATAGGCCAATCCAATCCTAATTCTGTTGTGTATTTATTTATGTTCTGTACAGTAGCCTAAAAAAAACGTGGTGCTCTACAGACTACTATATGCTGGTGGTGTATAAATATCGCAACCTTTTGTGATGGAGTTAGACGTTCAGTTCTTCATCATACAATGAACAAAAATGTAAATGCAACAATTTAAAAGATTTTACTGAATTACAGCTCATATAAGGAAATCAGTCAACTGAAATAAAATTCATTAGGCCCTAATCTATGGATTTCACATGATTGTGAATACAGATACCTACATTAAAAAAAAAGTATGGGCGTTGTTCAGAAAACCAGTCAGTATCAGGTATTACCACTATTTGCCTCATGCAGTGTGACACATCTCCGTCACATAGAGTTGACCAGGCTGTTGATTGTGGCCTGTGGAATGTTGTCCCACTCCTCTTCAATGGCTGTGTGAAGTTGCTGGATATCGGCGGGAACTGGAACACGCTGTCATACACTTCGATCCAGAGCATCTCAAACACGCTCAATGGGTGGTGGTGACATGCCTGATGAGTATGCAGGCCATGGAAGAACTGGGATATTTTCAGCTTCCAGGAATTGTGTACAGATCCCTGCGACATGGGGCCGTGCATTATCATGCTGAAACATGAAGTGATGGCGGCGGAAATGGGCCTCAGGATCTCGTCACAGTATCTCTGTGCATTCAAATTGCCATCGATAAAATGTAATTGTGTTCGTTGTCCATAGCTTATGCCTGCCCATACCATAACCTCACTGCCATCATGGGGCACTCTGTTCACAAAGTTGAAATCAGCATACCGCTACCCACACAACGGCCGTAAATCTGTCTGCCATCTGCCCGGTACATTTGAAACCAGGATTCATCCGTGAAGAACACACTTCTCTAGCATGCAAGTGGCCATCGAAGGTGAGCATTTGCCCACTGAAGTTGGTTACAATGCTGAACTGCAGTCAGGTCAAGACCCTGGTGACGATGACAAGCAGGCAGATGAGCTTCCCTGAGACGGTTTATGACAGTTTGTGCAGAAGTTCTCTGATTGTGCAAACCCACAGTTTCGTCAGCTGTCTGCGTGGCTGGTCTCAGACAATCCCGCAGGTGAAGAAGCCGGATGTGGAGGTCCTGGGCTGGCGTGGTTACACATGGTCTGCGGTTGTGAGGCCATTTGAACATACTGACAAATTCTTTAAAACGACGTTGGAGGCAGTTTATGGTAGAGAAATTAACATTCAATTCTCTGGCAACAGCTCTGGTGGACATTCCTGCAGTCAGAATGCGAGTTGCACGCTGCTTCAAAACTTGAGACATCTGTGGCGTTGTGCGACAAAACTGCACATTTTAGAGTGGCCTTTTATTGTCCACAGCACAAGGTGCACCAGTGTAATGATCATGCTGTTTAATCAGCTTCTTGATATGCCACACCTGTCAGGCGGATTGATAATCTTGGCAAGGGACAAATGCTCACTAACAGGGATGTAAACAAATTTGTTCACAACATTTGAGAGAAATAAGGTTTTTGTGTGTATGAAAAATGTATTTTATTTCAACTCATGGAACATTGTTGCGTTTATTTTTGTTCAGTATACTTTCTCTATCCGTAAGTTCAGATCCTTCTGACTCATTATTACTGATAATGGTACTCAAAACCTTATGACACCAGTGCCACTCAGTCTCCATTGCAATATTGTGTAGGAGGCAAAATAGTTATAATGGCACTCTGATGATGGCACTGATTAACTATTGCAGCTATGGGCTGGCTATGGCCCTAGTACTGCAGAGAAGTATCAATATTGTGACTGTTGTATGGCTCAGTTCTACTGAATTAATTGACATTCTGTACATTATTAGGGTATCATGCTTCCCATGTATACATGTAGTATGTGTTACGTCTGCAAACTTGTTTGAAACCATAATGAAAGTGAAACAGAGCAGTAGTTTGGCACAGGCACAGCCATGCATACAGAATACAACCACAGAGCAAATGGTACTGTAATTTTTTTATTTCACCTTTATTTAACCAGGTAGGACAGTTGAGAACAAGTTCTTATTTACAACTGCGACCTGGCCAAGATAAAGCAGAGCAGTGCGACACAAACAACACAGTTACACATAGGATAAACAAACGTACCGTCAATAACACAATAGAATACATCTATATACAGTGTGTGCAAATGTAGTAAGATTAGGGATGTAAGGCAATAAATAGGCCATAGTAGCGAAATAATTACAATTTAGCAATTAAACAATGGAGTGATAGATGTGCAGAAGATGAATGAGATACTGGGGTGCAAAGGAGCAAAAAAATAAATAACAATATGGGGATGAGGCAGTTGGGTGGGCTATTTACAGATGGGCTGTGTACTGTATGGGTGCAATGATCGGTGAGCTGCTCTGACAGCTGATGCTTAAAGTTAGTGAGGGAGATATGAGTCTCCAGCTTCAGTGATTTTTGCAATTCGTTCCTGTCATTGTCAGCAGAGAACTGGAAAGCCAACTCCTCCAAAGAGGATGACCAGTGAAATATACCTGCTGGAGCGCGTGCTACAGGTGGGTGCTGCTATGGTTACCAGTGAGCTGAGATAAGGCGGGGCTTTACCTAGCAAAGACTTATAGATGACCTGGAGCCAGTGGGTTTGGCAACGAATATGAAGCGAGGGCCAGCCAATGAGAGCATGCAGGTCACAGTGGTGGGTAGTATATGGGGCTTTGGTGACAAAACGGATGGCACTGTGACAGACTACATCCAATTTGCTGACTAGAATGTTGGAGGCTATTTTGTAAATGACATCGCCGAAGTCAAGGATCGGTAGGATAGTCAGTTTTACGAGGGTATGTTTGGCAGCATGCGTGAAGGATGCTTTGTTGTGAAATAGGAAGCCGATTCTAGATTTTATTTTGGATTGGAGATGCTTAATGTGAGTCTGGAAGGAGATTTTACAGTCTAAACAGACACCTAGGTATTTGTAGTTGTCCACATGTTCTAGGTCAGAACCGTCCAGAGTAGTGATGTTAGGCGGGCGGGTGCGGGCAACGATCAGGTGACGAGCATGCATTTAGTTTTACTTGCATATAAGAGCAGTTGGAGGCCACGGAAGGAGTGTTGTATGGCATTGAAGCTTGTTTGAAGGTTTGTTAACACAGTGTCCAAAGAAGGGCCAGAAGTATACAGAATGATGTCGTCTGCGTAGAGGTGGATCAGGGAATCACCAGCAGCAAGAACGACATCATTGATATATACAGAGAAAAGAGTCGGCCTGAGAATTGAACCCTGTGGCACCCCCATAGAGACTACCAGAGGTCCGGACAACAGGCACTCCGATTTGACACACTGAACTCTATCTGAGAAGTAGTTTGTGAACCAGGTAAGGCAGTCATTTGAGTTGAGTCTGCCGATAAGAATGCGGTGATTGACAGAGTCGAAAGCCTTGACCAGGTCGATGAAGACTGCTGCACAGTATTGTCTGTTATCGATGGCGGTTATGATATCGTTTTGGACCTTTCGAAGACTTTAGAAAGGAAGGGTAGGATAGACATAGGTCTGTATCAGTTTGTGTCTAGAGTGTCTCCCCCTTTGAAGAGGGGGATGACCGCGTCAGCTTTACAATCTTTAGGGATCTCAGAAGATACAAAGGAGAGGTTGAACGAACAGGCTAGTAATAGGGAAATTGCAACAATTGCAGCGGATAATTTTAGAAAGAGAGGGTCCAGAATACAAAGCTGATTTGTAGGGGTCCAGATTTTGCAGCTCTTTCAGAACATCAGCTATCTGAATTTGGGTGAAGGAGAAATAGGGGAGGCTTGGGCAAGTTGCTGTGGGGTGTGCAGAGGGGTAGGGGTAGGGGTAGCCAGGTGGAAAGCATGGTCAGCCGTAGAAATATGCTTATTGAAATTCTCAATTATCGTAGATTTATCAGTGGTGACAGTGTTTCCTAGCCTTAGTGCAGTGGGCATCGTGGAGAAGGTGCTCTTATTCTCCATGGACTTTACAGTGTCCCAGAACATTTGGAGTTTGTGCTACAGGATGCAAATTTCTCTTTGAAAATGATAGCCTTTGCTTTCCTAACTGCCTGTGTAAATTGGTCCCTAACTTCCCTGAAAAGTTGCATATCGCGGGGGCTATTTGATGCTAATGCAGTACGCCACAGGATATTTTTGTGCTGGTCAAGGGCAGTCAAGTCTGGAGTGAACCAAGGGCTATATCTGTTCTTAGTTCTACATTTTTTGAATGGAGTATGCATATTTAAGATGGTGAGGAAAGCACTTTTAAAGAATAACCAGGCATCCTCTACTGACTGAATGAGGTTAATATCCTTCCAGGATACCCGGGCCAGGTCGATTAGAAAGGCCTGCTCGCTGAAGTGTTTTAAGGAGCATTTGACAGTGATGAGGGGTGGTCGTTTGACCGCAGACCCATTACGGACACAGACAATGAGGCAATGATCGCTGAGATCCTGGTTGAAGACAGCAGAGGTGTATTTAGAGGGCAGGTTGGTCAGGATGATATCTATGAGGTTGCCCGTGTTTACGTATTTAGGGTTGTACCTGGTAGGTTCCTTGATAATTTGTGTGAGATTGAGGGCATCTAGCTTAGATCTTAGGACAGTCACCTAACAGTACAAATTCTGAAGATAAATGGGGGGCAAGTAATTCACATATGTTGTCCAGGGCACAGCTGGGGGCTGAGGGTGGTCTATAACAAGTGGCAACAGTGAGAGACTTATTTCTGGAAAGGTGGATTTTTAAAAGTAGAAACTCGAACTGTTTGGGTATAGACCTGGATAGTAGGACAGAACTCTGCAGGCTATCTACAGTAGATTGCAACTCCGCCTCCTTTAGCAGTTCTATCTTGACGGAAAATGTTGTAATTGGGGATGGAAATATCAGAATTTTTGGTGGCCTTCCTAAACCAGGATTCAGACACGGCTAGGACATCAGGGTTGGCGGAGTGTGCTAAAGCAGTGAATAAAGCAAACTTAGGGAGGAGGCTTCTAATGTTAACATGCATGAACCCAAGGCTTTTCCGGTTACAGAAGTCAACAAATGAGAGCGCCTGGGGACACACAAGGCCTGGGTTAACCTCTACATCACCAGAGGAACAGAGGAGGAGTAGGATTAGGGTATGGCTAAAGGCTAAAAGAACTGGTTGTCTAGTGCGTTCGGAACAGAGAGTAAAAGGAGCAGACTTCTGGGCATGGTAGGATAGATTCAGGGCATAATGCACAGACAAGGGCATGGTAGGGTGCGAGTACAGTGGAGGTAAACCTAGGCATTGGGTGACGATGAGAGAGGCTGCATCCCTGGAAGCGCCAGTTAAGCTAAGTGCGGTCTCCGCATGTGTGGGGGGTGGGGCAAGGGAGCTAACCGAGGCATGTAGAGCGGGACTAGGGGCTCTGCAGTAAAACATAACAATGAGAGCTACCCTAAACAACAGTTTACAAGGCATATTGACAGAGGGAGGCATAAAGCAATCACAGGTGTTGATTGGGAGGGGTAAGACAACAACGGGTAAACAGCTAAAAAAACAACAACGGGTAAATGGCGATGAATGGGCAGAGAGTGTCAGTTAGCTACACACAGGGCCTGAGTTCGAGGCTGGGGCCAACAGATAACAAAATGAAGTACCGTGTTAATGAACAATCCAGTAGGCATCAGCTGTGTAGCCGAGTGATCATAGGGTCCAATAAGCAGCAATGGATGAAACAGGGAGCCAGCCACTCGGCAGTCGTCGCTACGCTAGGCAAGCGGGAGACACGGCACTCAAAGAGCTAGCAGGCTGGGGCTAGTAGCTGGGTCCTCACCGACATCAACGGCGCAGAGGCCGGTTGAGAGCACATCGGCCGAAATACGTCAGCAGACCAGTCGCGATGGATCGGCGGGGCTCTGTGTCGTCAGAAGGTCTAGGCCAATTGGCAAGAGAGGTGTTGTAGTTGGTGTACTTCGTTTTCTAGCTGGGGGAATGGGCCTAGCTTGAGGCTAATTGGTGCTTGCTTCTGGACAAGGGCGATAGCCACTCGATAGCAGCGATGATCCGGTGTAATGGTCCAGAGCTTGCGGCAGGAATCCAGTGATGTAGTGGGGGGGGGGGAAGCAGTCCGATATACTCCTGGCTGATATCGCGCTGTGCAGACTGGCGGATATTATCCAGGCTATCCGGGCTAAAGCAGCTGGTGTCTGTGCTAAAGGTAAAGACTGCTAGCAGTGGCTAACAATGACTAAATAGCTAGTAGCTAATTAGCTGGCTGGCTTCTGAAGGCTAGCTTCTGATGGAGGTTCTGGTTATAAGGTCTAAAAGAAATAGCAGATCTGTACCACGTTGGGTGAGGCGGGTTGCAGGAAGGTATATTTAATTTGAAAATGGAAAAAGAGATTGAAATGTATACAAAAAAATATAAAAAAGTAGAATATTTACACGGGACAAAAACAAACACAACCAACTGCTACGCCATCTTGGAATAATACTTGATGTAGCAACGTGCATGAATGATTGATTGATTTCAGTGTGTGTCACACACACATGTCCATTATCTTTATTTGACAACAATCCTCTTACTTTTTTGCAAAGTTGAATTTACCCACTGAGCTGATTGGTGAAATGGAGCAATGCAGTTGCCACTGCTGTACACCAATAAAGTTGAGCCAGGTGACACCATGTGGACAATTAAGGTAGTTGCACGTTTTTGGGCTCTACTTAATAAAAGCATCCTTCTATTCTCACAGACAGAGGGTGTTTGGTTTCCACCATATTGCCTTTATTTAACTGGTAGTGTCAGTTCACTGATAACCTTAAAGAGGCAATCTGCATTTGCTACATCCATTTTGGGACTTTGAAATTAATGATATGTACCAATTGATTCTAGAAGAATATAACAGTACGAGCATGACTTTGTGTACAGGTGTGGTGGTGATAAGGAAGGGAAGGCTTTCCTGGTACATGGGTCCCACGGTGAGGGTGAGTGGTGCTGTGATGTGCGTAATTGTGCCGGATCCTAATGGTCGCATGTTCAGAGCCTGGACAGGAAAAGGAGAGGAGAACGGTTATGAAGTTAAGTTCAGGGAGGAGGTGGGGCCTGGTCGATGAAGTTCCCAGCGGCACCGGAGTCCACTAGAGCTGTAGAGACAACACTTGAAGGACAGCCAGTCAGTGAAATGGGAACAAGCAAGGGTTTGATGGACAACGATGGTAATGGAATACTCAGGCCTACCCTGGGAGACGGAAGGTGTGCATAATGTGGGTTGCCAGGACCGGCAACGTCGAGCGCCGGAGAGAGGGAACGGGAGTAGGCGTGACACACACACAATAGACATTTTATTAGGTACACCCATCTTTAAAAAAAAAAAAAATTGTATCTGTAATTTTAACAGGTAAGTTGGCTGAGAACACATTCTCATTTACAGCAACAACTTGGGGAGAGGGATGAATGAGCCAATTGTAAACTGGGGATTATTAGGTGACCATGATGGCCAGATTGGGAATTTAGCCAGAACACCAGGGTTAACAGCCCTACTCTTACAAGTGCCATGGGATCTTTAATGACCTCAGAGAGTCAGGACACCCATTTAACATCCCATCTGAACGACATCACCCTACACAGGGCAGTGTCACTGGGGTATTGGGATATTTTTTAGACCAGAGGAAAGAGTGCCTCCTACTGGCCCTCCAACACCACTTCCAGCAGTATCTGGTCTCCCATCCAGGGACTGACCAGAACCAACCCTGCTTAGCTTCAGAAGCAAGCCAGCAGTGGTATGCAGGGTGGTATGCTGCTGGCAATACCAAGTTGGACCAATCTTTGCCTTCAGAACAGCCTGCTCTATTAGGTTGAGGTCTGGGGACTGCGCAGGCCACTTAAGTACACTGAACTCGCTGTCATGTTCCAGGTAATGTTTGTCCAGTCTTCAATTGTCCGGTGTTGGTGATCGCATGCCCACTGGAGCCGCTTCTTCTTGTTTTTAGCTGATAGGAGTGGAACCCGGTGTGATCGTCTGCTGCAATAGCCCATCCGTGACAAGGATTGACGCGGTGTGCATTCTAGATGCCGTTCTGCACACCACTGTTGTATGCGCCATTACTTGCCTGTTTGAGGCCCGCCTGTTAGCTTGCACAATTCTTGCCATTGTCCTTCGACCTCTCTCATCAACTAGCTGTTTTTGCCCACAGGAATTTCGCTGATTGGATGTTTTTTGTTTGTCGCACCATTCTCTGTAAACCCTTTTAGTGGGTTTACAGAGAAAAAAGCCCAGGAGAACTGCCGTTTCTACGATACTGGATCCGGCGCGCCTGGCACCGACGATCATACCACACTCAAAGTTGCTTAGGTCACTTGTTTTGCCTATTCTAACGTTCAATCGAACAGCAACTCAATGCCTCAATGCCTGTCTGCCTGCTTTATATAGCAAGCCACGTGACTCAGTATTACATTTGAAATAAAAATGCTAATATCCGTTTAAAATCCATGAATGCATTTTTATTGTTTTCACAAAATAATATTATGCCTTGACGTAAATCACGTAACCTCATTCTGTCGTCATTAATCTCCTCACCTGTTATTATAGTCTGTGTGGGTGAACTCCACTCAATACAGGGGCGGGCAGAGGGCAACAAAGCAAAGTTGAACCTCAGATAATCTGCAGTAGTAGGGTAGGGTATGGCGCTATACAATAGCAACATAGATTGCAGACAGAGGCAAGTGCAAAATCCATGAAATTGAAATAACAGATTACAATTGTTCTGTGATGAATCCTTTATAATGCCTTGTTTTATGGGACATATTGGCTACCTCATTCCAATTTCCACAGATAGGGAGGATAGGTTGGGTAGCTCCCCTGGGCCGTAGCTCATACTGCCTGAGCTGAGTTCCCTCTGGAGTTGCTTCTTCCGTGCACTCTTTCCTGCCTTTTGGGTTATCACAATTGGCACCTCATTTCTTGTATTTTGCAGAAAGAAGGGGACTTTCCTGTTACCGTCAGTCCCCACCCCCTCACCACATCTCTCTTACTCCCCCTCCCTTTCTCAGCAGTGGCTCACCTCACCTTGTTCCCATGGCAACGTGGAGCTCAGGCAATCCTAATATCTGAGACCTAGTGAAGATCCCTGTGTAAAACCGGTTCTGCCTGCTGAGACAAAAGATTGACATACAGAACGCTGGCGGGAGGAGTAACAAATAACTTACCTGTTATGCCATTCATCTCACAACAAAAACACTTTTAGAATGATTAATCTATGTCTATTGACACTTGTGAGTTATGAAATATTAGTTTGGTATAGCAAAAGTATGAGTAACTTACTCCACAAGTCTGAAAGGATGGTTATACATCCCTGACAGATGAGGAAGGGACTTTTTCCATTCACTTCATACATTTAACATTCTCATGGGACTGTGGCAGACTGAGTGAGGGATGAAGCTCAGTCGAAACTTTATCTGCAGTGAGGTAGTCCATGTCACTCAAGGCGCATTCCATTGACTGAGAGGTGTTTTCACCAAGCTACATACCCTGCATATTCTACCCGAACACGTACTGTAGTAGACTTAAACAAGGATCTGCTTATGTTTGAGACAAACTGTTATTGAAACCGGGAAATACTCTGCTGTGCTTCAACGAAACGTTCATACAGTTAAACAAAATATTATAGGAACACGGGGAGAATGGATCACGCGCAACGAAAGTCTGATGTATTTGCTTTACATGGGGTGTGACACATTGAAGGTAAATAATTTTGATAAAAATAAATACTACTTATTTGTTTTTAATAACTTCTTTGTTTGTTCATGACCGGCATTTTCATGGTTTTCTGACGGAAAAGTCCCCTAATTGTGATTTAATTACCATTAATAAAAAAGGCTATCAAAAAGTCGAGTAAAATGATTCTGTCAGCCATTTGTGTTCTTGACACTAATTTGTCTTTCAATGGTATAAAGAACCAGTAAAATGTGTCGGTGCAATTATTGGACATTATGCAATGATCACGTTTTTGATTCTGAAAAAAAATACACACTGCTCGGGAAATGTATGCTGTGCTTTGTCTGCCAACATCAAAATACCTACTTTAAAAACATAGGCTAATTCTAAAAAAAACTTTCTGAGAAGTACAGTATTGCTAAGCATGAGATGTATATTATACTAATGTATAAACAATTCTACCTTTTTGAGTGAGTTCGACATGGCGTGCTGGAAATGGTGCCGTCGGACCTGGGTTTGTTGCCTGGACGATGAAGAGAGGAGAACCATTGCTATCGACAAGGAGATCCAGAGGATTCTCCGACAGCAGAAGAACAGAGAACGCAAAGAAATCAAAGTTCTTTTACTCGGTCAGTAGCTCCATCTTCTGTCTTCCGACTTGAAATGCATTAGGCTATGTTTATTATAGCCTACACACATTTAGTTTTTTCTTCCTTCACTCTTGGGCTTAATAACTTATTTTTATTGAATAGCAACAGACAAAAATCCATATGGAATATAAGCCGTCTGAAAGTGTCCAGAATGGGCAATGACTGACTTTTCACCCATTTAAACCAACAATGAGAACAACAAAATGATGCATTCAACAACAAAAACAAATATCTTTGAGAAAGATGCAAAGCCAAAAACGAACATTCATATTTTGAGAAAGATGCAATGCCATTTATTATTTTATGACACCTGGACTGGGAGTGTAACATTTAGCAGGTGAGGAATGCATGAGGTATACACCTCTCTAAGTCTAGGGCCTATTTTCTGCCATTACTAAGGAAAGACAAATATGTTAAGCATGTGTTGACATGTTAACATTTGAAGAACGAGATAGATGGGGTCATGAAATTTCTGTACAAAATAGCCTACTCCGTCAAATAAAAACTCAATAATTTGACGAAAGGGAAATAAAAGGGGGTATGAGGCACAATAAGAGGCACTCTGGTCTAAAAAAAAAAAGATCTGAATGCGCCAGTGCAGTGATTGGGGGCATTGCACTATGTAGGGTGCCGTCTTTCGAATGGGACGTTAAACGGGTGACCTGACGCTCTGTGGTCACTAAAAGATCCCATAGCACTTATCGTAAGAGTAGGGGTGTTGACCCCGGTGTCCTGGCTAAATTCCCAGCTGGCCCTCAGAAGCGGGGAGCCCAGCCAACAGCGAGTTTCAGTAGTCCAGACAGGAGATGACAAGAGCCCGGATTAGGACCTGTGCCGCTTCCTGTGTGAGGTAGGGTCATACCTTACGGATGTTGTAGAGCATGAATCTGCAGGAGCGAGTCACTGCTTTGATGTTTGCAGAGAATAACAGGGTGTTGTCCAGGGTCACGCCAAGGTTCTTTGCACTCTGGGAGGGTGACACTGTGGAGTTGCCAACCGTGATGGAGTGGTCTTTGAGCGGGCAGGCCTTCCCGTGGGAGGAGGGCAGCCCTGATGTTGAGCTTAAGGTGAATGATTGATTTAATTTATTTGACAGTTTGTAAAATCCAAACATAAGGGCGCTCCAGCAGGTGACTCCTCCACATACAATTTAAGAAAATCATCAAGGATAACACAATAAAGCTTAACAGATTATTTCCATTGTGGTGGTGGGCTGACATCCAAGCTGAGATATCTGCCAGACACGCAGAGATGTGTGTCACCCCCCTGGGTGTCAGAAGGGGGAAGCAGAAAAGTAGTTGAGTGTCATCTGCATAGCAATGATAGGAGAGACCATGTGAGGATATGATAGAGCCGAGTGACTTGGTGTACAGAGAGAAGAGGAGAGGGCCTAGAACCGAGCCCTGGGGGACACTAGTAGTGAGAGTGCATGGTGCAGACACAGATCCCCAGCTTCCAATTGGCTCATTCATCCCCCCTCCTCTCGCCTGTAACTACTCCACTGATTGTTGTTGTAAATGAGAATGTGTTCTCAGTCAACTTACCTTGTAAAATAACAGTAAAAAATGGTAAGATGCAGGACAGGACAAGTCAAATGTGTGTAATAACTGTGTCATAACCAATTAATTACAATAAACTATCCTGACTTGATGGTGGCCTACATCTGTCAAACCTGTCAACTTCTTGAAAGTTTTACTTTAAGGTTAACTATGCATTCCTCTGAGGCTTTTACCTGAGGACTGTATCCTCTCATAGTAGGTTTTCACTAGGCAGATGGCTGGTATCGCTTGAAAGCATGTATGAGGTTTTGATGAGTTGCCGAATGCTCATTGTGTAATGCTGTCTCTGTCTCTGATCAACACTTATTGTAACATTGCATTGTTTATTAACATTTTTAAAACATCCTCTGAGAATTGCTCTCCTCTCTGACTCTCCTCTGGGCTATGTGTCCTCAGGCACAGGGGAGAGTGGGAAAACCACCTTCATCAGACAGATGAGGATCATCCATGGAAGTGGCTTCTCTGAAGAGGAAAGACGGGACTTCGCCAAGCTCATCTACCAGAACATCTTCACGGCTGTGAAAGCTATGACCCGGGCCATGATCACCCTCAGACTGCCCTATGCCTACCCAGAGAATGAGGTCAGGGTCTGGTGGCATACCGTACATACTGTTCAATCAAACTGACCTTTAACCATTAGTGAAAGGCAACCTCTGTAGCATATATTTACCAAAACAAAACACATTATACACATGTTGTTTCTGTGTTTTTGATTGGAGAGGCTTTCAGAGATTTTTCTTTGACGCCTGTGGATCAGACATTAGAGCCAATTAAAGCCTCTCTTTCTGCCTTCAGATGTATGCCAGGTGGATGCAGGATGTGGACACAGTGCAGGTCACCCAGCTGGACCGTGGCTTTGTGGACGCTATCCGCCATCTCTGGGCCGACCCAGGCCTCCGGGTCTGCTACAGCCGCCGCAGCGAGTATCAGTTGCTGGACTCCACAGAGTAGTGAGTACCACCAGTCTCTCTCTCCATCTCTCTCTCTCTATCTCTCTGTCTTTATCTATGTCTTTATCTCTGTCTCTATATCTCTGTCTTTATTTCTATCTCTCTCGCTCTCTGTCTATCTCAGTTTTTATCTCTATCTCTCTCTCTCGCTCTCTGTCTTTATCTCTGTCTCCGTGGAACATATTTACTAAGCATTTGCCCCAAGTAAAATATTTGCAAGGTTTGCACCTGTTTTTTCAGTAGATGTTTTTTCCTTCCTTGGTAAAATGTAAGTATGTAAATATGAAATGTTATACTTGAATAATCAAAAACAATGAAATATACAACCTTAGGGACAACCCTTTGTCCCCATTGTACAGCACTGTACATTGTACACTGTCCTTATCAACTGCAAAATCCATAATGTCCATTAGAGGGGGCTAGTTCACAAATAAATACACATCAAGATCTCAGCCATGTTGAAGCCACAAAACAACCATCTTATCAGGCACCATTCATTTGATTTCATGTTATAAAATACACAGCCACAATGAGGATCGTTTCTCACTTTCCACCCATTCTTGAAAGCTATCCAATAGTAAAGTTTAGTTTCCTTTTAGAATGAATTTACTAATTAAGTTCAAATGTAATACATTTCTATAAAGTCAACAAGTTGACATCAGAGTAGCTAATGCCTCACATTACAGAAAATGAATGGAAACGACTCATTTCAATCACTGCAATACTGCTGGACTGCTATGTGTTCCTCCCGTATCTGTCCATACCTGTCTCGCCCTTGTGTCCTCTCTCTCCTTCTCTCTGCTCTCTCAGTATTTACTCAGCTAGCTCTGCGTCAGTATAGCAGCATAATAAGAAACATGCACATAGTCAGTCAACATCCAATTAATGACAGGGTGTATCAACAAAAGCCATGAAAACAATAATCCCAACACGATGGTAAAGACTCCATTTCCCTTTGTTTAATTTCCCAGCTCAATTCATTCTGCAAAACTACATTTGTGTTGATTGTTGTTGTATACAGTTCATATTACATGTATCATGTAAAGAACATGATAGATAGAATGAACTTGCTACTGTCATTGTCATTACCACGGGCAATTGAATTATTTCACAATTTTAACATGCTCTCTCGCTCTCTCTTTCTCTCTGTTTTTTTGCTCTCTCTTTTTCCCTCTCTCTCTCTTTCTGTCTTTCTGTTCTTTTCAGTTACATGACCAATCTGGACCGCATATCTGCCCCAAACTACATCCCCACTGCTCAGGACGTGCTGCGGGTACGATTCCCCACCACCGGCATCCATGACTACTCCTTCACCGTAAAGACCATCACACTCAGGTGGCCACACTCTCACTCATATCACTCACCCAGGACTCACCCAGATCTCAAGGGAACTAATGGAACAGCATTGCTGCTGATTAAATTGTGGACTACATAGAGTTGGTAAATTTAGACAAAAAGTCATATCACTATATATTGACCCATTTTGCTCAATAATGACAAATCCACGATATTTACAGTGCATTTGGAAGGTATTCAGACCCTTTGACTTTGTCCACATTTTGTTACGTTACAGCCTTTTTCTAAGAATGAATTCAACTGTTTTTTTCCCTCATCAATCTACACACAATAAAGGCAAAGCAAAACCAGGTTTTTAGAAATGTTTAGAAATGCATTAAAAATTGTAAAAATAGAAATTTCACACTTACATAAGTATTCACACTCTTTACTCAGTACTTTGTTGAAGCACCTTTGGCAGCGATTACATCCTCGAGTCTTCTTGGGTGTGACGCTACAAGCTTGCCACACCTGTATTTGGGGAGTTCTTCTCTGCAGATCCTCTCAAGCTTTTGACAGGTTGGATGGGGAGCGTCGCTGCACAGCTATTTTCAGGTCTCTCCAGTGATGTTCAATCGGGTTCAAGTCCAGGCTCTGGCTGAGCCACTCAAAGACATTCAGAGACTTGTCCCGAAGCCACGCCTGCTTGGTCTTGGCTGTATGCTTAGGGTCGTTGTTGTGTTGGAGGGTGAACCTTCACCCCAGTCTGAGGTCCTGAGCCCTCTGGAGCAGGTTTTCATCAAGGATCTCTCTGCACTTTGCTCCGCTCATCTTTCCCTTCGACACTGACTAGTCTCCCTGCCGCTGAAAAACATCCTCACTGCATGATGCTGCCACCACCATGCTTCACCGTAGGGATGGTGGCAGGTGTCCTCCAGACGTGACACTTGGCATTCAGGTCAAAGAGTTCACTCTTGGTTTCATCAGACCAGATAAACTTCTAGCTGGCTGTCATATGCCTTTTACTGAGGAGTGGCTTCCGTCTGGCCACCCTACCATAAATGTCTGATTGGTGGAATGCTGCAGAGATGGTTGTCCTTCTGGAAGGTTCCCCCATCTCCACAGAGAAACTCTGGAGCACTGTCAGAGTGACCGTCGGGTTCTTTGTCACCTCCCTGACCAAGGCCTTTTCCCCCCAATTGCTCAGTTTGGCCGGGCGGCCAGCTCTGGAAAAGTATTGGTGGTTCCAAACTTCCATTTAAGAAAGAGGGAGGCCACTGTGTTCTTGGGGACCTTCAATGCTGGAGCCATTTTTTGGGACCCTTCCCCAGATCCTCCTCGACACAATCCTGTCTCGGAGCTCTACGGACAATTCCTTCGACCTCATGGCTTGGTTTTTGCTCTGACTGTGGGTCAACTGTGGGACCTTATATAGACAGGTTTGTGCCTTTCCAAATCATGTCCAATCAATTGAATTTACCACAGCTGGACTCCAATCAAGTTGTAGAAACATCTCAAGGATGATCAATGGACACAGGATGCACCTGATCTCAATTTCGAGTCTCAGAGAAAAGAGTCTGAATACGTATGTACACAAACGTCCTGCACGGTGTTGGGCTGTAAGCATAACCCCCACCTGTGGACGTCGGGCTCTCATACCACCCTCATGGAGTCTGTTTCTGACCGTTTGAGCAGACACATGCACATTTGTGGCCTGCTGGAGGTCATTTTGCAGGGGGTAGCAGTCCTGCTGCTGGGTTGTTGCCCTCCTACGGCCTCCTCCATGTCTCCTGATGTACTGGCCTGTCTCCTGGTAGTGCCTCCATGCTCTGGACACTACGCTGACAGACACAGCAAACCTTCTTGCCACAGCTCGCATTGATGTGCCATCCTGGATGAGCTGCACTACCTGAGTCACTTGTGTGGGTTGTAGACTCCGTCTCATGCTACCACTAGAGTGAAAGCACCGCCAGCATTCAAAAGGGACCAAAACATCAGTCAGGAAGCATAGGAACTGAGAAGTGGTCTGTGGGCACCACTTGCAGAACCACTCCTTTATTGGGGGTGTCTTGCTAATTGCCTATAATTTCCACCTTTTGTCTATTCCATCTGCACAACAGCATGTGAAATTTATTGTCAATCAGTGTTGCTTCCTAAGTGGACAGTTTGATTTCACAGAAGTATGATTGACTTGGAGTTACATTGTGTTGTTTAAGTGTTCCCTTTATTCTTTTGAGCAGTGTATTTTTTTTTTACTGCACAGTTACTTTCCATTAGTGGCAGGGCTCTAGACTTACTTCTTCCAGTGCCATTAAAGAAAATAAAGAAGTTTAATATTTTATCAAACATGTTAAGGGAATTCATGGTTGATATTCTGTGCAACATGTCAAAATAGCATCCAGAATGATGCATTTTTGTGCATATTGGCCTTTAGGCTATAGCCTATTTTACATAATTAACCTGAGGAAGTGGAAACTCAAAATACCTTAAATAAATAGCTAATTCTGAATATGATATCGTTATTAGATAGTCATGTAATTGATTAAGCTTTTATAGGCTACTTGATCTATTCAATACTGAAAATGCAACATACTCCGTTTGTAAAGTGCTATAATTTCCTCAATATTGAGAGTTGAGAAATAATTGTTATACTCACAGAAAGCGGAGTTTCCCCTCTATTTAACTACATTTACTGTAGTTGTTTTAAAAACGTTGTTTTCCCCCGCAACTACATTTAAATGTTGCTCAACAGTCATATATCCATGTGCTTGTCAGAATGCTCACTCTGTGAGCAAAGGTGGGAGTGGAACTGAGAGCCAGCATCGGCAGATAGGAATAGAGCAGATACTTTCATTGCAGGAAGCACATTAATGTACATTACTGTTGACCAAATAATGGTTTTGAGAACCCAAAAATCTGCAGGAACATTGTATTGCCTAATCACGAAAGTTACCACATAAGCAAAATTGCTTCAGTAAGAGGAGGGCAGTGTCGGTGACGGTTATTTTTCAGTTTATCGTCCCAGCTCTAGGAGTAGACTATAGGCTTGCTTACAGAGATATTGTCTGACTCGACCCTTGGCTGCTTTGGGCACGGTGTAATTACAATCACATACAATCACAATTGGCATTATACAGAAAACTTCCTGAGAACTCACTCATTTATTTTTGTGCTTTTGAACATGTCCATGCAATTGTTTCTTAAGAGACCTTTGTATTATTAACATGAATGTTCCAGCTATGTTCAGGTGTGGCGTTTTTCTCCTCTGTTGTGAAAGGTTGGACTGTAATTTGTCTCTGTAATCGGGCAGGCAGGATACAGTGGGATAGAAATGGTGAGGTATCAATTACGGCCTTTTTTAGAGCCAAATGCTCTGTGAGGCTCATTTGCATGGGGACTTGGAAACTGAACCAGGTTTGATGTGTGACAGCAGGAGAGAGAAGAGAGGAGTCTGGGTATAAACCGGGGGATATGACAGCCTCTCTCACAGTGTTAGCTACACCTCTATAGAGTACAGACACTCCTAGCTCATTAACAACTCTGACCAGCTGCCTCGCCAAGACAAGGCCCCTGCCATGCGTGGCATCACAAACACCTTATTGATTAAAGGGCACAACAGTGTGTGTGTGTGTGTGTGTGGGGGTGTGTGGGGGTGTGTGTGTGTGTGTGTGTGTGTGTGTGTGTGTGTGTGTGTGTGTGTGTGTGTGTGTGTGTGTGTGTGTGTGTGTGTGTGTGTGTGTGTGTGTGTGTGTGTGTGTGTGTGTGTGTTAAAAGATGCTCTAATATGTGTTTTATCATTTTCTCTCTCTCTCCGGGTAGGATTGTGGATGTGGGTGGACAGAAGTCAGAGAGGAGAAAGTGGATCCATTGTTTTCAGGATGTGACGTCCCTCATTTTCCTGGCTTCCCTCAGCGAGTACGACCAGGTCCTGGAGGAGAGAGAGACTGATGTGAGCACCTGTCTGTCTGTCTATCTATCTGTCGGGCTGGCTGGCTGGCTTGTCTGTCTGGCTTGTCTGGCTGGCCTGTCTGTCTTGCCTGTCTGTCTTTCTTTCTTTCTGTCTGTCTTTCAGTCAGTCAAGTCAGTCAAACAGTCAGTCAGTTTATCTGTTTGTCCTCTGTGTCGTCCTTGGCCTTCAATGTAAGTCAAGATTCTCTCCAGAGTTTTTCCTGGCCATGGCCAACAGGTCTTACTGTTGCCTATCAAAACCTGCTGCCTTACCACAATCTCTTCAAACCTCCGTCCTGACCGCAATCTCTTCAACCCTCCCTCCTGACCGCAATCTCTTCAACCCTCCCTCCTGACCGCAATCTCTTCAACCCTCCCTCCTGACCGCAATCTCTTCAACCCTCCCTCCTGACCGCAATCTCTTCAACCCTCCCTTCTGACCGCAATCTCTTCAACCCTCCCTCCTGACCGCAATCTCTTCAACCCTCCCTCCTGACCGCAATCTCTTCAACCCTCCGCCCTGACCGCAATCTCTCCAAACTCCTTCCTGACCGCAATCTCTTCAACCCTCCCTCCTGACCACAATCTCTCCAAACTCCCTCCTGACCGCAATCTCTTCAGCCCTCCCTCCTGACCGCAATCTCTTCAACCCTCCCTCCTGACCAAGGCTCACTAAGCCGCTTATCTTTCCTGGACACTTTTTAGTCTCCCTCTAAATTCATCAACCTCCCCCTTCACTCCCTCTCCCCTTCTCTCCCTCCCCTCTCCCCCTCATTCCCCCTCGCCCCCAGCAGAAGCGTATGGATGAGAGCTTGGCTTTGTTCTACACCACCATCCACTCCCCCTGGTTCCTCAACACCTCCATCATCCTCTTTCTCAACAAGACAGATATCCTGGCTGACAAGATCCAGGCATCCGACCTGCAGAAGTACTTCCCAGGGTTCACAGGTAGCTCCACACACACACACACACACACACACACACGCACACACACGCACACACACACACACACACACACACACACACACACACACACACACACACACACACACACTCACACACACACACTCTCTCACACACACACTCACAAACACTGTCGCTCACCTCACACACACACACACACATACACACTCTCACAAACACTATCTCTCACACACACTCACACACACACACACTCTCACAAAAACTCTTTCACACATACACACACACACTCACAAATACACACACAAACACACACACACACTCTCTCTCTCTCTCTCTCTCTCTCTCTCTCTCTCTCTCTCTCTCTCTCTCTCTCTCTCTCTCTCTCTCTCTCTCTCTCTCACACACACACACTTTCACACTCTCACAAAAACTCTTTCACACACACACACACACACACACACACACACACATCCCCTCACATTGAGCTGGTAGATAATAGGCAGTGTGATGATGGATGTAAACCTATCGAGCCATACTCTTTGGTGTTTCATTTTTCTTTCTAAAACCATTAGAGATGTAGCTAACTGTTGCTACTGGTTGAAATAACAAAGACCTCATTTTAGAAAGTAATTTAAAACCTAGTGAGGTTTCCATTTCTTAGGGTGAGCTCTCACATGAATACATAACCATACTGGCTATAGCAAAACCAGTAAACATAATGTTTTTTGAGTACCATTTATTCTTGTTTCAGCAAACGTTGAATGTGTGATTGATTTCATGTTACTTCAGGTGTATGTCGTGGGTACGTAGTTTACTAACACTGTGCCTACACTGATGTGGAAGGAAGGTATCAGAGCCTCTCTAGAGCTTCCCCACCTACCTACACATCAGCTCCGCGCACCCCGTCTCCCCCGGCCTGTTGCTCATGGCAACCATAAATACCCTGCTCTTTGCATCACTAAGCTATCACTCCAGGCATCTGTGGCGGGGGGTTGGGGAGACATTGTTCTTTCCTTCATAAAGTCTGAAATTATTAGTATAGATTCATTCATATTGGCCGTTCGATGAACAGTTGCCATTTAAACGTTTTGCTAAATGGTAACATTGTGTGATGGCTGCAATACTACATGAAAATCATTCAATATGTTCGATCCATTGCTTGTCATTTTTGTTTCTAATGGCCTCCCATTTTTCTCTAACATATTCTCATATCTCCTGACCTTTTCTCTCCCTTCTCTCACTCTCCTCCTTTGCTGTGGTTGTCTCCATCTCTTTCCTGTCCCTTGTCCTCCTCACCCCACACATGAAGGAAAGCGACGTGATGCTCAGGATGCT
Source organism: Salvelinus fontinalis (assembly GCF_029448725.1). Lineage (NCBI taxonomy): Eukaryota > Metazoa > Chordata > Actinopteri > Salmoniformes > Salmonidae > Salvelinus > Salvelinus fontinalis. The sequence continues at coordinate 33,376,579 of NC_074678.1, forward strand.
ATGAAGTACATCCAGAAGATGTATGAGCAGCAGGCTCACAGCCGGGACAAGAAGGAAGATAGCAAGACGCTGTACCCCCACTTCACCTGCGCCACCGACACAAACAACATCCGCAAAGTGTTCAGTGACGTCAAGGACACGGTGCTCCTCAAGTCTCTCATGGAGTTTGGGGTGATCTGAGGGCCTGGGGACCCGCCTACCAATGGGGCCACACTCAACCAACAACCACTCAGGGCAGAAGAGGCTCTCCCTCCATCCCTCCCTTGCTCAGTTTTCTCCTCTCTCTCAATCTCAGCTCCAGTGGGGATGCTCTCTGGCCAAACCTTCTTATTGCAGGAAGGAATCTCTACCTGGAGAGCAGAACAGAATGGAGTGACTCTTATTACTCCTGTATCACGAACATGTTTTAAACACACACACACACTCTGGTTGTTATTTTATAATGTTGTTTGTAAGGGCTTGGAGATGCAGTGGCTCTACCAGTGATGGAAACTGGACTAGAGATGTCATGAAGTGCTGTGTCTCCATTATGTGAGTGATGACTTTAGCTGGTGGAGAGGAGAACTCTATAGCCCCTCTATATCTCTACCACAACCCTGTTGATAGAAAATGCCTCTGCTCTAGAGATCACTACAGAAGATTCCACTCTATCTGTGTGTTGAATTAACACTACTGTACACATGCGTTGTAGCCATTACATAACCAGTTCACACCTATGAGAAGTAGCCACCACTGAAGGCTGTGTAACATTTTGTGTTTGGTTGGTCTTTTAATTGGTTTGCTTGGTTGACACCCGTATATTTTGCCGCTGAGTCTCAGGTGTAGATGTGATGCAGGCGAGAAATGTGGGAGTTGAGGCGTTTACTACAGCTGTGATCGATAAGGTGTCAGAAATCACTTGATGTCATAACGGGTTCCCCTGATACAGTATGTTATGGAATGCAATGCTGTACTGTACACTGTTAGGATTCTTGGTTTGGTTTTTGGTGGATGCTTTTGTTTAGTCTCTTCCCCTAATGTGCCTGCCTTACGACCAGTCACTACCTGCTATACATTGAGTTCATATGGGAACAACAACGCCGGTGAATGTATACATTAACTAACAAATGAGAGTGCTTAAGAGCAGCAGCCAAGTACAGGGTTATTACTAGCTGGCAGGCATGCTGCTGTTAAAGCTGAAATGTATTAAAAGATCTCATTAAATTCCTAGGACCCTGTTAGGACTGCTATTAGGTGGCTCAGAGAGGCCAGTTAAAACGAACGCCTGGCATCGCGGGTGGTTCAAGTCTTGCCACTGTCTGATAGCTCTAAAAATCAACATGCAGTTATGATGTGAATGTTTGTAGGCTTTAGGCTACGGTAGGGCTTTGATTTGAGCAGTGGAGTTTTTTGGGCTTCGCTGCAGAGTGGCATCAAAGGTTACACAGCAAAACAAGGATTTAATCATTGTGTCAAGACTATCAACAACAACTCATTATTCATAGTTGGCTTGCCCTTTTACTCTGGTCCCCTATCAATATTTATGTTCCGTCAATATTTAGTTTAGCAGGCTCAGGCTGTGCTCAACTTGTTTCATGTTCAGTAGCATTTTATATTGGATTCTATATTGGTTTAATTTAAGCGATATGGCCTCTATAAATATGAGTGAGTGGAGCAGGATGGAGTCTGTCAGATAATACAGGCGATAATATTCTGACCTGTGTGCGTCACTAAAGCAGATGATGAGTGTGTCAGTGGAAAAGGACTTCAAAGTCAGATTAAAACCTCTTCCATTAAATTGAAGTCAGTAATTACAAATTGCAGGCATGGATCATACAATATGCATCGAATTTATTAAGGTTTGAGAAGATTGCTTTGCTGCAGTGTGAAGAATGTGTTTGTTTTTTACAAAAAAAATTGGGGGGGTAAAGGACTATATATAAATATAATATATATATATTTCCTTGTAGAACTGAACATAGGCTCTGCTACCTGATGTGAGGAATTATTAATTGTATTCAGCTTATTTTGTTATATTAGACCACCTCATTAACAGATAGTGTGACAGGAGGTGATGCACTGTATATATTACAGACTAACATTGGGAGAACTCTTATTTGGTGCAAATATTTTGTATAGATTTGGGAGGAATTTGGGGAAATATTTTCTAATTGAAGTTATGTTTTGAAAAAGATTCTGTTTATGTTGTGTGTTTATGTTTTTCTTCAGGCTATGGTACTTATTGGAAATATACACTTGTGTAAACGTGTGTAGTGCTGCATAGCTTGTCTTGTTGATATACTCTAGCTTCCTCTCTCAGCACTCCAAGGAAGAGTGGCTTAGCTTGCCTTGCTTTGGCTGCTGTTTTCATCCTCTGTTCTTCAAATAGTCATATAGGATCTTTAACCTGCTGTTTATCATTTCAATAAACCCCTGTGTGTGCTTATAGAGAACCAGAGAACCTGCAAGGACAGGAGTGTGGGTCAACAAACAGACAGTTGACTTTGGCAAAAGAACTCAGGACCTCAGCCATGAAAGCGAGCTTGTCTGTTAGTAGATTTCATGAAGGAGGAAATTAGCACTTGTTTTTATATATTTTACGGCACACACTGATTGTAGCCGTATCTTATGTTCTTCAATGTCCCATTGTTATTATCTGCTTCTCTCGATGGTTGCTTACGTACTGCAATAGTGCAAGTCTGCCACTAAAACAAAAAGTCCCCACGGATGGAAAGTCTTATGACTACTTATGTAACGCGTATCAGAGTTCTGATTTGTTATTGTAACACCACTATACAATGTCACAACAATACCATGGTAAATAAGCCTGGGGCACAGACACAGTATCTATGTACACACATAACCAAATAATGTATCACTATATACAGTGTACTCGGAAAGTATTCAGACCACTTGACTTTTTCCACATTTTGCTACGTTACAGCCTTATTCTAAAATTGATCAAATAAACAATGTCTCTCATCAAGCTACACAAAGTACCCCATAATGACAAAGCGAAAACAGGTTTTTAGAAATGTTTGCAAAAAATAAATACAAAAATAACAGAAATACCTTATTTACGTAAGTATTCAGACCCTTTGCTCTAGGACTCGAAATTGAGCTCAGATGCATCCTGATTCCATTGATCATCCTTGAGATGTTTCTACAACTTGATTGGAGTCCACCTGGGGTAAATTCAATTAATTAGACATGATTTGGAGAGGCACAAACCTGTCTTATAAGGTCCCATAGTTGACAGTGCATGTCAGAGCAAAAACCAAGCCATGAGGTCGAAGGAATTGTCCGTAGAGATCCGAGACAGGATTGTGTTGAGGCACAGATCTGGTGAAGGGTACCACAACATTTCTGCAGCATTGAAGGTCCTCAAGAACATAGTGGCCTCCATCATTCTTAAATGGAAGAAGTTTGGAACCAGCAAGACTCTTCTTAGAGCTGGCCGCCCAGCCAAACTGAGCAATTCGGGAGAAGGGCCTTGGTCAGGGAGGTGACCAAGAACCCAATGGTCACTCTGACTGAGCTCCAGAGTTCCTCTGTGGAGATGGGAGAACCTTTCAGAAGGACAACCATCTCTGCAGCACTCCACCAATCAGAACTTTATGGTGGCCAGACGGAAGCCACTCCTCAGTAAAAGGCACATGACAGCCAGCTTGGAGTTTGCCAGAAGGCACCTAAAGACTCTCAGACAATGAGGAACAAGATTCTCTGGTATGATGAAACCAAGAGTGAACTCTTTGGCCTGAAACCTGGCACCATCCTTACGGTGAAGCATGGTGGTGGCAGCATCATGCTGTGGGGATGTTTTTCAGCGGCAGAGAGACTAGTCAGGGTTGAGGGAAAGATGAACGGAGTAAAGTACAGAGAGATCCTTGATGAAAACCTGCTCCAGAGCGCCCAGGACCTCAGACTGGGATGAAGGATCACCTTCCAACAGGACAACGACCCTAAGCACACATCCTAGACAACACAGGAGTGGCTTCGGGACACATCTCTGAATGTCCTTGAGTGACCCAGCCCGAGCCCGGACTTGAATAGGATCGAACATCTCTGGAGAGACCTGAAAATAGCTGTGCAGCGGCGCTCCCCATACAACCTGACAGAGCTTGAGAGGATCTGCAGAGAAAAATTGGAGAAACTCCCCAGATACAGGTGTGCAAGCTTGTAGCGTCATACCCAAGAAGACTCGAGGCTGTAATTGCTGCCAAAGGTGCGTTTTTTTATAATTCTTTTGCTTTGTCATTATGGGGTATTGTGTGTAGATTAAGGAGGGAAAAACACGATTTAATACATTTTAGAATAAGGCTGTAATGTAATAAAATGTGGAAAAAGTCAAGGGGTCTGAAAACTTTCCGAATGCACTGTATTCACATAAGCACATCAGAATAAAAATACGTGAAACACACACACTCCGGCTGGTGATGGCACTGTTACAGGCGTGTGACGCAATGTCCCTGGTGACTGCCATTCTCACTCAGACAAGTTGACATTCTTTCTCACGGCTGGGTGCCCGTTGTGTGTGTATGTCATCTTCCCAGAGAGTGGCAGCGTGTGAGTGTGTGTGTGTGTGTGTCATCCTTAGAGAGAGCGACTGAGGCAACCCTGATGCCTCAGTCTCACAGCCCTATCAACACCAGAGAGGTCTCGTTACATCGTCACAGCACTCAAGCCCTGACACATTGCATAGGCTCTCACTCTCAGCCCTCACTCAACATTATAAGGTTTTTCTTTCAGGTTTATTCAATTAAATCAATCTTTCATTTCCATTTTCTAAACTTTGGATTCCAAAAACACATTCACTTTTTTCCAGCATTCAGTCAGGATAAATGACTCAATGTTGTCAGAAAGCTTCTGCTTTGTTAGTACAATGTGTTTTTAGTTTTATGCAGCATTCAGAACTTTAACAGAGAACCGTTCCTGTTGAATTTGTTCAGAATTAGATTTGTTTATTGACTCCTTTGTTTGAAAGATGTGTGTAATTATTTATTTGGACGTTTATATATCTCCTGCAGTTCTGCATGCAAATTAATTTCCCATTTTAAAAAACGGTATTAGTTAATCTTTCATACATTGTGTCACGTTCTGACCATAGTTCTTGTGTGTTTTCCTTGTTTTATTGTTGGTCAGGACGTGAGCTGGGTGGGAATTCTATGTTTTGTGTTTCTATGTGGGGATTGTCAATTGGCCTGATGTGGTTCTCAATCAGAGGCAGGTGTTTGTCATTGTCTCTGATTGGGAACCATATTAAGGTAGCCTGTTTTGTGTTTGGATTTGTGGGTGGTTGTCTTCTGTCTTTTTGTTCTCTGCACAAGATAGGACTGTTTTCGGTTTGCCACGTTTGTTATTTTGTATTTTTGTAAGTGTTCACGGTTTCGTCTATTAAACATGTTGAGCACTGGATGTTGGTCCGATCCCTGCTACACCTCCTCTTCTCGTGAAGAGGAGGAAGGCTGCCGTTACACATTGCCAATAGTAACGCTGACTTGAGCTCAATTTTGGTATAATCATAGCTGCCTGTGCTTTGGTGATTTAAAGAGATTGATTTGTCTACTGCTGTAATGCAAGCTAGAGTGGGGATGTGATAGCAGGTGGGATACACACAGCTATCCAAACTAATAAAGATGGATCTGTTTATTCAAACCTCTCACTGACACACATACGCACATTCGTCTTCTCCTGAAATACCACTGCTATATTGATCAATCCCTCTTGGAGCCAGAACACACACCATGACACATCCATCTCCTGGCTCCCCTGTTTGTTGATAAAGGACTTGTGTCAGGACTACCCTCATGTTTTTCATCCCCAGCTGCACACAACGCGCTTCTAGAACACAGGTAGCCTTTGTGATGTCTTGTGGAGGTGGAGGAGATGAGGCCGTAGCTCTGGCTGTTTGAGGTCTGGCTGTTTGCTGTGTGTGTGCGTGCGTGCGTGCGTGCGTGCGTGCGTGCGTGTTGCTAAGGACTGGACTAGCTGATAAGAAACAGTCAAAGCCTCCCATTTTCATTAATGCCCCTCAATGCAGATACACACCAGGTGCAACAGCTCTGAGGAATGAACACATACACAATACTCACACACACACACACGCATAGACACACATATGGAATCACTATATCAATAACAGATCAATCAGCTTGATGAACATTCATCTCCAAGAAAACAATATATCCTTTTGAATATTCTTCTTGCTTACTTTTTATAGTTTTTATTGTTTCCTTTTACTATATAACAGTGCAATTGAATTACATTTATCACTAAACAATAACTTGGCAGACATTAATATACAGTACCAGTCAAAAGCCAGGACACACACAGCCACTCATTTGAATGGGTAGGTGTGTCCAAACCCCCGACCGGCACCGCACGTACAATAAAGAAGATAGAAAATGAAACTGCCTTATAATTTGTTGTTACTCTGTCCTATCTTAAACATACAATCTCTAAGCTGGAGATATCTCCAAAAGTCTTGTTTCTGTAAATTATACTTGGACCTTAGGTTAATGAGTTTTCTTGATCTCGACAACTAATGTCCTTTATCCCCTTTCTATACCAATCTTTCCAGAAAACCTTTTCCCCCCTATTTTCAATTTAGGGTTGTTCCATAATGAAGCAAAACTTGTCAGGAAAGGTGAATATTTCAGATTTATGACAATAATTGTTTGGGGCATTATTGGATTCTGCAGTCCCACCTTTTGTTGACTCAAATAATCTGATGCTCCGAATGGGGCGTTAACGTCTTCCTCCATGTCCACCCAAATTGGCCTATTAGAGTTCTCAGTAAAGAGAGAGCCTATTTGGGCAGCTACAAAGGCTTCTTGATATAATTGCATGTTAGGGAGCTTTAATCCTCCCTTCTCAGTCGTTGCGTGGCATCTCGCTAGTTTCATTAACCTCTCTTGGGCATGTGAGACGGTAGCATCCCACCTCTTCAACAGCCAGTGAAACTGCTGGGCGCCAAATTCAAACACAGAAATTCTCATTATAAAAATTCAGAAAACAAAACATATTTTACATAGGTTTAAAGATTAAACTTCTTGTGAATCCAACCACGGTGTCAGATTTTTAAAATGCTTTATGGCGATTTGAGAACATAGTCCACTAGACAAATCATTACAAACAGTAGCCAGCCAAGTAGAACAGTTACACATGTCAGAAATAGAGATAAAATGATTCTCTTACCTTTGATGATCTTCATATGGTTGCACTCAGCAGACATTAATTTACTCAATAAATGTTCCTTTTGTTCGATAAAGTCTCTTTATATCCAAAAACCTCCATTTTGTTTGCGCGTTTTCTTCAGTAGTCCACAGGCTCAAACGCAGTCAATACAGGAAGACAAAGAAATCCAAATTGTATCCTTAAAGTTCATAGAAACACATCAAACAATGTTTATATTCAAACCTCAGGTTGTTTTTAGCCTAAATAATCGATAATATTTCAACCGGACAATAACGTTGTCAATTTAAAAGGTAAACAAGAAACACACTCTCTCGGTCGTGCGCATGAAAAAGCTCTGTGACACTTTAGGGTCCACTCATTCAGACTGCTCTTACTTGTTCCTTTTTCAGAATACAAGCCTGAAACAATTTCTAAAGACTGTTGACATCTAGTGGAAGGTATAGAAACTGCAATTTGAGTCCAAAGTCAATGGATACTGTAATGGCATTGAATAGAAAACTACAAAACCAAAAAGAAAAATACTTCCTGAATGGATTTGTCTCAGGTTTTCGCCTGCCAAATCAGTTCTGTTATACTCACAGACACAGACATGTGCATATCATATCTTCTGTGCCCGAGAAGCAGGCAGTTTAATTTGGGCATGCATTTCATCCAAAATTCTGAATGCTGCCCCCTACCCTAGTGAAGTTAATGGCCCTTTTACCAGCCAAAACAAACTTTTTTCTATGGATTTAAAGGTTTGGACAGTGGTAACATGCTAATGATATAATTCAGTTTAGGATCTATGACCATCTTTATAACCTGTATCCTACACCATAATGAGATTTGTAGCTTATACCAACTCTTAAACTGGAGTTGAATTTTGTTCAGTAGTGGGTCAAGGTTTTCAGAGATCATGTTCTCTAGACCAGGATTTAATGTAATCCCCAGGTACCTCAAGTTTTTAGGGACCCATTGAAACCTCCAGCTGAGGAAGTAATTTCTCAGACAATGTTTTGAAAGCGGCATTACTTCAGATTTTGTCCAGTTTACTTTATAGCCCGATATCTCTGAAAATGAATTTACTTACTCCACTAAAGGCGATATGGAGAGTTGGGGGTCTGACATTATTAGTAATAAGTCGTCTGCATAAAGCTGTAGTTTATTCTCCCTACCTCCCATATTAACCCCTTTGATTGACTGATGCAGCCTAATGGCTTCGGCTAATGGTTCTAATGCTGTAATAAATTTGAGAGGCGAGAGACAGTCACCTTGTTTTGTGCCTTGTCCTACTGAAAATGGAGATGATCGTAGTCCGTTGGATTTGCGGTCATTGTACATAACTTAAATAATATTCTAAAAGCCCTGTCCAAATCCAAACATATTTATAGTATAATGCAGGTAGTCCCAGGCCACCCTATCAAAGGCTTTATCTGCATCCAGGGATAAGGCTGCCACTGAAGTATCCAAATCTTTTGCTTTCCAGATGACATGCAGTAGGAGTCTAAGTTTGTCAGATGTCTTTCACAAATCCCACCTGGTCTGGATTTATGATTTTTTTAATGATATAACAATAACAATTTTCCATCACAATTTATCAAAGAAATTGGACGGTAGCTCCCACAATCATGGGGGTCCTTTCCCTTTCTGAGGATTAGGGTGATTACTGCATCACTCATAGAAGGTGGGAGCTCACCTGTGTCAATTGATGTGTTCGATATTTTCAATATTTCTGGGCTAAGCGGCTCTGCAGACCTTTTATAGAAATCACTGGGTATCCCATCCAACCCCAGAGTTTTACCACTGGGTGCTTGTCTCATAGTTTCGGTCAATTCCTCCAAAGTAATGGGGCGGTCGAGCCAGTTGCTGTCTTCCTCTGTTAGTTTAGGAAGGTTCAGATTCTGAAAAAATGCCTCTGCTTTCTGCATATCTAAAGGACCGTCTGAAGTAGAAAGTTCCTGATAGAAGTCTCAAAATATATATATACTGTATATATATTTCCTCTCCAGAGTTTTGACCTCTGTTTCAATTTGATACATTTTATTTGAATCTAATTTCTTAATAGTAGCTGATCGTTGTATCATTACTCCACGTATGTAAACTTTAAAAGCTTCCCAGACATGCACCTGTTTCACACTGTTGTTGTTTGTTTCGAAGAATATTGTAATGTGTGTTTAACACCTTGTCCTGTAAGAGGCTGGTGTTCATTCACCAACATTTAAAATTCTTCTTGCTTATTGATAGGAATAGAATTCTGAGACTGAAAGATTGCAATTTGTAGACATTGTAAATATTCTCCATTCACCCCCCAAAATAGCATTTCAATCTACTTTCACAGAGCGAAGCAAAGAAGCCTTTCTTCCACAGGTCTTTTTTCAATCATTTTCAGTAAATGTGAATAAAAGAAAATGGTTATCAAAACCCAAATTGAATCAATTTGTCAGCATGGAATCAGCACTCTGTTTATTCCTAAACCAGCACGAGCCTTTGCTATGCCAGCTGGCCTGGGCTTTTGTGCCGAGGCTTACCCCTCACAGAGACAAAAGCTGGCCTGGAGAGCGAAGGGGAGTAAGAAGAAAACCCATCTGAATGCCCTGCATCGATAATCGACCAGCAGCAGCCCAACCTTTGGTTGACTAGGAGCGTACCAATCGCAAAAGAAAGGCTGTGGGCCAATGACCAATAACTGGCTCAGCGTGTGGGCAGGAACAAAACCCCACAGAAACACTATCTTTAGAAAGGCTTCTCCTCTAATCGTTCCCATAAAGTCTTCCTAGACCTTGTCCATCTGCTAATATCCCCTTCTTTGTTTCTTCTATTCTCCTTATTTGGAGCCTAGCCTGTCAGGTGATTTTGTTTTGTTGTGATGCTTTTTCACCGCTCTGCTCTGCACCATCAGTTGGAACGGCATTAATTAAATAGAGAGAAAGTGCTGTGGGCCATGGTTTATTTATAAGGAGTAATAGCGGATCAAACACGTTCTCAATTAAAATGAAGATGAATTGCAGCCCCTGGTCCCCTTTTGCCCCTCTGTGACTGATCCTCTGAGCGGGTATCTATTCTACTGCCGTGCAGACACAGGCCACTAAGCACTGTCCTGGCCCTGTCCCGGGGAGGCACACTGTTCCCATTGCAGCAGAGTGTCTGTTCCCACTACACCACAACATTTAAGGCAGCAGCTCTGCTCTAATATCTCTGTCTGGTCCTAGGCCTGTGGATCACAACATCCGGACACCTCCAGTCAGCAAACAGTCTATGATTCAAGATGAAACATTTAAAATAAAAACATCAGCCATTTATCTCTGGTGCAACAGCGTGCAGCAGTCTTATCTAGTTCATGCCCCTGGTAATGGTATATCCCTTCCCGTGACACACACTTCTATCTGTCTTATTCACCTCCCACACCAAACAAAGTAGTGAGTGAAGTCAGAGCAGAGAGAAAGAGAGTGTTCTCTGTGTTCTGATGATGATGGCCCTGACTGTTGACACGAGCTAATGGAAAAGCAGACACAAATCTAATTGTGCCATCAGGACGACTAGCAGGCATCACATCCAGATCAGGTCCGCTTGATGGGAGGGAGGGAGAGTCTGTTGTTACAGTATGTGCTCTCCTTTACGTCCCAGGGGACTCTGTCTGTTTCTGTCTGCAAATACAGGTAACTGCAAAAATATAGGAAACGCTTGAGTAAATGAGGGACGCAAAATATATTGGAAGCAGGTGCTTCCACACAGGTGTTTTTCCTAAATGTATTAAGCAGTTAACATCCCATCAAGCTTAGGGTCATTTATAAATACATCACCATCAACAAAACACCAAATGATGGAATAGAGTTCCAGACACTTGTAGAATCTATGCCAAGGTGCATTCTGACAGCTCGTGTGGGCCCAATGCCCTCTGCTCAAGCCATGTGGTTCCATCTTGACTGTCGCTCCATCTGTTGGAAGCTTGAAACACTCAAAACCTTCAACTCCAGCTGAAAATCATAGTTCAGGCCTGCTGTATTATATGATTCTTGTCTGTGTTTTTTTTTTAAAGTGTTTTGAGATTATTTTTGTAATAAAAAGCTCTTTAGAAGTTGAATCAATTATTATTATGACACTTAATGTTGGTGTTTTAGACACTTTACCTTGTTGTTCCTTTGTTTTGTCAGTCACCTTTATATTACAGGTCCGGCCTTCCAGGGATGGAAAGGAACGGTGTGTGTGTGTGTGTGTGTGTGTGTGTGTGTGTGTGTGTGTGTGTGTGTGTGTGTGTGTGTGTGTGTGTGTGTGTGTGTGTGTGTGTGTGTGTGTGTGTGTGTGTGTGCCTGTCTGTGACTCCATTCACGTGACTTTGTTTGTGTGAAGTACATGCACATGTGTGGGAAGGTATAACTGTCTGAGGTAGTGAAAGCCTCTCCATATCTGAGAAGGTGCTGGGCTATATTGGATAAATTCTCCAACGTGATAGAAGTAATTATTGCACTCATCAGAGCATGCAGAAAATTAAGATAAAACTGTCTTCCTGAGACAGCTCTTCAACAATGATATCTAGTCTATTCTGAACAATTACTAATCCTAGTGAAATAAGAATGTGACTCTTTCTGAGTGAACTACTTGAATGGCAATTGACTTAGACACTTCTAGCACTCTGCTGATACATGCTTCTGCACATGCTCACACACTTAGCTTTCTTTGATCAAAGTGAGTATCTTGATTTGAATAGTCACTTTATGAGAACTCTAGTTGTTTGATATGAACATGACACAAATAAGCACAAAGACTCATAGACATGAAAAAAATTATCAGTGTCAAGAGAATAGAGAAAATGTCCAAAGGTAACATGTTTTTGTTACAATATCAATTTCCCAGTTATACATATAGAGGACTGTGAAGAATACCCTAGTCAGATCATGAAAGTACAAGGAGTGAGTATATGAGTGAAGAACACTGGTGTCCGTCTTTGTGCACGTGACTCAGAATAGTGTGACGGTAATGATAGATTCTGAGACTTGGTCAGATTGGAGAGGATTTGACAGGGGCGTTCCACAGCCAGCACAGAGACAGTATCACAGCACAAACAATATGGGCAGAAAAAGAGAAGCAGACCTAATATACACTGTATATACAAAAGTATGTGGACACCCATTCAAATGAGTGAATTCCGCTATTTCAGCCATACCCGTTGAAAGGTGTATGAAATCGAGCACACAACCATGCAATCTCCATAGACAAACACTGACAGTAGAATGGCCATACTGATGAGCTCAGTGACTTTAAACATGACACTGTCATAGCATACCTCCAAGAAGTCAGTTCGTCAAATTTCACATTTCAGCCCTGCTAGAGCTGCCCTGGTCAACTGTGCGTGCTGTTATTGTGAAGTGTAAACGTCTAGGAGCAACAACGGCTCAGCCGGGAAGTGGTAGGTCACACAAGCTCACAGAACAGGACCACCGAGTACTGAAGCACTGTCCTCGGTTGCAACACTCACTAACGAGTTCCCAAACTGCCTTTGGAGGCAATGTCAGTGCAAAAACTCTTTGTCGGGAGCTTCATGAAATGGGTTTCCATGGCCGAGCAGCCACACACAAGCCTAAGATCACCATGTGCAATGCCAAGAGTTGGCTGGAGTGGTGTAAAGCTTGCTGCCATTGAACTCTGGAGCAGTGCAAACGCGTTCTCTGGAGTGATGAATCACAGTTCACCATCTGGCAGGCCAACGGACAAATCTGGGTTTGACGGATGCCAGGAGAATGCTACCTGCCCGAATGCATAGTGCCAACTGTAAAGTTTGGTGGAGGAGGAATAATGGTCTTGGGTTGTTTTTCATGGTTCGGGCTAGGCCCCTTAGTTCCAGTGAAGGAAAATCTTAACACTACAGCGTACAATGAAATTCTAGATGATTCTTTGTGGCAACAGTTTTTGCGCAAGGCCCTTTCCTGTTTCAGCTTGACAATGCCTCCGTGCACAATGCAAGGTCCATACAGAAATGGTTTGTCGAGATCGGTGTGGAAGAACTTGACTGGCCTGTACAGAGCCCTGACCTCAACACCATCAAACACCTTTGGAATGAATTGGAACGCCAACTGCAAGCCAGGCCTAATCGCCCAACATCAGTGCCTGACCTCACAGTGGTAACAAGTCCCTGCAGCAATGTTCCAACATCTAGTGGAAAGCCTTCCCAGAAGAGTGGAGTCTGTTATAGTAGCAAATGGGGAACCAACTCCATATTAATGCCCAGGTGTCCACGTACTTTTGGTCATGTATTTTAACTGTAACTGACTGTACGGAAATAAGACGGACACAGTGGATCCAGAACAACACATACAGTGAGGTCCGGAATTATTGGAACCAATCATTTTGACCCCTATTATTTATTTTATACACTCTTTTTGCTCATCTTTATCAAGGCATACAATAATTATGAATCCCACTATATTTTAATGCAAATCATTTGCAGGAGCCAATTATGCACTCATGAAAGCACATCTGGCTGCTCAATTGCAAATCCAGTCAAGCATCTGGCTTTGGTAATGAGAACACATGCTTGAATTACCTGATGAGTAAGAACCCGTATTTACCAAAGATCTCATCATCTGCTTCACTGTTGATGATAAAAACACCTGATCCACTGACACCTCCCTACTCTCCCTTCTTGTTCTATCTTCATACCCAGTTGTTCAGAAGCGGTGTAATTACCTTTTGTGCTGTTTTACCTTTCACAATTTACACTCCAATTTGCTTCATCTCTCTCAAATCTGTCTAAATTTGGGGGTGATGACAGTAAGGCGGTGGCCGGTGTGCGCCAGTGGATCAGTGGATTGCAAGTGCTGCGTGTCTTATTTATTGCATACTAATGGCTGTTTGATTAGGAGGGGTGATTGAGGCTGACCTTTCCTGCTGTATCAAACCTGTGATGAGGGCCACGCTGGGGGCAGCGGGACTAATTGTACTGGCGCTACGCCCTCATAACACACATGCAAGCACACAAGCAATCAAGCACACACTTTATTTTGAACACACTTGCTTTTGAACACACAGATACCTGCACACACCTACACACAGTTGCACATTTAATCGAAACACACAAGCAATTTTGTGAGCCCATCTTTGCAAAATAAGCTAAAGATAATATTCTCATCACAAAGTAATTTTCCACTTGATGGAGCTGGGAGTGAGTTCCACTCGGTGTGTGTGTGTGTGTGTGTGTGTGTGTGTGTGTGTGTGTGTGTGTGTGTGTGTGTGTGTGTGTGTGTGTGTGTGTGTGTGTGTGTGTGTGTGTGTGTGTGTGTGTGTGTGTGCTTGTGTTTGTGTTTAATGTGGGCATCAGTGGAGGCTGGTGAGAGGAGGACAGCTCACATATGTGTGTGTGTTCAGATTGAGTGCAGCTGGACCATAGAGGTTCAATTAATCTCATTCTCTGTTCACTGTCTGACTCCTCCCAGCTCCTCTGTCTATAACCTGTTTCTTTACCTGTAGTTCTTGTCTGGGCAGATATGTGGCTGTGTACCACAGAGCAAAGATCACTGTCTTATTGAGGTTAGAATTATTGCAGATGAAAACCCATTCAGAGTAATCGGTTCTGAGAGTATCACTCTCAAATAGATACTCAGAGGGAGAAAGAAACTTGGCTATAAATCCTCAAATTCCCATTTAACACTCCCAAAGTGGTAATACATACACTGTAAACACAGTGTTGTCATGACTCAAAACTTTTGAGGAAACCCAACGCACATCATATATTTGAGTATAGTTACTTCATGTGATTTTGTAGTCATTACTCAAACCGATAGTCACTATGACCCTGTAGGAGGTCCACATTTAAGTTGTATCAGCTTTATGTTTTTGAGTAACACCCTACACTAAGCCACGCCTCCAATATGCTTTCCCAGTGTGCCTTGCCCCTTTGAGTGAAACTGTGGAGTTACCACCCATGACTGTGTTTTGTTAGTGACTGTAATGACAGAGCTGTGAGTTGGGAAGCAGGTGCAGGTGAAACGTTTAATAAAACAACAAAATCAGTAACGAGACAATTCCATAAGGCTACACGCTGGTAAACAAGAACAATACCAACTGGTGAGAAAACATAAGGAGTGACATATACAGGGGAGGAAATGAAGGTAATGAAGTCCAGGTGTGAATCAAAATGATTAACAGGTGCGTGTAACGATGAGTGCCAGGTGTGCGCAATGATGAATCCCAGGACCGGTGGTTAGTACTCTGGCGACATCGTACGCCGAGGGGAGGAGCAGGAAAAGATGTGACAGTGACAGAGATATGGTTGTCCCTATTTCTGTAAAGGGTGCAAGAAAATCTAACTATAAATGATTGGATTAGTTTAGAAAAATGTATGTTATTTATCTGTGTAGAATAATATGAATCAATCAATCCCTCAGGAAAGAATGGTGGCTGGAGGACCATCATTCCCAACCTGGTCTCAGAGCATTTCATATACTGTATATATCAGAGCCACTTCGTTTAGTATGATACGTTGCACGTCATATTGTATGTATTAATTTGTGGATGTCCATCACCCATTTTGTACGATATGTTACGAATTACAATTTGTATTAAAATTTGCGAAACGTACAATATTGTTAGGAATTTGCTTATAATTTGCAAAACGGTTCATATTTTACGAATTATAGCTAGGTGGCTAATGTTAGCTAGCTGACTACTAGCTAGGCTAGGGGTTAGGGTTAGGGGTTAGGGTTAAGTTTAGGAGTTTGTTTAAAGGGTTAAGGTTAGGTTTAGGGGAAGGGTTAGCTAAAATGATTAAGGTTAGCTAACATGCTAATTAGCGAATATGCTAAAGTTATCCGTGATGAGATTCAAACTCGCAATCTTTGGGTTGCTTCACCCAGTGAAGCAGGGAGAGCTGTCTGTGTTGTAGACTGTAGACAACACCAGGGAAAAGCAGGGGCATCTGAGAGTCTTTGAATCAAAGGTTTAAACTGTAATAAAACAGAAATATTCAGTCTAAATGTTTGAGACAAAGACATTACAGAGGATAGAGATGGTAACTAGTCACTTTTACTCCTACTTACAGTCGGGAGAACAAGTATTTGATACACTGCCGAGTTTGCAGGTTTTCCTACTTACAAAGCATGTAGAGGTCTGTAATTTTTATCATAGGTACACTTCAACTGTGAGAGACGGAATCTAAAACAAAAATCCAGAAAATCACATTGTAGGATTTTTAAGTAATTCATTTGCATTTTATTGCATGACATAAGTATTTGATACATCAGAAAAGCAGAACTTAATATTTGGTACAGAAACCTTTGTTTGCAATTACAGAGATCATACGTTTCCTGTAGTTCTTGACCAGGTTTGCACACACTGCAGCAGGGATTTTGGCCCACTCCTCCATACAGACCTTCTCCAGATCCTTCAGATTTCGGGGCTGTCGCTGGGCAATATGGACTTTCAGCTCCCTCCAAAGATTTTCTATTGGGTTCAGGTCTGGAGACTGGCTAGGCCACTCCAGGACCTTGAGATGCTTCTTACGGAGCCACTCCTTAGTTGCCCTGGCTGTGTGTTTCGGGTCGTTGTCATAATGGAAGACCCAGCCACGACCCATCTTCAATGCTCTTACTGAGGGAAGGAGGTTGTTGGCCAAGATCTCACGATACATGGCCCCATCCACCCTCCCCTCAATACGGTGCAGTCATCCTGTCCCCTTTGCAGAAAAGCATCCCCAAAGAATGATGGTTCCACCTCCATGCTTCACGGTTGGGATGGTGTTCTTGGGGTTGTACTTATCCTTCTTCTTCCTTCAAACACGGCGAGTGGAGTTTAGACCACTTGGGGATTGTGAAGAGACCTCTGGTGGCATATCTTGTGGGGTATGCATGGGTGTCCGAGCTGCGTGCTAGTAGTTTAACAATCCAGGGTTACTCCAAGCAGTTTAGTCACCTCAACTTGCTAAATATACACATTATTTATTACAAGATTTAGTTTAGGTTTAGGGTTTAGTGAATGATTTGTCCCAAATACAATTCTTTTAGGTTTTGAAATATTTAGGACTAGCTTATTCCTTGCTACCCATTCTGAAACTAACTGCAGCTCTTTGTTAAGTGTTGCAGTGATTTCACTCGCTGTAGTAGCTGACGTGTATAGTGTTGAGTCATCTGCATGCTGGCTTTACTCAAGGCGAGTGGCATGTCATTCACAAAGATTGAAAAAAGTAAGGGGCCTAGACAGCTGCCCTGGGGAATTCCTGAGCCTACCTGGATTACATTGGAGAGGTTTCCATTAAAGAACACCCTCTGTGTTCTGTTTGACAGGTAACTATTTATGTCACATCTGCTCCCGCTCTTCCCTCCCCCTGGCGCTTGAGGGCGCCAATCGGTTGTTTGCCAATCGGTTGTGCAGCCAGAATTATTTGCCATTCCTTTTGCCTCCTCCCTCTCAACCATAAAAATGTTAAATTCCTCATCAACCCACAGGGATTTAACAGTTTTTACAGTCATTGTCTTAATGGGTGCATGCTTATTGGTAACTGGAATAAGCAATTTCATAAATGTGTCAAGTGCAGTGTTTGGTTGCTCCTTATTACACACCACAGACCAACAAATATTGTTTACATCAACAACATAGGAATCACTACAAAACTTATTGTATGACCTCTTATACACTATATTAGGTCCAGCCTTTTGAACTTTAGTTTTCCTAGATATGTCTATTATACTGTGATCACTACATTTGATGGATTTGGATACTGCTTTAAGGCACATTTCTGCAGCATTAGTAAAGATGTGATCAATACATGTTGATTATTTCATTCCTGTGTTGTTTTTAACTTAATAATATTATAATGAACTATCCTGATCCCAGCACAGAGATGACTAACTGTATAAACTTATTGTACAAAACATTAGGAACAATATTGAGTTGCACCCCTTTTAGCCCACAGAACAGCCTCAATTCATTGGGGCATGGACTCTACAAGGTGTCGAAAGCATTCCACAGGGATGCTGGCCCATGTCGACTCCAATGTCAAGTTGGCTGGATGTCCTTTGGATGGTGAACCATTCTTGATTCACATGGGAAATGTTTGAGTGTGAAGAATGTGTTGCAATTCTTGACAAACTCAAACTGGTGCATCTGGCACCTACTACCATACCCCGTTCAAAGGCACTTAAATATTTTGTTTTGCCCACTGACCCTCTAATTGGCACACATACACAATCCCTGTCTCAATTGTCTCAAGGCTTAAGAATCATTATTTAATCTGTCTCCTCCCCTTCATCTACAGTGATTGAAGTGGATTTAACAAGTTACATTAATAAGGGATCATAGCTTTCACCTGGTCAGTCTACGTAATGGAAAGAGCAGGTGTTCCTAATGTTTTGTACACTCAGTGCATGTTTGGGGGGGATTGTTGTTTGATTGTGTTGTAGATAAAAGTGCCTTCAGACACATTAGACAACAGATAACATGGATACTCCAAAGGGAGTCACGTCATGTCCACTAAAGTAAAGGAATCCAATACAGGGATTTCACGTCTCAACCTCAACTGGCCAATGTCTGCCATATTTTGGTCAGTCACCATTGAGAGCAGGGCACAGGGATGGAGTAGGAGTCTATGGAAGACTATGCTGGGGAGATGTGGGAAGCAAATCAGCAATGGAATTAAAGAGGGGAAGGAGAGATGAGATGGAGAGAAGCGATGGAAGGATGGAGAAATAAAGTGGTAAAGGTTGAAGAAACACAGAGATAGGGCCTCTAGGCGGAAAGGAAGGGGGGGAGGATATGGAGGGTGAAATATCAAGGAAGAATATTGCCAATGTAAGAATTATTGCTATTTCATTACTGCTAATCAGAATGTAACATGAAAATAAAGAGAATTCCCAGCAGAGAGATACATTACATTGTGACGAATTAAGACATTTTTCAAACTGCAATGGCTGGATGAAAGGAGCATCTTTTTTCACACCTTTTCAGGATGATGATTCGCTTCAATTCCGCTAACATGATGTAATGAGACTAACTTAGTTCAAATCAGGCTGGATCCAAACCAGTGAATATCAATACCTTTTTGTGTTCCATTTCCCTCCTCCCCTTTGCCCCCCCGCCCACTCTCTAGTTCTGTCTCACTCTCTCTCTCCAATAGTACAATCCACAATGAGAGACGTACACATACAGTCAAGCCATCTATCATAAATACCCGCAATCTACCAAACTGGTAAACACCAAAGTAACTCATTCTGATAATTGCTCTTTCTCTCTGGAAAAGAAAACAACTGACATTACCCAAATAAACACCCAGGTCACAGAATTACCTTGATCCTTTTTACTTAGGAGGCTCATGGATATTATTTTGTGACCACAAGCTGGCAGAAAATCCCAATAGGATATTTAACTTTGATGTAGGTATATTAGTTTTGTTAGACAGTGCCCCCATCTGTAACGGTTCTCCTCCTCCTCTACAACCGAAGAGGAGGAGTAGTGATTGAACCAAGGCGCAGCGGGTTGTGAATACATAATTTATTTAAAGAAAACACGAAAACACGAACTTCACTATAAACTAACAAAACAACAAACGGAGTAGACAGACCTGGACGACGAACTTACATTAACACGAAGAACGCACGAACAGGGAAAATAGACTACACAAAATGACGATGAACAAAACAAACCGAACAGTCCCGTATGGTGCGACAAACACTGACACAGGAGACAACCACCCACAACGAACACTGTGAAACAACCTACCTAAATATGACTCTCAATTAGAGGAAAATGTCAAACACCTGCCTCTAATTAAGACCCATACCAGGCAACCCTTAAACCAACATAGAAACAGAAAACATAGAATGCCCACCCAAACTCACGTCCTGACCAACTAACACATACAACAAACTAACAGAAATAGGTCAGGAACGTGACACCATCTGTGCGTCATCTTTGAGCAGAGACCAGTTGATTGTGTGTGTGTGTGTGCGTACGCGTGCGTGAGTGCGTGCGTGCGTGCGTGAGTTCTTGAAAGCCAGTTAGTGTATTTCTGTGGTAGGAAAGGGGAGCGGGGTTAAGGGAAGCTTGGCTCAGTTAATTGTCATAATTGAACAAAATGATCTCCTCCTCCAAATGGCTGTGAAATCAGCCCAGAGCATCAGGGAACTCTATTGTTGTGGATAGTGGCATCATCCCATCAGTGTCTCCACTCCATCAGAGGGATCAGGTAGGAGAATGGACGGGGTCCCCTCCATCCCAGGCTCCTGTCACTGTGATTAAACCCCTATGACCGGGTGGCATCGACTAGATCCAGACAACAACAGGGGTGACCCTGACCCTGCTGTACTGAGCACAACAACCCTGGGCTCCCTGCACTGAGCCTGGCCATGGCAGGACGAAGGGATGTCCTCTCTAGTGCACAACAAAACCACTCCCAGGCGAGAAGGAGAGAGAGCAGGCAGAGGAGGAGGAAGGGAGAGGGGGAGAGATTCATTCAAAGTAGGAGAGATGAAGGCATGAGGCAATATAGGATATTCTATTCTAAGAGAAAGAAAACTGGTAGACAATGTGTGAACAATTAGTAGAAGGATCATTAGCTACTGTCATCATGCTTCACACCCAACCAGTACACTATAAGCTAATACAATAGCATTTAATGATTTCTGAATATTGCAGCAAAGGAATACACTGATGATAAGTTTAACAAATAAACAATATAATTATATATGACAGACCCCTATATTAAAAAGGCAGGATCAGGGAGCTGCTGGAGGTTGGTTGAGAGTGACAGAGATGTATTACCCTGTATAGGAAGTCCTTTCAGCCTGCCAGTCAGTCAGTCACAGCCTGGTGCTGCTGAGGAGAATCAAAAGCTAATGCGCTCAAATCAAATCAAATGTATTTATATAGCCCTTTGTACATCAGCTGATATCTCAAAGTGCTGTATAGAAACCCAGCCTAAAACCCCAAACAGCAAGCAATGCAGGTGTAGAAGCACGGTGGCTGGGCTAAACTCCCTAGAAAGGCCAAAACCTAGGAAGAAACCTAGAGAGGAACCAGGCTATGAGGGGTGGCCAGCCCTCTTCTGGCTGTGCCGGGTGGAGATTATAACAGAACATGGCCAAGATGTTCAAATGTTCATAAATGACCAGCATGGTCAAATAATAATAATCACAGCAGTTGTCGAGGGTGCAGCACCTCAGGAGTTAATGTCAGTTGGCTTTTCATAGCCGATCATTAAGAGTATCTCTACCGCTCCTGCGGTCTCTAGAGAGTTGGAAACAGCAGGTCTGGGACAGGGAGCACGTCCAGTGAACAGGTCAGGGTTCCATAGCCGCAGGCAGAACAGTTGAAACTGGAGCAGCAGCACGGCCAGGTGGACTGGGGACAGTAAGGAGTCATCGTGTCAGGTCGTCCTGAGGCATGGTCCTAGGGCTCAGGTCCTCCGAGAGAGAGAAAGAAAGAGAGAAAGAGAGAATTAGAGAGAGCATACTTAAATTCACACAGGACACCGGATAAGACAGAAGTACTCCAGATATAACAAACTGACCCTAGCCCCCTGACACATAAACTAATGCAGCATAAATACTGGAGGCTGAGACAGGAGGGGTCAGGAGACACTGTGGCCCCATCCGATGATACCCCCAGACAGGGCCAAACAGGAAGGATATAACCCCACCACTTTGCCAATGCACAGCCCCCACACCACTAGAGGGATAACTTCAACCACCAACTTACCATCCTGAGACAAGGCCGAGTATAGCCCACAAAGATCTCCGCCACGGCACAACCGGCACAATATCCCCTTCTAAGTTGCAAATCAGAAACAAGATATGGGAGATAACACAGGAGGATAGAAAATGAGGAGGGTAAAGGGGATTATTGAGGCAGAGGTTTGCTTGAAGGAGATAAGAAATCATGGAGAGAGAGGGGAGGCTAGAGGGTAGCACTTATATTAGCAGCTCAGATAAAATAGTATGAGTATGGTAATAAATTATTGTTACCTGCAGTGCGACTGACTAGAAGTAACACAACAAACACTTAAAAAGACTATAGACTGAAGGGATGTTAATGTGAAAGACAATGGATAATGAAAGAAGGATATTGTTTATCCAATGCACTGATATGACAGATGAGCTCAGACAGTGCTGCCATTTGCTGTCAGGGTTGTGTGCGGAGAATATTCGGAGTCAAGCGCAGGACACAGGTGTTGAGTGAAACCACAGTGTTTTACACAAAAATAAGGCAAATTTCCACAAATGGAAATAATCACATACATACACGTACAAACCACAACCACTAACGCACAAACAATCACGGACAAAACAGAAATGAAAGCCAGAGGGTTAAGTAGGGAACATGATGGGGGGAATTGAAACCAGGTGTGTATAATACAGACAAAACAAAATGAAACTGAAAAATGGATCGATGGTGACTAGAAAGCCGGTGACGTCGACCGCCGAACACCACCCGAACAAGGAGAAGGGCCGACTTCGGCGGAAGTCGTGACATTTGCACCTTGTCTGTCTGCATGTAATTAATTATCAGTACAGGCATAATTGACGTGCTATGGTAGAACATGTATATCAAGCCAGACGATATCTCTCACACAGATTTACTGGAACAGTAACATCCCCTTCCTCCATATCTTCTCTTTTCAAACTGCTCCCCGTGACACAGGTGCACACTAAACCAACCATAACAAATAGAATCAGCTTACAGCAGTGAATAGTAAAATGCAGTCACATAGGTGGAGCCCCTGGCTGTGCATGAAGAACGTACGACAGCGACTCTTTAACCACAAGAGGCTGAATAAATATGGTCTGTCCCCTCGAGCCATGGCCTGTTCTACCTGCTTCCATCATCCCCCCCACTGCTACCCATTTGGACACCCCTCCCCGAACAGACATCTACCCTTCCCTCCCCCTGAACAGACATTTGCCAAGAGTGTGCAAAGCTTTCATCAAGGCAAAGGGTGGCTACTTTGAAGAATCTAACATCTAAAAAATATTTTATTCGTTTAAAACTTTTTTTGGTTACTACATGATACCATATGTGTTATTTCATAGTTTTGATGTCTTCACTATTATTCTACAATGTAGAAAATAGTAAAAATAAAGAAAAACCCTAGGTGTGTCCAAACTTTTGACTGGTACTGTATAAAAGTGCAAATTGAATACACCATCAGATAGAAATAGTCACAACTGGGTAATGTTAATCACATTCTTGGCACACACAGATGCAAGCGAACAAAACAAGCTATATCTGTCCTATTGAATACAGATCACAATGATATGCAATATATTTCAGGCTGCCCAAACCCTTATAGGAACAGAAATACAGTTAAGGACCACTAATGATCCTGCTGCTAAAAATGCCCTAGCAAACGTGGACAGAGTCTGTGTGAGTGAGTGTGTGTGTGTGTGTGTGTGTGTGTGTGTGTGTGTGTGTGTGTGTGTGTGTGTGTGTGTGTGTGTGTGTGTGTGTGTGTGTGTGTGTGTGTGTGTGTGTGTGTGTGTGTGTGTGTGTGTGTGTGTGTGTGTGTGTGTGTGTGTGTGTGTCAGCAGAGGTGAGGTCTGGAGGAGCTTTCTGCTGGCCCTATCTACATCAGGGTCTTTGTTGTGGTAATCATTCTCCCAGCATTCATAACACTCCTACTCATCACTGTCCCACACTCATTCTCTCTCTCCAGCCGCACAAGCAGCCAGGACTTAAATTAGCACATAGTGAGGACATAATGAGATGGACAGAAACAGCCCTCATTGTCTGCTGAAGCTAGCCAGACCACACATTGAACTGCAACCTTGCTTTACTTTATTATTATTTTATGAGCTAAAGCTCCATGGATTGGCTGCGTACAGTGCATTCAGAAAGCATTCAGATGAGGGAAAAAAACAATTTAATGCATTTTAGAATAAGGCTGTAAAGTAACAAAGTGTGGAAAAAGTCAAGGGGTCTGAATACTCTGAATACTTTCCGAATGCACTGTAGATACAGTTAATAATACCACTCTGTAGCTATTCTGCATTACAAAACAATATGTTACGATACATTATATTCCATTCACATATGAGACTGGACAGTATAATGGCCTCCGTGACCACTGACCATTTCACTCACAAAAATGTGCTTTCTAGAGCACACTGTAAAAGGGTTCTTTGGCTACTAACAAATAATAAGATGTAAAACACTAACATTACTATCAAACCAGGGCTGGTTCCAGGCAAAAGCGACATACGCGGTCGATTAGGGCCCCCGGCCACTAGGCGGCCTCCAAACCCTAAAAAATTATGTTTTCTTTTTTTTTTAGGAACTATCTAAACTTGTAGTAATCATGGCCGTATTCCGACCAGGTACGCAGGGCACGTGCCCAGGAGCCCTGACCTCCAGGGGGCACTGGAAAAATGGCGCCGGAGGGGATGGCTGTCATTTACGGCTCCTAACCAATTGTGCTATTCTGTTTCTTTTTTCACGTTGTTCGTAACTTTTTTTGTATATAATGTTTCTGGCACCATCTCTTTTGACCGAAAAGAGCTTCTGGACATCAGAACAGAGATTACTCATCTCGGACTGGACAAAGAGTTTTTCATTAATGAATCGGAGGCGAAGGATTTACGGCTCTTCCCAGACGAGGACCAAATCCCTGTCATTCGTATGAAGAGGAGATGCCAATACAGGGGCCGCAGATCCTGGTGTTTGGTGAG
The DNA here is from genome assembly GCF_029448725.1 of Salvelinus fontinalis. Taxonomy (NCBI): domain Eukaryota; kingdom Metazoa; phylum Chordata; class Actinopteri; order Salmoniformes; family Salmonidae; genus Salvelinus; species Salvelinus fontinalis. The sequence goes on from NC_074678.1 coordinate 33,401,379, forward strand.
AATTTTTTGGCGAGTGGATAATCTGCCTTAACTATCCATCCTACTGGCAAATGTGCAATCACTGGAGAATAAACTGGATGAGCTCTGTTTGAGACTATCCTAACAACGGGACATTAAAAACTGTAGTATCTTATGTTTTACAGAGTCATGGCTTAACGAGGATATGGATCATATACAGTTAGCTGAGTTTTCCCTGCATCAGCAAGACAGTACAGCAACCTCTGATAAGACAAAGGGTGGTGTCCTGTGTCTATTTGTCAATAACAGCTGGTGCGCAATCTATAATATTAAGGAAGTTTTGCTTGCCTGAAGTAGAGTACCTAATTTAAGGTGTTGACCACACTATTTACCAAGAGAGCTTTCATCTATATTTTTGGGGCTGATTGTGGATGGTGAGTAATCAAGTGGCTAATTGCTCACCAGCTGGACAGCTGGCAGCACATGGGGAAGGCGACTGGAGGAAGAGAGGTTACTCCCGTATAGCCGTGCTCAGTACATACATACATACTGTATGCGCCTACAATAGAAACGACAACACGATATACAGAAAATAAGGAACTTTCTTTGATAGGAACGCACACATGTCCAAAGTTATTATTTGTAAGGAAAACAACAAGGCAATGCGAGCTCCAGCCAGAAAATGTTCCAATTCGTGCAAGACTGCGCCAATCTCTGCATACTTGAACTGCATAAACATTGGTGAAGTGTGTGGGCTATCTCGAAGAGAGAAGTTTGTCCGGCTCAGTAAAGCGGCAAACATAAACTGTCTGCAACGCTTAAATGGGCTACTTCTATGTGTCACGATCGTTCTCCTCCTCTTCGTCTGAAGAGGAGAAGCATGGGTCGGACCAATACGCGTCAAGGTATGCAGTCATAATGAATTTATTTAAATGAAAGACGAACACTTAATACAAACTATACAAAATAACAAAACGACCGTGAAGCTACAAACGTTGTGCATAGACAGACAGGCTACAAACGTTCTGACATAGACAATTACCCATGTCACACCCTGACCTAACTAAAATAATCAAGAAAACAAAGAATAATAAGGCCAGGGCGTGACATAACCCCCCCCTTGAGGCGCGAACTCCGGGCGCACCATACACAGTCTAGGGGAGGGTCTGGGTGGGCTCCCCTCCACGGTGGCGGCTCCGGCTCTGGTCGTAGTCCCCACGTCACCACAGTACCTAACCACCTCCTAGGCCTCCTCCAAACGACCCCCCTCCACATTAACCCCATTGCATTAAGGGGGAGTTCCGGACTAAGGGACAGCTCCGGACTAAGGACCAGTACCAGGGTAAGAGGCAGTACCAGGGTCAGGGGCAGTACCAGGATAAGGGGCAGTACCAGGGTAAGGGGCAGCACCAGGGTAAGGGGCAGCACCAGGGTAAGGGGCAGCACCAGGGGAAGGGGCAGCTCCGGGGTAAGGGGCAGCTCCGGACTGAGGAATGGCAGCTCCGGACTGAGGGACTGCAGCTCCGGACTGAGGGACTGCAGCTCCGGACTGAGGGACGGCCCATGGCTGGCTGACAGATCTGGCTGCTCATGGCTGGCTAACGGATCTGGCTGCTCATGGCTGGCTAACTGATCTGGCTGCTCATGGCTGGCTGACGGATCTGGCTGCTCATGGCTAGCTGACGGATCTGGCTGCTCATGGCTAGCTGACGGATCTGGCTGCTCATGGCTAGCTGACGGATCTGGCTGCTCATGGCTAGCTGACGGATCTGGCTGCTCATGGCTAGCTGACGGATCTGGCTGCTCATGGCTAGCTGACGGATCTGGCTGCTCATGGCTAGCTGACGGATCTGGCTGCTCATGGCTGGCTGACTGATCTGGCTGCTCCTGTCTGGTTGGCGGCTCTGGCAGATCCTGTCTGGTTGGCGGCTCTGGCAGATCCTGTCTGGTTGGCGGCTCAGGCAGATCCTGTCTGACGGACGGCTCTAGCGGCTCCTGTCTGGCTGGCGGCTCTAGCGGCTCCTGTCTGGCGGACGGCTCAGTGGGCTCATGGCAGACGGGCGGCTTTGCAGGCTCATGGCAGACGGGCGGCTTTGCAGGCTCATTGCAGACGGATGGCTCAGATGGCGCTGGGGAGACGGATGGCTCAGATGGCGCTGGGGAGACGGATGGCTCAGATGGCGCTTGGCAGACGGGCAGTTCAGTCATTGCAGTGCAGACGGCAGACTCCTGCCGGCTGAGGCGCACTGTAGGCCTGGTGCGTGGTGCCGGGACTGGTGGCACCGGGCTGGGGACACGCATCTCAGGGCTAGTGCGGGGAGCAGCAACAGGACGCACAGGACTCTGGGGACACACAGGAGGCTTGGTGCGTGGTTTAGACACTGGTGGTAAAGGGCTGGAGACACGCACCATATAGCTAGTGCGTGGAGGAGGCACTGGTGGTACTGGGTTGGGGCGGGGAGGTGGCGCCGGTAATACCGGACCGTGCAGGCGTACTGGCTCCCTTGAACGCCGAGCCTGCCCAACCTTACCTGGTTCTATGCTCCCCGTCGCCTGACCAGTGCGGGGAGGTGGAATAACCCGCACCGGCCTATGTAGGCGAACCGGGGACACCATGCGTAAGGCTGGTGCCATGTACGCCGGCCCGAGGAGACGCACTGGTGACCAGATGCGTTGGGCCGGCTTCATGACATATGGCTCAACGCTCAGTCTAGCCCGGCCGATACGTGGAGCTGCAATGTACCGAACCGGGCTATGCACGCGTACAGGAGACACCGTGCGCTCTACTGCGTAACACGGTGTCTGCCCGTACTCTCGCTCTCCACGGTAAGTACAGGGAGTAGGCGTAGGTTTCCTACCTGACTTCGCCACACTCCCTTTAAGGCCCCCCCCAAGAAATTTTTGGGTTGTACTCACGGGCTTCCAGCCTTGTCTCCGTGCTGCCTCCTCATATCGCCTCCTCTCGGCTTTCGCTACCTCCAGCTCTTCACGAGGGAGGCGATATTCTCCAGGTTGATCCCACGGCCCCTTACCATCCAGTATCTCCTCCCATGTCCAGAAATCCTTTATGGTTAGGTCCTGTTGCCGCCTTCCATGCCGCTTGGTCCTATGGTGGGTAATTCTGTCACGATCGTTCTCCTCCTCTTCGTCTGAAGAGGAGAAGCATGGGTCGGACCAATACGCGTCAAGGTATGCAGTCATAATGAATTTATTTAAATGAAAGACGAACACTTAATACAAACTATACAAAATAACAAAACGACCGTGAAGCTACAAACGTTGTGCATAGACAGACAGGCTACAAACGTTCTGACATAGACAATTACCCATGTCACACCCTGACCTAACTAAAATAATCAAGAAAACAAAGAATAATAAGGCCAGGGCGTGACACTATGTGAATTAATCAGGAGGCGGAACACAACTCAATTCAAAATAATTTGAAATTGACAAGTTGAAACATAGCCTATAGATAATTAGCAGGCAGCACATGTTGTATAATAATCACCTTCAGGAACAGTGAGTGCATTCTGACATCACGTGCATAAAACAACTCACGCTGGGGTGACCGCCAGAGATACTTGGAACTCACGTATGAAAAGGTTAATCAAGCTAACGGAGGACGACAACATCGAAACATACCTCTGCATGTTTGAATGGACAGCACTACGGGAAGGATGGCCAAGACCGAAGTAGGTAAGTCTGCTGGCCCCATTCCTGTCCGGAAATACCCAAAAGGCATATTGGGACCTTAAAACCTCTACAGAGTACCTAACCCGGATCCGGGAGCACCCCCCACCTCCCCCACACTGATTAGCATCGCTAGCATAGCGTCACAATTAAATAGTAGCATCTAAATATCATTAAATCACAAGTCCAAGACACCCAATGAAAGACACAGATCTTGTGAATAAAACCACCATTTCAGATTTTTTAAATGTTTTACAGGGAAGACAAAATATGTAAATCTATTAGCTAAACACGTTAGCAAAAGACACCATTTTCTTACTCCAACAGTTTCTTACTCCATCAGGTGCTATCACCAATTCGGCTAAACTAAGATATTGATAGCCACAAACCAACAAACAAATTCATAAGATGACAGTCTGATAACATATTTATGGTATAGCATACATTACATCATTTTACATTTAAGTCATTTAGCAGACGCTCTTATCCAGAGCGACTTACAAATTGGTGCATTCACCTTATGACATCCAGTGGAACAGCCACTTTACAATAGTGCATCTAGATCTTTTAAGGGGGGGGGGGGGGGGCAGAAGGATTGCTTTATCCTATCCTAGGTATTCCTTGAAGAGGTGGGGTTTCAGGTGTCTCCGGAAGGTGGTGATTGACTCCGCTGTCCTGGCGTCGTGAGGGAGTTTGTTCCACCATTGGGGTGCCAGAGCAGCGAACAGTTTTGACTGGGCTGAGCGGGAACTGTACTTCCTCAGTGGTAGGGAGGCGAGCAGGCCAGAGGTGGATGAACGCAGTGCCCTTGTTTGGGTGTAGGGCCTGATCAGAGCCTGAAGGTACTGAGGTGCCGTTCCCCTCACAGCTCCGTAGGCAAGCACCATGGTCTTGTAGCGGATGCGAGCTTCAACTGGAAGCCAGTGGAGAGAGCGGAGGAGCGGGGTGACGTGAGAGAACTTGGGAAGGTTGAACACCAGACGGGCTGCGGCGTTCTGGATGAGTTGTAGGGGTTTAATGGCACAGGCAGGGAGCCCAGCCAACAGCGAGTTGCAGTAATCCAGACGGGAGATGACAAGTGCCTGGATTAGGACCTGCGCCGCTTCCTGTGTGAGGCAGGGTCGTACTCTGCGGATGTTGTAGAGCATGAACCTACAGGAACGGGCCACCGCCTTGATGTTGGTGGAGAACGACAGGGTGTTGTCCAGGATCACGCCAAGGTTCTTAGCGCTCTGGGAGGAGGACACAATGGAGTTGTCAACCGTGATGGCGAGATCATGGAACGGACAGTCCTTCCCCGGGAGGAAGAGCAGCTCCGTCTTGCCGAGGTTCAGCTTGAGGTGGTGATCCGTCATCCACACTGATATGTCTGCCAGACATGCAGAGATGCGATTCGCCACCTGGTTATCAGAAGGGGGAAAGGAGAAGATTAATTGTGTGTCGTCTGCATAGCAATGATAGGAGAGACCATGTGAGGTTATGACAGAGCCAAGTGACTTGGTGTATAGCGAGAATAGGAGAGGGCCTAGAACAGAGCCCTGGGGGACACCAGTGGTGAGAGCGCGTGGTGAGGAGACAGATTCTCGCCACGCCACCTGGTAGGAGCGACCTGTCAGGTAGGACGCAATCCAAGCGTGGGCCGCGCCGGAGATGCCCAACTCGGAGAGGGTGGAGAGGAGGATCTGATGGTTCACAGTATCGAAGGCAGCCGATAGGTCTAGAAGGATGAGAGCAGAGGAGAGAGAGTTAGCTTTAGCAGTGCGGAGCGCCTCCGTGATACAGAGAAGAGCAGTCTCAGTTGAGTGACTAGTCTTGAAACCTGACTGATTTGGATCAAGAAGGTCATTCTGAGAGAGATAGCAGGAGAGCTGGCCAAGGACGGCACGTTCAAGAGTTTTGGAGAGAAAAGAAAGAAGGGATACTGGTCTGTAGTTGTTGACATCGGAGGGATCGAGTGTAGGTTTTTTCAGAAGGGGTGCAACTCTCGCTCTCTTGAAGACGGAAGGGACGTAGCCAGCGGTCAAGGATGAGTTGATGAGCGAGGTGAGGTAAGGTAGAAGGTCTCCGGAAATGGTCTGGAGAAGAGAGGAGGGGATAGGGTCAAGCGGGCAGGTTGTTGGGCGGCCGGCCGTCACAAGAAGCGAGATTTCATCTGGAGAGAGAGGGGAGAAAGAGGTCAAAGCACAGGGTTGGGCAGTGTGAGCAGAACCAGCGGTGTCGTTTGACTTAGCAAACGAGGATCGGATGTCGTCGACCTTCTTTTCAAAATGGTTGACGAAGTCGTCTGCAGAGAGGGAGGAGGGGGGGGGAGGGGGAGGAGGATTCAGGAGGGAGGAGAAGGTGGCAAAGAGCTTCCTAGGGTTAGAGGCAGATGCTTGGAATTTAGAGTGGTAGAAAGTGGCTTTAGCAGCAGATACAGAAGAGGAAAATGTAGAGAGGAGGGAGTGAAAGGATGCCAGGTCCGCGGGGAGGCGAGTTTTCCTCCATTTCCGCTCGGCTGCCCGGAGCCCTGTTCTGTGAGCTCGCAATGAGTCGTCGAGCCACGGAGCGGGAGGGGAGGACCGAGCCGGCCTGGAGGATAGGGGACATAGAGAGTCAAAGGATGCAGAAAGGGAGGAGAGGAGGGTTGAGGAGGCAGAATCGGGAGATAGGTTGGAGAAGGTTTGGGCAGAGGGAAGAGATGATAGGATGGAAGAGGAGAGAGTAGCGGGGGAGAGAGAGCGGAGGTTGGGACGGCGCGATACCATCCGAGTAGGGGCAGTGTGGGAAGTGTTGGATGAGAGCGAGAGGGAAAAGGATACAAGGTAGTGGTCGGAGACTTGGAGGGGAGTTGCAATGAGGTTAGTGGAAGAACAGCATCTAGTAAAGATGAGGTCAAGCGTATTGCCTGCCTTGTGAGTAGGGGGGGAAGGTGAGAGGGTGAGGTCAAAAGAGGAGAGGAGTGGAAAGAAGGAGGCAGAGAGGAATGAGTCGAAGGTAGACATGGGGAGGTTAAAGTCACCCAGAACTGTGAGAGGTGAGCCGTCCTCAGGAAAGGAGCTTATCAAGGCATCAAGCTCATTGATGAACTCTCCAAGGGAACCTGGAGGGCGATAAATGATAAGGATGTTAAGCTTGAAAGGGCTGGTAACTGTGACAGCATGGAATTCAAAGGAGGCGATAGACAGATGGGTAAGGGGAGAAAGAGAGAATGACCACTTGGGAGAGATGAGGATCCCGGTGCCACCACCCCGCTGACCAGAAGGTCTCGGGGTGTGCGAGAACACGTGGGCAGACGAAGAGAGAGCAGTAGGAGTAGCAGTGTTATCTGTGGTGAGCCATGTTTCCGTCAGTGCCAGGAAGTCGAGGGACTGGAGGGACGCATAGGCTGAGATGAGCTCTGCCTTGTTGGCCGCAGATCGGCAGTTCCAGAGGCTACCGGAGACCTGGAACTCCACGTGGGTCGTGCGGGCTGGGACCACCAGGTTAGGGTGGGCGCGGCCACGCGGTGTGAAGCGTTTGTATGGTCTGTGCAGAGAGGAGAGAACAGGGATAGACAGACACATGGTTGACAGGCTACAGAAGAGGCTACGCTAATGCAAAGGAGATTAGAATGACAAGTGGGCTACACGTCTCGAATGTTCAGAAAGTTAAGCTTACGTTGCAAAAATAAAATAAAATACAAGATCTTATTGACTAAAATGATATAGTACTGCTGGCTGGTGAAGTAGCCTGGCTAGCAGTGGCTACGTTGTTGAAAGTGAAGCTGGCTAGGTAACCTCGACAATTTCACTAAATTTCTCTAAACTACACAATTATCATGGATACAAGGACAGCAAAGACAACTAGCTAACACTACGCTAATCAAGTCGTTCCGTTGTAATGTAAGTTTCTACAGTGCTGCTATTCGGTAGAAGTTGGCTAGCTAGCAGTGTTAGCTAGCAGTGTTGGCTAGGTAGGAGGAGGGCAGCGCGGCAGGCGAAAAATAGCTGGCTAGCTAACCGATAATTACTCAAAGCTACACAATTATCTTAGATACAAAGATAGCAAAGAAAACTATGTAGCTAGCTAACACTACACAAGTCAAGTCGTTCCGTTGTAATGTAATCGTTTCTACAGTGCTGCTAATCGGTGGCTAGCTGGCTAGCTAGCAGGGTTGACTACGTTACGTTACGTTAGGGCGAGAATACCTGGCTAGCGAACCTCAGCGAACCTTCATAACTACACAATTATCACCGATACAAAGACGGCTATGTAGCCAGCTAAGTAGCTAGCTAAGATCGAACAAATACAAATCAAAGATAGCAAAGACAACTGTGTAGTCAGCCAACACTACACTGATCAAGTCGTTCCGTTGTAATGCACTCGTTTCTACAATGCTGCTATTCGGTGGCAAGCTGGCTAGCTAGCAGTGTTGGCTACGTTGCGTTACGTTAGGGCGAAAATAGCTGGCTGGCGAACCTCAATAACTACACAATTATGTTTGATGCAAAGACGGCTATGTAGCTAGCTAAGATCAAACAAACCAAACCGTTGTACTGTAATGAAAATGAAAATCAGACCGTTGTACTATAATGAAATGTAATGAAAAGTTATACTACTATTCGGTAGACGGTGGACGTTTGCTAGCTGCTGGGCAGATAGCAGTGTGGACTACGATAGACGACGGAATACGATAATTACGCAATTATCTTTTATACACAGACGGCTAAGTAGCTAGCTAAGAAGAAATTGCTAAGGTTAGACAAATTAAACCGTTGTACTATAATGAAATGTAATGAAATGTAATGAAAAGTTATACTACCTGCAGAGCGAATGCAAATGCGACCGCTCGCTCCAAACCGGATGTCGTTTTTTTTTTTTAAATGTGCATTTTTCAGGTATAAATCACAGTTCTACATTGCAGCTGCAATCTGATATAGTGCTGATGCAGCTAGAACAATTACAGAGACCAACGTTATATAACTAATTACTTGTCTTAAAACATTTCAGAAAAAATACACAGCGTACAGACATTGAAAGCCCAACATCTGGTGAATCCAAACAATATTTCAGATTTTTTAAATGTTTTATAGCGAAAACAAAATGTATCGCTAAATTAGCATAACCAGGCCAGCCAGAACCAGCTGGACGCGCGCGACCAGTTCACATGCACGACAGATATATGAAATAACATCGTAAATTGGGTCTTACTATTGCTGGTCTTTCATCAGAATGTTGATCAAGGTGTCCTTAGTCCTGATGAGTCGTTCAATCCATTCACAATGGCAACCTCCCCTCTTCATTTAGCCTGGGTACTGGTCGACTGGCACGGTCCATGTCCAAAGTTAAAAAACTCAAAGAACGGAACACGGCAAAACTCCCGAAAAAAATCTAATAATCTGATTAAACTATATTGAAAAAACATACATTACGGTGATATGGTCACATGTATCAAACAAACTTCGACACGGAGATAGTTTTCATCCGTAACGTCAGCATAACAAAAGACAATGCCACCTCTGAAAACGCGCATTTCAGAAACCGGAAGTTGTCGGTCACGCTAAAGAAATAGGTCTTATTTCACGTCAGTACAAGATAAACAAAAAATTTCTCCTCTGACGTCTTCCAGACACCCAGAGGAAGAAGAAGGAAGTGTGATTCGGGTCATAGGTGGCGTGACCATATATAGGCAGAGCGTTGAAGCGAGCATACACATCTTGCAATCTTCTTCTGGCTCAGGGAAAGTGCTGTGAAATGACCTGTGTTTGACTCAGAGACTCAATTGGAACGGTTTTAGAAACCATAGCTTGTTTTCTATCCACTGGTATATGGTTATATGCATATAGTAACAGCAATAATTGAATAAGAGGCAGTTTAATCTGTAGAGGCAATTATGCTAATGCGAAACAGCACCCCCTGTATTCTCAAGAAGTTAACTTCTCTAGGATAGTGGGCAGCATTTTCACTTTTGGATAAATAGCATGCCCAATTTCAACTTCTTTCTACTCATCCCCAGAATATAATATATGCATATTATTAGAAGATTTGAATAGAAAACACTCTGAAGTTTCTAAAACTGTTTGAATCATGTCTGTAAGTATAACAGAACTTATGTAGCAGGCAAAACCCCGAGGACTAACCATTATTTTTGTATTTTTTTTAGTTCACTGTCTGTTCAATGAGGTTTCTTTGGGGTACTGGATTTCTAATCACCCTGTTTTCAGTTCTTACCGCTTCCACTGGATGTCACCAGTCTTTGGAAATAGGTTGAGGTTATTCCTTTGTGCAATTAAGAAGTAAGGCCACCTGGAAACAGTGTAACGTCATGTGTACTGTTTGAGAGTTGCGCAAGACTAGAAAAGTAGCGTTAGTTTGTTGATCTCCTGTATTGAAAACAGATAGACCGGTCTTCAATTTGATCGATTATTAACGTTTACAAATACCTTAAGTTGTATTACAAAAGTAGTTTTAAATGTTTTGGCAAAGTTTAGAGGTAATTTTTTAGATATTTTGTAGTGACGTTGCGCAAATTGGAAGCTGTTTTTTTCTGGATCAAACGCGCCAAATAAATCGACAATTTGGATATATATGGACGGAATTAATCGAACAAAAGGACCATTTGTGATGTTTATGGGACATATTGGAGTGCCAACAAAATAATCTCGTCAAAGGTAAGGCATGATTTATATTTTATTTCTGCGTTTTGTGTTGTGCCTGCAGTGTTGAAATATGCTACACTCTCTTTGATTACTGTTGTGCTATCATCAGATAATAGTAATAATAATGCTTTCGCCGAAAAGCCTTTTTGAAATCTGACATGGTGGCTGGATTCACAACGAGTGTAGCTTTAATTTGGTATCTTACATGTGTGATTTAATGAAAGTTTGATTTTCTATAATTTTTTGAATTTGGCGCTCTACATTTTCCCTGGCTATTGGCCAAGTGGCGCTATCGTCCCACATATCCCAGAGAGGTTAACGACAAACAGGCAGCGAACTACGACAGTCTCAAATGGGAGATACTCAGCCGCTACGGGTACAGTCTGGCCCATCGGGCCCAACTGGTCCACGACTGGCAGTTCGTAGCTGACACCTCCCCCCGAGCCCAGATGAGCAACCTACTGCGCATCATCACGGCGTGGCTGCTAACTGACGTATCCACCCTCTCCATCATGGACAAAGGGGTCATGGATCGCTTCTTACGGGCGCTACCCCACGACACGAAGAGGGAAGTGAGTCTACACGTGCCCCAGACCTTGTAGGGCTTCCTAGGAGCAGTGGAGACGCATAAGAACATCGAGGCCCAGCTGAAGGGGAGACGGGCCGAGTCGGGGTCCCGTCCAAGGGGACGGAAGGACACCCCCACCGCTGTATACCTCAAACCGACGCGAGGTGGACCACGCAGTGAACTACGTCACCTCCTGTTGGGTGCACCACGAACCAACGGCACCCATGGTCTCGGTGAAAGTTGACAGACTCAACACTGAAGCTCTATTGGATTCCGGGAGTGTGGTTACGCTCGTAGCCACAAACCTGCTGGCCCAGGGGGCCGAACATGGCAGGGAGATGTCCGTTTCCTGTGTCCACAGCGACACCAAGTGGTATCGGACTGTACAGGCCAACATCGTGATGCCACAAGGGAGCTGCCAGATGATAGTAGGTGCCGTACCGGAGTTGCTGGTACCCCTCCTCGTGGGACAAGATTGTCTGTTGTTCGCAGCACTGTGGAGGCACAAGCTGAGGAAAAGGTACAATGACCCATCGTGACTGGCGATAACTCCATTTCCAAATCAAGAATAATCTTTTATATCAGGTGTTGCGCCAACAGGGAGAACTTTGAGACGTACTGTTGCTGCCTCAACGTTACGTGGGAACCGTTCTTATGCTGGCCCACACCCATCTGTTGGGGGTGCACCTGGGAATGGAGAAGACCCGGGAACGGATCGCCGCCCGAATCCACTGGCCTGGGATAAGAAAGGGCCGTGAAAGACTATTGTCACAGCTGCCCGGAGTGTCAAATCACTGCCCCAAAAGCACAATTCCGAATCCCACTGGTCCCCCTATCGATCATCGGGGTGCCCTTTGAACGCATCGCCATGGACATAGTGAGACCCCTGGTAAAAACGGCACAAGGAAACCTGTACATCCTGGTAATAGTAGATTATGCCACCCGGTATCCCGAGGCCATTTCCCTACGGGCGGCGGTCTCCGAGGGAATTGCCCGGGAGCTGTTCCACCTCTTTAGCCGGGTGGGCATCCCAAACGAGATCCTGACCGACCAAGGTACCGAGTTCATGTCCCACCTAATGAAAGATTTGTGTGCTCTCCTGTAGATCAAACAGATTCGGACCGCCGTCTTTCACCCGCAGACAGATGTGCTCGTCGAGCGGTTCAATAAAACGCTCAAACAAATGCTGCGCAAGGTCATCGAGCAGGATGGGAAGAACTGGGACCAGCTACTACCCCACCTAATGTTCTCGGTTCAAGAAGTGCCCCAGTCATCCACCGGATTTTCCCCTTTCAAACTCCTCTACGGGAGGAGGCCACGTGGCCTACTGAACCTCGCCAAGGAGGTGTGGGAAGCCCAACCGACCCCCTTACACAGCGTGGTAGAACACATGGAGATGACGAGGGAGTGGACGACAACCATATGGTTAGTTTGTAAGGGAACATATGGAGAAGGCCCAACGCACCCAAGCCCAGGTCTACAATCGGGGAACCCAATTGGTCTTAATCCCCCACAGCAGAATGTAAGTTCCTGGAAACATGGCACGGGTCGTACGAGGTGATAGAGAAGCTGGAACCCGTCAATTACCACGCACGGCAGCCGGGGAGACGGAAACCCTAAAATATTTACCACGTAAACCTATTGAAGCGGTGGCACGAGAGGACAGCCTTGGCCGTGTTATTGTCGGGACCCAGGACGCCAACATTACCAGTGGTGTTCCCGTCCGCACCCAACCCGGGGAAATGGCACGAAAGAGGCCATATCGGATCCCCGAGGCCTGGAAGAAGGCAGTGAAGCAGGAAGTGGAGGCTATGCTGAGGAGGGGGGTCATCGAAGAGTCCCACAGTGCATGGTGCAGCCCATCATGTTGGTGCCCAAACCGGACGGTAGCCTGCGCTTCTGTAATGACTTCCGGGGTGTGAACGACATCAGCTTGTTCGATGCCTACCCCATGCCGAGGGTGGACAAGCTCATCGGCCGATTGGGAAAAGCCCAGTACATCAGCACCCTCGAACCTGACCAAAGGATATTGGCATGTACCGTGGGCAGCCTCCTCCCGGGAGAAGACGAATTTTTTGACACTGTACGGCTTATATCAGTACCGGGTGCTCCCATTTGGTCTCGACGGAGCCCCGCCCACATTCCAGCGCCTGATGGACAAAGTCCTCTGACCCCACCAACAGTACGCAGCTGCCTATTTGACAGCAAACCGCACGAAATGCAAGCTAGGTTTCGAGGAGGTGGAGTACCAGGGGTATTTGATCGGACGGGGGAACGTCAAGCCCCAGGAGAGGAAGGTCCCCGCGGTATGTGACTGGCCCGTTCCACACACCAAGACACAGGTCAAGTCCTTCCTGGGACTGGCAGGATACAACAGCCGGTTTATCCCCAACTTTGAAGCTATAGCCTCCCTCTTACTGATCTAACCAGGGCCCGACCTCCCGAAAACAGTGAAATGTATGGGCAAGACTGAAACTGCGTTCAGGTGTCTGAAGGAAGCGCTGTGCTCCAATCTGATTCTCATAATGCCCGATTGGTCCAGACGAACGCATGCGACATGGGACTAGGGGATGTCCTGTCCCAGGTACACGATGAGGAGGAGCACCACATCGTGGTGTACTCTATTGTCGAGAAACAGTGCCTAGCGGTGAAGTGGGCACTAGACACTCTCAGATATTACCTGCCTGTTGAGGACCCACTTCACTCTGGTCACAGACCATGTTCACCATGGTCTGGATGGCCAGGTGAAGGGACACAAAGGATTGGATCACCAGGTGTTCTTGTCCCTTCCACGCTTCTCTTTTTCTGTTGTTCACAGGTCAGGGGCGAAGCCTGGGAACGTGGATGCCCTATCGAGAAGGGAGACATACGTCACACTGACGACAGCCCCCTCCCCGACAGAGTTGGGGGGGAGGCATACAGCAGGTTAGCCACCAGGGGGGGACTCGTCGAGTCTACATCACGTGGCGATGGCTCCCTCTGCTGGACGTGCCGGGTCTCGACGGGCTCTCCGAATACCTAGTCAGTTGTACAACTGAATGCATGATTGTGGTTGGTGTGTAATCAAGAGGCTGATTGCTCACCAGCTGGACGAGTCCCATAAAGCTGCCAGAAGGGCAGCACACTGGGGAGGGGACTGGGGAAAGAGAGGTTGCTCTCGTACAGTCGTGCTCAGTGCCAGAGATAACGAAGGGAGCTCAGTTTTGTACCCCATAGGATACAGCAAGACCCTGGAGACCAGAAGATGGTATCCCGGAGGAGGTCTCCTGGACGAGACCTATTCTTTTTTCTTTGTTTGTTATTTAAATAAATACCCTTGAAACCGAGCTGTATTGGAGCGGATCGAGAGATTTACGTTCCTTGGTGGCCACATCACTAACAAACTATCATTGTCCAAACACACCAAGACAGTCGTGAAGAAGGAACAACAACGCCTATTCCCCCTCAGAGGGTAGTGCGTACAGCCCAGTACATCACTGGGGCCAAGCTTCCTGCCATCCAGGACCTCTATTCCAGGCGGTGTCAGAGGAAGGCCCTAAAAATTGTCAAAGACTCCAGCCACCCTAGTCATAGACCGTTATCTCTGCTACTACACAGCAAGAGGTACCGGAGCATCGAGTCTAGGTCCAAAAGGCTCCTTAACAGCTTCTACCCCCAAGCCATAAGACTGCTATACAGTTAATCAAATGGCTACCTGGACTATTTGCATTGACACCCTTTTTTACACTGCTGCTACTAGCTGTTTATCTATGCGTAGACATTTTTACCCCTACCTACATGTACATATTACGTCAATTACCTCGACTAACCTGTACCCCCCCGCTCATTGACTCAGTACCGGTACCCCCTGTATATAGCCTCATTATTGTTATTTAATTTTTAAATTTAATTTTAGTATTAAAACAGATTTTGCTAATATTTTCTTGCTTTAAAAACTCTGCATTGTTGGTTAATTATGGGATTTTAAGTAAGCATTTCACGGTAAGGTGCCTAACATTTTTAGAAGCACTGGGCCAGATACTGTTTGACGTCTAAGTTTGAACATTAGTCATGAAGATTAGGCTATTGAATTCGCCGCATCTGACAAATACAATTTGATTTGATTTAGATTTTGTTTGTCATTCTCACTCAGATAGCATATTAACATGGCATAAGTCATTACAAAATGTGTAGAATTGCAGGAAATAACCTATAAAACTGTAAAAAAAGTATCTCTGCCCCATGACAAAAAGAGCAGAATTGTATGACATTTGATATAAAATGTCTACATTTTCTCTATGTCCATGGCAAATTGTGTAGAATTGCAGGAAATTAACATTTTATACAAACAAAAAAGAGGGGGGCAACTAAAATGTTTTGCCGTAAGGTGGAGGGGCCCCAACCGAATCTCGCTTAGGGCCAGTCATGTATTAAACACATCTCCTAATTCTCATTTACCGCAGAGGTTTTGAATGTTATGCTCTTTATAGATCCTATAGGAACTCTGACTAACAGCCCTAACCATTTTCTTCAGCTGTAACCCGTCTTAATAAGCACCCACATTACTCTCTACGTTTCCATGAAGATCTTTGTGTCAATTTAAACTTTCTCTTCTCGCTCATTAAAAAGAAGATGATATAGGTGCTCTACACCAACAGCCCATGCTCCATTATATAAATATAAAAACATATTATTTATCCATCTGTGGAAGAATAGAAGAGTTGGTAGGATCTCATTTCACCCTCATTGTGACAATGTGACTGGGACTATTCCCATCATTACCAGACTCACAGTATCATAATGTTCTTGCTGTGTTGAAATGTAATAACATGTTTACACGGCTTCTCAAACGAGAGCTTTTCAGGGACTTTTGGCATTAGAATAAATCACTAATGGGTGAATACACCAACAGCTCATGCCAACATGTAACGTTGTCCACAGAGAGTCGGGAAGCAAGTTGTCACGCCCTGACCGTAGAGAGCTTTTTACGTCTCTATTTTGGTTTGGTCAGGGTGTGATTTGGGTGGGCATTCTATGTTCATTTTCTATGTTTTGCATTTCTTTGTTGTTTGGCCGGGTGTGGTTCTCAATCAGAGGCAGCTGTCTATCGTTGTCTCTGATTGAGAACCATACTTAGGTATCTTTTTCCCACATGGTTTTTGTGGGTAGTTGTTTTCTGTTTTTGTGTCTTCACTAGACAGAACGGTTTCGTGTTGTTACATTTTGTTATTTTGTCTCAGTGTTCAGTTTTTTAAATAAATGAACACTTCCCACGCTGAGCTTTGGTCCACACCTTCTTCATACGACGGCCGTTACACAAGTTCAGGGAGTGACTGTTTTAATAAAATAAACGGAGCATAATCAAAAACAAGAAACACTAACAGCACACAGACATGAAACAGAAACAATGATGCCTGGGGAAGGAACCAAAGGGAGTGACATATATAGAGAAGGTAATCAGGGAAGTGATAGAGTCCAGGTGAGTCTGATGACACGCAGGTGCGGGTAACAATGGTGACAGGTGTGCGCCATAACGAGCAGCCTGGTGACCTAGAGGCCGGAGAGGGAGCACACATGACATAACATCACAAAGAAGCTTCTGCCTGCTATGTTTCAGAAAACAGCAGGAAGAATTACTTTGCTGCAACAGAAAAAGAGGTGACATAGTATAGGCACACAGCATTCTAACTAAGGCTTAGATTCAATCCGATCAACAGTTAAGCAGCAATAGCCGAGTTCCGCATAGCTGCTGTTTTGGCAGTGTCGGAGGTATAACTGTGTTGGAGCTGTCAAATTGGTGAGCAGCTGATCTTGATCATTGTCACGAAGCCACATCCGTCCCCCTCGCATTAGAAGTATAGACCAAGAAAGTGTAGGCTATAGAAATAATTACACTCACATTTAAATAATGAGGATTTCTACCAATTAGGGGCTTTTATACAGTACCAGTCAAAAGTTTGGACACACCTACTCATTCAAGGGTTTTTCTTTATTTCTACTATTTTCTACATTGTAGAATAATAGTGAAGACATGAAAACTATGAAATAACACATATGGAATCATGTAGTAACCAAAAAAGTGTTAAACAAATCTTCAAAGTAGCCACCCTTTGCCTTGATGACAGCTTTGCAAACTGGAATGAGTAGGTGTGTCCAAACTTTTGACTGGTACTGTATGTGTACAGAGAGAGAGAGATACAAAAAGAAAAAAGAGAGGAAGAAAGATAGAAAGAGCAGGAGATACAATACCAATTAGAGTTGTAAAAAGAGAGAGGAGGAAGAGATGATAGAAACGCTAGTATGTAGTGTATGTGAAAAGGTGAAAGGGAAATTATAAAATAAATATCCCATTTAAATTTATAATCATTCTGCTCGCAGAGCTACAAGTGAGGGGAGAGTAGATTCAGATCAGGCAGAGAGCAATAGTGTCACACCCTGATCTGTTTCACCTGTCTTGTCCCTGTCTCCACCCCCCACCAGATGTCTCCTATTTAAACCTGCGTTTTCTGTTTGTCTGTTGCTTGTTTTGTCTTGTTCTGTCAGGTCTTACCAGCGTGTTTCCCGTTTCTCCAGGTCTCTAGTTCTTGTTTTCTAGTCTTCCCGGTTCCGACCTTTCTGCCTACCCTGACCCTGAGCCTGCCTGTCTTGAGCCTGCCTGCCGTTCTGTCCCTGATTGACTCTGCCTTGGATTACGAACCCCTGCCTGCCCTCGACCTGCCCTTTGCCTGCCCCTTTTGTTATAATAAATATTCTGAGAGCCAAACTATCCGCATCCTGTGTCTGCATCTGGGTCATATCCTGAGTCGTGATGAATAGTGGATTTAAAATAGATGTTCATCATTTAAATAGACTCTATTTCCTCACCATGATTGTCTTGGCTTTCTTCTCAACTTGTTGAAAGGCAAATGCAGACGAAACTAGCTTTTTTGAGATCAAGATTTATTTTGGAGTTGTAATAGATTGATGCCAGCTCATGCTAGCTTCACAACAGCATTTGTTAGGCTGCATTTTGATGAGTATTAATACTCCATCACACACTGTTATTTTCACTCTTGGTCATTAATGAATATAAAGTTGAAGTTGGAAGTTTACATACACCTTAGCCATATACATTTAAACTCAGATTTTCACATTTCCTGACATTTAATCCTAGTAAAAATTCCCTGTCTTAGGTCAGTTAGATCACCACTTTATTTTAAGAATGTGAAATGTCAGAATAATAGTAGAGAGTGATTCATTTCAGCTTATAATTCTTTCATCACATTCCCATTGGGTCAGAAGTTTACTTACACTGAATTAGTATTAGGTAGCATTGCCTTTAAATTGTTTAACTTGGGTCAAACGTTTTGGGTAGTCTTCCACAAGCTTCCCACAATAAGTTGGGTAAATTTTGGCCCATTCCTCCTGACAGAGCTGGTGTAACTGAGACAGGTTTGTAGGCCTCCTTGCTCGCACACGCTTTTTAAGTTCTGCCCACAAATTTTCTATAGGATTGAGGTCAGGGCTTTGTGATGGCCACTCCAATACCTTGACTTTGTTGTCCTTAAGTCATTTTGCCACAACTTTGGAAGTATGCTTGGGGTCATTGTCCATTTGGAAGACCCATTTGCTACCAAGCTTTAACTTCCTGACTGATGTCTTGAGATGTTGCTTCAATATATCCACATAATTTTGCTCCTCATGATGCCATCTATTTTGTGAAGTGCACCAGTCCCTCCTGCAGCAAAGCACCCCCACAACACGATGCTGCCACCCCCGTGCTTCACGGTTGGGATGGTGTTCTTCGGCTTGCAAGCATCCCCCTTTATCCTCCAAACATAACGATGGTCATTATGGCCAAACAGTTCTATTTTTGTTTCATCAGACCAGAGGACATTTCTCCAAAAAGTACGATCTTTGTCACCATGTGCAGTAGCAAACCGTAGTCTGGCTTTTTTATGGCGGTTTTGTAGCAGTGGCTTCTTCCTTGCTGAGCAGCCTTTCAGGTTATGTCGATATAGGACTCGTTTTAATGTGGATATACAGTTGAAGTCAGAAGTTCACATGCACCTTAGCCAAATACATTTAAACTCAGTTTTTCACAATTCCTGACATTTAATCCTAGTAAAAATTCTGAGTTTGAAGGTAAGACCTTGAAATAAATCCACAGGTACACCTCCAGTTGATTCAAATGATGTCAATTAGCCTATCAGAAGCTTCTAAAGCTATTAAATCATTTTCTGGAATTTTCCAAGCTGTTTAAAGGCACAGTCAACTTAGTGTATGTAAACTTCTGACCCACTGGAATTGTGATACAGTGAATTGTAAGTGAAATAATCTGTCTGTAAACAATTGTTGGAAAAATTACTTGTGTCATGCACAAAGTAGATGTCCTAACCGACTTGCCAAAAGTATAGTTTGTTAACAAAAATGTGTGGAGTGGTTGAAAACGACTTGTAATGACGCCAAGCTACTGTAACCTACTCCAACTGTATGTAAACCTCCGACTTCAACTGTATACTGTATGTAATGGAGTATTTTCAGGTTATACAATTGATACAACAGATGTATAATGTTGAGATTGATGTGTGTTTGTTCCTCAGAGCCCTGTATTTTAAGATGACATATCTCAGACATAGACCTCACACATTATGATTAGCATAATGTTCTCAATAGTCCATCAATGATTTATCAGAAAAACACTTCACTCTGTCGTCGACAATTAGACACACACACACTCACACACTCACACACGCATGCACAAACGCACACACGCACACAGGAATACACACGCTCACACACACAAACACGCACACACAAATCAGATGGTCCTCAATTTCTGACAAAGAAAGTATTCATACTCCTTGACCTATTCCACATTTGTTGTGTTACAGCCTGAATTCAAAATGGATTAAATAAAACAAAATTCTCACCCATTTACACACATTACCCCATAATGACAAAGTGAAAACATGTTATTAGAAATTTTAACAAATCTATTGAAACTTAAATACAGAAATATCTAATTTACATACATATTGTGGCAGATGGCAGGGAGAGGTGAGGGGAGTGGTTATTGAAGTAAGATATCTTGCACGCCCGAGCCTTATATGGACTTCCTGCCCCAACGAGGCAAGCCGGTTGATCATTAAGCCATCGAGTGCTTCGGGATGAAAGAGGAAGCGGGCTGCACAAAGGGGAGAGGACCGAGAGGGAAACGCGTGTTATGGAGAGTGTGTGTGAAGCGGGAGAATTATCTGTAAGTTTAACCGTTGTAAACTGGTTGCTGGATTCTCCCCTTTCCCACCATGTGCAAATGTCCCTAATAAATTCCCCATTTGCATTCTAGTTGTGCTCCCTGTGCGTGTTTGGTTATTGAACTCGGTGACGTGGAAACTCCACACACTTGAGCCTGCTATAATATTCACACCCCTAAGTCAGTACATGTTAGAATCACCTTTGGCAGTGATTACAGCTGTGAGTCTTTATTGGTAAATCTCTAAGAGCTTTCCACGTCTGGATTGTACCATATTTGCACATTGATCTTTTTAAAATTCTTCAAGCTCTGTCAAGTTGGTTGCTGATCAATGCTAGACAGCCATTTTTAAAGTCTTGAAATATATTTTCACGCTTATTTAAGTCAAAACTGTAACTAGGCCACTCAAGAACATTCAATGTCTTCTTGGTAAGCAACTCCAGTGTATATTTGGCCTTGTGTTTTAGTTTATTCTCCTGCTGGAAGGTGAATTTGTCTTTCAGTGTCTGTTGGAAAGCAGACTGAACCAGTTTAGGATTTTGCCTGTGCTTAGTTCCATTCTGTTACTTTTAATCCTGCAAAAAACTCCTTAGTCCTTGCCGATGACAAGCACACCCAAAACATGATGCAGCCACAACCATGCTTGAAAATATGAAGAGTGGTACTCATTGATGTGTTGTGTTGGATTTTCCCCAAACATAACACTTTGTATTCATTACATAAAGTTAATTTCTTTGCCATATTTGTTGCAGTTTTACTTTAGTGTCTTATTGAAAACAGGATGCATGTTTTGGAATATTTCTATCCTGTACAGGCGTCCTTCTTTTCACATTTAGGTTAGTATTTTTGAGTAAATACAATGTTTTTGATCCATCCTCAGTTTTCTCCTGTCACATACATTAAACTCTAACTGTTTTAAAGTCACCATTGGCCTTATGGTAAAATCCCTAATCTTTTTTTCCCCTCTCCAGCAACTGAGTTAGGAAGGACGCCTGTATCTTTGTATTGACTGGGTGTATTGATACATCATGTGTAATTAATAACTTCACCATGCTCAAAGGGAAATTCAATGTCTGCCATTAACATTTTTACCCATCTATCAATCAAATCAAATCGCATTTTATTTATCACATGCGCCAAATACAACTGGTGTAGACTTTACAGTGAAATGCTTGCTTCCGAACCTTTCCCAACGATGCAGAGTAAAAAAAACGATTTTAAACGAGTAGCTAACACGAGGAATAAAATAAAATACACAAGAATGGAGCACAGTGCCTTCGGAAAGTATTCAGACCTCTTGACTTTTCCCACAGTTTGTTACGTTACAGCCTTATTCCCTTTTGACACAAGACTCACACCGTGATTCATGCGTCCCAAAAAAAACACTGCAGGTTAGACAAAATAACAAATAAAATTTGAGTTACAACCCTTTAACTCCATCTTAACTTAATTGTATACCATAAGGTAATTTAAGGAATAATAAAATAGACTAGACAGAATTACAACCCGATCTTAAAATAATTGTATCCCATAAGGTAATAAAAAAATAGACTAGAGACAGGTATCCCTCATTCAGGGGCAGTGCTCTCTCTCGTGGTCCGAATCACACATAGGACTATTGATACATTATAAACTTCTACCTAGTTATCAGTGTTTACATATTATATTTTAATCTCACCCAATGTCTCTAGCCTTTCTAGTGAGGGAGATCAGGACTCACCAGAAAGTCAGAACAGAGTCATTCAACCTCGTTAAGTGAGTGTTTCTTTTCCTTTTTTCCCTGTACCTGTTACACTCGTCAAAATGATCGGACCAAGGTGTAGCGTGGTAGGCGTACATTTTATCTTTATTAAAAATGAACACCCAAAAACAACAAAAGGAAAACGAACGTAACGTTTGGTAGGCTACACAGAGCTGTACAAAAACAACATCCCACAAACTAAGGTGGCAAAACAGGCTGCCTAAGTATGACTCCCAATCAGAGACAACGATAGAGAGCTGCCTCTGACTCGGCCAAAAACAAAGAAATATAGAACATAGAATGACCACCCAAATCACAACCTGACCTAACCAAATAGAGAAATAAAAAGGCTCTCTAAAGGTCAGGGCGTGACAGTACCTCATACTCATTATTTAAAGATATTCCAAATGTGTTGTGCATCAGGTTTACATTGGGTTTTTCGGTACATTTCTTATCAAGAGAATGTACGTGTACGCCACCAACACTCGGACAATAGATACTTCAGAAAATGTCATTTGTGTGCCCTTTAAGGTGCTGTAACGTAGATGCTTGGAGTCGAGAAGCAGGTGCAGGTGGTAAGTGTTTAAGTGTTAATATAACAAGAAACGTTACAGCGTAGGAGTAGAGTCTAGACATGAACAACAGAAACAATACTGCCTGGATAAAGAACCTAAGGGAGTGCCAGATAAAGGAATTGGGCCCACTCTCCTTGCCGGTCCTGGCAGTGACTCCTCAGGAACCTCCCTAGCTCCTGGTTCGTCCTCTCCACCTGCCCGTTGGACTGAGGCCTATAACCGGAAGTGAGGCTGACTGTGCTTCTCCATAAAGGCTCTCCATACCCATGATGTGAATTGAGACCGAACGGTCGGAGACGATGTCCTCCGGAAGGCCATAATGCCAGAAGACCTGGTGGAATAGCGATCTGGAGAGCAGTAGGAAGACCAGAGAGGGGGATGGAACAACAGGATTTCTAAAATCTATCCACAATCACCAAAATGGTGGTGAAATCGTCAGAGGGGAGATCAGTGACAAAGTCAATGGATAGATGAGACCAGGGACGCTGAGTCATGGGAAGGTGAAAGAGTTTCCCTGTTGGAGCGTGCCGGGGGATTTGGTTTGAGCACATACGGAACAGGAGTTGACGCGGCGACTAACATCCTGCGCCAAGGTAGGCCACCAATATTTCTCGGAGATAGATTGGGTAGTGCGAGAAGAGAAATTCCTGGATGTCCAGCGATGACAGCTGTGTGCGCCCAGGTCAGCAGCCAATCCAGAGCCTGGCGGATATCCACATCTATGTCCCAGACCACAGGGGCTATGACTCGAGAGGAATGGATTATGGGTGGATTCCGGACAGGACCCTCTCCCTAATCGTAGAGATGGAATAGGGCATCGACTTTGGCGTTTTTTTAATTTGGGCAATAGGTCAGCATGAAGTCAAATCTTGTGAAGAAAAGGGCCCACCTTGCTTGGCACGGGTTCAGCCTCCTCGCTGTCCATATGTACAGTAATCCAGGTTCCGATGGTCGGTGAGGATGACGAATGGGTCCTTGGCAACCTCCAGCCAATCTCCAATCTCCACTCCTCTAATTTCAACTTCACCGCCAGGAGCTCTCGATCACCGACATTGTAATTCCTCTCTGCAGGGGACAGTTTCTTAGAGTACTATGCACACGGATACAACTTCTGTGGATTACCTTGTCGTCGAGATAGAACCACCCCCACGTCCACCTCTGAAGCGTCCACCTCCACCACAAAGGATATCATTGGATCTGGGTGTTTGAGCAATGGGGCGGCGGTGAAACGTTCCTTGAGTAAGCGGAAGGCCTCATCAGCTGCTCGACTCCACACCAACCTACGGGGACCACCCTTGAGGAGAGAGGAGCAGCGATGGAGCTGAAGTTCCTGATGAAATGGCGGTAGAGGTTAGCAAACCCCAAAAACCATTGTAACCTTTTTATGGTGGTTGGGACTGACCGCATCTACCTTCTTGACGTCCATCTTCACTCCTTGCGGGCTGATTTGGTAGTCTGGGAAGGAGATAGACTCCTGATGAAACTGGCGCTTCTCAGTCTATACACGACCACCTGGCGTCCGAGCATGTCCCGGAACACCTAGTTGACGAATGCCTGGAACTCTGAAGGAGCATTGGCTAAGCCAAATGGCATCACCAAGTACTTGTAGTGACCAGATATCGTGCTAAAAGTTGTCTTCCATTCCTTCCCTTCCCAGATGAGTATGAGATTGTATGCACTCCGCAGGTCCAACTTGGTAAAGAACAGGGCCCCGCGGAGCTGTTCGATAGCTCCCGGCACCAACGGGAGAGCGTAACGGTACTTGGTGGGGATTTCATTGAGTCCTCTGTATTTAATACATGGGCGTAAACCTCAATTTTTCTTGGCCACGAAGAAGAAACCTTCCGACGCAGAAGTGGACATGCGGATGAAACCTTGTTGGAGCACCTCATGGATGTACTCTTCCATAGCCTGCGTTTCAGCCACCAACAAATGGTAGATGCGTCTGCGCAAGGGTGCAGAGCCTGCAAGCAGGTTGATGGCACAGTCCCAGGGGCAATGAGGAGGGAGACAGGTGGCGCGGGTTTTGGAAAATACTCCCCCGCAGGTCCTGGTATACCTCTGGGATGTTGGGCTGAAGGGCAACAACAGGACTCACAAACGATGTGGAACCACAGGGGACGGGGAAGCAGGTCCTCCAACATTCGGGTGACCAGTCTGTGATTTTCATCCTCGACCGTGAGATGGTGGGGTTGTGGCATTGAAGCCAAGGGAGGCCGAGGATGATCTTGTGAGTTGGTGCACTGGTGATGAAAAAGGGGATGTTCTCCTGATGGATAGATTTCACTGTGAGAGTAAGTGGTTTGGTGATGTGTGTGACGGTCCCGGAACTTAATGGCCGATAATCAAGGGCTTGAACCGAGAAAGGAGAGGAGAGCGGGTATGAGGTGATATTGAGAGAGGGGGCAAGGGTTTGGTCAATAAAGTACCCCACGGCACCGGGATCCACTAATGCTGTAGAAACAGTACATGAGGGACAGTCAACTAGTGTGATCGCCACCAAAAAGGGTTTGGCAGAAAATAATGAAGAGGGGATTCTCACAACTGCCCCAGGAGGTGGAAGATCACGTGACTGCCCCTCTGCTCTTGTGGATACCGAGTTGGGACGTATCAGACACTGCTGGAGCTGGTGCCCTCCTTGACCACAATAGAGACAGAGCCCCAGCTGTCTCCGTCTGCGTTGCTCCGTCGTGGGGAGGTGTGTGACCCCTACCACCATGGGTTCAGGCTCTGATCCAAAAAGTGAAGAAGGAGGGAGAGAAGTGATGAGAGTGCCGATGCTCCCCCCACTGCATGCCTCAGTGTTGCTTGCCTCGAAGCGAGCATAGAAGTGATTTAGCTCGTCTGGTAGGCTTGTGTCACTGGGCAGCTCGCGGCTGTGCTTCCCTTTGTAGTCTGTAATAATTTGCAAGCCCTGCCACATAAGACGAGCATCGGAGCCGGTGTAGTATGATTCAATCTTAGCCCTGTAGTGACGCTTTGCCTGTTTGATGGTTCGTCGCAGGGCATAGCAGGATTTCTTGTAAACTTCCCGGGTTAGAGTCCCGCACCTTGAAAGCGGCAGCTCTACCCTTTAGCTCAGTGCGAATGTTGCCTGTAATCCATGGCTTCTGGTTGGGGTATGTACGTACAGTCACTGTGGGGACGACGTCCTCGATGCACTTATTGATAAAGCCAGTGACTGATGTGGTGTACTCCTCAATGCCATCGGAAGAATCCCGGAACATGTTCCAGTCTGTGATAGCAAAACAGTCGTGTAGTTTAGCATCTGCTTCATCTAACCACTTTTTTATAGACCGAGTCACTGGTACTTCCTGCTTTAATTTTTGCTTGTAAGCAGGAATCAGGAGGATAGAGTTGTGGTCGGATTTACCAAATATCTTCAACGGTTTTCTTGTCGCTCCTTCCTGTACATATAAAACAACACCTTGTGCTATCGCCTGTGGCTGCAGACCATGTAGACACTTCAAATAAATGCCTACAATAGATGCCTTTCTATTAGACTAGCTCTAGCCTTCTTCCACATCATATGTATCTTTAACGGTTCCTATATAGTCTCTACAGTATCTAGTCCCTGAGCATCTATAGTCCCTATAGCATTCATATTCCCTATAGCATTTATAGTATCTATGGTCCCTATAGCATCTGTAGTCCCTACAGTATCTACAGTCCTATAGTCCCTCAGCATCCATAGTCCCTCAGCATCTGTAGTCTCAATAGTTTAAATAGTCATAAATGCTTAGTCTCTATAGACTCTATAGTCTTGCCGCTATACATATAGAATAACACCTTGTGCTATTACTTAAGACTAGTGGTACCCTCCTTCATTTTTATGTTTAGTTTGATCACTTTCATTTCTATTTTATAGACATTTATTTAAAATGACTTACTGAAATTCAGTCGCCGTGTCCCTCAATTGTTTGCAGATGATGTGTCTCCTCCTGGGCAGCTCACAGTAAGGGGTTTGCTAATTTCTTCTCGTTGTCTTTTGGTCAGACGGGAATTTCATAAAATGCACCACCGGTTTTCCTCGCAGACCCTCACTGGAATTAATAATCTAGTTTGTGCCGCCAAAATATTGTGGACATTATCACCAGGAACACCTGAAGTCAATCTTAGATTAATAATTCTTCATTAACAGCAGGCTGGAGAGGTCAGAGTCAAACTTAGATGCATAAAGTACTGGTCTGAAGTGAGCTCTGCCGGGGCAGTCCCGTTACTTCTCTTATATACTCCTTACAATTAGGGTCCAGAGTTTTACCTGGTTATGTTAGCCTACCAGATCAGGAAAAACTCTGAACCCCAGAAAAACACCTCTGAAATCACCACACAAGGTTGCAAATGAACAAACATATCCTATAAGTATGGTCTACTAGCTAAACATTTTAGTATCTAGTATCTCAACATTTTTACTTAGTATCTCGAAATGTTGAGATAGTAGGCCTGTCTTGAGATAGTAGGCCTGTCTTTTTTAATGTGAGTGGCGGGAATGGGCTTCCATACAGAGGTGTTCAACTTTTAAGGCAAAACTTTTCCTGAACTGCAATAGCAAAGCACTGTCTTTTTACTGTTGTTTTATTTCTTTACTGACCTATTGTTCACCTAATACCTTTTTTTGCACTATTGGTTAGAGCCTGTAAGTAAGCATTTCACTGTAAGGTCTACACCTGTTGTATTCGGCGCACGTGACAAATAAACTTTGATTTGATTTGATTTGAAAGCATGTTGGCAGATGGCACTTGTCAGATGTCTGTAGTGAAGCTGCAATCATGCCCAGCATGCAATGCGTATTTAAATAAATACGGTAAATGACCTGTAAAGCGGTTATAGAGAAAGTCTATGTTGAGAATATACAGAAGAATGTCCAGTAATAATACAGATATTTTTTTACAGTGTAGATGAGTCATATTTGACCTATGGATATGCCAATTAAAAAGTATCAACATCCGGGGAAGAGGTCAAAATGCCTCTTAACACACACACACACACACACACACACACACACACACACACACACACACACACACACACACACACACACACACACACACACACACACACACACACACACACACACACACAATCATTACTTTGATGGGGAGTGTGGGCCTTGCTTATTAGCAACCACATTTCCTGTCCACTTGTTCCCCTGTTTGGTGAGTGAGGTTGTTAAACTGATTATGTACGAGCTTGACTTTAATATGCACACACACAGTCCTCTGTGTTTACCCTTCCATGGAAATCAGCATCACTTCCCAGAATGGATCAGGATGTGTGACTGTGAGTACAGTTCAGTGTCCGGGTTAACCAAACCAGATTGAGTAACTCCCTCCATTTGCAGAGAACTCTGCCTCACCGGGACACCTGTTCATTTCAAAGCGAATTCTCTTTGATTTTAAGGGATCAGTGCGTTGATCAATGGCTGAAATAATGCAGTGTGTTGAGCGCCTCACTCTCCTCTCTTCTCCTCTCCCCTCTCCTCTCTGCCTGCCTTCCACTCTATTTAAAGCAGTCTAATGTTAATTCACAGGTGTCTGTGACCTGCATGTCACCATGGTAACGCCAAGGTATGCCTTACCAGGATTGATTGCTGTGTGGTGCAGGATTTTGGGAATATGTTGTTCAATCTGATCTAAATCAGTCCATCCATGAGGAAACACTCATGCTTCATGATAATAAACAGCTAAATTCCTCCCATTCAACCCCTCAATCATAGGCTGTCTAGGATCAAAGGTCCCCACAGGTTGCCAAGGTTACCACAGGAAATGAAGACCACTATGGCACAAGGACTTCACGCATTATGTAACTGAAAGGCAGGAAAACCAATTATATTATTTACACAAAGCTTCATACAAATAACACTTATGTTTGTCTTGATGACACTTATGTTTATCTTGATGAACTACACACTGACTATGTCAGTGAGAAACGCAACTCTATTTTACCAGTGTATTCTATACATGGTGAAGAACTTTGATCCTGACAGATTATTTGAGGTAACATACTGTACAATGTTTTTGAAGTCTGAAGCCTACGTTCTCTCAAAGGGCTCCAATAAAAACCTGTTGGTATTTTTAGACTGTAGAGTAGAGTCGTGCTTATGTGTTCCCATGTTTATTTCAGGAAGGCTCATTTTAGTTCCATTCAAAACATTAAAAAAAAACAATACTCAAATGGATGCATTAATAAGCATCTCTGGTGAACACGAATCTGCTGGCCGTCTTTACAGTTCCACTCTCTCATAGTCTTCCACAAGGCAATTATGTTCCAGTCTGTTTTCAATGTTTTCTACCTGAGTCCTTTTTGAGTGAATTACTTAGACCTCTGTTGGCTTTGATGTGGATTGTGCAATTGGGGACGGTAGCATAGCTTTGTCTTTGATTGAACATGTCATTCAATCATGATCAGACAAAGAGCCCCCTTCATCTGAGCTCTCTGGGAGGCTGAGGCTGGACGTCAGCACAAGTGTCAATCAGTGGACTACGTGTTGTTTTCACCACTGAGACTGGAGAGAGAAAGAGAGAGAGAAAGGCTCTGCTTGTATATCCTTGTTCAAACAGTCACACTTGATATGTTGCTAAAGAAATGGAAATTCAGACGGTAATTGACAATACTTCTTTAATAAGGCATCACATTAGATGAAAATTGTGGACTTTTGTCTATGTTACTGTTCAATTAAATTACATCCATTACCGCCTTGGTTCCATTTTATAGTTTTTTAAAGAAATAAGGGAAATGAAAAATTATTTACTTGCATAATCAAAAAAGATGTAGGAAGAGTTGACTATATCTCTCTAGTGGCACTTTAGTGACTAGCAGTAGCAGTGCATGTGTAAAATCACTGGGGAAGCCAATGCCCCCCCCCCCCCCCCCACAAAACATATTACAACCTACAGTACAAGTCAAAAGTTTGGACACACCTACTCATTCAAGGCTTTGTCTTTATTTTTACTATTTTCTACATTGTAGAATAATAGTGAAGACATGAAAACGATGAAATAACACATATGGAATCATGTAGTAACCAAAAAATATATATTAGAGATTTTAGAATCTTCAACGTAGCCACCCTTTGCCTTGATGACAGCTTTGCACACTCTTGGCATTCTCTCAACCAGCTTCATGTGGAATGCTTTTCCAACAGTCTTGAAGGAGTTCCCACATATGCTCAGCACTTGTTGGCTGCTTTGCCTTCACTCTGCGGTCCAACTCATCCCAAACCATCTCTTTTTTTTTATTTAAAAAATAAATGAAATTTTATCCCATTTTCTCCCCAATTTTTGTGGTATCCAATCGCTAGTAATTACTACCTTGTCTCTTCGCTACAACTCCCGTACGGGCTCGGGAGAGACAAAGGTCGAAAGCCATGCGTCCTCCGAAGCACAACCCAACCAGCCGTACTGCTTCTTAACACAACGCGCCTCCAACCCGGAAGCCAGCCGCACCAATGTGTCGGAGGAAACACCGTGTACCTGGCCCCCTTGGCTGGCGCGCACTGCGCCCGGCCTGCCACAGGAGTCGCTGGAGCGCGATGAGACAAGGATATCCCTACCGGCCAAACCCTCCCTACCCCGGACGACGCTATGCCAATTGTGCGTCGCCCCACGGACCTCCCGGTCGCGGCCGGCTGCGACAGAGCCTGGGCGCGAACCCAGAGACTCTGGTGGCGCAGTTAGCACTGCGATGCAGTGCCCTAGACCACTGCGCCACCCGGGAGGCCCATCCCAAACCATCTCAATTGGGTTGAGGTCGTGTGATTGTGGAGGCCAGGTCATCTGATGCAGCACTCCATCACTCTCCTTGGTCAAATAGCCCTTACACAGCCTGGAGGTGTGTTTTGGGCCATTGTCCTGTTGGAAAACAAATGATAGTCCAACTGAGCACAAACCAGATGGGACGGCAAATCGCTGCGGAATGCTGTGGTAGCCGTTTTCGTTAAGTATGCCTTGAATTGTAAAAAAATTACTGAGTGTCACAAGCAAAACAACCTCACACCACCACACCTCCTCCTCCATGCTTCACGGTGGGAACCACACATGCAGAGATCATCCGTTCACCTACTCTGCGTCTCACAAAGACACGGCGGTTGGGACCAAAAATCTCAAATTTGGACACATCAGACCAAAGGACAGATTTCCACCGGTCTAATGTCCATTGCTCATGTTTCTTGGCCCAAGCAAGTCTCTTCTTCTTGGTGGTGTCCTTTTTGTAGTGGTTTCTTTGCAGCAATTCGACCATGAAGGCCTGATTCACGCAGTCTTCTCTGAACAGTTGATGTTGAGATGTGTCTGTTACTTGAACTCTGTGACGCATTTATTTGGGCTGCAATCTGAGGCTGGTAACTCTAATAATCTTATCCTCTGCAGCAGAGGTAATTCTGGGTCTTCCTTTCCTGTGGCAGTACTCATGAGAGCCAGTGTCCTCATAGCGCTCGATGGTTTTTGTGACTGCACTTGAAGAAACTTTCAAAGTTCTTGAAATTTTCCGCATTGACTTACCTTCATGTCTTAGTAAGTAATGATGGACTGTTGTTTCTATGTGCTTATTTGAGCTGTTCTTGCCGTAACATGGACTTGGTCTTTTACCAAATAGGGTTATCTTCTATATACCACCCCTGCCTTGTCACAAGAAATTCCACAAATTAACTTTTAACATAGCACATCTATTAGTTAAAATGCATTCCAGGTAACTATCTCATGAAGCTGGTTGAGAGAATGCCACGAGTGTTCAAAGCTGTCATCAAGGCAAAGGGTGGCTACTGTATATTTTGATTTGTTTAACACATTTTTGATTACTACATGATTTCATATGTGTTATTTCATAGTTTTGATGTCTTCACTATTATTCTACAATGTAGAAAATAGTGAAAATAAAGAAAAACCCTAGAATGAGTAGGTATGTCCAAACTTTTGACTGGTTGTGTATGTGTTGTGATAATTTTGTTGTTTGATCAATAGCCTGTCAATTCATATCCCTTGCGACTGTGATATATACTCTAGGCCTAAAGATCGAGACAACAAGAAGACATAGTAGCAGAATAAATTCAACCACACCTTTGTTTTATCACAAAACCAGATAGCAAACTCTGTCCAGTGAAGTCCACAAAGCATATTGCAGTAATAGACAGTTACTTTACCTAAAGGATGGTCAAGCAAGTTAATGATTAAAATCACAGAGAGTTACTGCAAGTCGCAAAGAAAACAGGAGCTGCCTCCGCTATTCCAGCACCATTTCAACTACAACATTTCAACATCATAAAATTACCTATGCTTAGTCTAATACAGTGACAACTAAAAGATACCAATCAACGTAATCTGAATAGGATGTGGCTGTCCATGGTTCTGATATCTGTGTGTCTGTGTGTGTGTGTGTGTGTGTGTGTGTGTGTGTGTGTGTGTGTGTGTGTGTGTGTGTGTGTGTGTGTGTGTGTGTGTGTGTGTGTGTGTGTGTGTGTGTGTGTACATTCGTGCAAGTAGAAAAACATGTTGACTCACCCTACTTGTAGAGAAACATAATACCATCCTCCTCTTCCATGTTGCGTGTCATACGAGACTAACGCTTTTATTTTTTGTTGTCCTAGGCTACCTGGATAAAATACTTGCTCGCAAGCCTAACTTCCATTCATGGGCAACGTTAGCTAGTTAACATTAGCTTTCTACATCTAGCTACATATTGAACTTCCATCCTCTCAGGCCAGGGGCACAACAATATATGAATTAATGGTTGGATCAGAATCGCCGTTATAATCATTGGCCAGTGTGGAGAATTAAGTAAAACCACAAGTCCAAATCCCTATCTCCATCCATGGCTAATTTAGGAAAGGGCCAATTTTATCTCGCTGGCTAGCTAGACACCAGAGAACAACAATGCAATGAGACGCAACAATTCATGTTTTTCGGTCAATGAGGAATGCTCTCAATGTGATTTGATAGGAGTGACACCAAATCCAAGCTGGCCATTCACAGTTGAGCTCGTTCAGTTTAGCTCAACGCTGATTGGCTAATTTATTATACTTTTTTGTCAAGGGAGGCCAGATGCTCGCTGGCTTCCCTTGCCTTCAATGCTACAGGAGGCAACAATGTCATTCACGTTTTTTATACAGACACCATAAGATAAATGGCCTACATGTAGAGAGAAGGGAGCTGTTTCACTCACTCTGATTCTTTCTCCTGTGAGATACAGTACATTCAGCCTCTTGCGAATTGAAGGAAAATTATGAAACACGAAAGATACATTATTTTCATATTTTATTTTTCTGGTGGGGGGAAGCCTGGCTTCCCTTGGCATGCATAAATACATGCCACTGGTGTCTAGTCAAGCAGATAATGCTGCAATGCATTTGTTGTTTATATCAGCCCTATACAGTCCCATCTATACTGGTAGAGGTCGAGGACAATATGTGAGACAATATGCTACTGTACATCAACACTCCCAGAGGAAGTGTCAAACAATTACTGACGCCTTCAAGTGAGTCCAAATCCACACACATTGTCAACTCTGCATCAGTGAGCATTCCCAACATACTTTTCCTTATTATCAGGGAGCAAATGTCCCCCAGGTTGCTATGGGAACATTTGTCACTCTGGATTTGATTGCACAGTTTGGTGACTCCAGGTTCAATAGACTCGGAGCTGAAACTATTCCTGTGATCACCTGGGTTCTCCACATTAGTGCTGGGTGGGGAAGCCGCTTTGCTGTGGCTGACATGACAAGCAGGGAGAGAGGGTCAATGCTGGACCACTGAACAAAGGCTCAGCCATTGATCATTACCGGCACTGGCTGACGGGTGATAAATGTAAAGGTCTGTTAGAAAGCTTCTTAAAGATCCCTTGCCATCCTCCTGGCTCGATTACACTGGGAACGATGCTGTGACAGCACCGGCTCTCATCTCCATTGTCCTCCTGCTTGGTCCTCCTCTCCTCCCGGAGATCAGAGGGAGAAAAAGACACATCTAATTATGGTGTTTATTGATGGCTTGTCAAAATAGGACCTGTGTATCTCAATCCATAAGCACAGAGGTTAGCTGAGGGAGTGACTTATCAAGGTGGTCTTCTGGTAAAACAAGATAACACACCTGCTCTATAAGTCTTTTGGAACCATTTACATCTACATTAGTAAGTAGGGATGTTCAGTGTGCAGTCACTTTCTAATCAGGCCTGAGAGAAAGCTGGGAGTTGGCTTTAATCTGTTTATGATCGTTTGGGTGGTTTAGATTTTTTGAAAAACTGTTTTATTACATACTGTAATAGTTATAAATCAACTTGGTTTTCCAATTATGGGTCAAACTTATTAAAACATGATATACACTTTCCTGTTAAGTAATATCTCATGTTAGTATTATCATACTTAAGTATTATCACACTTTCATATTGAGTATTATAAATCTTCTCTCTCTCATTCCTTCACTCAGACCCTGCTCGGTATTTGGTTTTCTGTGGTTGCCATAGTAATCCCAAAGCCATAATCCCAAAGCCAATAATAGCCCTCAACCTTTCCTCCCTGAAGTTAAGGAAGCCAGAGATGGAAATTGCCCCAATCGAATTTTGCATTAAAGGTCCAACGCAACCGTTTTTATCTAAATATCAAATTATTTCTGGGTGACAATTAAGTACCTTAACGTGATTGTTTTACATTAAAATGGACAAAAATAAACAAAAGTAGCTTCTTAGCAAAGAGCAATTTCACAAGCAAGAATTTTGCTAGGACTGTATGGGAGTGCCTGTGAGACTGGGAGTGGGGAGGGGAAAATTTAAAAAATGGCTGTTATTGGCAGAGAGGTTTGTAACTCTCTTCTTATTGGTCTATTAACTAATTTACTGCCTGTTCATGTCACCAGGCTGGCCAAAACTCCATCCCACCTAAACAGACTGAAATTTCAGCCATATAAAAAAAAAAGCTTACACTAAAATGGCATTATCATAATTTTCACAATTTCACAATGTTATTCCATTCTCATAGTGTGGAAAGATATATAAAACACAGAAAAATCACGTTTTTGACTGCACTGGGTCTTTAAGAGTGTAGTGGCTCATAGCTGAAACAGACACAGGGAGTGAAGCACTCAGAGTCCATGCTCCATTGTATTCTAACAGCAGTACCATCCACCTCCAAGGATCAGCAGAGACAGCATTTTAAATCAATTTACAAACTGTGAGAGACAACATAGGGGAGATGAAAATGTGCAGCGGATGATGAAGAAAATTGGTAAACATTTCCAGCAGCATGCAGGCAGCGTTGTCTGCGCAAGTGGTGCGCCTGCAGATTGCCACTGCTGTTAATGTGAAATCTAATATTCTCCCTGATAATTTAGGGATGGGGATTTTGATGAGGAGGAAGAGCATACAGAAAATAAAATGTATTGACTAGCTTTTAGAGGCCCCCTTTGGTAGAAATAAATACATTGGAAATAGAAATTAGAAATGAGGGCTATAAAGGGGGAGAGATAAGGTACTAAAACAGGTGGCGAGATCAGGAACAATCAAAACACAATATTTTACTGTAACATCATAGAGAATCACAACAACATTAGAACTGCACAAAATATATAAAAAGTCATCGTTATTAGTATCACATTTTATTACTTTTATTAATGAACTCATCATCAAGCTTTGATTATTGGAATCAGCTGTGTAGTGCTATGGCAAAAACCAAAACATGCACCCCTTGGGGTCCCCAGGACCGAGTTTGGGAAACGCTGTGGTAGAGTAAATTGTCTATATCAGATGTTTAGTCATACAAATGAAAGCCATGTAGGCTCCCGAGTGGCGCATCGTTTTAAGGCACTGCATCTCAGTGCTAGAGGTGTCACTACAGACCCTGGTTCGATCCCAGGCTGTATCACAACCGGCTGTGATTGGGAGTCTCATAGGGCGGCACACAATCGTTGTCTCTGATTGAGAATCATATTTAGGTAGTCTGTTCCCACCTGTGTTTGTGGGTGGTTGTTTCCTGTTTAGTGTCTGTGTCACCTTTCAGGACTGTGCGTTTTTTGTTTAGTGTTGCATATTTTATTAAATGATATGAACACTTACAGCGCTGCATATTGGTCCTCTTCTTCTCTTCCAGATGACAAGCGTTACAATATTTAAGGGTTTCTTTTGAATGGATGCGCTGTAGTTTGAACTCAAGGTAAGTAACCATGCCTCCCGGGTGGCGCAGTGGTCTAGGGCACTGCATCGCAGTGCTAACTGCGCCACCAGAGTCTCTGGGTTCGCGCCCAGGCTCTGTCGCAGCCGGCCGCGACCGGGAGGTCCGTGGGGCGACGCACAATTGGCATAGCGTCGTCCGGGGTAGGGAGGGTTTGGCCGGTAGGGATATCCTTGTCTCATCGCGCTCCAGCGACTCCTGTGGCGGGCCGGGCGCAGTGCGCGCCAGCCAAGGGGGCCAGGTACACGGTGTTTCCTCCGACACATTGGCGCGGCTGGCTTCCGGGTTGGAGGCGCGCTGTGTTAAGAAGCAGTACGGCTGGTTGGGTTGTGCTTCGGAGGACGCATGGCTTTCAACCTTCGTCTCTCCCGAGCCCGTACGGGAGTTGTAGCGATGAGACAAGGTAGTAATTACTAGCGATTGGATACCACGAAAATTGGGGAGAAAATGGGTTAAAAAAAAAAATTTAAAATTAAAAAAATAAGTAACCATGTATACTGCACCAACTCCATACTGCATCAACATAACAGACTCTGAAACAATGTTTCAACATACTGTACTGTTACTTCTAGAACTAAAATTTCTCAGCAAATCAGCTTTTCACTGTAGCAATGACATCTCAACATTTAAAGCAAATAAAATATCAAAGCATTTCAAGTTAACGTTTCAATAACAAGTTTAATCTGGAACTCTTAGGGCAGCAATCCGCATACACCCTTTGACATTTCACAGGTCTAGGAAAGCTCTAGGCTTGATCTCTCTTCCTGACCTTGTGTGGTATGAAGCTGAGCATGCTTCTGTGTCAGTCAACAGTTCTTGTGGTGTTGCAGGTAAGTATGGTGTGTGTGTTTAGTCCATCACGTTCTCTTACAGGGAAACAGTTCATCTCGTCAGTGTGTGGTTCTTTTGTTTTCAGTAGGTGACAACGATTGCGGCAGTACACCGCTCCTTCTGCGGTGCAGACGTGATACTAACAAATGTTCAGTGTCAGCTGGCTGGATGACGACTGTTGGCTTCCTGTAGCCATGCTCCTGGATTCTAACTTACTCTCTGTCATTCAGTGGTGACAGTAGTCTAGCTGACCTATCATAGTATCGCTATTGGTGTTGTCTTTTGCATGCATTTGCTCGTAGCTGATGACCTCAGGTTGCAGCTGCTGGTTGGTGCTGGATTGAGCGAAGTCTGCAGCTCATCAACAGCTGGGCTGGTGATTTGAAGTTGTCAACTGGAGTGTTGCGGTATTCAAGGAAACTGAGGTAGGGGTCTCTCGTCTGCTTTTGCTTAGTCCATGAGTGATACAGCAATTTGCACAGATTTTTCAACAAGGCCATTACTTTGAGGGTAATGTGGGCTTGTGGTGGCGTGTGTGCACTCCGATGCTTTTTCAAAGGATTTAAACTCCTTTGATATGTAACAGGGGCTATTGTCAGATATTAGTGTCTACGATGCCCTGCCTGGCAAAAGCTGATTTCTGCTTGTGGATCACAGCTGCAGATGTGGTGCTGTGAAGCTTGTCGAGTGCGAAGTATGTGCTGTAGTAGTCCACTGTTATGATGTACTGTAGTCCTCATTGTACCAGGTGAACAGATCGGCTGCCACGACCTGCCAGGGTCGGTCTGGAATACGATGAGGTAACATTGGCATTTGGTGTTTGAGGGGCGTCGTTCAAGAGGTGGGACATTTACCAACAATGTCCTCTATTTGTTTGCACATTCCGGGCCAAAACATAATGTCCCATGCTCTCTGTTTACATAATTCCATGTCTGTGTCCAGCATGGGTCTTTGTCAAAATCTCCTCTGAGACTGGTACAGAACTGAGACACTCCGGGGGCATTTTCTCCTCTCCACAGATCATCAGTGGCGGCCAGTGCCATTTAAGATAAGGGGGGACAATACATTTTTTTCATGAGCATGGCCTTATTTCCATTACACCATTTTGTTTGACTGTCATTCATATTCCATTCACCCAGTTCAATGTAACAGCGATAGATTTAGGCTACATGTTACTTAAATTTTCCATATACCCATCGTGAGGTTGCTTGCTAAAACCTAGCCTATTAATGAAAGTTTACAAAGTAGGTGCACATAGGTCGAGAGAACAATTTAAGGTGACAGATAGTAACACATTCAATACCACCTTGCGCACTCTTGCATCTAGATGATCTAGGGTGTAATCATTAATCCAACAGTTGCAAGAGTTTCTATTGGACAAATTCAGCATGTTTATCCCCGCTTCGTTCCGTTTGCTTCTGTTTAAGATTTTTTTTCCCCCCAACAGAATCAGAAAAATTAATAGCACCCACATTGTATTCCTTCTCTGTCACGTTTCTGACCTTATTTTCCTTGTTTTGTATTTATTTAGTTGGTCAGGACGTGAGTTGGGGTGGGTTGTCTGTGTGGTTTTCTATGTTGGGGTTTGTGTTCGGCCTGGTATGATTCTCAATCAGAGGCAGCTGTCAATCGTTGTCCCTGATTGAGAATCATACTTAGGCAGCCTGGGTTTCACGTTTGGTTTGTGGGTGTTTGTTTCCTGTGTCAGTGTTTGTGCCACACGGGACTGTTACGGGACTGTTTGTTTTGTTATTTTGTATCGTGTATTGTTTTCGTGTATATTAAAATCATGGAAACTTACCACTCTGCACATTGGTCCTCCGATCCTTCTCGCCTCTCCTCGTCCGAGGAGGAAGAAATAGAATGCCGTTACATTCTCGCATCTATGAGCTCCCCTCTCACCTTTTCCCTTCGCTTGTGGACTTCAACGCAAAACACATCCACTGTATTTGACCAGGCAAAAACAACTCTACAAGCAAAACCATATCATAACCGCTACACAGCCTACATCATTGTCACCATATTAGCTAAAGTAACATCATAGTTAACATAGCTAATAGAACTAAAGTGCTAATAAACCCGCTACAATCATGCATTAACAGTCATTAAGCAGTTTAGCACTTACACCGGCGGACCCCGGTGGCAATAAATTAGTCAAACCAAAAGCTTACCTTGACTTGGAAGAGTTCCGGGGTTGTATTGGATAGTCATAGCCAGATAGCTAACATAGAATCCCTCTGTTTGAGCAGGGGCTAAATTAGCTAGCTGCATTTGATAGCTAAGTAAGTGAAACTGAAAGTGAAAAAAAATGATAATCTCTCTAAATTCTCCTTCCTTTTGGAAGAAGTTAATTTGGTCAACTATTTGCCTATTGTCTTTCTCTGAGTCAACTACTCACCACATTTGATGCACTGCAGTGCTAGCTAGCTGTAGCTTTCAGTAATAGATTCATTCTCTGATCCTTTGATTGGGTGGACAACATGTCAGTTCATGCTGCAAGAGCTCTGGTAGGTTGGAGGACGTCCTCCGGAAGTTGTCATAATTACTGTGTAAGTCTATGGAAGGGGTGAGAACCATGAGCCTCCTAGGTTTTGTCTTGAAGTCAATGTGCCCAGAGGAGAATGGAAGCTAGCTGCTGTTGAGGCTCCAGATTTTGCAGTTCTTTCAGAACATCAGCTGTCTGGATTTGGGTGAAGGAGAAGTGGGAGGGGGGGTTGGGAAAGTTGCTGCAGGGGGAGCTGAGATCTTGGCCAGGGTAGGGGTAGCCAGGTGGAAAGCACGGCCAGCCGTGGAATAATGCTTATTGAAATTCTCGATTATCGTAGATTGATCGGTTGTGACAGTGTTTCCTATCCTCAGTGCAGTGGGCAGCTGGGAGGAGGTGCTCTTATTCTCCATGGACTTTACAGTGTTCCAAAACTTTTGGGAATTAGTGCTACAGGAAGCAAATTTCTGTTTGAAAAAGCTTGCATATCGTGGGTGCTATTTGATGCTAATGCAGAGTGCCACAGGATGTTTTTGTGCTGGTCAAGGGCAGTCAAGTCTGGGGTGAACCAAGGGCTATATCTGTTCTTAGTTCTACATTTTTTGAATGGGGCATGCTTATTTAAGATGGAGAGGAAAGCACTTTAAGAGCAACCAGGCATCCTCTACTGACGGGATGAGGTCAATATCCTTCCAGGACACCCAGGCCAGGTCGATTAGAAAGGCCTGCTCGCTGAAGTGTTTTAGGGAACGTTTGACAGTGATGAGGGGTGGTCGTTCGACCGCGGACCCAGTACGCACGCAGGCAATGAGGCGGTGATCGCTGAAATCCTGGTTGAAGACAGCAGAGGTGGATTTAGAGGGCAGGTTGGTCAGGATGATATCTAAGAGGGTGCCCATGGTTATGGGTTTAGGGTAGTACCTGGTAGGTTCCTTGATGATTTGTGTGAGATTGAGGGCATCGAGCTTAGATTGTCAGATGGCTGGGGTGCATGTCCCAGTTTAGGTCACCTAACAGTATGAACTCTGAAGATAAATGGGGGGCGATCATTTCACATATGGTGTCCAGGGTGTAACTGGGGGCCGAGGGGAGTTTATAACAAGCGGCAACTTTGAGCAACTTGTTTCTGGAAAAGTGGATTTTTAAAAGTAGAAGCTCGAATTGTTTGGGCACAGACCTGGATAGTATGACAGAACTCTGCAGGCTATGTCTGCAGTAGATTGCAAATCCGCCACCTTTGGCAGTTCTATCTTGTCAAAATGTTGTAGTTAGGGATGGAAATGTCCGGATTTTTGGTGGCCTTCCTTAGCCAGGATTCAGACACGGCTAGGACATCCGGGTTGGCGGAGTGTGCTAAAGCAGTGAATAAAACAAACTTAGGGAGGAGGATTCTAATGTTAACATGCATAAAACCAATGCTTTTACGATTACAGAAGTCAACAAATGAGAGCGTCTGGGGAATGGGAGTGATGCTGGGGGCTACAGGGCCTGGGTTAACCTCTAGATCACCAGAGGAACAGAGGAGGAGTAGGATAAGAGTACGGCTAAAGGCTAAAAGAACTGGTTGTCTAGTGCGTAGAGAACAAAGTAAAATGAGCAGGTTTCTGGGTGCGGAAGAATATATTCAAGGCATAATGCACAGACAACGGTATGGTAGGATGTGAGTACAGTGGAGGTAAGCCTAGGCATTGAGTGATGGTGAGAGAGGTTTTGTCTCTAGAGGCACCATTTAAGCCAGGTGCGGTCACTGCATGTTTGGGGGTTGGAACATAAAGGCATATTGAGCAGGGCTGGAGGCTCAACAGTGAAATAAGACAAAAATGACTAACCAAAACAGCAATAGACAAGGAATATTGACATTAGGGAGAGGCATGTGTAGCCGAGTGATCATAGGGTCTATTGAGTAGCTAGGCGAGCTGGAGGCACAGAGATTCAGGTTAGCAAGCAGGCCAGGGAAGCAGCAGGCTAGTAGGTGGGCCTCTGTGGGACATAGCAACGGGAGAGTCTGAAACCCCCTCGGACGGTTACGTCGGCAGACCAGTCGTGATGGATCGGGGGGCCATGTCGGCAGCAAAGGGTCCAGGCCAATTGGCAGAAGAGGTATTGAAGCCCAGGAATTATCTGATGGAAATTCTTCGGCTAGCCGGGAGAAGGGCCTAGCTCCAGGCTAGCTCCAGGCTAACTGGTGCTTGCTTCGGGACAGAAAACCCCTCAGACGGTTATGTCGGTAGACCAGTCGTGATGGATCAGTGAGGCTCCGGGTCGGCAGCAAAGGGTCCAGGTCAATTGACAAGAGGTAATTGAAGCCCAGGGATTGCTTGATGGAATCTCTTCGGCTAGCCGGAAGATGGGCCTAGTTCGAGGCTAGCTGCTTTGATTTCTGCCTGACTGCTTGCACTGCTTGTTTACATATGCGCTCGTCCTGCAGCCCTAAATGTTTTTCATCTGAGCCTGTGCTATGTCGATAGCTTTGTCCAGCGTTAGCTCAGACCCAACATTCAAAAGTGTATTCCAAATACAGTACGGTCCCTGACCATCTCCTCCTTGTTCGCATAATCAGTCTTTCACAAGCAGACCCAGGCCAGTCACAAAATGTTCAAAAGATTCGCTAGCTCTCTGTACTTTCTCTTGGAATTTGTACCTAGTAAAAATCTTATTGGTCTTTGGCACAATATATGCTTCACAACGATCGTAATATGTTTTCAGTACTTTTGATTCAGCTTTGGTAAGTGTCCATGTGTTGTAAACAGTGGCAACCTGTAATTGAGCCCCACCTGTTTAGCTAAAAATAACAATAATAAAAAATATATATTGTGCCTATTTTGCATGATAGATTGGCATGAATACGTGTCACATGTCAGTTTGCAAACAATGTAAAAATAAATAAAACTAAGTTAATTAAGCAGCCTACAAACATGGTGTCTTTTTTGCTTTCTTGAGTAAGGCAGCTCCAAAATGCAGGTGTTTCAGCCTAGCTCAGTGCTTCTGTGGTGGTGGGGCAGCCAGAGGAAAATACGGAGCATAGGGGATGGTAATGTTCTCCAGTTGCGCCGTGATTGGCTCAGTGTTCTGTCACTAATGGGACACATCACCACAAAATCGCCGGGTAGAGTTAAAAAATTCAAGCCCCTTGGGTGCTGCCATAGAGTTACATTAGAAGTGGCCATCCAAGACGGCTCAAGTTCATTGGCCAGAGATATAACGTGATTTGACGTCATTTTATCTACCATAGTTTTGATTGGACAGATCATGTCAACATCATACTTTCAAAATCTTAGCTAGCAGTCATCATGAATCAAGTCGACAATCTACTGACAAATCCTTTTCAATCCTTGTTATATGAAGATTAATTATTAAGAGAAATTAGAGATAAAACGTATCACTGCTCATCGGCCATAAACATCGGCAGCCGTTCGATCATCTAGTTTGCTTTCCGCACAGCGAGCGATGCAGTTTGGAAGAAAGCAAAAGAAAGCACCTTTCTGAAAGAGAGAAAATGTAGATTCGGTGAGGACCTGACTGCAGCAGACAAGGCAGCGAAGGCAAAGTTGTGGCCTCTGGTCCAACAGGCCTGAAATCAAGGAAAGGGTGGATACTACAGGGGAATCGGAGCCTTTTTCGACAACGTAAAATACATTTGACCGGGGTGATTTGCTCCGCCGGTAGGCTTACAAGGTAGCCCCTTCCCCACAACAAATTGAGTGTTCTAGTTTTGAATTGTGATGTTATGGTTCACAAGTTAAGACTTTTGTTAATACATATATGAAGCACCTTTTTATAGAGAGGGTAGAGTTGAGATTGCATAGGATTTTCCTTTCTCTTTTGTTTATATGGACTTGAAGTTTGTCAATC
The DNA here is from genome assembly GCF_029448725.1 of Salvelinus fontinalis. Taxonomy (NCBI): domain Eukaryota; kingdom Metazoa; phylum Chordata; class Actinopteri; order Salmoniformes; family Salmonidae; genus Salvelinus; species Salvelinus fontinalis. The sequence goes on from NC_074678.1 coordinate 33,444,059, forward strand.
AATGCCAGGGGGATACGAAACCTTTTGAAGAGGAAAGCTTTTGTTTTTGGTGTAAGGACTGCTCCAAATGGATGGCAGTTAGACTGGGGCGAAAACCGGTGGACAGGCTGGCCGACTACCCAATGAGGGTGCAGAACACCGTCCAGAACCGGGACGAGAACTGAGGACCGTGATCGGAGACCATGTCCACCAAAAGATGTGCTGCACAATGAGCTGGGCGGTCTCCTTGGCTGAAGGTAACTTGGGAAGGGGAATGAAAATGGCGGCTTTGGAAAACTTATCCACCGCCGTAGGATAGTGGTGTTGCCATCTGATGGAGGGAGGCCAGTGATGAAGTCCAGGGATATATGAGACCAGGGGCGGTGAGGAACAGAGTGGTTGAAGGACATCAGCCGGAGCTTGCCGCAGTCTTATTCTGAGCACACACAGTGCAGGTGGCGATGACCGCGGAGACGTCAGGTACCATGGTGGGCCACCAAAAGCACTGTCGTATGAAGCCCAGGGTCCGACGGGAGCCAGAATGGCAGGCAAATCCTGAGTAATGAGCCCATTCCAGGACTGGGGAATGGGCAGAGTCCGGGACAAACACAGACTGGTTCAACGTATCACAGAGGACATCGTTGACCAGGGCCTGGAACACTGAAGGGAGAATTGGTCAGTCCGAATGGCATAACAAGGTACTCATAGTGCCCGCTAGCCATGTTAAAAGCTTTCTTTCATTCGTCTCCAGCCCGTATCCAAACCACAAGGTAGGCGTACCGAAGGTCCAACTTGGAGAAGATCGTCGCCCCCTGGAGAGTCTTGAAAGTCGAGTAGACGTTTTTAACCGTGATGTCATTTAGGCCCCGGTAGTCGATACACGGGCGCAGGGTTTTGTCCTCCTTCTCCACAAAGAAGCACCCTGCATCGGCGGGGGAGGCAGATGGATGAATACTCCCTGCAGCAAGAAAATCCTCAATGTACCTCTCCTTGGTCTTTGTCTCCAGACCCAACAGGGAATAAAGCCAACCCCAAAGCGGTGTAGTACCCGTGAGAAGGTTGATAGCGCAGTCATAGGGTTGATACGGAGGGAGAGATATAGTGTGGGCCTAATTGAAAAGCCGCAGGAAGTTGTCCTGGGGCATGCTGCGCCGACTTCAGACAATGTGCATAGCAGAACGGGCTCCAACCCATGATCGAACCAGTAGTCGATCAGAGGATTGTGCCTCTGGAGCCATGAAAACCCCAAAACTATGGGTGCATGAGGGGATTCAATGGGCAGGAACTGCAGAGGCTCACTGTGATTACCTGACACTCAAGTTAATGGGAAACATAGTGTGGGTGACTCTGCCAATAGAGCGCCCGTCCAGCGCTCTGACATCCATGGGAATGGACAGGGGTCGTTTGGGGATTCCCAGCTCCAACACAAGGGTAGCATTCATAAAGCTCTCGTCGGCCCCAGAGTCACTCGTTGGCACCTGGAGAGATTTGGACTGGTCACCCCACAACAGGATAGCATGGATAGGGGTAACTCCCCATACGGCTCGCCAGCGTACTTGTAACTACTTGATGAGCCTGGTCATTTAATGGACAGGTAGATAAGAAATACCCCGTAGCTCCACAATACAGACATCTCTTGGTGTTTAGTCTGCGTAAGTGGGAGAGAAACGCCCGGCAGGATCCTGGATCACCAGCAAAGCGCTCTGGAGGAGGTATGTGGGGTTTGGGGAAGCCGGGGTAGATTGGGGAGAGGCGGCGCTGGTAGCGGGGTAACTGACAGTCTGGGGGGTTATTTTAGTGGTGGGCTCCCTAACAGACAATCTGCGGAATTGCTCCAGCAATGTATTGAAGGCACGTTCATGGCGTTCCTAGAGCACAGGAAACACGGGAACACGCTGGTAGGACTTGACGGGACAAGACGAACTGCCAACAGACAAACAGAAAACGCAGGTATAATTAATTACACAGAAGATAATAGGGACAAATGGGAGACACCTGGTGGGGGGGTGGAGACAAGCACAAGACAGGTGAAACAGATCAGGGTGTGACAACTCTGGTGGTTATTGGAAATGGAATAACTCATTATTATTGCATGATGATTTAATAACCTTTTATGGCTGCAGTCCCGTTAACGGGATCGATGTGACAACAGCCAGTCGAAGTGCAGGGCGCCAAATTCAAAAAACAGAAATCTCATAATTAAAATTCCTCAGACATTCATGTGTTTTATATCATTTTAAAGGTAATCTTGTTGTTAATCCCACCAAAGTGGCCGATTTCAAATAGGCTTTTCAGCGAAAGCACTACAAACGATTATGTTAGATCACCACAAAACCACAATAACCACAGCCATTTTTTCCAGCTAAAGATAGCTTTCACAAAAACCAGAATAGAGATAAAATTAATCACTAACCTTCGATTATTTTCATCAGATGACACTCATAGGACATCATGTTACACAATACATGCATGTTTTGTTTGATTGAGTTCATATTTATATAAAAAAATCTGAGTTTACATTGAGGCGTTAGATTCACTAGTTGCAAAAACATCAAGTGACTTTGCATAGCCACATCGTTTCAACAGAAATACTCATCATAAATATAGATGATAATACGAGTTATACATGGAATTATAGATGAAGGAAACTCCAAAGGGAATTGGAGTTTCCTTCATTTAACAGTACAAAATGACATTACACAATTTCACAAACAGTATCATCCTCACTCATTCATCTTATACATCAATTACATATAAGCCTCATATCTGAGGCTATTGTATAAACAGCGTTATGGTAATGTGGCCGTATTGTCTCCCATGAGTTTCACAAAATTGGACCAGTTCGAAGCTGGATTCTTCACCGATCTTTTATACCTTCTCCAGAACATAAATGTTGTTCTGACCTCAAGTTCTGTGAGGTGGAAGAAATTCCTTTGTTCTCTCTATGAAAACTCACTCTCTCTATACTGTGGCCATGAGGAGATAATCTCCTCCAGGAATTTACGACCTCTCTGACCACAGCAGCCTGGTTGTAGGAGACAGAGAGAGGGGGATGGTGCTCGCTGTACCCAAAGAGGGCAACGTCGTGACACCACCATTGGCATATCTAAGTTGGACATATTATTTTACTACACTGATTCTACAATTGAACGTCAATGTCATAATTCTCTTCATTTTATTAGGAAACATTTTCATAAACAAATCAAAATGTATGAATAAAAATACCTCTTTCAAATTTTTTTAATCTGATTTGGAAAACTATTTAGAATCAATAAAAACGCATGCAAAACAAAATGTCGAAAAATGTATTCGCTACATTTCTCTAATTGATTTGATTATAAGGTGGATTTTTTTTTGTGTGTGTGTAATCTCTCTGGCTGTTATGTTTTTTGTGTTCTGCTTGTTACTGTTCAATAAAAAATAAATTAAAAGAAACGTAGCTACCCTTTTCCTCCTCTCTTTCCTTCAGAGGACACATGAACATTAGCTCCACATGTTGTTTGAACTTATGCCTTCCATTACGAAAAAAGATTGCAGTCAGAGTGCTGTATAACTGCAGTAAACTGAAATTGCTGCGTCCAAAATATCACAGTTGACTCCAGTTACAGCAGTTTCAAAACTGCAATCTTTTTTGTAAGGGTTGCATCTGATAAATTTGTAGAATCACAGTCTATCCGAGGTGACTGGGACTCCAGCAAAATCCATCTTTTAAGATAAGGGATAAGACATTGCAGACTCAGTTTCCTTTGCACAAGCCAGTATAATTGACTCCATGAGTTCATGTGATAGAAACCTGACAGTGGGTGACTGCAATAATTGGACTGACCCTTAGCCACTGTGGAGCAGATTGCTGCTGTAATGACTGCTGTTTCATCAGAAGCTACTCTGATTAGGTGCCTTTTAGTGATTCACACAGAAGACTTATTCTTAAGCAGAGGCCTAAAATTATATGGAGATAATAGAGCCATGTGCCACTAGCAACTATGGGACTCTAAAATAATTGTTAGTAATTTATTATTCTGACTAGCGCACTAATAAGGATCACTGTTGTATCATATCTGAATATTAACTTGATGTGAGAAGGTCACTGCTATAGCACTGATTTGTATAACGTGATTATGTCAAAAAAGTAGTAATGATGACACGGCTTCCTGAGTGGCGCTGTGGTCTAAGGCACTAGCTGTGCTACTAGAGATTCTGGGTTCCCATAAGGTGGCGCACAATTGGCCCAGCGTCGTCTGTGTTAGGGGAGGGTTTAGCCGGCAGGGATGTCCTTGTCCCATCACGCACTAGCGACTCCAGGTGTATGGTGTTTCCTCCGACACATTGGTGCGGCTGGTTAAGTGGGCATTGTGTCAAGAAGCAGGTTGGGCTGTGTTTCGGAGGACGCACACCTCTCCTAAGTCTGTACGGGAGTTGCAGCGATGAGACAAGACTGTAACTACCAATTGGACACCATGAAAATGGGGGGTAAAAAAAAACATTAAAAAAGTCATGACATGCCAAATCTACAATAAATGTACATTTAATCAAGGCATTTCATACTCATACATACACTATATATACAAAAGTAAGTGGACACCCCAAATGAGTGAATGTGGCTATTTCAGCCACACCCGTTGCTGACAGGTATATAAAATATAGCACATAGCCATGCAATCTCCATAGACAAACATTGGCAGTAGAATAGCCTTACACCTTTACTGAAGAGCTCAGTGACTTTCAACTTCGCACCGTCATAGGATGCCACCTTTCCAACAAGTCAGTTCATCAAATTTCTGCCCGGCTAGAGCTGCCCCACTCAGCTGTAAGTGCTGTTATTGTGAAGTGGAAACGTCTAGGAGAAACAATGGCTCAGCCACAAAGTAGGCGGCCACACAAGCTTACAGATTGGGACCGCCGAGTGCTGAAGCGCATGGCGCGTAAAAAACGTTTTGTCCTCAGTTGCAACACTCACTACAGAGTTCCAAACTGCCTCTGGAAACAAAGTCTGCACAAGAACTGTTCGTCGGGAGCTTCATGAAATGGGTTTTCATGGCCGAGCAGCCGCACACAAGCCTAAGATCACCATGCGCAATGCCAAGCGTCGGATGGAGTGGTGTAAAGTTCACCGCCATTGAACTCTGGAGCAGTGGAAACACGTTCTCTGGAGTGATGAATCACGCTTCATCATCTGGCAGTCTGACGGACAAATCTGGGTTTGGCGGATGCCAGGAGAATGCTACCTGCCCGAATGCATAGTGCCAAATGTAAAGTTTGGTGGAGGAGAAATACTAGCCTGGGGATGTTTTTCAGGGTTCGGGCTAGGCCCCTTAGTTCCAGTGAAGGGAAATCTTAACGCTGCAGCATACAATGACATTCTAGACAATTCTGTGCTTCCAACTTTGTGGCAACAGGGGGAAGGCCCCTATCTGTTTCAGCATGACAATGCCCCCGTGCACAAAGTAATGGTTTGTCGAGATCGATGTGGAAGAACTTGATTGGCCTGTACAGAGCCCTGACCTCAACCCCATCGAACACCTTTGGGATGAATTGGAACGCCGACTGCGAGCCAAGCCTAATCGCTCAACATCAGTGCCCGACCTCACTAATGATCTTGTGGCTGAATGGAAGCAAGTCCACACGGCAATGTTCCAACATCTAGTGGAAATCCTTCCCAGAAGAGTGGAGGCTTTTATTGCAGCAAAGGGGGTACCAAATCCATATTAAAATGGAAATGAGATGTTCGACAAGCAGGCATCCACATACTTTTGGCAATGTAGTCCATATAAACACAGTTTGAGGAACAGTCAGGAAAACCCACAGGTGTCCCTTACGTCTTTTATACTGTGATGTCAATACTAAGTACCCACATCAACAATAACAACACTGTAGATAGAAACAAACCAGCATCCATTTTTTTTATCTAACACCGTGACAACAAAATTAAAGAATTTGGCATCAAGTATGAAGGATTTGCACTTGTTTCATTTTCTGAAAACCTGTCAAGACAGGAAGACTTGAGAAACAGAATAAGTAAAAAAATCTCCTTTCCTCTACAGATATTTGATCACTGAAATAAATATTGATTCTCTTAATTATTTATTATTTCGCATAAGCATCGTCTTCTGAGTATAACTTACTTTAAAATGTTGATAGTCAAACCTTTTTTTTGTGTGTGTGTGTGTGTGTGTGTGTGTGTGTGTGTGTGTGTGTGTGTGTGTGTGTGTGTGTGTGTGTGTGTGTGTGTGTGTGTGTGTCAGTCATTCGATCTCAACCCAATTGAACACTTAAGGGAGATTTTGAGACAACATTTTTCACCATCAACAAAACACCAAGTTATGGAATTTCTTGTGGAAGACTGCCTTCGCATCCCTCCAATAGAGTTCCAGGCGCATTGGAGCTTTTCTGGTGGCTCGTAGTGGCCCAACGCCCTGTTAAAACACTTTATGAAATCAAATTTATTTTATATGGCCCTTCGTACATCAGCTAATATCTCGAAGTGCTGTACAGAAACCCAGCCTAAAACCCCAAACAGCAAGCAATGCAGGTGTAGAAGCACGGTGGCTAGGAAAAACTCCCTAGAAAGGCCAAAACCTAGGAAGAAACCTAGAGAGGAACCAGGCTATGAGGGGTGGCCAGTCCTCTTCTGGCTGTGCCGGGTGGAGATTATAACAGAACCTGGCCAAGATGTTCAAATGTTCATAAATGACCAGCATGGTCAAATAATAATCAGGATTAAATGTCAGTTGGCTTTTCATAGCCGATCATTAAGAGTATCTCTACCGCTCCTGCCGTCTCTAGAGAGTTGGAAACAGCAGGTCTGGGACAGGTAGCACGTCCGGTGAACAGGTCAGGGTTCCATAGTCGCAGGCAGAACAGTTGAAACTGGAGCAGCAGCACGGCCAGGTGGACTGGGGACAGTAAGGAGTCATCGTGTCAGGTCGTCCTGAGGCATGGTCCTAGGGCTCAGGTCCTCCGAGAGAGAGAAAGAAAGAGAGAAGGAGAAAATTAGAGAGAGCATACTTAAATTCACACAGGACACCGGATAAGACAGGAGAAGTACTCCAGATATAACAAACTGAACCTAGCCCCCCGACACAAACTACCGCAGCATAAATACTGGAGGCTGAGACAGGAGGGGTCAGGAGACACTGTGGCCCCATCCGATGATACCCTCGGACAGGGCCAAACAGGAAGGATATAACCCCACCCACTTTGCCAAAGCACAGCCCCCGCACCACTAGAGGGATATCTTCAACCACCAACTTACAATCCTGAGACAAGGCCGAGTACAGCCCACAAAGATCTCCACCACAGCACAATCCAAGGGGGGGCGCCAACCCAGACAGGAAGACCACGTCAGTAACTCAACCCACTCGAGTGATGCACCCCTCCTAGGGACGGCATGAAAGAGCACCAGTAAGCCAGTGACTCAGCCCCTGTAATAGGGTTAGAGGCAGAGAATCCCAGTGGAGAGAGGGGAACGGCCAGGCAGAGACAGCAAGGGCGGTTCGTTGCTCCAGAGCCTTTCCGTTCACCTTCACACTCCTGGGCCAGACTACACTCAATCATATGACCTACTGAAGAGATAAGTCTTCAGTAAAGACTTAAAAGTTGAGACCGAGTTTGCGTCTCTCACATGGGTAGGCAGACCATTCCATAAAAATGGAGATCTATAGGAGAAAGCCCTGCCTCCAGCTGTTTGCTTAGAAATTCTAGGGACAATTAGCAGGCCTGCGTCTTGTGACCGTAGCGTACGTGTAGGTATGTACGGCAGGACCAACTCAGAAAGACAGGTAGGAGCAAGCCCATGTAACGCTTTATAGGTTAACAGTAAAACCTTGAAATCAGCCTTTGCCTTAACAGGAAGCCAGTGTAGGGAAGCTAGCACTGGAGCAATATGATCAAATTTCTTGGTTCTAGTCAGGATTCTAGCAGCCGTATTTAGCACTAACTGAAGTTTATTTAGTGCTTTATCCGGGTAGCCGGAAAGTAGAGCATTGCAGTAGTCTAACCTAGAAGGAACAAAAGCATGGATAAATGTTTCTGCATCATTTTTGGACAGAAAATTTCTGATTTTTGCAATGTTACGTAGATGGAAAAAATCTGTCCTTGAAACAGTCTTGATATGTTCGTCAAAAAAGAGATCAGGGTCCAGAGTAACGCCGAGGTCCTTCACAGTTTTATTTGAGACGACTTTACAACCATCAAGATTAATTGTCAGATTTAACAGAAGATCTCTTTGTTTCTTGGGACCTAGAACAAGCATCTCTGTTTTGTCCGAGTTTAAAAGTAGAACGTTTTCAGCCATCCACTTCCTTATGTCTGAAACACAGGCTTCTAGCGAGGGCAATTTTGGGGCTTCACCATGTTTCATTGAAATGTACAGCTGTGTGTCATCCGCATAGCAGTGAAAGTTAACATTATGTTTTCGAATGACATCCCCAAGAGGTTTATGATTGGTGTTATCTTAGTTTTGGCAATTACCTGTACATTATACATTTGCAGGTTTTCTACACTCATAATAGGCATTAAGCTTCGCTTAATCAGAAGGGGAAAGCACACACGTCATAGATTAAAGCACTTGTCAAACTCATTCTATGGAGGGCCCAGTGTCTGCGGGTTTTCGCTCCTCCATTGTACATGATTGATGAGTTAAGGTCACAAATTGTAAATAACGCCCCTCACCTGATTGTCTAGGTCTTAATTGAAAGGAAAAACCAAAAACACTGTCACTAGGTCCTCCGTGGAATGAGTTAGACACCTATGGACTAGAGGACAGTGGGTATTGTTCCACTTTTAGAAATCAGATTAATTTGGACAAGGTGCTCAGATCTAAAAGTGCTGTATTAATTTCATACTATGTGACTGTGTGACATTGCCAATCAGAATCACCTGCACTTTTCTGGTGCATATATGTATTCATTATTTAGCTGACAGTAAGCCCCCTCACTGGCATCCCATTCCACGACACACATGGTCACCATTAGCCAGCCTCATTAGTAAGAGTGATATATGTTTTCAGTGTATTCAACCAGGATAATTAACCCTGTGGTTGGTATATAAGACAATCAGGAAGGAATTCTGGCCAAAGCTGTATGCTAAAGCATTTAAATCACTTGAAAGCATAGCCTAACTGGAAATAGCTAAATCATAACTGACGCCCAATGCCTGAAAACACAGTCATGATGATAAAGCTAATTGAATATGGTTGAATATCTTTTTTTCGTTGCATATCTAGCCTGTTCAGTGAAATAGCTAGCAGCACAGATTTCATTTGTCTGGAGAATTGTTCCTAGTTCAAATGTACATTGGGCTGGTTTTATATATAGTACTAGTCAAACGTTTGGATACACCTACTCATTCAAGGGTTTTTCTTTATTTGTACTACTTTCTAAATTGTAGAATAATAAACTATGAAATAACACATGGAATCATGTAGTAATCAAAAAAGTGTTAAATCAAAAAATATTTTATATTTGAGATTCTTCAAAGTAGCCACCCTTTGCCTTGATGACAGCTTTGCACACTCTTGGCATTCTCTCAACCAGCTTCATGAGGTAGTCATCTGGAATGCATTTCAATTAACAGGTGTTAAAAGTTCATTTTTTTCTTTCCTTCTTAATGCGTTTGAGCCAATCAGTTGTGTTGTGATAAGGTAGGGGTGGTATACAGAAGATAGCCCTATTTGTTAAAGACCAAGTCCATATTATGGCAAGAACAGCTAGAATAAGCAAAGAGAAATGCCACTTCATCATTACTTTAAAACATGAAGGTCAGTCAATATGGAAAATTTCAAGAATATTAAAAGTTTCTTCCGGTGCAGTCGCAAAAACCATCAAGCAATATGATGAAACGGGCTCTCATGAGAGAGGAAGATCCAGAGTTACCTCTTCTGCAGAGCATAAGTTCATTAGAGTTACCAGCCTCAGAAATTGCAGCCCAAATAAATGCTTCACAGAGTTCAAGTAACAGACACATCTCAACATCAACTGTTCAGAGAAGACTGCGTGAATCAGGCCTTTATGGTCGAATTGCTGCAAAGAAACCACTACTAAAGGACACCAATAAGAAGTAGAGACTTGCTTGGGCCAAGAAACACGAGCAATGGACATTTGACCGGTGGAAATCTGTCCTTTGGTCCGATGAGTCCAAATTTGAGATTTTTGCTTCCAACCGCCTTGTCTTTGTGAGATACAGAGTAGGTGAACGGATGACCTCCGCATGTGTGGTTCCCACTGTGAAGCATGGAGGAAGATGTATTTATTTATTTTTATGTTATTTTACCAGGTAAGTTGACTGAGAACACATTCTCATTAACAGCAACAACCTGGGGAATAGTTACAGGGGAGAGGAGGGGGATGAATGAGCCAATAGTAAGCTAGGGATGATTAGGTGACCATGATGGTATGAGGGACAGCTTAGGAATTTAGCCAGGACACCGGGATTAACACCCCTACTCTTACGATAAGTGCCATGGGATCGTTAATGACCACAGAGAGTCAAGACACCTGTTTAACGTCCCATCCGAAAGACGGTATGATGGTGTGGGGTTGCTTTGCTGGTGACACTGTCCGTGATTTATTTAGAATTCAAGGCACACTTAACCAGCATGGCTACCACAGCATTCTGCAGTGATATGCCATCATTTTTCTTTTTCCATAGGACAATGACCCAACACACCTCCAGGCTGTGTAAGGGCTATTTGACCAAGAAGGAGAGTGATGGAGTGCTGCATCAGAGGACCTGGCCTCCAAAATCTCCCGACCTCATATGTGTTATTTCATAGTTTTGATGTCTTCACTATTATTTTACAATGTAGAAAATAGTAAAAATAAATAAAAACCCTTGAATGAGTAGGTGTCCAAATTTTGGACTGGTACTGTATATGAGAAACTAGAAAATACCATCAATTTAAAAAATAGGCCTTGTTCGGCAGTCCCAAAAATATACTACCCACTTTTTGACTTAATTGAATTTTCATCATAAATGCACTTACATTTTGACCCGGTCTACTAAAATGAAGTTTTATCAAATCTACTGACAATATTGATGTTTCTTAGTCATGCTGATGTAAGCCAAAAAGGGGATTGGTTACAACTCAGTGAGCACACTCCCATGTACAGCAGGTATAGATAGCATAAACACCCACAAATAGATTATTTTATAGTATCATACTGATTTTTCACAATAACAAAATGATCACACATACAGCAACAAGAGTTATATAAAGTATAAGCTTGGAGAAAAGCAATGGTTTTGTGGAGAGCTCTTTTGTATAGTCGAGGTTTGAACATAACAGGAATGTAACCCACAAAAACACTGGCTACATACTGTAATCAGTCATGTCTGACATGGTTAGATGACTACATATCTCAACGACTGATCGGTGTGTTGACCCTTCAACCATCCTCAGAAACAACCTCTGTCTCCTACTTGAAATTGCAATCAGACCACATTTATTCTAATTCATTTTAAAGGACCGCAGAGCACATGCAGAGAATAGAAGACTATCCTTCATGTCAAATATTGTTGTGTTATTGTTAATTTTTTTTGCCTTTCTCAGTTTACTCACCTGGTGGCTTGTCTACACAGGGGGGCTGCCAATCATTCACTCTCCAGCAGAGAGCAGTTAACAAACAAACAATTAACAAACAAGTCATAATATTGTATCTTGATAACAAATTCACACATACACCATACTGAGTCAGATGTCTCACACAAATACCACATTTATGTATAAAATCAAGTTCAACCACTTGGTAAACACTCTTTAAAATGACATGCATTCTCTCTCTCTCTATGGTTTGTGAGTGTTATGAAACTGAAGTACAAACTGCTAATGCATAACTGCATTTACATATTCATGCCAAGCGGATGAGGATGCATACGGGGATGTCTGATCTCTATCCTCCAGGTTTGGGACATTGTGGTCACATCACAGATTGGCCCTCCCTCCAGGTGGTACTGTAGATGGCAACAACAATCAGGATATAGTAGACCCACTGATACATAAAGGTGTTGTAGTGCTGAACTGAATAAACACTGAATCGTCTGAGGATGAGTCACATTAAGTTACAACTATGCAACATAAAACGTTGAGATCAAGAGAGTACAAAAAGTGAGTCAATCAAATGTGCGGGTGTCTTTTGACCTGTGCCATATTTGATTGTCCACCACATGATCTGGAGGTTGGGCTGTGCAGGGCTGCAGGCTCAGGGAAGAGAAGGTCGAGGAGGTGACCATCTAAGAGACGAGCTGCTAGACCTTTCAGACAGTTCTCTGTGGGGCACCAAGGAAACATCAATCCCAATTATATCTCTTCCATGCATGCACTTTATCAGTCATAGTCTCATTCAGTGTCAGTCAAAGTTCTGTTCTGTATCTCCAGAACAAATCTAGAGGTCATGGATCAGCTTCTCCAGAGGGATCTCTCTCTCCCCGAGCAGAAAGTCTCTCTTCAGGCTGGTGCCCTTATTCACCACCTTGATCTTCACTGCCAGGTTCTTCACCTGCACTGAGGTCACCGAGTCAAAGAAGAAGTCCTCATTGAACACAGGATTCCGGCTGTTCTTGATGATAGTGCTCCTCTGTTTCTGCAGCTTGCCAGGGTTCAGGTACAGCGACACGCAGCAGTTGATGCTCTTGATGTCATACACCTTGTCGTATAGCTCTTCGGCAGCCAGAACACGGATGCGCAGGCGGGCTGTGCCGGCATCGTAGTCGGCGCTTAGCCTCACCCTGCCGCCATTCTGCAGGTTAATGGTGTGCTCACGGTCCGACGGCCCACTGCCGTGGAGGGAAGGGGAGTGGAGACGCCGCGGCACGTTGGGACTGGGCTCAGCCGAGCTGCACTCGTCTGTGGATAAGGAGCTGTGGCGGGCAAACTTGCTCTTGGCCTTCACCACCTTGGCCTGCGTCTCATGTGTGAAGATCTTGAGCAGCGAGGCAGAGCGGGAGAGCAGCGGGGAGCTGAAGGGAGAGGACTCAGCCGAGGAACAGGTGTCACTCTCCCCTCCACTAAAGTAGCGGTACGGGTTGTGAGAGGCGGGGTTGAGGTGGTTGCCCTCGCTGACGCTGCTCTTCCCCTTCCGCTGGCAGTTGGGGGAGGTCAGAGGGCTGGTCTGGTCACAGTGGAACAGCGACTCCTTGCGGCGGGTGTGGGGGCTCTCCATCAGAGTAGCAAAACCATAGGAGGTCTGGGTCTTGGGGACGTAGGGCAGTGACATAGCAGTCTGAGACTGAGGGTCAGCATTGGTGTCCCCTGCCACCACATCATCAGCGCTCTCTATCTGGATGATGTGACGGTTTGCTGCCCTCAGCAGGTTCTTGGTGTCCCCAGCCAGCTTGACGACCAGACGAGGACTTTGAGGACTGCTGATTTTCTTACTGCCAATGGTCTGCTCAGAGGCCGAGAGCCAAAGGCCTTCCTTGGGCTTGACGACGTCCAGGGTCTCAGGCTCTGGGGGGCAGGAGACCAGCTTGGGGGGAATAAAGAAGTCAGGGATCTTATCAGGGGTGAGAACATTGCTGTAGGCTGGAGTATTGCCCTCCTTGTCCCCATTCTCCCCCCTCCGGAGTACAGTGGTTTCTACCGACCCACGGATCTTGTCCAGAACCCACATGGTCCCACTGGGCTTCAGCAAGTGAGATACGGGGGTGTTTCTCTGTCTGCAGGCAAAAGCACAAACAAGGCAGCAGTTATTGGTGTGAAATATATTTATTAATACACTGAGAAAATCACATTGTAGCTGTTACTATATCTGTGCCAGAAATGGTTAACTGAATCTAAAAACTAGAAAAACAAATAAATGGACCCCAATGTGTCAAGTTTATATTTAATCAATAGGGATCGATGGGGTGTGATATATGGCCAGTAAACAGCTGAGGTGCCTTATTGCTATTATAAAATGGTTAGCAACATAATTGGAGTAGTAAAAATAATTGTTTTGTAATACCTGTGGTATACCACGGCTTTCAACCAAATCAGCATTCAGGGTTCGAACCACCCAGTTTATAATTATTTAGGATAGAGATGTTGAATAAATAAATAATTTGTGCAGCCTAAATAAGAGGTACATAGGACATGACTGATTTACAAAGGCTAAAAAAACACTATTATTGTACATTTACTCATACAGTACATTCTATGTTGCAGTAAGTAACCTATACTGCCAACATGTTGCACAGCAAATTACTCCTGTGGAATAATAAAGTCTACATTAGTCAAAATAACAAATGAAGCCTAGATTACGTTTATTTATCTTTTTTGTTAAGGTTTCATTTGGTTCTTTTAAAAATATGACGCCAAAATAAACACTTTAGCACATCACTGAGATCCACTTCAACAGCCATAGGAAATTCTATTCTATTTCTTCTGTTAAATTCCTTAGTCAAAAAATCCTTATGGATTAGTAATTTTCCCAATAAAATCCTATTTTGTGTCACCTCTATCAGAATCTTATTGCACTACTTTTTCCTATTGGGAATCAAAATCATTCCTATTGGATTTTGTGTCACCTCTATCTATCATTATCATATTGGAATCCTATTGGACAATTTTTTTCCTATTGGAAATCAAAAGTAATGCTATAGGTTTTTGATAAATCTTTTAGGATTTTGTCATCATAATCAGAATCCTATTATAATTTTTTCTTAATTGAACCCATTAAATTATATAGTTTGCTGTAATTTGTTCCAGTACAATACAACATTAATTACAACAATTTCGTTGTTTGGAAACAACAATTCTATGTTCATTTCGGTTTCATTCATCACCACAATATAGGAGCGATCCAAGGCTGCAAGTTCATTTTCAGTATGACCACCAGTACAGTTCACCTTTTTCAACAAAGTTCTACTGTGTTACAGTTCATATAAGAAAATCAGTCAATTGAAATAAATAAATTAGACCCTAATCCATGGAATTCACATGATTGGGCAGGGGCGCAGCTATGGGTGGGCCTGGGAGGGCATAGGCCCACCCACTTGGGAGCCAGGCCCAGCATATCAGAATGAGTTTTCACCCACAAAAGGGCTTTATTACAGACAGAAATACACCTCAGTGTCATCAGCTGTCCGGGTGACTGGTCTCAGACAATCCCGCAGGTGAAGAAGCCGGATGTGGAGGTCCTGGGCTAGCATGGTTACATGTGGTCTGCGATTGTGAGGTTGGTTGGACGTACTGCCAAATTCTCTAAAACGACGTTGGAGGTGGCTTATGGTAGAGAAATAAACAAATTCTCTGGCAGCCGCTCTGGTGCACATTCTTGCAGTCAGCATGCCAATTGGGAAAGGGAGATACCTAGTCAGTTGTCCAACAATGTATTCAACTGAAATGTGTCTACCGTATTTAACCCAACCCCTCTGAATCAGAGAGGTGCGGGGGCTGCCTTAATCGACATCCACGTCTTCGGTGCCCGAGGAACAGTGGGTTAACTGCCTTGCTCAGGGGCAGAACGAATGATTTTTACCTTGTTAGCTCGGGAATTCGATCCAGTGATCTTGGCCCAACGCTCTAACCACTAGGCTACCTGCCGCCCCAATTGCACGTTCCCTCATCTGTGGCATTGTGTTGTGTGACAAAACTGCACATTTTAGAGTGGCCTTTTATTGTCCCCAGCATAAGGTGCACCTGTGTAATGATCATGATATGCTCACTAACAGGGATCAAAACAAATTTGTGCCCAAAATCTGAGAGAAATAAGCTTTCTGTGCGTATGGAAAATTTCTGGGATCTTTTATTTCGGCCCATGAAACATGGGACCAACACTTAACATGTTGCGCTTATATTTTTGTTCAGTATATATTTTCCTCTTAGAATGTACACCATCTTTACATAGCTAAATAAAACAATTAGTACAGTAACACAAAGATACGAGCATTTCTTTCATTTATTATATAATAGTCAGGGTTTCACTTGGGGAGCTCCCGAGTGGTGCAGCGGGACTCCCTCCCTCCCAGGGTTGTACCTTGCCTTCCCCACCTGCCCCTCCATCCCCCCCAATAGCCGCAACCCCCCGCTCCCTCCCCATCCTCCCTATTTCCCTCCTGGATGTATCTACCAGTGCGCAGCTAGTGAACTCTTGGCACACCTGAAATAGGTCATCTTTTTTTAAACCAATACCTATGTCACATTATATCAAATGGTTAATCTAGCTCTATGCTGTTTGGCTGTAATGTCAAATAGCACACCTTTTTGACACAAATGTAAACAACCTTGCAAACAATCACAGTAGGTTTCATATCTATTGTTGTTGCAGTTAATGTGTGACGCAGATGCATACTCCCTTGGCACTTGGGGAAACAAGTGCACGAGATAGCGGTTCCCCAATATAGGATCATCATCTCAAGTGGCAATATTGGCTGTTTATGAAGTTATTATAGTTCACGTGTCCACCTTCATAGGTAATTACATTTAAGTCATTTAGCAGAGCGACTAGGGCACATAAACAGATGTTTCACCTAGTCGGCTCGGGGATTCAAACCAGCGAGCCTTCGGTTACTGGCCCAACGATCTAACCACTAGTCTCCCGTCTTAATTGTCTAATACATTTGGAGGGTGGGTGCGCCATATGTTAAGCAGCCAAGTTAACAATAGCGTATAGCCAAGTTTTGAGGATAATTCGTTTAGAATGTAATGAAAATATCTATACAATTCCCATCAACAAAATGAATAGGATTCCAATACAAGGGACCAATTAGAATCCAATAGAAAAATCCTATCAAATTTTGGAACCAGTGTTATTGGACTCCTATATGATTCTATCCTATATGATGTTATATACAAGAATCTAATAGAAAATTCCTATCAATGTCCTGGAGTCTGGTGTAGCGGTCTAAACTCCGGACCACATTACCCCTCTCAGCGACAGAGGTTTGAGCCCCGCATCCGCCGACTGTCTGTGCCCTTAATAACCACTTCGATATCAGTCTGCCTACCTGTCCTGTCAAAAAAATATTACATTTAAATAACTCAGCTCTCCTTTAATATATATATTTTTTTTAAATATATCAGATTTTGAAACCAGTCCTATAGGATTATATCCTACACAATCATATAAAATCATATAGAGTAGGTTCCAAAATCAGTTTTTCCTTTTGGATTATAATATACATATATTTTTTAGGATAGGATCTTTTGACGAGGGTTGTTGAATTGTGTGGTCAGTTCATATTGATAAGAGATGGACGATACAGACAAAATGCTAGCCGGTCTAGTTTGTGATGAATTTGCACAATCTTGAATTGATAATAACTTTGCCTTTAAAGAGAATGAAGACGGATCTCCGTTGATTTTAGAAAAACTTGGTGTAGCCTACCATCGTAAGAACGTCAATTTATTATATAAGGAATCAATAATGTAGAAGTGTATATTAGCCTAATATTAGCCTATCATAAAATAAAGTGCAACAAGTGCAAATAAGAAGTTCGCAGACTATACCATTGGCGTAGCCTATGCTCTCCCGTGCAAGAATATATTTAATTACTCACCCTTGAGTGAGACAAATATACAATTTTAGATACCTGTTGAATCCAGTTTAATACACTTACTGAAGACGTGGAGGCTGCTTTTGTCGACTTGATTCTTCCGCAACAGGTGTTTTCTCCCGCCTCCTCTGGATCACACACTGTTTGCAGAACTAGGCTGGCTGGCTGGCTGCTCTGCACCCCAGAGACCAGAGATGGATTTGCGCTTCTTGAGCGACTATGATGCATTTTATACACTCTCCCGGCGGCGATGTTGGGAGCCGACCAATAAGAGAAAACTATTATATCCTAGTCTAGAGAGCCAGTGACAACATTCTATTAAACTGAACCGCGGCGCACTGGTCTATGGCCAGTGACGTGAACGGGCAAGTGCTGAGGAGTAGTTTTGTATGTAATAAAGCCCTTTTGTGGGGG
Source organism: Salvelinus fontinalis (assembly GCF_029448725.1). Classification (NCBI taxonomy): domain Eukaryota; kingdom Metazoa; phylum Chordata; class Actinopteri; order Salmoniformes; family Salmonidae; genus Salvelinus; species Salvelinus fontinalis. The sequence continues at coordinate 33,461,924 of NC_074678.1, forward strand.
TAAAACTAATTCTGATTGGCTGGGTCTACACCCTCCAAGGCCCACCAATGACTGCACCCCTGCCCAGTCATATGAAATCCATAGGTTGGGCCTAATGCATTTATTTCAATTGACTTATGTCCTTATATAAACTGTAACTCAGTAAAATAATTGAAATTGTTGCATGTTGCATTTATATTTTTGTTCAATAGCTTGTACTAATTTCCAGCATCAGTCAAAACTACAGGCTTTGAAATAAAAAATATGACATACTGGTAAAAAAATATATAGATTATAAAAGAGAATAAAGCAGAATAACATAAAATAGTTCACATGTGGTTACAATCCTACAATCCATTCTTCCACCTCTGGTCTCTTTGCCCTCCGATCCCTGTGGGAGGGCAGCTCCTGCTCTGCCCTGCTCAAAGCTCTTCTCTGTCCTGACACCCCAATTGTGGAACCACCTTCATCCTGAAACCAAGACAGTTCCTGCTCAACTTCCAAAAACCCTACATCTTCAAAGAGTATCTTAAATAATTCTAACCCTAACCCACCCACAGTGTTAAATGTAACTTTCTTAGTAATTATATGTGACCCACTGAAATAGTGTTAAACTAACACTTTTCAAAGTGTTGTTAAACTAACACCCCAAAAATGTTGGGTCCTTAACTCTGTGGGTGTTACATATTCTGATTTAAATTAAAACGTTATTACAGCTGATGTAAGTGTTAGGGAATTTACACCTGTAGTAACTCGTTTGGGGTGTTGTTTTAACACTGTAGGGTGTAAAGCCTTATTTCCATATTTATTTCCCAGGGTGCCTGTCAAGTTAATTTTGGAGTTCCCAGTACCACCCATGACTGTGTTTGCTAGTGACAGAGAAATGGTTGTTGCATTCAATAGTTTTCACTCATGTCGCCTATTATAAAAAGGTAATTATTTATTTTGACAATACATCACTTTTTTACAATATAATACTTTGACATCCTAGTTTAACCGTAACACGGTAAGTAGTCTGATACTTTTGCAATTTTTATTAGGATCCCCATTAGCTAATGCCGTAACACTAGCTAATCTTCCTGGGGTCCAGATCCTCCTGGTTTGTAGGCCACGTCAGCAAGTCATATTACACTGGCTTGCAAAGTGTTATATAATACCTATTGGATTCGAGCCAGAGTTAGGATATCCACAATCTGGAACCTTTAATCACCTGCAATCCGCAGTTAGAATAACTGCCAAGGTTAGTAAGATTAATGAATGTGACTACCTAAACCATCTCAATAACGGGTGAAATATGTCCAACCACTTACAGATTGGATTAGTTCAGAAAAAATGTATGTTATTTATCTTTGTGTAGCACAAGATCAATGAATCAATCAATGTGCATGCAGAAACAGATATTAAAACAAACCATTCTAAAAAGCAACCTGCAACAAAGCATTTTGGGAAATGTGATAATGAGGCCCCTCCCAAATTAACTCAACACAGTGGAGTAACAACACCACCACCGAGGTTAACACTTAATTTATTCAACTGGTGGTGTCAATTTCAAGCCTACTGGTGTTAACCACATGAGAATCAACACTCAGATAACACTCACAACACTTTTTACCTCAACACCGAGATTTGAGCACCCATTCCGCAGGTTTTTTTCCGACTGTTCGTGTAAACATTTTTTCTTGAGGCAAGTCGAATTTCGGGAGCCGAATTCTACACCTTTTCGTTGATTATTACTCAACAGTCCTACTCTTTGTAGTACGCCTAGTAGTTATTCAATGAGAGACTAGTTTTCATGCACATTTTTTTCTCTTGAGAAATACTGTACTGAACATCTTAGTTAGACGTAAAATGATGCAATCAAGACCTACTTGAAAAAAACGTGAAAATTAATTCCAGATTTCTTGATCTTAGATTGCTTCGGGCGATTTTGAGGAAGTGTATACTGGTTGTTGTTGTTGTTACGGTGTCTCAGAAGAGACAAACAGTCAAATTGCCACTTTTTTCTTGTTTTTCAAGCAAAGGTCTTTTAAAGGAGTTATCAAGGCACATACATTTGCGTCGCCTAGCCAAGTTCTGCTAGGAGCAAACCAAACCTAGAATACAGGTGCCTTTACTTGAATGTCCAGCAACCCAAAGGTTGCGTGTTCAAATCTCATCACTGACAACTTTAGCTATTTCGCAACTTTGCAACTAAATATTACGTTTTAGCTCATTTGCAACTACTTACCATGTTAGCTTACCCTTCCCTAACCTTAACCCCTAATCCTAGCCCAGCTAATGTTAGCCACAAAAAAACTGGAATTCATAACCTATCATAAGTATTGCAAATTCGTAACATTTTATATTAATTCCATTTTGTAACATCATACAAATTGTAATTTGTAACATATCATACAAAATGGATGATAGACATCTACAATTTAATAGATAACATACGAAATGTAACATATTATACTAAATGGAGGGAGACAGATTTACATTTACAATGTTATGTCTACCCCTGAGTCCAGGTTGTTCAGAAAATGTTTGGTTTTACCTTTTCTATTGCATTTTTCACTTTTGCCAATCACTATAGTTCTCAGTTCTTTTCTGAAAAAGCAGGCCTCACAACTTTCAGAAGTGCCACTGTAGTCCATGAACTGTGTTGTGAAAACACAATGAACATGTACATCGGCATCTAATTGATTCCTCCAAAATATAATTGGTGCTTCTATTCTTCATTACACGTTTGTGAGAGGTATAGCCAGACACACAGACAACGATGGAAAACTGCAGGCACCTCATTGCTCCTGGGGCAGACAATGCCCTTTTCTGTCAGACACCTAATAGAATTGGGAGCTGACACACAAACAGGATGCCCAAGAGTAAATGAACACTTGGATTAGACTTTAATTAGAATTGTCAGTCTCTTTAACCATAACACACTTGACACTTTAACAGAGACACTGAAGAGACAGACAGAACTTAAGAAGGCTGTAGGAAAGTAAACTGGCTTTATGACATTCTTCAGTGATTGGCAAATACTGTATCAACCGTGACACTTTATGACTCAACCTGTTCTGAAGAGGTAAACAAAGGAGAGCTCAAGTATGGCATGACAAACAGCTATTGACTTTGTCAAATGCTGTTGAAGTGAAATGGCTACAGGTTCACCTGCCTCACCTAAACCCTATTATTGTGGGAAGTTGCTATAGACCACCAATTGCTAACAGTCAATATCTGGATAATACACTATATATACAAATGTATGTGGACACCCCTTCAAATTAGTGGATTCTGCTATTTCATCCACACCGTTGCTGAGATGTGTACAAAATCGAGCACACAGCCATGCAATCTCCATAGACAAACATTGGCAGTAGAATGGCCTTACCGAAGCTCGGTGACTTTCAATGTGGCACCGTCATAGGATGCCATCTTTCCAACAAGTTAGTTCGTCAAATTTCTGCCCTGCAAGAGTTTCCCCGGTCAACTGAAAGTGCTGGTATTGTGAAGTGGAAATGTCTAGGAGCAATAAGGGCTCAGCCACAAAGTGGTAGGCCACACAAGCTCACAGAACGGGAACGCCGAGTGCTGAAGCTCATAAAAATAGTCTGTCCTCGGTTGCAACACTCACTACCGAGTTCCAAACTGCCTCTGGAAGCAAGGTCAGCACAAGAACTGTTTGTCGGGAGCTTCATGAAATGGGTTTTCATGGCCAAGCAGCTACAAACAAGCCTAAGATCACCATGCGCAATGCCAAGCGTTGGCTGGAGTGGTGTAAAGCTTGCCGCCATTGGACTCTGGAGTGAGGAATCACGCTTTACGATCTGCCAGTCCGACGGACGAATCTGGGTTTGACGGCCCGAATGCATAGTGAAAATGATAGTCTGGGACTGTTTTTCAGTGAAGGGAAATCTTATCGCTACAGCGTACAATGACATTCTAGACGATTCTGTGCTTCCAACTTTGTGGAAATAGTTTGGGGATGGCCCTTTCTTGTTTCCCGTGCAAAAAGTGAGGTTCATACAGAAATGGTATTTCGAGATTGGTGTGAAAGAACTTGACTGACCTGCACAGAGCACTGACCTCAAAACCTATTGAACTTTGGGATGAGTTGGAACGCTGACTGAGAACCAGGCCTAATTGCCCAACCTCACCAATGCTTTTGTGGCTGAATGGAAGCAAGTCCCCTCAGCAATATTCCAACATCTAGTGGAAAGCCTTCCCATAAGAGTGGAGACTATTATAGCAGCAAAGGTGGGACCAAATCCATATTAAATCCTATGATTTTGGAATGAGATGCTCGACGAGCAGGTGTCCACATACTTTTGGTCATGTAGTGTACGTGTGTAATGCTTGATGGTGTACGTGATATTAACAGAGAGGTATATTTCTGGGTGACCAAAATATTGACTGGTTTATAATCAAGCTGTCCACTCAAAAAAAGCTTCAAACTGAAACCAGTGCCTGCAATCTGGTTCAGGTAATTAGTCAACCTATCAGAATATATGCAAACAGCACAGGAAAGAAATCCATGTGTATTAATCACATGTTTACTAACGCGGAAGAAATCTGCTCTAAAGCAGTATCCACACCAATCGGATGTGGTGATCATAATATGATCGCCATATCTAGAAAAACCAAAGTTCTTAAGGCTGGGGCTAAAATTGTGTATAAGAGATCATACAAGAGGTTCTGTAGTGATTCCTATGTTGAAGATGTAAAGAATATTTGCTGGTCTGTTGTGGAGCAAACAGATGCCGTACTTGACACGTTTATAAAATTGCTTCTTCCAGTTATTAATAAGCACGTACCCATTAAGACACTGACTGTAAAAACTGCTAATGGTATGGTTGAGAGGGACGAGGAAAAAGGAATGGAAAATAAGACTTCACAGCCGATTGGCAAACATAACGTAAATTGATAAATCATGTGACTAAACGATACAAAAAGAAGAAGAAACTGTATTATGAGACAAAGATAAATGATATACAGTACCAGTCAAAAGTTTTCCAACAGGACAATGACCCAAAACACACCACCGCCATTCTGTGTAAGGGCTATTTGACAAAGGAGAGTGATGGAGTGCTGCATCAGATGACCTGGCCTCCACAATCACCCGACCTCAACCCAATTGAGATGGTTTGGGATGAGTTGGACTGCAGAGTGAAGGAAAAGCAGCCAACAAGTGCTCAGCATATGTGGGAACTCCTTCAAGACAGTTGGAAAAGCATTTCTCATGAAGCTGGTTGAGAGAATGCCAAGAGTGTGCAAAGCTGTCATCAAGGCAAAGGGTGGCTACTTTGAAGAATCTCAAATATAAAATATTTTGATTTGTTTAACACTTTTTTTGGTTACTACATGTGTTATTTCATAGTTTTGATGTCTTCAGTATTATTCTACAATGTAGAAAATAGTAAACATTAAGAAAAACCCTTGAATGAGTGTGTCCAAACTTTTGACTGGTTGTTAATGGGATTTATGTTTAAATTAATGATTAGAATACTCCACCCTGAAACCATATAATTGTATGAAATTGATTAGAATCATGAAGTTATAATTAATGATGTGTGTAGTTTTAGTCAGTAAAACAATATGTCTCTACAGTATCTTAAACACAGACTGTCTGAGCAAAATTCGGTGCCGACCTTGGCTAGGGGCCAGTGAGAAATTTGGTCTCACGTCCTCCCCAATCTTGGAGGAGGACGGGGAGTGCTTCTCACGGTCTCTGTAATCTATGTCGGCTGGGTAGGGAGACAGTATGTGCGCAGGATACCTACTGTTTGTGTGGAAGTATGTGCGCCACTATAAAATGGATGTCTTTGTATTGTGGACTTCAGAACGTTCTCGTGAATAAACATTTGACTATTGTAGGCTGGGCCTCTGTCTGTTTCATGCAACCAGTAGCTTACAAATTCTGGGTTGCAGACCGAGTAGTAATTGAATTGGGTTATGAACATTGAGAACATAATTCTCTTAACAATTTGGTCCTTCGAGAGCCGGATTCCAATACCTGTCCCTGCCGTCCGAAGGTACCACGCCAAAAACCGTGCACGGGCTGGTCATTGACCCGTAAATTAAAGACCTGTCTATAGCAGGCCGGTATATATCTAAGGTCGGCAGAGACGGTGACGGAATCTAACCCACATTGCTTTCCCAGTCTATGAGACGAAGGTCAGTAAATCTTTATTCACGAATTTGGGGGAATTATTTAAGAGATCTTTGAGTTGATGTTCTAAATACTTAGAATATATCAATAATAGGAGCTTGGTTATTCTAAACAGATTCACTAGGAGGCTTTTACTTTGTGTTTTAACCAAAAATCAATTGAGGGAACAGGTCCGCATTGACCTAAGGTACATGTGCACTACCAAAAATAAAAATAGCTTAATAATTGAGGTCTGTGGAATGGCAGAAAGGTTATTAGCAAGGGATGTAAATAGGTGCTGTGAGATAGGACGGTGATTTTGTGCAAATAGGATAACTTCAATGGTTAATTATCATGTGGTAAATTAACCATAGATCCAATATAAAAAACATAACTAAATAAAGTCTTAACTTGAAGAGGCGAGGATTTAAAATAGGTTTGGTGAGATAGGACGGTAATTCTATGCGAACAAGATAACTCAAATGGTCAATTAACAAAAGTGAATTAGCCATAGATCCGATTCTAAAGACAATACTGAAATAAAGTCCAAAAAAATGGAGAAAGAAGGGAAACCTAATACAGCGGAGTGAGATATGAGATATTAACGTCAAAAGAACAAGGAACAACAGAAAAATAGGCTGCTGACTAGGGATTTACGACCCCTGGAAAATAGCTTGTAAACGGTGAGACCTAATGTCTGATCGAAAGACACCTCTATAGATAAAGTTTCAAGAAAGGAAAAGCACACATAGTTTAAGAGATAGCAAAATACACATATAGTGTATGCCCACACATAGGGAGTAGTGACATACACATCAATAGTGAGACACATAGAATAAATGTTGTAGATCTTAATGTTTTTCCTCATAATCTTGGACTATCGGACCACCATTTTATTACGTTTGCAATCGCAACAAAAAATCTGCTCAGACCCCAACCAAGGAGCATCAAAAGTCGTGCTATAAATTCTCAGACAACACAAAGATTCCTTGATGCCCTTCCAGACTCCCTCTGCCTACCCAAGGACGTCAGAGGACCAAAATCCGTTAACCACCTAACTGAGGAACTCAATTTAACCTTGCACAATACCTTAGATGCAGTTGCACCCCTAAAAACATTTGTCATAAGAAACTAGCTTCCTGGTATACAGAAAATACCCGAGCTCTGAAGCAAGCTTCCAGAAAATTGGAACGGAAATGGCGCCACACCAAACTGGAAGTCTTCCGACTAGCTTGGAAAGACAGTAGCGTGCAGTATCGAAGAGCTGCTCGATCATCCTATTTTTCCAACTTAATTGAGGAAAATAAGAACAATCCAAAATTTATTTTTGATACTGTCGCAAAGCGAAATGCTTGTGCTTCCAGTTCCGACAGTAATGCAGTAATAACCAACAAGTAATCTAACCTAACAATTCCACAACTACTACCATATACACACAAGTGTAAAGTGTAAAGGGATAAAGAATATGTACATAAAGATATATGAATGAGTGATGGTACAGAACGGCATAGGTAAGATGCAGTAGATGGTATAGAGTACAGTATATACATATGAGATGAGTAATGTAGGGTATATAAACATAAAGTGGCATAGTTTAAAGTGGCTAGTGATACATGTATTACATAAAGATGGCAAGATGCAGTAGATGATATAGAGTACAGTATATACATATACATATGAGATGAGTAATGTAGGGTATGTAAACATTATATTAAGTGGATTTGTTTAAAGTGGCTAGTGGTACATTTTTACATAATTTCCATCAATTCCCATTATTAAAGTGGCTGGAGTTGAGTCAGTATGTTGAGAGCGGCCACTAAATGTTAGTGGTGGCTGTTTAACAGTCTGATGGCCTTGAGATAGAAGCTGTTTTTCAGTCTCTCGGTCCCTGCTATGATGCACCTGTACTGACCTCGCCTTCTGGATGATAGCGGGGTGAACAGGCAGTGGCTCGGGTGGTTGTTATCCTTGATGATCTTTATGGCCTTCCTGTGACATCGGGTGGTGTAGGTGTCCTGGAGGGCAGGTAGTTTGCCCCCGGTGATGCGTTGTGCAGACCTCACTACCCTCTGGAGAGCCTTACGGTTGTGGGCGGAGCAGTTGCCGTACCAGGCGGTGATACAGCCCGACAGGATGCTCTCGATTGTGCATCTGTAGAAGTTTGTGAGTGCTTTTGGTGACAAGCCGAATTTCTTTAGCCTCCTGAGGTTGAAGAGGCGCTGCTGCGCGTACCGTAGCGTACATACCTACACGTACGCTACGGTCACAAGACGCAGGCCTCCTAATTGTCCCTAGAATTTCTAAGCAAACAGCTGGAGGCAGGGCTTTCTCCTATAGATCTCCATTTTTATGGAATGGTCTGCCTACCCATGTGAGAGACGCAGACTCGGTCTCAACTTTTAAGTCTTTACTGAAGACTCATCTCTTCAGTGCGTCATATGATTGAGTGTAGTCTGGCCCAGGAGTGTGAAGGTGAACGGAAAGGCTCTGGAGCAACGAACCGCCCTTGCTGTCTCTGCCTGGCCGGTTCCTCTCGCTCCACTGGGATTCTCTGCCTCTAACCCTATTACAGGGGCTGAGTCACTGGCTTACTGGTGCTCTTTCATGCCGTCCCTAGGAGGGGTGCGTCACTCGAGTGGGTTGAGTCACTGATGTGATCTTCCTGTCTGGGTTGGCACCCCCCCTATACATGGCCTTGTCTCAGGATGGTAAGTTGGTGGTTGAAGTTATCCCTCTAGTGGTGTGGGGGCTGTGCATTGGCAAAGTGGATGGGGGTATATCCTTCCTGTTTGGCCCTGTCCGAGGGTATCATCGGATGGGGCCACAGTGTCTCCTGACCCCTCCTGTCTCAGCCTCCAGTATTTATGCTGCATTAGTTTATGTGTCGGGGGGCTAGGGTCAGTTTGTTATATCTGGAGTACTTCTCCTGTTTTATCCGGTGTCCTGTGTGAATTTAAGTATGCTCTCTCTAATTCTCTCTCTCTCCCCTTCTTTCTCTCTCTCGGAGGACCTGAGCCCTAGGACCATGCCTCAGGACTACCTGGCATGATGACTCCTTGCTGTCCCCAGTCCACCTGGCCATGCTGCTGCTCCAGTTTCAACTGTTCTGCCTGTGGCTAAGGAACCCTGACCTGTTCACCGGACGTGCTACCTGTCCCAGATCTGCTGCTTTCAACTCTCTAGAGACCACACGAGTGGTAGAGATACTCGTAATGATCGGCTATGAAAAGCCAACTAACATTTACTCCTGAGGTGCTGACTTGCTGCACCCTCGACAACTACTGTGATTATTATTATTTGACCATGCTGGTCATTTATGAACATTTGAACATCTTGGCCATGTTCTGTTATAATCTCCACCTGGCACAGCCAGAAGAAGACTGGCCACCCCTCATAGCCTGGTTCCTCTAGGTTTCTTCCTAGGTTTTGGCCTTTCTAGGGAGTTTTTCCTAGCCACCGTGCTTCTACACCTGCATTGCTTGGGGTTTTAGGCTGGGTGTCTGTACAGCACTTTGAGATATCAGCTGATGTAAGAAGGGCTATATAAATACATTTGATTTGACATAGGAGTAATTTAATCCGAATTTTAAAAGCACACACATAGAATAAGGAGATTGATAAATATATCTGTCAAAAGTCATAAGGAACAACTAAGAATAAGTAGAACTTATAGTCGTATAAAGTGTGAGATCTAAATAATATATCAGGATTCATACAAATAATTATTGTAAAATTCTAGGGAAGATTTACGGGAGGAATTTATCAACATAGGTTCAGGATAATAACGGTAAAAAGCACATACACCTAGATTGTAAGAAGAAGCATAATAACAATAACAATAATAGTAAACATGAGTAGTAAATCCCCTAAGGGAATCCCGGAATTAACGGGAGATGAGAAATATATGCAGGGAAAAGATAAGAGGAACATCTATTTTGGCCCGAAATGCAGGAAAAAGTATGAATTTGGCGGACTTTAAATATAGAAAAACTGGAATCAATGATTAAACAAATAAATAGGGTTTGTGGGGACAACGTAGAGAAGCAACGGACAGAAGGGCACCGCTCGTATTTGGCTGACTGAAGCTGTAAAGGATGATAGGGAAAAAAACATTGGAGCAATTAACTTTTTGCAGAAAGACAAACTCAGCTCCATCCTTCATTGAATCAGATGGCTCATTCATCACAAAACCCTCTGATATTGCCAACTACTTTAATTACTTTTTTATTGGCAAGATCAGCAAATGTAGGCATGACATGTCAAGAATAAACTCAACCTTCATATCCATGCATAACTCACCATTATTAAAGACAAGCATTGTAATTTCGAAATACCGTCAAGTGAGTGTGGAAGAGGTTAAAAAATTGTCTATCAATAATGACAAACCACTTTTTACTGACAATTTGGATGGAAAATTACTGAGGATGGTAGTGGACCATATTGCCACTCCTATTTTCCATCTCTTCAACAATTTGCTAGAAACAGTTGATATTTATATTCTGACAATCTCTGAAACTCACTTAGATTATACCTTTGATGATACAGTGGTAGCAACACATGGTTATACAATCTACAGAAAATACAGAAATGCCAACGGTGGAGGTGTGGCTGTTAATATTCAGAACGGCATTCCTGTAAAGCCTAGAGAGGATCTCACGTTAAATACTGTTGAAGTAATATTGCCACAGGTTCATCTACCTAAGCCCATTCTGGTGGGAAGCTGCTATAGACCACCAAGTGCTAACAGTCAGTATCTGGATAACGTGTGAAATGCTTGATAATGTACACTACCGATCAATAGTTTTAAAACAACTACACATTCAAGGGTTTTTCTTTATTTTACTATTTTCCACATTGTAGAATAATAGTGAACTATGAAATAACACATATGGAATCATATAGTAACCAAAAAAAGTGTTAAACAAACCAAATTCTTCAAATACCTTTGGCTTGATGACAGATTTGCACACGCTTGACATTCTCTCAACCAGCTTCACCTGGAATGCTTTTCCAACAGTCTTGAAGGAGTTCCTACATATGCTGAGCACTTGTTGGCTGCTTTTCCTTCACTCTGCGGTCCAACTCATCCCAAACCATCTCAATTGGGTTGAGGTCGGGTGATTGTGGAGGCTAGGTCATGTGATGCAGCACTCCATTACTCTACTTCTTGGTCAAATAGCCCTTACAGCCTGGAGGTGTGTTGGGTCATTGTCCTGTTGGAAAAACAAATGATAGTGGGACTAAGCCCAAACCAGATGTGATGGCATATCGCTGCAGAATTCTGTGGTAGCCATGCTGGTTAAGTGTCACCAGCAAAACACCCCCACACCAGCAAAGCACCACCACACCATAACTCCCTCCTCCTCCATGGTTTACGGTGGGAAAAACGCATGCGGAGATCATCCGTTCACCCACACCACATCTCACAAAGTTGGAACCAAAAATCGCACATTTTGACTCGTCTAATTTCCATTGCTCGTGTTTCTTGGCCCAATCAAGTCTCTTTTTCTCATTGGTGTCCTTTAGTAGTGGTTTATTTGCATCAATTCGACCATGGAGGCCTGATTCACACAGTCTCAGACTCCTCTGAACAGTTGATGTTAAAATGTGTCTTACTTGAACTCTGTGAAGCATTTATTTGGGCTGCAATTTCTGAGGCTGGTAACTCTAATGAACTATCCTCTGCAGCTGAGGTAACTATGGGTCTTCCATTCCTGTGGCAGTCCTCATGAGAGACAGTTTCATCATAGCGCTCGATGGTTTTTGCAACTGCACCTGAAGAAACTTTCAAAGTTCTTGAAATGATCCGTATTGACTGACCTTCATGTCTCAAAGTAATGATGGACTGTCATTTATCTTTGCTTATTTGAGCTGTTCTTGCCTTAATATGGACTTGGTCTTTTACCAAATAGGGCAATCTTCTGTATACCACCCCTACCTTGTCACAACACAACTGATTGGCTCAAATGCATTGAGGAAAGAAAGAATCTTACTTCTCATGGTCTGAGAGTCCTTCAGATGCCTTTTGGCAAACTCCAAGCGGGCTGTCATGTGCCTTTTACTGAGGAGTGGCTTCCGTCTGGCCACTCTACCATAAAGGCCTGATTGGTGGAGTGCTGCAGAGATGGTAGAAGCTTCCAGAAGGACAACCATCTCCACAGAGGAACTCTTGAGCTCTGTCAGAGTGACCATCGGGTTCTTGGTCACCTCCCTGAACAAAGCCCTTCTCCCCCGATTGCGCAGTGTGGCCGGGTGGCCAGCTCTAGGAAGAGTCTTGGTTCTTCCAAACTTCTTCCATTTAAGAATGATGATGGAGGCCACTGTGTTCTTGGGGACCTTCAATGCTGCAGAAATGTGTTGGTACCCTTCCCCAGAGCTGTGCCTCGACACAACTCTGTATCAGGGCTCTACGGACAATTCCTTCGACCTCATTGCTTGGTTTTTGCTCTGACATGCAGTCAACTATGGGACCTTTTATAGACAGGTGTGTGCCTTTCCAAATCATGTACAATCAATTGAATTTACCACAGGTGGACTCCAAGTTGTAGAAACATCTCAAGGATGATCAATGGAAACAGGATGCACCTGATCTCAATTGAGTTTCATAGCACAGGGTCTGAATAATTATGTAAATAAGGTGTGTGATGGAAAATGTAACGTTTGTGCTTCTCTAATAACCAATTTCTGTGTATATGCAAGTGACTGATTGAACGTGCCTGGGAGGAATCCTCACTATCAGCATCTGCAATTTGGCAGTACGCCCAGACCCTTGTTTTAAGAACGAAAGGGATATCTCAATTTCAAGGTCTCAGCTTGGAGAAGATGCCTCTTGAAGTATTGGTTGGTCACATGTAGGGCTGTGGTGGTCATGAAATTGCCAGCCAGTGATTGTCAAGCAAACAACTGTCGGTCTCACAGTAATTGACTGTAAATTAACAAACACATTTAACATATCTTGGCTTCCTACAAGCCATTGATGCAGACCTTTGGAACATCTACATTTTAAAAAGTCAAATCCATGTAATATAGTCTTAACCTTCACAATAAATCCATTATTTATTTTAGACAGGTCTAAAGAAGCATGATATGAAGAAAATGTAGTCTATTTCATTAGAACAGAATAGCATACTCTGAGTTGTTCGTATGTTAGGTCCTGATCTGACTATGCCAAATGGTTGTGGGCTACACTAGTCCATTTAGCAAACAAGATTTGCTTAGAATTCCATAGCATTGTTTTATATTATGAAGAACACAAGGGGTCTCTTCACAGTCATCAATTTCAGGACACACTCTGGGAAATGCACAGTACTACATGGAACTCTTCCACATCAAGTAACTCAAGCGAGCAGTAAAATCTGAAAAAACAACACCTGACACAACGCAGACATGACATGCGCATATGCACACACACACATTGTAATGTTTTGGCATTGTGGAATTTATATTTTATAAGTGTTTAATATCTTGTACGATGTTTTGTTTTATTTATGATGTAGACCATTGTTGTGTTTTGATGTAACTATTTTAACCCTGTTTAGACCCCAGGAAGAGCTAAATGAGGATCCTAATAATTATTCAATTGTACACTTTGCTGCAACCAGGTGAACCCGTTACAGTCCACTGCCAGTGTCATTTTCTCAAGACATAACCAATACAATTTATTATAGATTGCAGATGACTGTTTGACCCCTTACCCAGTCACTGTTGGTAAAACCCCTTGACTAAGGTAATTGAGAGGGTTACAGTTGTCTACAGCAGTCTGAGACAGCAGTGTAGCTACTCCAGGGCAGGGCTGTAATGTTAGCTATACTCCCTGAGTCTATTTAGTACAGTGGTGTACACACACACACACACACATACACACACCATATTCTTTATATTATTATTTAAGCCAAGTCAATACCAAATTAAGGCCATAGATAGCCTACAAGGGTTCTTTGGATATAGGCTGAGACAGGGACCTAGAGACAGATACAGAGGGGAAAGGTTAATGTGGCTGTTCTGTGCACATTAATGGCCACAGCCAGCATCTCTCTATTCGTTTGAGAATTTAAAGAACACTGAAGTCTTCCAATTAAACGAGAGGAGACAAGCTCTTGCCCTCAGTCATACCTGTGAATCACACAAATGCTTTAATGGTACACCTTACTTGTTCTTCCCAAGGAGGACATGAAAAATCAGAGCACAGGAAAGTGGCCAATTATCCTTGATAGACCATAGGGAGTCATAACCATGACTGTGTCCTGAGACCCACTCCTTTAATTCTCTGTGCCTCAGCCACAAATAACTCTGTTGGACCCCTGGAAGAACAGGAAGTGAGACGGGAGCAGAGCGGTGGAGAGTAGAAATAACAGATAAAAACCCTCTGACCCAAAGCTCAGTGGGAGAGCTAACATGCCAGGAGGCCGCAGCGCAGCATTTGTTGTTCCAGCAGTTTGTGTGTTGCATGGAGGACGGCTCCATTCACCCTCACAGACGGACACGACGGCTGGTGAGTCAGAGGCATTACACGTCCACAGCACATGAAAAACAAAAATAATCCATTGTTGTTACCATCGGTTTCTATCTTCCCCCAATTCTCCTTAGTTGCCTTGGAGACCAATCCTCACATACAGTAAGGCAATAAGTTCCCCCCCACAATACACAGGCACACCATAGACTTAATATAATTGACAGGTACACCTACATTTGTGCAGCATATCCTATGCTACAGTAACATAAAGACCAAATTCGTGTCTAATTTATCTATCTCCATCTGGCTTTCCGGGGTCACCTTGATTTATTTATTATTATTGCAGCCTATCACTCGAATACTGTTGCTTTAAATCAGTGCACCGAAGCACACTCTTTCCAACTCCATTCAAAATGCATCCAAAATAGATAATCCTGTTCTATTGTGGGGCAAAAAAGTATTTAGTCAGCCACCAATTGTGCAGGTTCTCCCACTTAAAAAGATGAGGCCTGTAATTTTAATCATAGGTACACTTCAACTATGACAGACAAAATGAGGGGGAAAAAATCCAGAAAATCACATTGTAGGATTTTTAATGAATTTATTTGCAAATTATGGTGGAAAATAAGTATTTGGTCACCTACAAACAAGCAAGATTTCTGGCTCTCACAGACCTGTAACTTCTTCTTTAAGAGGCTCCTCTGTCCTCCACTCGTTACCTGTATTAATGGCACCTGTTTGAACTTGTTATCAGTATAAAAGACACCTGTCCACAACCTCAAACAGTCACACTCCAAACTCCACTATGGCCAAGACCAAAGAGCTGTTTTTGCCCCACTGTATATAGTATATCACAAAAGTGAGTACACCCCTCACATTTAAAAAAAATATTTGAGCATGTCTTTTCATGTGACAACACTGAAGAAATGACACTTTGCTAGAATGTAAAGTAGTGAGTGTACGTACAGCTTGTATAACAGTGTACATTTGCTGTCCCCTCAAAATAACTCAACACACAGCCATTAATGTCTAAACCGCTGGCAACAAAAGTGAGTACACCCCTAAGTGAAAATATATATATACACACACTGCTCAAAAAAATAAAGGGAACACTAAAATAACACATCCTAGATCTGAATGAATGAAATATTCTTATTAAATACTTTTTTCTTTACATAGTTGAATGTGCTGACAACAAAATCACACAAAAATGATCAATGGAAATCACATTTATCAACCCATGGAGGTCTGGATTTGGAGTCACACTCAAAATTAAAGTGGAAAATCACACTACAGGCTGATCCAACTTTGATGTAATGTCCTTAAAACAAGTCAAAATGAGGCTCAGTAGTGTGTGTGGCCTCCACGTGCCTGTATGACCTCCCTACAACGCCTGGGCATGCTCCTGATGAGGTGGCGGATGGTCTCCTGAGGGATCTCCTCCCAGACCTGGACTAAAGCATCCGCCAACTCCTGGACAGTCTGTGGTGCAACGTGGCGTTGGTGGATGGAGCGAGACATGATGTCCCAGATGTGCTCAATTGGATTCAGGTCT
This sequence comes from Salvelinus fontinalis, assembly GCF_029448725.1. NCBI lineage: Eukaryota > Metazoa > Chordata > Actinopteri > Salmoniformes > Salmonidae > Salvelinus > Salvelinus fontinalis. The sequence goes on from NC_074678.1 coordinate 33,478,040, forward strand.
GGGGAACGGGCGGGCCAGTCCATAGCATCAATGCCTTCCTCTTGCAGGAACTGCTGACACACTCCAGCCACATGAGGTCTAGCATTGTCTTGCATTAGGAGGAACCCAGGGCCAACCGCACCAGCATATGGTCTCAGAAGGGGTCTGAGGATCTCATCTCGGTACCTAATGGCAGTCAGGCTAACTCTGGCGAGCACATGGAGGTGCGGCATGGCAGTGCGGCCACCCAAAGAAATGCCACCCCACACCATGACTGTCCCACCGCCAAACCGGTCATGCTGGAGGATGTTGCAGACAGCAGAACGTTCTCCATGGCGTCTCCAGACTCTGTCACGTCTTCACGTGTGCTCAGTGTGAATTTGCTTTCATCTGTGAAGAGCATAGGGCGCCAGTAATTTGCCAATCTTGGTGTTCTCTGGCAAATGCCAAACGTCCTGCACGGTGTTGGGCTGTAAGCACAACCCCCACCTGTGGACGTCGGGCCCTCATACCACCCTCATGGAGTCTGTTCTGACCGTTTGAGCAGACACATGCACATTTGTGGCCTGCTGGAGGTCATTTTGCAGGGCTCTGGCAGTGCTCCTCCTGCTCCTCCTTGCACAAAGGCGGAGGTAGCGGTCCTGCTGCTGGGTTGTTGCCCTCCTATGGCCTCCTCCACGTCTCCTGATGTACTGGCCTGTCTCCTGGTAGCGCCTCCATGCTCTGGACACTACGCTGACAGACACCACAAACCTTCTTGCCACAGCTCGCATTGATGTGCCATCCTGGATGAGCTGCACTACCTGAGCCACTTGTGTGGGTTGTAGACTCCGTCTCATGCTACCACTAGAGTGAAAGCACAGTCAGCATTCAAAAGTGACCAAAACATCAGCCAAGAAGCATAGGAACTGAGAAGTGGTCTGTGGTCACCACTTGCAGAACCACTCCTTTATTGGGGGTGTCTTGCTAATTGCCTATAATTTCCACCTGTTGTCTATTCCATTTGCACAACAGCATGTGAAATTTATTGTCAATCAGTGTTGCTTCCTAAGTGGACAGTTTGATTTCACAGAAGTGTGATTGACTTGGAGTTACATTGTGTTGTTTAAGTGTTCCCTTTATTTTTTTGAGCAGTGTATATATATATATATATATATATATATATATATATATATATATATATATATATATATATATATATATATATATATAACAGTACAGTCATTTGGGCTTTTTTGAGCTTGGGCTCATTAAAATGTTGTTAATGTAGTGCTCATTAAATGTATTTATTATATGGTTCATCAGGTTCAGGGAGGATCAGGTTTGAATGTTCATTCTGATCAAAGCTCTAATCAAATCCAGACATATTTATATGATTTATAATGCTTTTGAATGACACTTCCTGTTTTGGTGGGAAATAACGGGTTACCTGGGGAAAAAGTGATTGATTCTCGGGATGGAAAATTTTTAATATACCAGGAAAATTTTCTCATCAGGTGTAGGTGGGTGAGTGGGGGACAATCCCGAGTGTAGTGTGTCACTGAGGAATAGGGGTGATCTGAAAAGAATGTGACACGGTCATCATAAGCTTGGTTTATTTGATCATTTAAAACAAGGTACACATACAAAGTTATGGACTTGATTACGAATCATTGGGGATAAACAAAAAAAAAGGGTTATTTCCATTGTAATCTACTTTCATGATAGCCTTCAGCAAGTTTGGAATATGTGGAAGGATTAAAAAAAACAGAAGCTAAAATGGAAGTCAATTCGGTTATTTAGTCATATAAAAAACAACAAATGAACAAGGAACACCTGTTAATTGAAATGCATTCCAGGTGACTCCCTCGTGAAGCTGGTTTAGAGAATGCCAAGAGTGTGCAAAGTTGTCAGAGGCAAAGGGTGGCTATAGATTTTGATTTGTTTAACACTTTTTTGGTTACTACATGATTCCATATGTGTTATTTCATAGTTTTGATGTCTTCACTATTATTCTACAATGTAGAAAATAGTCAAAATAAATAAAAACCCTTGAATGAGTAAGTGTTCTAACACTTTGGACCGGTAGTGTATACATGCTATACACAAAGGAATTATATTTGGTCATCATCCATGGGCTAGGAGGGATTGCTCACAGAAGCACACTATCCATTAACCAGGATTTCACCTTCCTTTAAAAGCTACTCAGAGTTGGAATAGTTTTAACAGACAGAGGCAGACTATTCCACTCAGAGGCTCCTGAATATAAAAAGGTACCTTTCCCTGTCAGGCTTCTGAAACCACACACACATGTTAGATATCCTAGCGCTACTGTTGTGTGAATCTCTAACATGGGGAAAGTAGGACAGACAAATACCTAGGAGCTTGATCCTATGTACCAGACTAAGCTTGGTCTGTGTGATTCTTGACTCAACGGGCAGCCAGTTGAGCTCCTGAAATTGGCTACTACCAATATGAGTATGTGAGCTCAATCAACTTGTTCTGGGCTACCTGAAGCTTGCTTTTTAGTAGATTAGTTGAGCATTCGAACCAGGAGGTGCTAGCATTGTCAAAATGCAATTAGATGAGAACATTTGCTAGCACTTTCTTTGAATATTTTTTTCAACAGCTTAGCCTTCCTAGCCTTCCTACGTGTTTGTGGCAGAGACCTTACCTAGTAACTTAATAGCGATACATACTCCCCCCTCCCAGGTTGTCATCTAGTGTACATCCTAATTAACTAACTGCTGTTTTGGCTGTGAGTACCTCTCCTGCTAGCTGTACCCTGATGTATGAGGACTCGCTTAGTTTTATTTTGGACCCAAACAGAATTGCTTCTGTTTTGCAGAGGTGCAGAGATAGCTTGTTGTCTTTGTTGTTAGTGAGCTCTGCACTCAGTATACTTTCCAGTGTGGTTTGGTCATCTGCATAAAGAAACAGGTGACATGAGCAAGCATCCTTTAAATCATGTATGTACAGCAGGAATAGCAGAGGCCCTAGCACACTCCCCTGTGGCATGCTGCAGCTTATGGTTTTAGCCTCGGGGGAAAACCATTTACCTCAACCACTTGTTCCCTCCCCGACAAGTAGCACTTACCCCATTCAAGAGTAGTACTGCCCAACCCCAGAGCCTCTAGCTTGGCAAGTAGGATGCTATGATTAACTGCATCAAAAGCCTTCTGAAGATCAAGCAGCACCATTCCACATTTTGAAAGTTGTATAAACACATAGGCTTATAAAATAAAAAACATTTACTTACTTTTCATGGGAGACGCTAGATAAATGTAAAAAAGTTTCTGCTCCTCATCGCAAACCATTATGATATCAAAGTTGCACATGCTGAATCGAAAGCAGTAGTCAAAAGAGTTAGTCTATACTGGTTTGGTGGAGGGGGAAATCCTTGCGGAGAGGGAGGATGATAAGGGTTCTACGGGTGGTAGAGTGCATCCCATAGACATGCAACTGGGAGAGGTAGTACTAAAGGCAAAATGGGAACAACATAAATTAGAGCTTGACCACAAGGAAAGGGAATGAGAACATGCAGCCAGACTAGAACAAGAAGAATGTGCGCATGCCATTCCATTCCATTGAAAGAGAGATGGAGCTGGAAGTACTCCGAATAAAGTCAGGCCATCCTGCACCCTCAACAGAGTTTGATCATGGTAAGAACAGCCTGCTTGTACCGCCTTTCAACGAAAAGGAGGTATATATATTTTACTCTGAGTGACTTGCTAAATCCCAAAAAATGGCTGCGAGACACTACATGGTCAAAAGTATGTGGACACCCCTTCAAATTAATGGATCGGCTATTTCAGCCACACCCGTTGCTGACAGGTATATAAAAATCGAGCACACAGCCATGCAATAACACCTTTCCAACAAGTCAGTTCGTCAAACTTCTGCCCTAGTCAGCTGTAAGTGCTGTTATTGTGAAGTGGAAACGTCTAGGAGCAACAACGACTCAGCCGTGAAGTAGTAGGCTACACAAGCTCACAGAACGGGTCCCCCGAGTGCTGAAGCGAGTAGCGAGTAAAAATCATCTGTCCTCGGTTGCAACACTCACTACAGAGCTCCAAATTGCCTCTGGAAGCAAGGTTAGCACAATAACTGTTCGTCGGGAGCTTCATGAAATGGGTTTACATGGCCGAGCAGCTGCACACAAGCCTAAGATCACCATGCGCAATGCCAAGCGTCGGCTGGTGTAAATCTCGCCGCCATTGGACTCTGGAGCAGTGAAAACGTGTTCTCTGGAGTGATAAATTACACTTCACCATCTAGCAATTCGACAGACGAATCTGGGTTTGGCGGATGCCAGGAGAACGCTACCTGCCCGAATGCATAGCGCCAGCTGTAAAGTTTGGTGGAGGAGGAATAATGGTCTGGGGCTGTTTTTCATGGTTCGGGCTAGGCCACTTAGTTCCAGTGAAGGGAAATCTTAACGCTACAGCATACAATTACATTCTAGAAAATTCTGTGCTTCCAACTTTTGTGGCAACAGTTTTGGGAAGGCCCTTTCCTGTTTCAGCATGAGAATCCCCCCCGTGCACAAAGCGAGGTCCATACAGAAATGGTTTGTCGAGATCAGTGTGGAACAACTTGGCCTGCACAGAGCCCTGAGCTCAACCCCATCGAACACCTTTGGGATTAATTGGAACACCGACTGTGAGCCAGGCTTAAACTTAAGGCCATGTAGTATATTTGGTCACTGCTCCTCCAAAGTGTTTTTGTGGGAAAAGCTCAGAAAGTGTACGCCGCTTTCTCTTTCGACCAGAGTTCAAATTAGGACACTGTTAAAACTGCTATCCTTCAGGCTTACGAATTGGTCCCAGAGGCTTACAGACAACAGTTCCGTAAATTATCTGTTATATAATTATAAATATGCCATCAAAATGTTGAAAATCTGATTTCCTCCTTGCTCCTTTCCCTCTCTCTTTCTGGGTGTGTTCTGAAGATATAAAATGGACCAGTAGGCCCATGTTCTCTCTAATCAGACAAGGATGAGGTCTTCTTCCTCAATGCCCAACAGGTGTGGCAGCCTGGGCATTGACATAGAACACCATCAGATAATCAAAACTGAAACTTTGATGTTTCACTTTACAGTGTGCTATTTGTTAACGGTGATGTACACATTATTTTGATGTTGTTGCTCACACTACTGCAAAAGGAGCCATTTTTTAAGTGAATGAGGACCACCTGCCAACAGATATGACGGAACTGTGGTGGAAAGTTCAGTTGTCCGTCTGTGTGATGTTTACTGTTGAATCTAATGTGGTTTCAGTTGGTCAGCAGATTGAAACCATGTGCAAACCGACACTATAGCTGACAACAGCCCCACTTATTTACTCTAGATTCTAGTGAAAGGTAATGTTGCCCCCTAGAGGTAAAAAATACATAAGAGCCCTTTACAGGCCTATATAAATCTCTTCACACAAGGCTATTACTTGAATAACCATGTTAGGGTTGTGGCGATAAACTATCTTTCAGGGTGACTGCAGGTTACAGATCTCATCAACAACTTTCCTTGTCACCTGACATCACAAGGGTGCAAGAACCAGTAGGGCCAAAAGGGCAACAACCTGAGTGTTGAGGTTAATCTAAAGTTAAGTGGCTTCTTTTGACACTCAAGATGAGAATAGCACACACAACAGTCTTACCTCAGAGTTCTCCCTGAGTGATACATTCCCAAGTGTCTATAAGAGAACACATAACAGAATAAATAAAGAAGCTAGTACAGTATGTGTTTTTGTTAAGGATTTAGTTGAGGAACACATCAGGAAATTATTTAGGTCGCCACCACCCCAGCTCTTAGGATGACTGCAGGGTACAAATCTCATCAACTGACCTCTGTCCTCAAAAAATGGGTAAAACCATTTGGATCAAGACCCTTAACTCTAGATTAACATCACAGTCTAAGTGTATTCATTCAACACTCAGGATAAGAAGAGTAAGTAGAGTCTTACCTCAGAGTTATCCCAGAGTCATAGATTCCCATTGTCTAGAAAAGAACACAAATAGAGAATGGAATAAATAACGATGTCATAACTGTACTATTCAGTATGTGCTCCTTTAAGTCAAGGAAAGCATCAGGAAATCCTTTAGGTCTCCACCACCCCAACTGGGTGTCAGGGTGACTGCAGAGTACAGCTCTCATCATCAACTTTCCTTGTTACATTAACAGTGAGTTCACTTATCTTCATTTACATTCAACACCCTGGATAAAAAAAAGTGTGAGTCTTACCTCAGGTAATACGTCCCCACAGTATCTATAAAAGAGAACACAAAACAAATGTATTTAATGAATAATTGCGAGCTAAGAATCGTATTCAATGATCATTATTCAATGAAAATATATTACACCATAAACAGTTATAAAATCTATTAGAATATATCCATTCACTCCTGCTATAAGAAACAGCTCAAACCTCTAAGAAATATCTTTATTTTGGTTTTAAATAGATTTACAAACCAAAAATAAAATTAAAAATACAAACAAGAAAAAAATACAACAAGTGAGCATCAAAATATTCAGATTGTATACAGTCTTTGAAGCAGAGGTGATAGGTTGCAGGGGACAGTTGTCCACACACAGTGAGAGGCTGTGGTGAGATTCACTTCGATGTGAAAAAGTTTGTGGTTTTGTTTTCCTTACTAACATCAGGGGTCCCTCGGTGATGCCACCACCAAAAAGAAAGTCTGCATGGATGGGAAGGAAGGTAGCACATTGGGAGGAAACACAGTAGATGATGAAAATGGCAACTTCACAAAATGAAATCCCACTTCCTTAAAACAAAATGGGGGTTGTTCACAAAATGCAACAGCCATATGTAGAATGTAAAAACAGTTAAGAATTCCTGATTAGATTGATGTATACATGCTTTATACTCAAGATGTTAACACAAAGAGTACATTTCCCCCAGTAAATCACCTATTTTCCTCTATTGGAAAAATACAGTAGAATACCCATGTTTCTGAATTGAAAAAATATAAAATGGTGGTAAATGTACTACTAAGTCTAATGAATAACCCCCATGATATGGTGTTTAAAACAAAAGGTCAAGAATCAGAGCACTAAGTACATGTAAGGGGAAAAAACAGTTGCTCTCACCTTATTCCTTTTGAAGTAGAAGACTATATCAAAAGAAGCCCACTCAACTTAGTTATAACGGAGTATATGGGAATCAAGTGTTTTCCTACAGCCCTATACCAAGCCGGACACTGGCATGCTAGTGGGATGCCTGTATGACCTAAAACTCAACATCCCTAGCATTCTTACGATAGGAAATGCCCTTCTCTCAAACTTCCCATCAAATAGTCAAGGCGTAACGATGAATGAGCATTTACACACTACTGAAGCAACACAAACGTGGGGTAGTGTTAAATACGGTTAAATAGTTTGTATTTAATGTGTCAAATCCTGTGTGATGGACCACTTCCGTTGCGAGCACTTCTACAGACATATGTTTCGTAAAGTGACTGAGGAGTTTAAGCAAATCAGCTAATTCAAAATCGCTTATGTGCAAGACATCAGTTACAGACTTGCCATAGGGACTGATGTTGAGTTAATGCAAACATTTTCTCGTAGCAAAGCATTCCTGCACTACATTTGAATAAAATAATGACCCACCACCCAAACATGCATACACACACATTGAGACAATTATTCCTCAACTCCCATCTTTAAGTGATCAGTGGTGAGGAATTCCAGGAGGTAGTGATCAGAGTTAGGTGCTGTGTATTTAACCCAGTTGTTCAGGCCATGGGTAAAAAAAAAACTAACAGCTCAGATCACTGCCTTTCTGTACTTGCCTACGGAGCAGCAAGAGGAAGTGCCCCTCCCTAACTTCAGGCTATACTCAAACCCTACACCTTTTTTTTTGGCCCTCCCACCCCTATAGGAGGGCAAGTCAAAGCTCTTCTCTGTCCTGGCACCCCAATGGTGGAACCAGCTTCCCTTTGAAGCTATGACAGCAGAGTCCCTGCCCATACTCCTCACCACAACAATATATATATATTTATATATATATATAACTTTATATATATATATATAAAACAAAATGTGTGTCTAGCACTGACTTGGCTACCTTATTGGGGAAAATGTACTTACTATGACTCAGATGTGGTGCCACCTAGCTATCTTAAGATGAATGCACTAACTAAGTCACAGGTAGCCTAGTGGTTAGAGCGTTGGACTAGTAACCGAAAGGTTGCAAGATCAAATCCCCGAGCTGACAAGGTAAAAATCTGTTGTTCTGCCCCTGAACAAGGCCTGTTCCTAGGCCGTCATTGAAAATAATAATTTGTTCTTAACTGACTTGCCTAGTTAAATGAAGGTAAAATAAAACAGTGGATAAGAGTGTCTGCCAAATGACTAAAATGTATGAGGTCTCCAAAAGAGTACACCAGCATCAGAACATCAACTGTCTGCAATATGCCCTTATCATTACAAACCACCAAGTCATACAGTAAAACTTGGCTCTGGAGCGGCAGACAGTTGTGAGCAACCCCAGACCCAGTGAAATGTCAGGGGTCCCCTTAACCTCTGAAAGATTCATGTGACAGGCAGGCCGGCATCACAAGGCTGTCAACCAGGTGAGAGGTCACCAAGTTCAGATGAACACTACTACCTCAGGGCTCTCTCTCCACACTGCCTCGGTGTCTGGATACACACTCTACAGGAGACAGAGCCCTTACCCAAAACTTTAGAAAGCAAGCGGTTATTGAGAGCAAACCATGGGAATCATTTGTAGAGCTAGCATTAGCTCTAACACTCCACAAACAGACAGGAAAATAAAAACATCAGAAACATAAAGGACAAACTAAATCTGTAGCTTTCTTTCAAAATGCATCTGGGTTTAGCGTGCAGGTGTGGCTGCACTGCTGTGGGTGGGTGGGGGGGGGGGGGTTGGAGTATGAGTTCAGTTTAAGGGGGGGGGGGGGGGGGACGGGGGAGAGGAAGGGGTAGTGAGGCGATGGTGGGTCGTCAGGACGCCTCGGTTCCCGAGTCATCTTCGTCGTAGCAGCAGTCCTCGTCATCATCCTCGTCTTCGTCCTCCAGGTCCTCGTCATCATAGTAATCGTCGTAGAAGAGGTTGGAGCCCTCATCGGGGGGCGGGGCGCGGGTGCGGACGCAATACTCAGCCAGGGTTGTGGGCACCTTCACACCGTCACGCTCAGCATCTGCTTTGGTGGCGTGGACCTGCTTCCTGTTAGAGACAGGGAAGAGACATGGTGAGGGCTGGATAACAGGGACATCCGTCAACTGTGGAGGTGGTAAAGGGTGTACCTGATGGTTTGCGTATACTCTCTGTTCTCACACTTAATGTGTCTGCGCATGTGTGTGCCTACATAATGATCGTGTTGCTCTCTCTGTGCCTGGCCTTGCTCTTTGTGTGCCATATGATACATCTGTGTGTGTGCGCACGCCCACCTGATGATCTCTGCGTACTCTCTGTCCTTGCCCTTGCTGTCTCTCCACTTGCGGTACATGACGGAGGCGTCCACGTTGGCTGGAGAGAAGGTGTTGGGCTCGTTGAGCAGAGAGATCACACTCAGCAGGATCGTCCTAAGAGGGAGAGTGAAGGAGAGAGGGAGGGAAAGACCGTGAAGGAACAGAAAGAGAGAGAGAGATGGAAATGAGTCAACACCAGGGTTATTAGAGGCAAAGCAGCCAATCAGCTAAGTCAATTTGCTCCTGCGTGGCTGATTGACATCAGACTGTTCTGACAGCAGCTAATCTGACACACTGTGATGGATGGACACAACAGACACTATTGTTTGTTGTAGGGATGTGAATATTGAAACATTTAGAACAAAATCCTTAACCGAAAAAACGTTTTCACACAGGGCCGTTATCACATAACTACTAACAGGTTCTGATCATCATCATAAAGTGACATTGAAATGTAACAAATACATAATGCAACAATGCTGTAATGTTAGTAGGAGGAGATAAGTATCTTAAATGATTTGCCACAGATATAAAGTGCTCAGCACATCAACGTTGTTGGATAAATGGCAGAGCGAGACAGGGAATCGACAGCAGCAAAGTATTGTATGACAATACTGAGAAGTTAAATGAAAAGGAGGTGAGGTGAGCAACAGTGGCAGTACATGTGCAATGCTTAACCATCTGAACCATATGAAAGGGAGGCACCGTGACCCAACCCATTGCTGGCAGCCTAGCGATAAAGGACAGAGAGACAATATCACACCGCTGATTACAGTTGATATGCAGCCATTGTCAATGGTAGAGGACGTCGGCGTCACTGCATATCTATAACAAGACGCCATGTCAAATAACGGCGAAGGCCTGGACGGAGAAATGATTGCTCTGCAAGTACAAATCGCGAGCTCTCAAACACCATGCGTTGCATTAACAACAGATTGTTGAACATCTATGAACACGCGGTCATACATCACTGCAACAAGCCATAACATTGATGAAAAGTGGGACATGAAGTCCCATGTACTGACAACTGAGGTCAAGGAGGAGGGACAGCAGAGAACCTAAAACAGCATTGTTGAGTGGGAGACAACAGTGAGGTGAGCGCCGTCTGGTAAGTAACCAGGACTGCAGTAGATTGAACTGCATTGTACCCTAGCAGTCATACGCAGGACAATATCTGAATTTGTAATTTTATGATTTTTCTTATATATATTTTTTTTAAATGGCCGTTTAAACGTTAAGAACAATTGTACGTTTGTCAAATCCCTAGTTTGTTGTCGTTGGGAAGCCTACACCTGGCTAATAAACAAAAGAAGACACAGGTCCACTGATGGGTGTCTGGTGGCGTAGCCTAGGCAAATGTCACCTCAGAACCAAACATGGTGGAGACGAAGGTAGCAACAGCTGAATGAATGATTCAAATGAAGAGGGAGGCAGCGAGTCAAAACTTGTGATATGACTGTATACAGCATTCTCACTCCACTCCAACCTTTTCACACCCGTGGTCTCTCGGTCTCTGGGCAAAGACACGTGAGGCTACTGTAGTTGCCGCGCTGCCGAGGAGACACAATGTACAAATTATATATCCGTCTGCGTGTGTGACAGTGTGTCTGTGTGTAGTAGTAAACTCATGAAAAAAAATAAACATCCTCTGGTGTGGCAACCAGCTGCATTAAGTACTGCAGTGCATCTCCTCCTCATGGACTGCACCTAGATTTGCCTGTTTTTGCTGTGAGATGTTACCCCACTCTTCCACCAAGGCACCTGCAAGTTCCCAGACATTTCTGGGGGGAATGGCCCTAACCTATCCTCCGATCCAACAGGTTCCAAACGTGCATAACGGAATTGAGATCCAGGCTCGTCGCTGGCCATGGCAGAACACTGACATTCCTGTCTTGCAGGAAATCAGCCATACTGCTCGTTCTGTACGTGGTGGCATTGTCATGCCAGGATGAGCCTGCAGGAAGGGTAACACGAGGGAGGAGGATGTCTTCCCTGTAACGCACAGCGATGAGATTGCCTGCAATGACAACAAGCTCAGTCCGATGATGCTGTGACACACCGCCCCAGACCACGACGGACCCTCCACCTCCAAATCGATCCTGCTCCAAAGTATAGGCCTCTGTGTAACACTCATTCCTTCGACGATAACCGCAAATCCGACCATCACCCCTGGTGAGACAAAACCGCGACTCGTCAGTGAAGAGCACTTTTTGCCAGTCCTGTCTGGTCCAGCGAGAGTGGGTTTGTGCCCATAGGTGACGTTGTTACCGGTGATGTCTGGTGAGGACCTGCCTTACAACAGGCCTCCACCCCTCAGTCCAGCCTCTCTCAGCCAATTGCGGACAGTCTGAGCACTGATGGAGGAATTGTGCGTTCCTGGTGTAACTCGGGCAGATGTTGTTGCCATCCTGTACCTGTTCCACAGGTGTGGTGTTGGGATGTACCGATCCTGTGCAGGTGTTGTTACACGTGGTCTGCCACTGTGAGGACGATCAGCTGTCCGTCCTGTCTCCCTGTAGCGCTGTCTTAGGCGTCTCGGTACGGATATTGCAATTTATTGCCCTGGCCACATCTGCAGTCCTAATGCCTACTTGCAGCATGCCTAAGGCAAATTCACGCAGATGAGCAGGGAGGGACCATGGGCATCTTTCTTTTGGTGTTTTTCAGAGTCAGTAGAAAGGCCTCTTTAGTGTCCTAAGTTTTCATAACTGTGACCTTAATTGCCTACCGTCTGTAAGCTGTTAGTGTCGTAACAACCCTTCCACAGGTGCATGTTCATTAATTGTTTATGGTTCATTGAACAAGCATGTTTAAACCCTTAACAACAAAGATCTGTGAAGTTATTTGGATTGTTCCCGAATAACTTTTGAAATACAGGGTCCTGAAAAAGGGCCGTTTCGTTTTTCGCTGAGTTTGTGTGTGTGACAGTGTGTCTGTGTGTAGTAGTATGTGTGTGACCATGTGTCTGTGTGTAGTAGTATGTGTGTGACCATGTGTCTGTGTGTAGTAGTATTATTATTATGTGTGAGTGAGTGATAAAACATGGAAACAAGTAAAACGAAATGAAATCAAAGTGTAAAAAATAAGTGTTTGATAAATTCCACATTGTTAGTAACAGTCAACCACATTTCAAAGATGAGGAAAAGCAGTGAAGTGAGAGAATGATCAGTGTGAGGGAGAGAGAACTGCTGTGTACCTGACGTTCTGCGTGGGGTTCCATCTCTCAGAAGCCAGTTCTCCACTCTGGGGGTCGTCCACAGGGGGGTGCAGGATGGAGATACACACGTCCCCATTCTACAGAAACACTTGCACAGGTCAGTTACCAGTAATACATTAACCATCTATAAAACGCACTACCTAGGCCATAGCCAAATGATATGACAGCAGCAAAGAATTAAAACATTCTAATAGAAGATAACAAAACAAAGCAATCGAGAGAAAAGGGACATTGGACTATTATGTAGGGGAACCCCCCCAGCCCCCCCCCCCCAAAAAAGAGGTGATTGTGTAACAATGACAGTGTTGTGCGGTCTCTTACCTCATAGATGTTGGGGTGCCACATCTTGGTGAGGAAGCGGAAGGCCGGAGGAGAGTAGGGATAGTCGATGGGGAACTTGATCCGAGCCTGAGAGAAGAGGGGGAAGTGCACACCAATTAGTGATGCAAGAGGTAGAGGCCAGTTGAATAAGGTGTAAGAAAATACCTCTGGTCAAATACCTTGTCATGGCTACTTTATTTAGGCCCGTCTTAGCTCGGTACCAGATCAGTATGCACTTTAGCCAACTCCCCTATGGTGTCATGCCATAGACATTGGAGTGGCAACTAGGGCTACCTTTCTACTTACAGTACCAGTCAAAAGTTTGGACACACCTACTCATTCAAGGGTTTGTCTTTCTTTTTACTAATTTCTACATTGTAGAATAATAGCGAAGACATCAAAACTATGAAATAACACAAATGGAATCATGTCGTACCAAAAAAAGCGTTTAAATCAAAATATATTTGATATTCTTCAAAGTAGCCACCCTTTGTCTTGATAACAGCTTTGCACACTCTTGGCATTCAACCAGCTTCACCTGGAATGCTTTTCCAACAGTCTTGAAGGAGTTCCCACATATGCTGAGCACTTGTTGGCTGCTTTTCCTTCACTCTGCAGGCCAACTCATCCCAAACCATCTCAATTTGGTTGAGGTCAGGGGGATTGTGGTCATCTGATGCACCACTCCATCACCCTCTTTCTTGGCCAAATAGCCCTTACACGGCCTCCCGGGTGGCGCAGTGGTCTAGGGCACTGCATCGCAGTGCTAACTGCGCCACCAGAGTCTCTGGGTTCGCGCCCAGGCTCTGTCGCAGCCGGCCGCGACCGGGAGGTCCGTGGGGCGACGCACAATTGGCATAGCGTCGTCCGGGGTAGGGAGGGTTTGGCCGGTAGGGATATCCTTGTCTCATCGCGCTCCAGCGACTCCTGTGGCGGGCCGGGCGCAGTGCGTGCCAACCAAGGGGGGCCAGGTACACGGTGTTTCCTCCGACACATTGGTGCGGCTGGCTTCCGGGTTGGAGGCGCGCTGTGTTAAGAAGCAGTACGGCTGGTTGGGTTGTGCTTCGGAGGACGCATGGCTTTCGACCTTCGTCTCTCCCGAGCCCGTACGGGAGTTGTAGCGATGAGACAAGGTAGTAATTACTAGCGATTGGATACCACGAAAATTGGGGAGAAAATGGGATAAAAATAAAATAAAAAAAATAGCCCTTACACAGCCTGGAGGTGTGTTGGGTCATTGTTCTGTTGAAAAACAAATGATAGTCCCACTAAGCCCAAACCAGATGTGATGGCATATCGCTGCAGAATGCTGTGGTAGCCATGCTGGTTAAGTGTGCCTTAAATTCTAAATAAAATCACTGACGGGGTCACCAGCAAAGCTCCATCACACCTCCTCCATGAACCACACATGCGGAGATCATCTGTTCACATACTCTGCGTCTCACAAAGACACCGGTTGGAACCAAAAATCAAAAATTTGGACTAATCAGACCAAAGGACAGATTTCCACCGGTCTAATGTCCATTGCTCGTGTTTCCCAAGCAAATCTATTCTTCATATTGGTGTCCTTCAGTAGTGGTTTCTTTGCAGCAATTAGACCATGAATGCCTGATTCACACAGTCTCCTCTGAACAGTTGATGTTGAGATGTGTCTGTTACTTGAACTCTGAAGCATTTATTTGGGCTGCAATTTCTGAGGCTGGTAACTCTGATGAACTTATCCTCTGCAGCAAATGTAACTGTGGGTCTTCCTTTCCTGTGGCAGTCCTCATGAGAGTTGAGCGCTTGAAGATTTTTGCAACTGCACTTGAAGAAACTTAAAAAAGTTTTTGAAATTTTCTGGATTGACGGACTGTCATTTCTCTTTGCTTATTTGAGCTGTTCTTGCCATAATATGGACTTGGTCTTTTACCAAATAGGGCAATCTTCTGTATACCACCCCTACCTTGTCACAACACAACTGGTTGGCTCAAACGCATTAAGGAAAGAAACTCCAAAAATGTACTTTTAGGAAGGCACACCTGTTAATTGAAATGCATTCCAGGTGACTACCTCATGAAGCTGGTTGAGAGAATGCCAAGAGTGTGCACAGCTGTCATCAAGCCAAAGCGTGGCTACTTGAAGAATCTCAAATATATTTTGATTAGTTTAACACTTTTTTGGTTACAACATGATTCCATATGTGCTTTTTCATAGTTTTGACGTCTTCACTATTATTCTACAATGTAGAAAATAGTACAAATAAATAAAAACCCTGGAATGAGTAAGTGTCCAAACTTTTGACTGGTACTGTATGTCATTGAGAACGGATGTCTCACAATGATACCCAGCGTAATAAAAATGGGTGAATAGGCCTAGTTAGAGTTCTATTTTATTTATTTTTTTCTACAGCGGACCGACTGACAGATATGGAATCCCCTGGTTAATTGACTCCAGAGCTTGGTGCTTTAACAGCAAACAGACAGGCTGAAAAGCTGAGGATATTCTATCCTCTTTTCTAAATGTAATCCAAAACTGATATGTGGCAATACTGTGTCCACGCTGTATTAAGTAGCAAGGATCATCTAGCCAACACAACATTAAATACAGATAGTGGTTTTGAAGTGACCAGACTGCCGTGTAAATTCAATCATAGATGGTGATCAGCACAGGCCTAACTAATGAGTGTGTAACTGGATTCCCCAGGCCTTCTGTGGTAGTGTTCTGTATAGTGTATACAGGCTGAGTGAAAAGACCATAGTGATTGTGTTGTGTGTTTGGTAGACATTGTTGGGGTTGTCCCCCAGCTCTCATCACCAGACAAGCCACTACTCACTATCCCCCCAGTAGACCCCCTCCAGTCTCCCCCCAGTAGACCCCCTCTAGTCTCCCCCCAGTAGACCCCCTCTAGTCTCCCCCCAGTAGACCCCCTCTAGTCTCCCCCCAGTAGACCCCCTCCAGTCTCCCCCTACTCCGCTGACACACACCATGAATCCCAGTGGCGAGTAGAGCATGGTACCCCTCCCATTCCTCCGAGGCTCACGGTTCACCAGTGGGGGGGGGGGGGGGTCGTTCTTTACCTCTCACACATAAACTAATGACAAAGGCAGGCACATACACCACACAGTCTGCTGATCCTCCCCCTCTGCCACCCCCTGCCCACACTCGCTGATTCGGCACGGTCAGCTGGTGATCCCCATGCTGAGCCAACTGCCACAAAGGGGAGCGGGTGGGGGCTGGGTGTGTGGGTGTTGGGGAGGGTGGGAACATGTACTGGTGGGGGGGGGGGGGGGGTTGTCCACAGACTCCACACAAGCCTACGGCTGTCCTAACATTACACTGTTACTTAGGCCTAATGCTGATTGCATTGTACGAGCCAGTAGTGACTAGTAAATTGAACAGGAAGACATTGCCATATCTACCAGGTCCATACAACAACAAGTCCAGAGTGGAAACCCTGACAGGCCGAATAGAATCCTGTTTGCTTTTAAAGTCTGGCGCCATGCCTCTGAACTGGCTTGGGTCCAGAATGACTGGGGTTCACGCCAACACTCCACATACAGACAGCGAGAGACAGGCAACAACAGCCTTGTAGCTTACATACCAGCCTAGCTCCAACAGTTCAGTGAGGACCAGTGTTTATGTAGAGCTCCGTAAGGTGAGCTCTGAGCGCAATATTCAAGCAAATCGGCTTATTAAAAGGGGGTACTGCATTTCACCACGTGCCTTATTGGAGGGCTTTTAACACTTTCTCTGCCCACAGAGCCACAACATAGATCTCAATAATAATTTAAATTCAAAAACTCATACCACAGAGCTTCTAAAACCAGAGGCACAACCTCACAAGACTTCCGGGAACACTTGTGAAACAGACCAAGCAGGCCAGGCCAGGGTCTGAGAAGTGAAAAAGCATTCTGTAGTTGTTAATTTTCTTAAAATCTAAAAGCCACAACCTAGATTCGAGCCAATGTCTAAAGTAGTCGAACATGTTATTACACCAACCTCGTGACAAATTGACAACTTTGAATTAGTCCAAAACAACTTTAGTAGTGCCTTAGATTTGACGGCCTGCACATGCGCAGCTCGGCGCGAGACCACCATTAGACCCGATGACATGTTTCTGCACATGAGCTTAGCTAGCCAACGTCACCATGACCGTCACCTACAAGTGTGATTGGGGATTTCTATTGGAGAAGCAGTTTTACCCGATCTTCATACTGTACCGTCTGTCTTTGATCATACTCTGCCCAAAATAGACTACTTGATCATATGAATGGAACAAAAAGACACACCCAAAGACACACCCCACACCCAAGGTCCCGTGTGGCTCAGTGGGTAGAGCATGGCGCTTGCAACGCCAGGGTTGTGGGTTCAATTCCCACGGGGGGACCAGGGTTCAATTCCCACAGGGGGACCAGGATGAATATGTATGAACTTTCCAAATTGTAAGTCGCTCTGGATAAGAGCGTCTGCTAAATGACTTAAATGTAAATGTAAACAACATAACTCAGGCCTTTATTTATTTGCATGAGTTAAAAAAAACATAGAAAATGGCTGATCCAGGCTTGGTTAGAAAGAGAGAAAGATATAGGAAAAGGAGGGAGGAAGGGTGTGTCCTCCACAGAAAGCACTGACTTGGCACTGTCGCCCTGCATGCCACTCACACAGCCCATGGCAGGCAGGCTGCACTCACAGGCAGGGAGGGAGGGAACTTTCCATGGCAGCAGAGAGAGCTGAATCCCCTGAATTGCCTGCAAAACTGACACCAAGCCTAGCGAGAGAGCAACACACACACAAAGAGAGAAATAGAGAGAGGGAGGGCAGTGGAGTGACTGGGCTTAAAAAGTTGGCCTTGCTCATTCCCTCTGCTGCACCATGCCTACCTCATCAAGAGCATTCCAAGGAGGAGCCAAACAAAGAGAGACATTTGCTCCATTTCTCTCCCTAATTCTGAACGCTACACACACTCCCTCTCTTCCTCTATAAATATCCCCTCCATGCCTGCGAGGCTGGACTGTCTCTCAGATCACATAGCCATGCCACAGCGACACACCCTAGCCCGTAGCCCCAGAACGGAGCTCCTCAGTGCACACCCAGCCTCTCCTCTCCTGGCTGCTCAGCTCCATGTCTCTTTGAAGTGAGGCTCTCCTGAGAGCCCTGTGGAAACAAGCAGCAGCTGCTTTTAAGTATCACCCAGTAACAGGTACAGAACTGGGAGGACGTGTCGCTGCTTCAGTCAGCCAGGCAGGAGGAGGAGGAGCGGCTGGCACAGGGAAAGCAAGAATATTTAGAGCAGAACTGCTAGGCTCAGCATCTACCTAGTAACCTACCAAGCCCATGTTTGTTTGAACATGCTCCTCCCTGCTCTCTTGCCACACTCTCCTTCTCATAGGATTTGAACAGAGTTAAAGTGATGCTCCACAGCTTTGGTATAATTTCAGCCAGTAGTTTTGAAAGTAGCGCTCACGAGGCAAAATGGTTCCCGAAAATTGTGTAATACATCATCCATTTCGTATGACACATACGCTTTTTATTTTTTGGGTTGCAATTGGTATGATATGTTTCGAATTCCATTTGTAAATGCTTAGGATCCTGGACTGCATCTTGAAGAGCTTCCGTGGTTAAAACAGGTAACCTCGACACTGGAGCAGGGCAGTGGATTACATTTGCCCCCGCAGGTGGAAATGTAAATGAAGAATAAAACGGATACATTTTCTACTCTTTCAAAAGCTCTGTCTAGGATGGTGACCTAAACATCTGGGTGGCAAAGCCAGTCAGGAAGAACAAACACACCTTGTTGAGGGAGGATGGAATCAGGGCAAAGTAAACCAGATCAGCTAAAGCAACCTAAACCCTAACAGAACGAATCATTATGTTCTTCCCAACGCACCACCTTCCCCTGTCTGCAGACCCCCCCTTCTACCAGTCCCCAGGTGCTCTCTTTCTCTCTCCTATTCTCCCTCGCTCAATCCCTCTCTCCAGGCTGCTTAGTGTGAATGAAAAGGAACGTGTCCTTGAGAACAGCAGTGCACCGCGCACACACATACATTCTAGCCCACAACACGTGTTTGAAACGAGGTGCTGTAGATTATCCTGCCCAGACCCAACAGGGTCCTGCCTCATTAACAAAACCTTTTCAGTGTGGGGGAGAGGAGGAGGAGAAAGAGGAGGAGGAGTAAGAGGAGGAAAAGTACTGGCACAGGCAGAGTACACTACACCAGAACCACTGTCAAGACTGAACAGCAGTCCACTTCACTAACACAATTTGCCTAATCAGAGGCTGCCAACAAACTTGACACGAAGAGGAGGGCATGCCAAAACCCAGACCTTTAGTATTAGAAGAAGACAAGAATGCAGCAACACTGCACAAATCTTCTACGATTAGGCTCACTGAGAAACGAGTGAACTAAATGTGCTGTGGACCAAGGCACCAAGAATTATTCACCTTTTCTGATACAAAGCATTACTGGTAGGTCTAATTCCCATGGAAGTAGGCTAAATTAGAGATTTGTCCATGTAGGAGAGACATTGTATTTGCAAGTCCCTTTCATTCAACCTGATTCAGTCTAGCAATATCTGGAAATATACTAAACTAGTCCAATGTTGGCCTATTTCTGAAAAAAGCAAAAGCTGAAACAGGCTGCCAATCAAATGGGGCCCAGTTCTCTTATCCCAGGCTAGAAACATGTAAGCACATGATCATGATGAGGCTGACCATTGGAAGGTGTACTGTCTGACTCGACCTCTACATGGGCCCCCATTCACTTCATGGCATGCTTGCTTTTCACAAGGCCCCCAGGGGACCAGCCCGAGCGGGGCCAGGAATGGCACTGCCTCGCTCTCCCTTTATCTCTCTCACTCCTACTCCCAGCTCTTATTTCTGTGTGACAGAGTCAGGCAGCCAGAGGAGGAAACATGACTCCAGCAGCCCAGACAGGACAGCCCAGCCCCGTGCAGGCCTCCACCTCCGATCACCAGCCTGAGGCCAGGAGACTGCCACCACAGTCACAGCAAGGTTCTGAATACTGTGTGTCTCAATTGACTGTCAATGTTACATTACATTACATCATGTTACGTTGAACAAAACTAGTGTGCTCTCCACTTTGCAAGTGACTGACATGACCAAGTGGTTTTTAAATTGTATTGTGCAACATTCATTTTGAAATACACCATTAAAACACTGGATGGAAATCAAAAAAAAAAAAAAAGTCTTTCTCGAATGGTCGGGGTTTGCATTTCTCAACCACACCAAGTGTGGTTCCCGTCACCCTCATAAGTGCTGACATTCCACTAACCCTAGGCTCTTAACACTGTCGTGGCATAGGCTTAAACTTAGCTTACATCTAAGATATTTTCTAGCTAGTGTAATTCGTGGCAGAATTCTCACGCTTCAACATGTAGATGACCTCATGGTTGAGGAAGTGTATGGATGATGCCACTCAAAAGGAAGTAGCAGAGCTAGAGCAATTCCTCTTGTCATGACAGCCTTTGAACTCCAAGCAAAACATCATGCACTTCTCAAAGCTGAAAGGCTCTGCTGTTAAAAGAAAAAAGGGGGTAGTCTTTGGCCTACTCTGCTTGAGGGATGTGTTGTTGACTATGAGAGTGAAGGGTTGGCTGGCTGTTGTAGTGGAAGGTTGCCAGGGACAGCTAAGCTAATGGGATTGCTGGTGTGTTAATGAAGGGTTGGAGAAGACAATGTAGTCCCCAAGAAGAAGAGCGAATATGAAGATGGAGGTGACAAAGTGATTATGTAGAAAAGACTGCGTCTTGATGGGCAGTGCAGATCTCCCCTGAGCTTCCAGCCCAGGCAGTGGTCATTCTGGCCTCTGTCCCTGCCAGGAAAAATTCTCTGGCCAGGTGACTTGGCTCCCTGTTACAGGGTCACCCCAGGACCAGGCTGCAGTGCTGCTGCCACCCTGTCACTCTACATCAGGCTGCAGGCCCTACCATGGCTGAGAACAAATCAAATTTTAGTTGTCACATGCGCCGAATACAACAGGTGTAAATGCTTACTTACAATCCCTTAACTCTTCACTGCATTGTAGGTTAAAATATTTACTAAATAAAGTTCAAAAAATATATAAAAAGTGAACAATAACGAGGCTATATGCAGGGGGTACCGAGTCAATGTACGGGGGTACAGGTTAGTCGAGGGGGGTCAATGCAAATAGCCCGGGTAGCCATTTGATTAACTGTTCAGCAGTCTGATGGCTTGGCGGTAGAAGCTGTTAAGGAGCCTTTGACCTAGACTTAGCGCTCCAATACCGCTTGCTGTACGGTAGTAGAGAAAACAGTCTATGACTAGGGTGGCTGGAGTCTTTGACACTGCCTGGTAGAGGTCCTGGATGGCAGAAAGCTTGGCACCAGTGATGTACTGGGACGTAAGCACTACCCTCTGTAGCACCTTGCGGTCGGACACCGAGCAGTTGCCATTCCAGGTGGTGATGCAACTAGTCAGGATGCTCTTGATTGTGCAGCTGTAGAACTTTTATAGGATCTGAGAACCCATGCCAAATCTTTTCAGTCTACTGAGGAGGAATAGGCATTGTAGTACGCTCTTCACAACTGTCTTGGTGTATTTGTACCATGATAGTTTGTTGGTGATGTGGACACCAAGGAACTTGAAGCTCTAGACGAGCTCTACTAAAGACCCGTTGATGAGAATGGGGCCGTGCTCGTTCCTCCTTTTCCTGAGTCCACGATCATCTCCTTTGTCATGATCACATTGAGGGAGAGGTTGTTGTCCTGGCACCACACTCAGGCCTCTGACCTCCTCCCTATAGGCGGTCTCATTGTTGTCGGTGATCAGGCCTACCACCGTTGTCGTCGGCAAACTTAATGACGGTGTTGGAGTCGTGCTTGGCCACACAGTTGTGGGGGAACAGGGAGTACAGGAGGGGACTAAGCACGCACCCCTGATGGGCCCCCCATGTTGAGGATTAGCGTGGCAGATATGTCGTTGCCTACCCTTACCACCTGGGGGCAGCCCGTCAGGAATTCCAGGATCCAGTTGCAGAGGGAGGTGTTTAGTACCAGGGTCCTTAGCTTCGTGATGAGCGCCTTAAAAGCGGCAGCTATACCCTTTAGCTCAGTGCAGATGTTGCCTGTAATCCATGGCTTCTGGTTGGGGTATGTACGTACGGTCACTGTGGGGATGACGTCATCGATGCAGTTATTGATGAAGCCGGTGACTGATGTGGTATAGTCCTCAATGCCATCGGATGAATCCTGGAACATATTCCAGTCTGTGCTAGAATCAGCCCTGTAGTTTAGCATCTGCGTAATCTGACCACTTTCATATTGAGTGAGTCACTGGTTCTTCCTACTTTAGTTTTTGCTTGTAAGCAGGAATTAGGAGGATAGATATTATGGTCAGATTTGCCAAATGGAGGGTGAGAGAGAGCTTTGTGCAGGTCTCTGTGTGGAGTAAAGGTGGTCTAGAGTTCTTTCCACAAGGTAGTTGTATGATCCAGCAAAGAGTGTTTGGCCATGGCAAATATATAAATGAAGACAGAACTTGGCTGAATATCTACACATTGGCAATGAATGAGAGGAATTCCGACCCTAACAATGTCAAGTGTCTTGAGTAGCCCATTTGGAAAAGTGGTATAGGTTATTTCCACTTTTATTACTGTATTTTAGTTCCAGTTTGCCAATCTAGCATTAATATTTTGTTTGGTGACACATGTACTGCACCGTGATGCAAACCTGCTGCTCTGGGTTTGAATAGGCCTACGTCCAGTGGTGGAAAAAGTACCCAATTGTCATACGTAAAAGGAAAAAATACATAAATAGAAAATGACTCAAGTTAAAGTGTAAGTCACCCAATAAAATCCTACTTGGGTAAAAGCATTTGGTTTTAAATATACTTCAGCATCAAAAGTAAAGCATACATCATTTTAAATTCCTTATATTAAGCAAACCAGACAGCACCATTTTCATTTACAGATAGCCAGGGGCACACTCCAACACGCAGACATCATTTACAAACAAAGCATGTGTTTAGTGAGTCCGCCACTTAAGTACTTTACACCACTGCCTACGTCACTGTTCGACTCACTATTTTCAATAAATAAGCACAAGCAGCATGTCACAGAGGGTTTGTCTAACCTGTGTAGACAGGGAGGGTCTTAGAGGAAACAGTTTCCACGTTCTGACTAACTCCAACAAACCAATGAGTCACAGGTCTGCTGTGTATTTCTCAGTCAAGCATTGCATTGCATTCCTGGCCCAACAATTCAATCTTGTACACAGCACCCACAATACACATGTTCCTAGCTAGCACAGCTCAAGCTTAGTCTACTGGGCTGCCGATAAAAGACTGGAAGCAGGTATCTGAATAAAAAGAGTTTGATTAGTGTTTCCAATGACATAAACCAATTAGTAGGCCACCTGATTCCGACATTGGTAGTTTCATTGATAAACAGAAAGGAAAACACTGCACTGACGCTCATGCTCCCATGGATGCCTGATGAAGACCTAAGGTACAAAATGTTGTTGTAAATAAATATCACCTGGGAGCATATACTGACACTAGGCTATAATACTGGGTGCTTAGAGTCGATTTGGAACAAGTTGGACAATGCTATCCGCTGCTATTGCTTCGCTATGAAAACAAAAGGAACTGGGTTTAGTTTGACGTATTATAGGAACCAGTGGAACCAGTGGTTGTCAGTGGAGGCTGCTGAGGGGAGGACGGCTCATATTAATGGCTGGAACGAAGTGGAAACCATGTGTTTGATGCACTTGATACCATTATACTAATTCCACTCCAGCATTACCACGAGCCCGTCCTGCCCAGTTAAGGTGCCACCAACCTGTCATAGGAACCTACAATACATTATAAATTAGGTCTACTTAATTGGTCTTTATCATTATCAGCAGCTGTATATCAATAACATGTGTTACATTTCAAACAACCACAGAAAGTAAATGTGGCTTTGAATGTGATACATTGTCATAGTGTAACATGCGTTTGGCAATGATTGACAACATTTAAATTCCAATAAGAAAGAAGTCCTATTACGTTATTGGGAGGTCTTTAGGGTTAAAATATGGACATACATTGACAAACAGGACCAATCTATGAACAATAAAGCAATGGCAACACACAGACTTAACAATACAAACAGCGCTGTAAATTCTGCCTGACTGGCTACAGTGATATAATTTGACAATGTTTATTTCTTCAAGTAATCTGTTAACATCATAACATGTTTTGTTGGTTGTCAGATGTAGATCAGCTGCACAGGAGGCGGCTGAGGGTAGGACGGCTCATAACTGTCTGGAATGGTATGAACTCATGGAAACCATGTGTTTGATATCATTCCATTCCAGCCATTACTATGAGCCCATCCTCCCCAGTTAAGGTCCCACCAGCCACCTGTGTTCAACTGGTCAACTCAGCAAACTAGGCCAGGTTCGAGGTAGTCAGACAGTTTTCAATAGTTAGGTACTTCAAACAAAGGTGACAAAATATAACACAAATTGCTAACTCCGTAACATTTACAGAAGTAATACTGTTACAGTATCTATAGTGGACATTAACTTCTAGTTTGGGACAAGCGTGAACACTGACCAGGCACATAAATAATCAGTCTGATGACCCAAGCACATTCGTGCCATGAGGAGCGACAAAACACTGCGACAGTGAGTGATTTGATAGCTAGCTAGTTAGCGATCTTGTTAAATATTCAGCAATTGAATACTCACCTTAAAATAACCTCCCTCATAGTGAGTATTTGGGGGTCCAAATATAGCAACTTCCCAGTTGTACAAGTCCGATTCGTCCACTAAAGTTATCCTGAACCCTTCAACTGGCTCCTCTTGAAGACTTTTCATTTCTAACATGAGTGCTTTTTGGGAACTGGCTACATGATGATGTCCATGCTGAGCCATATTCTGCGACGATCTGTTTAAAATACCTATCTAGAGCTTTTTATATAAAATGTAGCTAACTAGCTACTTAGACCACCCTCCCGGAAACCTTTTGATTGTTCACTCGTTTCCCCTCACAAAATCTCAACAATTCTCCGCAGTTATTACGTTCGGTTCTCTTCCACTGTGATCGAACAAACCCGTAAATCTCTCGCTTACAACCAACCCAAAGCTAGCTTGCTAGCATTTCTCGCGAATCTGTTGTTGATCTACCCCTGGAGGGCAACGGGACGCTTCCTCATTGACTCAAAGCCAGATTTGAGCAACGGAAATGTTTATTGTCAAAGCAAACTAGGAATCACACACAAATGAACGACTGTCCGACAGAGTAGGGAAAGATCTCCCCTCCTCAGTCTTACTTCACTACAGCAGCTGCTTCACCGTGTCGCAACTGAAGTCGCTTAAGCTGGTCCCACAAAGCTTGATGCCATGAGCAGTGAAATTCTAGCAATGCTTTCTGGGAATCGAAGTTAAACAGGACACATAGCCTCCAAAAATAAAAACGCAACATATAGTGTTTGTCCCATGTTCATGAGCTGAACCAAAAGATCCCAGAAATGTCCCATATGCTCAAAAAGCGTATTTCTCTAAAATTGTATGCACAAATTTGTTTACATCCCTGTTAGTGACCATTTCTCATTTACCAAGATAATCAATCCACCTGACAGGTGTGGCATATCAAAAAACAGATTAAACAGCATGATCATTACACAGGTGCATATTGTACTGGGGACACTCTAAAATGTGCAGTTTTGTCACACAACACAATGTCACAAATGTCTCAAGTTGAGGGAGCGTGCAATTGGAATACCAACTGCAGGAATGTCCACACAGAGAATTGAATGTTCATTTCTCTACCATAAGCCACCTCCACATCCAGCTTCTTCACCCGCGGGATCGTCTGAGGAGAGGGAGTGAGGTGCTGAGGAGTATTTCTGTCTGCAATAAAGCCCTTTTTTGTGAGGGGGAAACTCATGATTGGCTGGGCCTGGCTCCCCAGTGGGTGGGCCTATGCACACCCATGGCTGCACCTCTGCCCAGTCATGTGAAATCCATAGTTTAGGGCCTAATCAATTTATTTCAATTGACCAATTTCCTTCTATGAACTGTAACTCGTAAAATCGTTCTAATTGTTACATTTATATTTTTGTTCAGTATACATAAGCTACATTGATAATTTCATCGGACTTGCACACAAAGAAAAGTACATGCAATTTCACAGAATATACAAATACAAAACAGGAATTATAATGAATCAGTCAATAAAGGAAAGATAAAAGATGTGAAAGCAGCTCAGCCTTTATTTCAATTTGGGTAGACTTATCCGTTCTTTAAAGGGAATGTTGATATGTCAGTCGACTAATATTGTCTTGCTTATGTAGTCCTCTTAAAGCATATTACAGCTAGAGAATTGCGAATGAATGAGTTGGACAGGACCTTCAAACAAAGAGCAATGAGAGTATATTTTAATGTCACAAGCCAACCTCAGCATGACAATCACAATTTACCAGAGAAATAATTAAGACAAAGTGGGTATCTTTTCTGAATAGCATCACAATACCTTTCTTCTCTACTGAATTGGAGCGCTCTTCCTCTCAGTGCCATGCCACCAAATAGAACCCCCTTCCCCAATGTTAAATCATTGAAAACATTCAAGGATATCATTTTTTAAAAATTGTATAGACTTAAAACAGATAAAACTACAATACCATCAAACTGTAGAATGAACTTTCTGTAGAAAGTAGAATCAACTTTCACTTAAAAAAAAACTAATAGAAAAAAATACAATCAAGTAATGACGAGGGAGTTTGTGTGCGAGTTTGTCCGTGGATAGGGAAAATAATAAAAGTATACATTCCTACTCATACAAGATACACATTTTAATTAAATACTCCACACAAGAAATGTTCATAATTATACATTAGTACAATGTATTATTTAAAAGTAACTGTTTCATTCTGTAATGCCAATCAAATATTTTTTTTAGGAAGGACATTCTGTAGGTAACATCGCTGAAAAACAGTTCTTCACACCAACATGGGACAGAAGACACTCGTGGAATGGCTGTCCCATAGTCCAAAAGGAGACCAACATCATCCACGCTTGCAAGACAGGAATGAGGGTTAGTCGGGATACAAACAAAAAAACTATGGGATCAGTTTAAAGTTGTTACTACATTGTGCTGGACCAGGCAGTGAGACATGTTGAGAGTAACTACAGAGCAAACTTGTAACCTCTGACCAAGTCATGAAAAGGAAGAAGCCATTTAAAATGATGAACATTAATGTTCATCATATTGTCAATGCACAGGATGTGGCAAGGCAGTTCTGAGAGAATAACACTGGAGTAAGATCAGTTTATGACTGTATATCAGTGACACGTATGATGTATTGTAGTGTAAGAGTAAAAGTGGCAAGGGAAGATGATTTGACAGACAAACGTCTTATTGACTGACTGAATGTTTTGCTTTCTCAAGACAGGAGGGAGTAGCAAACAAGAAGCCACCTTGACTAATACTGATTGAAAATAAAATACAAAACAAAGTGCCACTGATATCTCAGAATAAAATGTGCCTGTATGACAACTACAATAGCCTTCCATTCCCATAGGTGATCCCAAACTAAGTAGATCAACACATGAGACCTACAACAAATTGATATTTGAAGCCTGCTATTATAGTAAAGCTATGTGAGAGGCTCTAGCTGCAATATGTGATAGCTAGCCTTCACTTAAATGTGTCACAAGTGAATAAAGAGAAACAGAGGCAGAGCAATGAGAAGTTCTATATTATTCGGTCACTCATTACAGATACTGTGGTAGACATGCCTGAGGCAAGAGAGATAGAGGTCTAGAACAGCACAGCAGATGAGCAGTTAAATATCTGTCAAACATTACAGCATAATCAAAGCAATAAATCAGACAATTGTAAAAAGACACCATTCTATCCATGTCTAGAATAGCAGACAGAGCAAGACAGATGCAGAAACATTATTTTAGAGTACGGCTACGCTTTGAGATGATTCCAACACACTCTTAGTAGAACTTTCCAGCTCAGACATTTTCAATTCTTACAGGGATTGATATGTGACAGCGACACAGGTCAAACAGAAGTTGCACAGTTGGAGCAGGGACACGGGGGGGGGGGGGGGGGGGGTGGATCTCAGGAGTTCTGTCTACTTCAGGCATGAGGTCAGATCAGGATGAATGGAGGAGTTTACATGATATTTCCACCTAGGGCCAGTCAGAGGGAGTCACGCATGCTACCAGGACTATTGAGAGTATTAGTAACACACTGATGTTTAAAGCAAGGGGGGCGCAGACAGACGTCAGAAATCAACAAAAAACAGCAACAAACAGAAACAACCAGAAACAGTAAAAACACAATTCAACCAACAAAAAAAGTCCAGTTGTCAGATTACATTACATGACCGTCACAGACTGTAATGCCGATGAGCGAGAGAGAATGGGCACGAGTTCAGTCAGAGGTGTAGGAGTGGGGAGCAGGTGAAACCAGTTTTTTGACAGTGGAAAAGAGATTTGAAACAAGGAAGAGGAACAAAAAGTGCACAGAGGGAGTGAGCATAAAGCATACTGATGGGGAAAGAACAATTCTGAGTGCAGGGTGGAGTGGGGAAGTGAGAGAAGGAGAGTTGTGAATCTGAAGATTAATAAATAGGGTGAAACTGGGAGTGTTTGTAATGTGATCATACAAGTGTGTGTTTCAGCGAGCGAGGGGGTTTAACAGGGGGTAGGGGGGCACCAAGTGGCTGTCAGACACAATCAGCACTGAAAAAAGGTGAGTTTGATCTCATCCAGCACATTCCCAAGCAGCCCTGGCTCGTCACATTTAGCGTCGATGGACACGGTCTGATCAGCCTGAAATGGACAGGGACAAAGACAGACAGAGGGCAAAGGTTACAATAACAACTCACAACCTTCTATCTCATTTGAGTCGTCTGAACATGTGGATCCAACATGTGGCTCTTTGGACACCTGACTGAGGAGTAGAGCTACTCACAGTTTTGACCAGCAGACACATATGGTGACCCTGGATTGACCTGCTGTACATGGAGGCACAGGAATCGATCCTCTCCACAACTGGTAAGGTGACAAGAACACAACCGTAAGCTTCTTATACCATTCCGTCCATTTGCAGACACTGAATTACTGACACTTTTATTTAACCAATTTTTATTTACACAGACAGCCTACCCTTGTTCAGGGGCAGAACGACAGATTTTTTTTACCTCGTCAGCTCGGGGATTCAATCCAGCAACCTTTCGGTTACTGAACCAACACTCTAACCACTAGGCGACCTGCCACCCCGACACTAATCTATGAACAGATGCAATCTCAATATCTAAGGTCTTTATCATCATCATCTTAAAGTGGACATGCTTATTCAAAGAGGTTTGTTTTATCAAGAGGACAAGGCGAACTAGAATAAACACCCCAAAAAATGGTTGGGTCCCTTTACCGAATACCTCACCCTTTCCCCTTTATCCCAGTCCCTATCCCCCTCCCTCCCTTTTGCCTTCCACCCGTTTCCTCCAGTCCCAGTGTACCCACCAGAGAAGTGGTGGTGGAAGCAGATTCTGGCCAGTAGATGGTGGAAGGGCTGATTAACTCCCTCCAGCTTCAGAGAGCACCCCTTAAGGTCCCCTGACTCCAACAGCTTAGAATACGCATCACTGCAAACAGCAGCAATCACATTCACTACACATCACATAGCAGTTTAATCATGAGTTCAGATCAGGGCACAACACACTAAGCCAATAGCTCCAAATCTACAGTTAGATAACATTATTACTGAACAGCAGAATGAGGTTCTTTGAGGGCAGCTAGTTGCACTGACCTGTAGCAGGGAGTGGTGATCAGGTAGGAGGTGCAGGTAAAGTGCAGTTTAAAGTCCAGTTTCTCGTGAGTGGAGGAATCATCAGTCTGTGAGAAAACATAACAGCAGAAGATCAATAATACGCTTTTACAGATGAGAAATAAGTCAGCAAACCTTGAGCAGGGAAGGAGACTGTATCCAGAGTCAATGTCGCAGACAGACTCACAGACAGAGTGCTAGCAGGGGCGATGTGAGGGACTTTGTGGTGGGATATACTAACTCACCTTGACTATGAAGGTGAGGGTTCCCTTCAGTTTCTGGGGCATCACGATGTTCTGCACTGAGAAGATGAAGCGTGCCTCGTTTGAGATACCTGAGGAACAAGAGAGGAGATCAAACATTAGTCTGGCTGCAAAACAGTAATTTTTATATTTGGAAGTGAATGTAGTTCAATAATAGTCTCCATCCCCGCTCTCTCCTCACCGGGGGGCAGTTGGAAGGGCACGGTGAGGCCGTCGTGTGGGCCAGCTCCATCAGGCCGCTGCAGCTTGGAGTTGAGAGAGTCCAGCACGTTGAACTCCATGGACTTGATAAAGCTGTCGCACTTATTCTCAAAGATGACAGAGACCACCACCTGGCTACCATCCTGCAGATTCCCCTGGATGTCACACACCTGGAGGAGGGGAGCGAGGGAGAGAGAGAGAAGGATGAGGGGAGAGATAAAGCGGAGGTCGATCCACTCCGTAGCCAGCAGTATTCACAGAAGGAGCCCAGCAGATTGACTTGCATGCAAAACCACAGCAAACCAGCAAATCGATTCAACCATTACAATCCCAACATGAATCCCATGTGATTTTTCATAAGCAATCTGGAAGCATTGATAGTAAAGAACCATAACGTCACACACTCAAGAGGATGCCCCTGGCTTATGGTGTTCTGAATAACATGTTCACGGTTTCCCATATATGCATGTCTCTGCATAACAGCTTGGTTATCACAGGGTGATTAAGCCAGGGGGCACAGTCTAAGTCAACCATACAGCACATCTAGAAGATTCTCCTGTCAAACCCATAGCCTGCAGTTCACAGAACCTCAGCCAATACCTTATCAGCATCCTGCTTCATCTTGAGAAAGAGAGATCCACATACAGTATTTATATGTTAAAATGACCCTTCTCAGTTCCCATATCATCAGCCATCCACATAGAATATACAATAGTATTTATCTTTAGTTCAGCCAAGCTTCTCTCTCAATCACGCTCACCATCTTGATGTAGGAGTTCTCAGCCAGCAGGGCGTAATTGGACATGGGCTGTAACAAGAGAGGCGTCTGGTCAGTTCTCACCCGTCACTCAATATGCAAACAAGGAAACCAGACTGCCGTGTGGATTATGTATATGCTATTAGACAGGCAGTGTATACACAACGCACACTTGACTGTGCCAATCAAAGGTGTGTCAATAGACCAAAACCAAACAATGAAAATTAGAGTTTATCTAGGAATTAAACATCCAGCGGACAGGGATTAGTCAGATAATTGACAGAGTGAACGGTGATTGGTTACTGACCGGAAGAGGCTCCTCCTCCTCCACAGTACCGTTCTGCACAGACTCGTCTCCGGCCCCATCGCTATGATCATGGTGGTGCTTCTTCTCCTTTTTCTGCTTCTTCTTCTTCTTCTTCTTGTGCTTGGAGGATTTCTGAGAGGGAAACAAGCAGGGGTTTAAGTGAAGGGCAGTCAATTCAGAAAGAGGGAGTGAAAATGTCCAATGGGGAAGTGCTCAGACAAGATCGGTCAAAATACAGTATCTTGTTGTGGTAGTCTAATGTAGAATCCTTAGTAACAGCTAAGATTTCTGTCTCGTGATTATGGCATCATCAGTGGAGTGGAGTGACTCACAGTCTCCTCCGGCTCAGTGTCTTTGGCCTCTTCAGGCTCAGAGTCTGGTGCCACGGCAGCCATACCAGATGCCATCCTAGGGGTGGAGGCAGGGGGAGCTTCTGCTGCTGCCTGTCAACACACACACCAATAAAGTTAGTTGGATACATTTAGGAGGATTACTGACATACAACACACATTGTCATTTATTGATTATATACAAGTACAGGTAGTAGTAGCTTGGGTTAGTTGTAGTAATTTGCTTGTTGTTAAGAAGTTCTTTAATGCTGACATTGTTCCAATGGACCCATTGTCAATATCTGTGTATTAGTGGAACGATCTTAGACAAAACACACAAAAACAGAACAGGTTCAAACAGGATGTGTGAAGTCACATTTGGGTGACTGATAGACTTACAGCCCATTTCCTGAGGGCAGATGGTTGGTGTGATGTAAACAAAGTGCTTTCATTATACATTTTTCTCAACATGCAGAGCCCCAAAACAAATGTACAGGCTAATGATCAGATTCTGATTGAAACAGTCATATACAGCAGGGGCAGGACAGAGGACAGAGAGTGTGGGGTCACAGAGACCTTAAAGTAACTTTATGACCTAGTCTGAGCTCAAACTGAATACTGTACAGTCCTCTGCAGTCTCCGACCTGGTCTGACAGCTGCTCTGGGCGAGAGGTAGTCTGAACACACAGGGTATGTAGTTACAATCACTCAGTCAGTAGTCAAAAACACTGTCTATAATGTAGTCATTCACACAAAGAGCTGTGCTACTGTTGCAGTGGTTTGACTTGATCAACAGGAACTGTCAGCAAGATTCCAGACACTCTGAGGCTCCTGAACTTGACAACTGTGAACCCACCACTGACGAGAAACAGACACACACTGAGCAAAACAAAAACAACCAACACAATTGCAAAGAACAGAAAACCACAGCCCAAGAACGAGTAGGGTTATGTGCCCTGTGAGAGACAGGAAGTAATGTAAGCATGAAAGAAGAGAAGCGTGAATGGAAGAAGGAAAGAAAGAAGCACGCATGAAAGGTGCTGTTAGAAATGACACAAATGACAACAAGGAATGACTAAGAGAGAGAGGAACTCAACCTGAGGGTTAGAGGGCACTGGAGCATTTGAGAGCCAGAAATCCAGATCCGAAGCCTAGAACAGGGAGGGAGGGGCCAGAGAGGTTAAACATTTTAGTGCTACCTCTTCATGAAAATGGATACAGAGATTACACTGTTCTTTTCATGAATAAATCAAGTATTTCAAAAGAGAGACTAGCAGCACTGAAATCTAAGAACTCATACTTGATTTAATCTTTATTGCTGATAGGAAGGGAGGGGGCTTGAAAGCAGCAATGACAATGTTTGATGAATGAAAATGATCAAAGAAAATTGTTTGCATGACAGATTATATGAACTATTTTAATTAAAATCAAATTCTTAGTTTAGCTGCAAATTATTTCGTGTCAGAGTTACAATAGATGTAGATGAATTACAGGAGTGACAAAATACCCCTACACAGAATATAATTGTGCATTGATTAACTCCTCATTGATGTAATTCTTTCTAATAACCCCCATAAATATTTGTCTAGTGGAATATGATCTCAGTGATCATTGTCCTATAGTATGTATTAGAGATACCAGACAGCAAAATACTCATTCTAAAGTTATCCTCAATGGTTTTTACATGACATGTTCTACTCTGATTAAGCCCCTACCTCCTGTATTCTTAGAGTTCGCTCTAGAAAATGTATCCTCCATAGTCATTCCTCTGGCTGATAAACACGCCCCTTTTAAACAATTCAGAGTCAAAGAGAAAACCAAGGGTTAGACCTTCAGCGCTCATTCAGATGAGAAATCCTGCCTGGGCCAAAGCAAGGAAAACTGACTGTAGTGGACTGGCAATCTTTCAGACAACTGAGAAACAGATGTACTATCTCGATTAAGAAAGATAAATCAAGCTACTTTTTAAGCGCCATCTCTGACTGCTGGGGATCCTTCTACATTTTGGAAAATAGTAAATGCACTGAAGCGTACAAATTCATCTTCTTCCCTGCCTTAGCAAGTTCTGTCTGACTCTGGTATCCTAACGGAGAGGAATGGGATAAGTGATGCTTTTATCATCTCAGCAGGCTTTTTATTTGAGAGAAACTGTGGTTTAATTGACCCTGGTCTGTCAATCAACTGCTCTTCCCTCTGCCCGCCTCCAGCTGACTCGACAGTTAACTGTCAACTTCTAGTGAATCTTTGTTTTCATTTAAACAATTTACTATCTGTGATGTACTAGATGCCATGCTTAAGATTGATGTAACAAAAAATAAAATAGGAATCCACTGGGGCTGATATGCATTTTTGCTGCAGCTCTCTGCCCCCCAGATTGTGGAATCATTAACCCAATGACTATATCTGGCACTATCCCCAATGTTTGGAAGGCGGTCCATGTACTCCCCCTTCACAAAAGGTGGAGACCCTTATGAACTAAATAATATATATATATATATATATATATATATACATACATACATACATACATACATACACATATTTTTTTTAATGAATAAAAATCGCCCTATTTATAAAAACTCTTGCCTAGCTAAAATATTAGAATACTTTATTCATTCTCAGCTAAGATCTTATCTTTGAACTGTATCCTAAATTTACACCCGTCAGTGCTATGACCTGGTCTAAAACCCATCTTTGCTGCATCCCTAGCTATAAATGATGTGGTTAACTGTCTGGATAAAAGACAACATTGTGCTGCCCTCTTCATTGATCTGTCAAAGGCTTGTTGATCACTCACTGCTAATTCAGAGGATTGCCTCAAATTGGCCTACACCAGGCTGAATGTAAATGGTTTCAAAATTACTTGGACAGAAAACTCAATGTGTATCTACTCATGGTGTTGAATCAGATTTTCTGAGCATAACGAAAGGTGTCCTGCAGGGGTCAATTCTGGGTCCTGTACTTTTTATTGTTTACATTGCCAAATTAACC
This sequence comes from Salvelinus fontinalis, assembly GCF_029448725.1. NCBI lineage: Eukaryota > Metazoa > Chordata > Actinopteri > Salmoniformes > Salmonidae > Salvelinus > Salvelinus fontinalis. Next base: position 33,512,624 of record NC_074678.1, read on the forward strand.
TGGACTTGTATGCTGTTAATACTGTTGTGTATGCTATTGTCCCCACAGTTGACCAGGGTCTATCTGACCTAGAGTCTGCCTTCATTGTATTACAGAAAAACCTTGACCTGAAATTAGAATTAAATGCAGGTTCAATTAAGTAAACAGTGCCTTCAGAAAGTATTCACACCCCTAGACTTTTTCCACAGTGAATTGCAGCCTGAATTTAAAATGGATTAAACATAGATTTGTCACTGTCTACACACAATATCCCATAAATGTCAAAGTGGAATTATGTTTTTCAAAATAAACAAATGTATTAAAAAAATGGTGAAGGGTTTGGGGGTGCGGAGTGGAGGGAGAGGTTGAGGGGCAGCTCTCGGGGAACTGAGGGTGGGGGGGGGGGGGGGGGGGGGGGGTCTTGGATGGTGGCTGGGAGTTTGGGCCGGTAGGTCGCTGGTTCAGGTCCCCGATTTGACTTGGTGGTAGATCTATAGACATGCCCTTGGTCGCAGCACTTGACTCTGGTTGCTCCTGTGGGTCGCTCTGTGGTCTGCTAGATGACTGAACGCAATGTAAAAGTTGAGCGGTTTCACCGCAGGTAGATTAACATACAAACATGATTTTTTAATGACTACCTCATCTCTGTACCCCACACATACAGATCATTGTAAGGTCCCCCATTCAAGCAGTGAATTCCAAACACAGATTCACCCACAAAGACCAAGGAGGTTTTTTAATGCCTCGCTAAGAAGGGTAGCTATTGGTAAAAAGAAAATTAAAAATAAGCCGATATTGAATATCTCTTTGAGTATGGTGAAATTATTAATTACACTTTGGATGGTTTATCAATACACCCAGTCACTACAAAGATAAAAGGTGTCCTTCCTAACTCAGTTGTGGGAGAATGAAACCTATCAGGGATCTAAAGCAATTAAAGTTTAAATGGCTGTGATAAGAAAAAAGGATGGAGGATGGAACATTGTAATTACTCTACAAAATACTAACTGAATTGACAAGAGTGAAAAGGAGGAAGCCTGTACAGAATAATAATATTCCAAGACAACTATCCTATTTGCAACAAGGTACTAAAGTAATACTGCAAAAAAAAATTGGCAAAGCAATGACATTTTTGTCCTGAATTCAAAGTGTTATGTATTGAATTTGCCCCCAAACATTACTGAGTACCACTCTCCATATTTTCAAGCATAATGGTGGCTGCATCCTGTTATGGGTATGTTTGTAATCGTTAAGCACTGGTGGGTTTTTCAGGCTATAAATTAAAATGGAATGGAGCTAAGCACAGCCAAAATCCTAGAGGAAAACCTGGTTCAATCTGCTTTCCACCAGACACTGGGAGATGAATTCACTCTTCAGCAGGACAATAACCTAAAACACAAGGTCAAATCTACACTGGAGTTGCTTACCAAGAAGACAGTGAATAGGTTCCTGAGGGGCCGAGTTACAGTTGACTTAAATCTACGGAAAGACCTAAAAATGGTTGTCTAGCAGTGATCAACAACCAATGACAAAGCTTAAGGAATTTAGAAAATAATACAAAATGGGAAAATGTTGCACAGTCCAGGTGTGCAAAGTTTAGAGACTTGAAGCCAAAAAGCTGTAAATCGCTGCCAAGTGTGTTTCTACAAATTATTGACTCAGGTGTGAATACTTACAGTACCTTACTATTTTCTACATTGTAGAATAATAGTGAAGACAAACTATAAACACATATATATAGTCATGTAGTAGTAGTAGTAGTAGTAGTAGTAACCAAAAAAAGTCAACATTTATTTTATATTTGAGATTCTTCAAAGTAGCCACCCTTTGCCTTTGACAGCTTTGCACACTCTTGGCATTCTCTCAAACAGCTTCACCTGGAATGCTTTTCCAACAGTCTTGATGGAGTTCCCACATATGCTGAGAACTTGTTGGCTGCTATTCCTTCACTCTCCGGTCCAACTCATCCAACCATCTCAATTGGGTTGAGGTCGGGTGATTGTGGAGGCCAGGTCATCAGATACAGCACTCCATCACTCTCCATCTTGATCAAATAGCCCTTACACAGCGTTATTGTCCTGTTGGAAAACAAATGATAGTCCCACTAACACCAAACCAGATGGGATGGCATATTGCGTTGCAGAATTCTGTGGAAGCCATGCTGGTTAAGTGTGCCTTGAATTCTAAATTAAACACTGACAGTGTCACAAGCAAAGCACCCCCACACCATCACACCTCCTCCATGCTTCACGGTGGGAACCACCCAAGCAGAGATCCTCCGTTCACCTTCTCTGCGTCTGAAAGACACGGCAGTTGGAACCAATTGTCAAAAATGTGGACAGATTTCCACAGGTTTAATGTCCATTGCTCGTGTTTCTTGGCCCAAGCAAGTATCTTCTTCTTGTTGGTGTCCTTTTGTAGTGGTTTCTTTGAAGCAATTCGACCATGAAAGCCTGATTCACGCAGTCTCCTCTGAACAGTTGATGTTGAGATGTGTCTGTTACTTGAACTCTGAAGCATTTATTTGGGCTGCAATTTCTGAGGCTGGTAACTAATGAACTTGTACTCAGCAGCAGAGGTAACTCTGGGTCTTCATTTTATGTGGCAGTCCTCATGAGAGCCAGTTTCATCATAGCGCTTGATGTTTTGCGACTGCACAAAAATCCAGATTGAGTAACTTTCATGTCGTAAAGTAATGATGGGCTGTCATTTCTCTTTTACTTATTTGAGCTGTTCTTGCCATAATATGGACATGGTCTTTGACCAAATAGGTCTATGTTCTGTATACCAACCCTACCTTATCACAACAACTGATTGGCTCAAACACATTAAGAAGGAAAAAAAATTCCACTACTTAACAAAGCACACCTGTTAACCTTTCTAGGACACGCGTTCCGCTAGCAGAACCACCCCCCCGTAACATTCCGCTGAAAAGGCAGCACGCAAAATTCAAAAATATTTTTAGAAATATGTAACTTTCACACATTTGCTGTATTGGACTTGTTAAAGATAAACATCTTGTTAATCTACCCATCGTGTCTGATTTTTAAAATGTTTTACAGCGAAAACACAACATATATTTATGTTAGATCACCACCAAATCCAAAAAACAGCCATTTTTCCCAGCCAAAGATAGCTTTCACAAAACCCAGAAATAGAGATAGAATTAATCACTAACCTTTGAACATCATCAGATGACACTCATGACATCATGTTACACAATACATTTATGTTTTGTTTGATAATGTGCATAATTATATCCACAAATCTCGGTTTACATTGGCGCCATGTTCAGAAATGCCTCCAAAATATCCGGAGTAATTACAGAGAGCCACGTCATATAACAGAAATACTCATCATAAACTGATGAAAGATACATGTTTTACATATAATTAAAGATACACTGGTTCTTAATGCAACCGCTGTGTCAGATTTTTTTTTTTACTTTTGTAAAAAGCACACCATGCAATACTCTGAGATGGCGCTCACATATAAATAAAATTTCTCCGCCATGTTGGAGTCAACAGAAATATTAAATATTTCTGTTGACTCCAACAACATAAATATTCCCTTACCTTTGATTATCTTCATCAGAATGCAATGCCAATCCTATTTCCACAATAAATCGTTTTTTTTTGTACGATAATGTCCATTACTTATGTCAAATTAGTAGCTTTAGCTAGCATGTGTAGTACACGTGTCCAAACACTGGCGCATGTGAAGGCAAACGTCGGACGAAAACTTCAAAAAGTTATATTACAAGTCGAATAAACTGGTCAAACTTAGTTGAGAATCAAACTTCAGGATGTTGTTATCATATATATCCAATAACATCCCAACCGGCGCATTTCTTCATGTCTGTAAAAGTAATGGCACACATTGCATTCCATGACTAGCGTGCGTGACTAGAAACTACCATTCTGCCAGACCACTGACTCATTCCCCTCCCATCCGGTCCCACATCACACTAGAGGCTTCATTACACATTCTACTGACTGTTGACATCTAGTGGAAGGCGTATGAAGTGCAAACAGATCCATAAATTACAGGGATTTGAATAGGCGATGACTTTCACATCGACCCTTTTCAGAATTTTCACTTCCTGTTTGGAAGTTTGCCTGCCATATGAGTTCTGTTATACTCACAGACATAATTCAAACAGTTTTAGAAACTTCTGAGTGTTTTCTATCCAATAGTAATAATAATATGCATATATTATCATCTGGGACAGAGTAGGAGACCGTTAAATTTTGCCACCAATTCATCCAAAAGTGAAAATGCTGCCCCCTATCCCTAAAAAGTTAATTGAAATGCATTCCAGGTGACTACCTCATGAAGCTGGTTGAGAGAATGCCAATAGTGTGCAAACTGTCATCAGGGCAAAGGGTTAGAATAATCTCGAAAATAAAAAAATATTTAGATTTCTTTAACACTTTTTTGGTTACTACATGATTCCATGTGTTATTTCATAGTTGTGATCTCGTCACTATTATTCTACAATGTAAAAAATAGCCAAAATAAAGAAAACCCCTTGAATGAGTAGGTGTGTCTAAACTTTTGACTGGTACTGTAAGTATTCAGACCTTTTGCTATGAGACTCGAAATTGAGCTCAGATGCATCCTGTTTCCATTGATCATCCTTGAGATGTTTCTACAACTTTATTGGAGTCACTCTGACAGAGCTATAGAGTTCCTCTGTGGAGATGGTTGTCATTCTGGAAGGTTCTCCAATCTCTGCAGCACTCCACCAAATCAGGCCTTTATAGTAGAGTGGCCAGACAGAAGCAGTCTCCTCAGAGAAATGCATGACAGCCCGCTTGGAGTTTGCCAAAAGGCACCTAAAGACTCTCAGACCATGAGATATACGATTCTCTGGTCTGATGAAACCAAGATTGAACTCTTTGGCCTGAATGCCCAGCGTCACGTCTGGAGGAAACCTGGCACCATCCCTATGGTGAAGTATGGTGGCAGCATCATGCTGTGGGGATGTTTTTCAGTGGCAGGGAATGGGAGAGTAGTCAGGATCAAGGGAAAGCTGAACAGAGCAAAGTACAGAGAGATCCTTGATGAAAACCTTTCCCAGAGCGCCCAGGACCTTAAACTGGGGTGAAGGTTCACCTTCCAACAGGACAACGACCCTAAGCACACATCAAAGACAACGCAGCAGTGGCTTCGGGACAAGAGTCTGAACGTCCTTGAGTGGCCTAGCCAGAGCCTGGACTTGAACCCGATCGAACATCTCTGGAGAGACCTGAAAATAGCTGTACAGTGACACTCCCCATCCAACCTGACACAGCTTGAGAGAATCTGCAGAAGAATGGGAGAAACTCCCCAAATACAGGTATGCCAAGCTTGTAGCGTCATACGCAAGAAGACTCAAGGCTATAATCACTGCCTAAGGTGCATCCACGAAGTACTGAGTAAAGGGTCTGAATACTTAAGTAAATGTGATATTTCAATTTTTATTGTATTTTATAAATTAGCCCACAGTTCTAAAAACCTGTTTTTGCTTTATCATTTTGGGGTATTGTTTCTAGATTGATGAGGGGAAAAAATTATTTTATCCATTTTAGAATAAGGCTGTAACCTAACAAAATGTGGAAAAATTCAGAATACTTTCCGAAGACAGACACACACACACACATATATATACACATATATATACACATATATATATACACATACATATATATATATATATATATAGTCCCTGTATAAAAGGTAGTCCCTCCCTTTGTGACATCATACCTCTGGTGTAGAGGCAGGAGGCGGGGCTGCCACCTCCTTGGTCTCTTCTGGTTGGACAGGCTCCTCTGACCCAGCACCCATAAGATCCTCCTCTTGTTTGTGTTTTTTCTTCTTCTCTTTACTCTTCTACAATTACAAAAAAACACAATCCTCAAGTCAATAAGGTCTCAAATACTACGGAAACAGACGTCAAAAATATGAAAAATATTCTTAAGAAATAAAGATGGAGCCAAACCTTCCTGTCCTTCTTCTCCTTCTTCTCCTTTCCTGTCTTTTTCTTGGGCTCTGGTGCAACCTCCACCACCTGCCTGTTTTCCATGGGGCTCTTGAGGACCTCGTCGGGACGGTGTGACCTGACTGGCAGTTTCTTCTCGCTGTCTGCCAGAGGCCTGAGAGCACAAAGAGAAGTAGACACACTTAAAACCACAGCCCTGCGTGTGCATGAGGATTCTGGTCAAACCACAGCCATTGGCTGCATCAAGTGTTAACTAGCCTATTTTCCTTGTCTCCTTTTAGGAAAGGAAGCTAGTTGAGACAAAGCCCTCCACTCAGGTGCACGACATCTCAAACACAAACCTTCAAAAGAGGGGGGGGGGGGTCAGGAGGAACACTCCCATTAACAGGTTAATCAAATAATTAGCAATTAACATTATGTTGAAGACCAATGAATTGGGTGAGGATTAAAATAAGAGCAGCACTGAAGCCGTCCAGGAGTAGTACTGGCGATTGAGTTAGGACTTCAGAAAATCAGCAGTTCCACTGAGAAATCAATTACCTCCATCTATAAAACAGATTGATGTGATGAGAGTTTAAGTTAGTGAGAAGAGCGCTTTTCTTCAGCTCCTGCCACAATAACAGTTTTGGAAGGAGGGAATGCTGATATTCTGAAGGGAGCTTGTAGAAGGTTTCAAATGGAATAGGGCTGAGAGGGAGAAAATCGAGTAGTTGAACACTGGGATCAAACTTTAAACTGTAAAGTCACGTCATGCCCAAACGGAGAGCGAGAGAATCAGATGAAGAGAGAGAGCAATGCTATGTTAGTGGGAGGGGGCAGGCGTGAGGTGAGACAGACAGCAGATCAGTCAGTTTAGTATGCAGGCCCAGACGTGGCCTCCTGACACTGAGAATGTACTCACCTGCGAGATGCTGCCAGCAAACTGCTCGGGCAAGGGGACAGAGAGGTGTGTGTGCATGAGAGAGACAGAGGGAGAGAACCACAGAGCAGAGCACAGTGAGAGAGAGTGTGTGTGGATGGGAAGGGCCTGGCCAGGGCAACACTAGCACCAATCTCTCATCATTGGTGCCAGGAAGAGATTAAACACCCCCGCAGAGTATATAATAGCACAGCCTGTTTATATAGCCTGCGCTTTCATACTAATCCATTAGTGGACAGCTGTAATACAGAGGCCAGTGATGAGTGAACTCACTTGTCCAGGTCGATGTTCAGAGCTTTGTGGGGGTCGTTGGGATCTTTGTCGTCGTCATCACTGGGTAAGGCATTCTGAGACAGGAAGAGAGTTGAGTTAGTGACAGTGCAAAATAACATCCTTGCAATTAATATGAAATTAAAATGTGAATTACCACTCAATTTAACAAATGTTTTATGGCTTCTTGGCCTGAGCCACTTTCATGAGGTTTTGGGCTCTCTTTTTCCCCCTTAAATTCCTATATGAAACGTTCTGAACTAGAGGTCTTCACGGATCCACCTGTACCTGAATATCCGAGACCCAATCCAGAATTCTAAATAATGTCACAGCTCTTGGGGAGGTGTTATTTTAACTGACGTGTTCAGAAGGGCCCATACAGATCCGAACGTGACTGCTGCAGTAGAGAGAAATGTAATAATTTATGCTGCTGCTCTTTCTTTTCGCGAGAGTGGAGTGTGGTGCGTGTAGCTTGTTGTTGTTGCTGGCCAATCATAAGTCAAAGCAGCAATAGGCTACAGTCATAGCCCCCGTGTGGAAAAAGTCAGAGGATAACAAATAAATGGAAGATAGAATTAAAAGGAGAAGGATAGGCTACAACAACCAAGAGCCAACAGGTAGGCTGATGCTTAATATTCTGAATGGAGTTGTTGGTATTTGTAACTGTAGAATGAGAAAGTGCATGCACTGCAGCCTCAGTTAGCCTAGCTAGCTAACGTTAGTTAGCATAACTAGCGTCTCCCGGTTTGATGCTGTCAAGACAGGTGCTATGTAATCATATTTGATGATAAATAACCTAGCTATGGCAGCTATTAGTCTACTATAGTGAGTCAGCTTGTTGGTTGGCTTCTGTCTCTAGTCTCTCCCTCCCTGCTCCCCGTGTCACTCGCTCACTCCCCCGCCTGCTAGAGCGGCACCTCCAATCCTCTCGCGCTTTATCAGCTCTGGTTAATAGTCGCTTAGGGGGGGAAAAGTACATTTTCAGCTGCTTCCATCACTCAGATTGGACCAGATCTATACAGAACTGGTCTCTATATTTAAAAAAAAATATATATATATATATTGATGCATTTCGAGTCCCATGTCCATTTCGGAATAGGTCAACTTTTGGATCCGTGAAGACCTCTACTCTGAACACCATGTGTAAACCCCTACCTCTGGCATCTCCTCAGTGACGATGTCCACCATGTGTGCGGGGGTGATGTCCTCCTCGCTCTCTGGGCCAGAGTCCCCCCTCCTCCGGCGGCCCTTCTCGCCCTTCTCCCTCTTCTTCTTGTCCTTCTTCTTCTTGTCTGCCTTGTTTTTCTCACGACGCTCCTCTTCCAGCTTCACATACTGATCTGACATTGGCATCCCTAAACCAAACGGGAGGGAGAAAGAAAGAGAGAGCGCGAAGGAAGGAGAAAGAGGGGTTAAGTTATGTTACAGAGCGAGAAGTACAGTAGAGGGGTTAAGTTACGACAGAGATGAGAGGGGTACAGTAGAGGGGATAAGTTATGTTACAGAGCGAGAAGTACAGTAGAGGGGTTATGTTACAACAGAGAGAGATGAGAGAGGGGTACAGTAGAGGGGATAAGTTATGACAGAGAGGTACAGTAGAGGGGTTAAGGTATGACAGAGGCGAAGAGAGAAAAAGGGAGATGGGTTAGGTTTTGATACAGAGTGCTGTGTGCAAACCACTCACTGATACATTGTACATTGAAATCAGTAGTTTATAATCTATTGGCCAGAACAGACTGACCTGGGACCTTAAGAGGCACACTGAGGTCAATCTGCACCACTGGAATGTGCTCCACACCAACACCATCCTGGTACACCTGCACACACACACACACAGAAACAAGTGTTACACACAGGAACTATAACACACAAATGTGAAGAACATAACAAAGGCTCCTAGTCCATTAAAATGATCATATTTAGATGGGAGTAGTTTGAAATGTGTAGTCCCGTGTAGCTCAGTTGGTAGAGCATGGCACTTGCAGCGCCACGGTTGTGGGTTCGATTCCCACGTGGGACTAGTATAAAAAATGTATGCACTCACTACTACTGTAAGTCGCTCTGGATAAGAGCGTCTGCTAAATGACCTAAATGTAAATGTAAATGATGTGTAATTAATTACATTTCATTTCAGCAAGAGTCAGGATAACACACAAGACTAGCTGCCAATTGGGTAATGATGCTCTGCGTACCTTCTGAGAGGAGGGGGAGGCCTTGATGTAGAATGGGTTGTTGGCCTGCTCTGCCTTCCTTACTTCTCTCCTCTGGAGGGAGGGAGAAACAGCATCAAGTCAGTCATATGAAAACTCTATTGTGTTTATATTATGGTTGAGTGGTGTGTACCAGTGTACCTCTTCGGTGTCTGATTGCTTTAGGGTCAGCAAACATTTAACACCAGATCAACTGATGAAAGAACTGAGGAGCTTGTATATCACTAGGTCTACAGCAGTGATTGTCTTATACATTGCCATCTTACCTTGGCCAGTTCCTTCTCGTCCACCTCAGTGTAGCGTGGCTTGGTGTGTCTGGACTCCTCCTTGGCAAACACAGCCTTGCCCTTGGACTTCCTGCCCTCATCTTCAGACTCACTCCCAGACGGAGGCTCGTTGATCCACACATCCAGGTCCAGACTGGGGACAAAACCAAGATAACACGTTCTCACCAGCTGTACTGTCCAATAGGGATGTGTTTAGTGCTTAAATGGAATCAGTAAGTCTCTGTTGATGTTGTGTATGCACTTTATATACGACTCAGACAGACTGACATTCAATAGTCTGCAAGACAGACTAAAAAACAATGCTACTTTGCAATATCTAAAATTGTGTAATGGGCTGCATAAAGTAGTACTATAAAAAAATATATGTATTATGTTGTGCATCACTATAAGCTTCATTTAACAGCATTGTGAGTAAGAGAGAGCAGCAGGCAGACTGACCCTTCAGGAACAGGTACTTTCTTCTGTGCCTTGGGGGCCACAGGGTTGAGCTCCCCAGCAAACAGAGCTGTCACCTCCTCAGCTACCTCCACATCCTTCTGCTGCAGCTTCTGGATGTACTTCACCAGCTGCAGGATGCATGAAGCCTGGGGAGGGGAGAGGAATGAGGGGGGGGGGGGGCAAAGAGAGATGCATAGTGAAAAAGGTATTCGCCTTTCAAATGGCCAATAGCCCCCGGAGGTTAGATATGTGACTCACCCTCTCCTGCACCTCCAGGTTGGAACTCTGGACAAACAGAGGCAGCCTGTCAATGAGCAGCTGGCTGGTCTCCTGGGCCACCGTGCTGTCCGCTGGTGCCCCCTCCTGGCCGCGCAACACCGTGGCAAACAGCTTGGCAGCGTTCTGCACGTACACGGCCTGGATGTGGCCCGGTAGGGTGGCCACTTTGGGACGCAGCATGGCCTCCAGAGTTGCCATGGGTTCCTCCAGGTGTCTGTGGGGAGATGGAGGATGGTACTGGATGAGGGATAAGCCAATGATATAGGGCTGAACTGGCCTGATATTAGCTAGTTAGTGGAAAACAGTCTCGCTAGAAAGCGTGTGGAATAGATATGAAGAGGAATAGATATGAATACATACTCTGAGAACTCTCCACAGATCCAGGCGGCGGCATAGAGAACCTCACAGATGCCGTTGCGCTGTGTGTTGCCGGTAAGCAGGTGGGCGTTGTCCAGTAGAGTAGCCATCTGGGCCACAGCAAAGGCTCGGATGGCCTTGACCCGAATGGCCACGTCCAGCATCTGGGAGGCAATGAGGTGGCCATGCCGCGTGCCCTCCAGACGGGTCAGCTCCACCAGGATACTGATGTACCTGAGAGATGGACACAGGACAGAGTCAGACGGATGTACTTCAGAAACAGGTGAGTGGAAAGTAGGCCCCTAAATGGCAGGTCATTCCAAAAAAGAAGACAAAAACCTTGAACTATTTACAAATAACTTAAAAATACGTATAGGTAAGAGCCGATCAGCATATAGAGTACAATACAGCAGGACACATTACTGCAAAGCGTTAACTGAGTCTTTCAACGCTACCTGACACACAGAGACTCATGATCACAGAAAGTATGAGTTTAAAAGTGTGTAAAGAACCGGAGACAGTTATAGGCCCCTCCAGTAACTTGTACTGACCATTCAAAGTTGGTGATGTACTGGTAATTGCTCTGACTGCAGATGTCGATGATCTTGGTGAGCAGCTCATCTCGGTAAGTGGTTCCCTCAGCCTTGTCGACGTGCAACATCAGCTTCTTCACTATCTCCATCAAGTTCTTCTTGGACACCTGGGAGGACACAAATAGTCAATGCGAAAGAGGCATGGGGCAATCAGAAACGGTACTGTTACCAGTACGTAGCTAACTAGGGGTGTAACGGTTCACATTCATACCAGGGACTTCAATTCGGTCTGCAATGTGAATCCGAAAAAGAAAAAAAAAATGGCTAAAAATATATAAACACTAGGCCTATAAGCTATGCCTACTGCGTTGTAGGCCGATGCCTCAACTAAATCTGAAAAAACATTTCAGGATATTCTCTTATAAACAACTAGAGCCTACGCGTACATTGTAATCATAATTCAAATCTTAAATTGGCGCATTTGAAATTGTCCTTTTGTGAGGTGCAGCCAGAAACGAGTTCTGTACAAATAATAATGTAATAATTAAAACTTCACTTAATAAAAATAATAACATAAGCGAGTGTAGGGAGTCGATAAACCAGATTTCAAGGATGCAGGAGGAATCATTGTTTAAAATCTCCAGTTTGGGAACATTAGATTACAACAGTGATGGACAGAGTTGTGGACAAAACGTTACCATTATGTCTCCACGCTCAACGAGAATCACCTATGCAGCAGTCTGCAGACTCCTCAAATATAGTGCATTCTGAAAGAATTCAGACACCTTTACTTTTTCCACATTGTTAAGTTACAGCCTTATTCTAAATCCTCATCTACACACAATACCCCATAATGACAAAGCGAACACAGGTTTTATAAAAAACAGAAATACCTTATTTACATAAGTATTCAGACCTTTGCTATGAGACTCAAAATTGAGCTCAGGTGCATTCTGTTCCCATTGATCATCCTTGAGATGTTTCTACAACTTGATTGGAGTCCACCTGTGGTAAATGCAATTGATTGGACATGATTTGGAAAGGCACACACCTGTCTGTATAAGATTCCACAGTTGGCAGTGCATGTCAGAGCAAAAACCAAGCCATGAAGTCGAAGGAATTGTCCATAGAGCTCAGAGACAGGATTGTGCTGAGGCACAGATCTGGGGAAGTGTACCAAAAAAAATGTCTGCAGCATTGAAGGTACCCAAGAACAGTGGCCTCCATCATTCTTAAATGGAAGAAGTTTGGAACCACCAAGACTCTTCCTAGAGCTGTCCGCCCGGCCAAACTAAACAAATCGGGGGAGAGGGGCCTTGGTCAGGGAGGTGACCAAGAACCCGATGGTCACTGACAGACCTCTGTAGAGATGGGAAAAACTTACAGAAGGACAACCATCTCTGCAGCACTCCACCAATCAGGCCTTTAGAGTGGCCAGACATATGCCACTCCTCAGTAAAAAAGGCACATTACAGCCCGCTTGGAGTTAGCCAAAAGGCACATAATGGACTCAGAGAAATAAGATTCTCTGGTCTGACGAAACCAAGATTGAACTCTTTGGCATGAATGCCAAGCGTCATGTCTGGAGGAAACCCGGCACCATCCCTACGGAGAAGCAAGTTGGTGTCAGCATCATGCTGTGGAGATGTTTTTCAGCGGCAGGGACTAGGAGTCTAGTCAGGGTCGAGGGAAAGATGAACAGCGCAAAGTACAGAGATTCTTGATGAAAACCTGCTCCAGAGCGATCAGGGCCTCAGACTGGGGCGAAGGTTCACCTTCCAACAGGACAATGACCCTAAGCACACAGGTAAGACAACACAGGAGTGGCTTCAGGGCAAGTCTCTGAATGTCCTCGAGTGGCCCAGCCAGAGCCCAGACTTGAACCCGATCGAACATCTCCGGAGACCTGAAAATGGTTGTAAAGCGATGCTCCCCATCCAACCTGACACAGCTTGAGAGGATCTGCAGAGAAGAAGAAGAAGAAAAAAAAAAAAAGGGAGAAACTCCCCAGTTACAGGTGTGCCAATCTTGTAGCGTCACACCCAAGAAGACTCTGGGCTGTAATTGCTGCCAAAGGTGCTTCAAAGTACTGAGTAACAGGTCTGAATTCTAATGTAAATGTAATATTTCAGTTTATTTTTAATAAAATGTGCAAATTTCTAAAATCCTGGTTTTCTTTGTCATTATGGGGTATTGTGGGCAGATTTAGGGGAGGAATGATTTAATCAATTTTAGAATAAGGCTGTAAAATAACAAAATGTGGAAAAAGTCAAGAGGTCTGAAAACATTGTATTTGTATTGTATTTTGACACATTTATACCGACATCACCCTGGTATACCGGAGTAAGACAAACTCAAAGAAACATCGTCGCCCCTCTGCATTAAACCAGAACTTGGCAGCTGATTCTGACCGGGCTAAAGAAATTACAAGCGTGCTAGGTAGGCTATGTTTAGATTTTTTAGTCGGATATGCACCCCTTCTCAGTGATTGAGAATAGGGGGTTTCAGCACCTCGTGAAAAGTGCTCGAGCCACATTACGAACTTCCCTCTTGCACCTACTTCAGCAAACAGGTAGTACTCGCTCTATATAAGCAAGCCAAAGTTTAAGTTTTCAATTAAGTGGCCAGTGCACCCTGTGTTGCGCTTACTTAACAGTGACCGCCCATCACATTAACCGGAGTGGGAGATGTACCGTGCTACAGATACTCCCCCTTTGAGAGTCACAAGCGCACATCTGGCACTGAAGGAGGCAGTGCCATGGTGCGCTCAAGCAAGATGGAAGTGGACATTTACCACATACAACAACTGGGGAAAATCCACTTGAACGGCCCTCCAACTGGCAATTACTAGTGGGAAACTCATCTATCATCCTGAGCACCTACTTCTCCCACATGGTGACCTCTGACATTAACTGCTAAGGAAATGGCCTCTAACAGAATTTTGGGCTAGTTAAAAATGCAACAAAAATTTTTAAAAGCTAACTTTATAATTTGAGTCATAAGTTGAAGCATAAGTGGTGTAAAGTACTTCAGTAGTTTTTGGGGTAACTGTACTTCACTATTTACATTTGACAACTTTTACTCCAATACATTCCTAAAGAAAAATGTCCTTTTTACTCCATACATTTTCCCTGACAGGCAAAATTACTCGTTATATTTCAAATGCTTAGCAGGACAGAAATGGTCCAATTCACACACTTATCACAAGAACATCCCTGGTCGTCCCTACTGCCTCTGATCTGGCGGACTCACAAACGCTTCATTTGGAGTATGCGCCTGGCTATCCGTAAATTAAAAAATTGTGCCATCTGGTTTGCTTTATATAAGGAATATGAAATTATTATTTCTATATTTAAAATCTAATACTTTTACTTAAATTTTACTGGGTGACTTTCACTTGTCCTTTTCTATTAAGGTATCTTTACTTTTACTGAAGTATGACAAATTGGTACTTTTTTCCACCACTGACAAGCATGATAGCTGTACTTTTAGTTTATGGTTGACGCAGCTTGCTGGCCATTAGTTATTCAAAATTTCACAAGTTAAAAATCACATGAATGCATCCAATTGGTTTACGACTTCACAACTGGTAAATTCCCACGACCCACATGGTTACATACGCAGCATCAGAGTGGAAACTTGAGGCCCAACATAATAATCCTGGCCCAACAGACAATGCCAGGAACATTGTGAATGCTTTACAATATGAATGGCATTTAAAATGTAATTAATTTAACCTTGACCCCAAAACATCCCGAACTGTGGGTTTGGTGAACTGTTAACTGCTAACTCTAGCAGGCTTGAAACTGTGAGTGCACGTCACACGCCAAACTCCACACATTGGAACAATGCTGAAACGTCAATCTATGGGCGAGTCAGTGCCACTTTTACATTTTTGACCAAATCAACATGAAAGAAAATCCATCTTGCAAATTCAGCAGGCTATGATGTGAAATAAGCTTTTAGATGTTCTGTCTTGCTTTTATTACGTATAGTGAATGCCATCTTTGTGCTTTGGCACACAGCACCTTCTTACCCACTCCTACCAACTCCTGCTCAAGTGCACCGACAGATTTCTTCAACTTGTCAGCTCAGGTATTCAAACCAGCAACCTTCTCGGTTACTGGCCCATCACTCTAATCACTAGGCTAGGTATAGGTGTGGTGAAGATATGGGGTTAGGGTAAGTGTGTTTTCAATGACCATGTGCTATGACAGGTAGCCTAGTGATTATTGCATTGGGCCAGTAACCAGAAGGTTGCTGGATCGACTCCCAGAGCTGACAGGGTAAAAATCTGTTGTTCTGCCCCTGAGCAAGGCAGTTCCCCAGGCGCCGTGGATGTCGATTAAGGCCCCCCGCACCTCTCTGATTCAGAGGGGTTGGGTAAAATGCGGAAGACACATTTCAGTTGAATACATTCAGTTGGACAACTGACTAGGTATCCCCCTTTCCCTTATCCGCACCATGCCGTAGAGCAGGTCTAGAGCCCTCAGGCGGATGGACTCGTCCTTGTCATCCAGACACTGCAGGATGAGGTCCTTGTGGGACTGGACAGACTTGGGATGAGTCTTCAGTATCTTGGACATGGCCAGCAGGCCCAGGTACTTCACTATGGACAAAGACAACACACTCAGTGGCCAGGGCACTATACACTGGGCCTTCTACTCTACTTCCCTATGCACTAGACTAGAGGTTGTGCACTATGGAGACTGTACTACGAGCCATACAGCATGCCTTTACACTCCGCAGTAGACATTACCTTATGGCTATAGCCTACCGCCCTGTCTTAGAACACAAGAGGTCTATTGGTCACCCAAAATATCTTGAACAATCTAGGTCTCTTTGGCTGTCTTCACTATCCCCTCTCAGCCGCTGAAACCTCACTGATTACATTACTGTAGGCCGTTATCCCTATTCTAAATGCCTCTCTTATATAATATGACTGTCTACACAGTATAGTATACAAAACGTGCTGTCTGACTGACTACCTGATATTTTCACATATATTAAAACAAAGAAAAGGAAAATACAAAGAAACACAAAACGATGGAGCACACAGACAACATATACACATGGATGTTTCGTTTTTTGCCACCAACTTGAGTCCTAGGTATATGTAGCCATTGTGAAATAATCCAATTATTATCTGGGCTGTTGATATCTCAGGCACAGATAGCTGCATATCAGGTTTATGGATCAATGTGTGTGAATGTGACCTTGAGGTGAAGTGCTGTTGTGCAGATACAGGTTTGGTTTCATCAGAAAAGGTCAGGAGAAGCCCTGTAAACTCTATGATGTTTGAGACTAAAGTGGTGTCAAATGTGAGCAAGGGTGGTTAGAGCCTGTTGATGTTATGAGCCTAACTAGCGAAACAGTCGAGAACTCAAATGAAAAACAAGACATAGCTGTCAACGTATATATCTAATCTACACAACCTACTAAGGGGCCCAGATAACTCGAATCACCAGCTGCATCAACATAATGATCGCAGATGGTTTAACTTACTGTTAGCCGTAACCTGTTAGACCTATGAATGACTTAAAAATATACTGAAAGTTTAAAAACTAAATAGCCTGAATAAGTAGAGATGTATAAATGGATGAAGACAAAACCGTACCATTTGATACAGTCACAACTGCAACTATGTGCAGTGAAATGTAAAACAGCCCCCTGTGTGGGACCATGATCAAAATGTCGAGTTATCCAGAGTTTGGGATCTAGGTTGTTGGAGCTAGATGGGTGGCTACTCAGAAACACACAGACAATGAGAGAATGACACACTGCAGGCATTGACAGAGGGCTCACAGTTCTGGTCCGAGTCTTCAATCAGGATTCGCAGTTTCTGGACACAGAGCTAAGGATAGAGAGAAGGGAGGAAGGGAAGGGAAAGTGCCATTAAAATCAATTCAGGTCCAGTGTTAGTAATATAATTTGGGCACCACAACTGTTTTGGGGAAAAAGTGACTGTATATTCCAGCTGATGTCTTTGTACATCAAATACATGCATCTAGACATTTTAGGAGCTATAAAATCACACATTTTATTCAGTTGCACTAGCCTGTTTGATCTGTTGTTCATCTTTTGAAAAAGACTTGTGTATGGTAAAAACAAAGAATTAAAAAAGATTCATGGTTTAAACATGCATCGTCATCAAATTGGAGTGGAAAGGGTTAACATCATTAGCTAGAAGAGAAAGTGTGGGCATGACGGCTGAAACTTACCTGAATACTAGCACTGTGATTTGGCATCCCAGAGGACAGGGAAATCAACACTGTAACAGAGGACAACGACAATCAGATCCTGCTGTGACAACTCTACAAACTTGTCAAAAACAACTTATCACGAGCTGCAATCTTAAAAGCACAGTGATGTTTTTCACTTCACATAAAACAAACCGCATAGTCAACACAACCTCCTCAGTGGCACATCAGACACACAAAAAAGAAACTGCCCACACTGAAGATTATAAACATAGCACAGAGAATATTGTGTTTTTATTACGAGTCAGAAATAACTGGGCTTGCCCACATCTTCAGTTAATACGCAAGCTTCACAAAGAGGGATGCCTACACCCGGCACAGACTAAAATGTACCTACAAAAAGAAGAAGTGAGAAGACGAATACTGACCTGCTATTACAGTGTTGACACATTCATATAGAAGTGACATAGCCGAGGTACTGTGAGAGAGGAAGAAGGAGTAAGAAAAGGAGTAGGGATAAACAGAAGGTCATTATTTTCATCAGACAACATTTTGTTATAGGGATTGAACAAAACACCTATTGGTTGGATCTCTGTGTGTGTGTTTTACCTGTGGATGAGGTTTGTTAGGGGCTCAATCAGCTTCTTCCCCAAGCGAGGCTCCAGAGGTGTGAGGGCACCAAACTGAAACACACAACACACTAATGGAGCAACACCTCTCCATGTTGTGATACTTGGCAATAATTTGTTACTGACACACATTCATTCCCACAGCTCCCTGTTCACTCACCAGCTTGATGATCTTGATGAGGACCCAATTGTTGGTGGAGGAGGTCATGAGCTTGAAGAAGAGTGGGGCAAGAGACAGGTAGTTCTTAGGATTTCTCCTGGCCAGCTCACAGATGACATTAACAGCCGCTGACTGGACCCCTACAGGACAGAGGCATCACACAGGGAGTGTTGAGATGAGATCAACAAAATCCATGCTGAAGGACATTATGATACGAATGAGGTGAAATGCATTCAAATAATTTTAAAAAGCTTCCACCAGTTAAGACACTATATTCCTTAGTTATTGCATAATTTATGATTCCAGGTGATAAAAAAAAAAAAAATGTCTGGCCCCAACCAACAGAGAAGTAGGTAGGTACTATGTAGTCTATCTCACCAGGGTCAGGGTCTTCCAGTTTCTCCTTCAGCCTGGGGAAAGCAGGGCGCAGAGACTCTGGGTACTTCAGGAACACCTTGTACATAATCAGGACTGCCTTCTTCCTGATGTACGGCTTTGTGTGGGACATCTGCAGCACAAACAGAGATAGGTCAGAGAAGCATGAAACATACAAAAATGTGTAGAAAGAACTTGAGAATGTGACTCACAAGAGTCATGATGTCATTGGCCAGGTCCCGAGCCAGGTCAGGGGTCACGAAGCAGGAGAGGCCAGTGAGAGCCACACCAGTGTCGTACTGGTTAGGACTGCTCAGATCCTGAGAGAGAAAAAAATATGAAAAAGAGGGAGAGAGAAAGCGAAAGAGGAGAGAAAAATAGAAGGAGAGGGGAGGAAATAGCAGGTATCAGAACTGGTCTTTAATCAGAGACCAGCAGGCCAAAAGTAAGGGGAAAAAAGCAACACTGACCTTTCGGATCTGATTGGTTGTCAGCATGATGACATCAGTGCTCTCATGAAAGCACTGGGAGGCAGCCAGGTAACCAATTCTCTGGAGGAGAGAGCACATGTTAAACCTCTGACCTAAGGCTAATTAATTATATCTCGATTAGAACATTCTCAAATACAAACATTATAAAAGCACATCATTTCACTTTTTCACCTTGTATGTGAATTTGGAGGAACTCATGACTTCCACGATGTTGAATGCAGCCCAGCTGACATCATAGCCCAGCATCTGTAACTGTTAACACACCAGGGGAGAGGGCATTGAACATCCACTATGCTGTCCCTGTGGACAGTGATAGCTAAACCCATTATCAAAGAGCTTTTCCTGAGTACGGCAGTATTCAAAGTACATGCTATCAAGTGAAAAAGTATGCATAGTAGGCCAAGGATATATAGCTAGTGTTTTTGGTTGCGCATCTCTGTTGTTCACTGTGAGGGCAGTTTCAGTGAGGGCAAATTCAGTAACGGCAGTTTTAGTGAGGGGTGCTGGTCTGTGGTCTTACGTAGGTGAGTTTGCACACAGCATTGGCCTTGACAGCAATGTTGTCCTGCTTGAGCTCCTGCTTGATCTCATCAATGCAGGTGGAGATGTACTTTGCCTGAGAAGAGACAGAGGAACAGACAGAGCAATGACAACCTCCACATGATACTTTACTTTCCTCTCCTGGTTGACCTCAGTTAACCAGTTTACAAATAGTCTAAGGGGAGAAATCGTAAGGGCATTTGAAATGTCATTATTTTTATAAATCTATCAAATAAAAAGATAATCAAACAGAGCTTCTGATCAGAAATGTTTTAGGCTTGTTAGGGTTTTCAGTATACGGTTGAATGGGTTTTATTCTGAACTGGGTTTTATTCTGAACTTGGAATTAAAAGAATAAGTATTGAGTAACCTTTATTTCGAGGTTTAATGCTACATTTATCTGCTACACAGAGATTGTTTAGCCTGGTTAGACTTTCTGATAGAGCAGAGTAAAACATTGGTGGAACAGAACCTTGGAACACACACACAGAGAGCTCTATAATACAAGTGTGCTGGTCATGTGTCTGCAGTCATGAGACAGTGACAGGGGGAACGGGGGGGGGGGGGGGGGGGGGGTTGTACTCTGCACATTATACTTGCAACCAGGCTGCAGAGCATGGACACACAGGACCATGCTCTGAATCACCAGAGTGCTCTCCTATCACATTCTGACTCAACGACCAATTCAGATCCTATTGAAATAGCTGTTCTACAGCCAAGGCCTCCATTGTGCTAGCACAGCAGGTTCTCCAGGAGGTACAGGGAGACAGTGGAGGGACCTTCTCAGACACTGTTCTTCTTCCAGGGACAGGATAATAATTATATATTTTTACCTTTATTTAACTAGGCAAGTCAGATAAGAACCAATTCGTATTTACAATGACAGCCTACCCCGGCCAAACCCTAACAAATGCTGGGCCAATTGTGCGCCGCCCTATAGAACTTCCAATCACGGCCAGTTGTGATACAGCCTGGAATCAAACCAGGGTCTGTAGTGACA
Organism: Salvelinus fontinalis; assembly: GCF_029448725.1. Lineage (NCBI taxonomy): Eukaryota > Metazoa > Chordata > Actinopteri > Salmoniformes > Salmonidae > Salvelinus > Salvelinus fontinalis. The sequence goes on from NC_074678.1 coordinate 33,533,274, forward strand.
CCTCTAACAATGAGATGCAGTGTCTTAGACCGCTGCGCTACTCAGGAGGCCATAACATCCCTGTTAGTGTTACATATTATTGTCTTCTACAATTTAATATCAGTTGCATTGTGTGCCTTAACACCTTTTTAGATTTGCTTCCCTTTTAAATGAGGGGGTGACTAAGTATAATAGGTGTAGCTGTATTATATCCCTACATGCATAAAGCAAATAGAGTCCAGGTCTGGAGAGAACACGCACAAGGCATTAATATTTCAGTGAGCTGTCCACTGTTGGCTGGGTAACCAACACCTTAACTTAGTAAGCAGGGTTAAGTTACACAAAGGGGACCACATTAGGACCTGAATCAAAAGATCATGGTTTAGTACAGTGGTCAAAGATATCATGCTTTGTCAGTCTGGCTAAGCAGTGAAAAAGCACATGACAAAACATTTACTTTCTTTTGCCAGATAACTGACTGGGCAAATGATTCTTCAGTGGCCACCATAGCTCTGTGGAATCCAGCAGCAGCTATCCATTTTTTATTTAACAAGGCAAGTCAGTTAAGAACAAATTCTTATTTACAATGAAGGCCTACCAAAAGGAAAAAGGTCCCCTGTGGGGATGGGGGCTGGAATTAAATATACAAATAAATTAAATAAAAATATAGGACAGGACAAAACACACATCAAAACGAGAAACAACACTACATAAAGAGAAACCTAAGACAACATAGCATGGCAGCAACACATGACAACACAGCATTGTAGCAACACAACAACATGGTAGCAACAACATGGCAGCAGCCCAACATGGTAGCAGCACAAAACAGGATACAAACATTGTTGGGCACAGACAACAACACAAAGAGCAAGGTAGAGACAACAATACATCACACAAAGCAGCCACAACTGTCAGTAAGAGTGTTCATGATTGAGTCTTTGAATGAAGAGATGGAGATAAAACTGTCCCGTTTGAGTGTTTCCCAATTCAACATTGGTCCAGCTCACTCTTCTGCTCAAGAAAGTTCTGCAATAAGAGACTCCCTATGTCCTAGCTACTGACTGGCATAATTTTTGGCATGGTAGCAATACATCCACCCTAACAGCATAATGGTCTCCACTAAGTGACATAATTTCCTAAACTTAAAATCAGTTTAAAACTAAGGAATTCATTCTGGAGCAACTTCCACCTCCATATCTCATTCAAACAGTGCCCTCTATTGGACAGACTATAGGCCAACCCACTGTCATCCTCTGTGATGATGCTGATTCTTTGATCTAATTTGCAGAACACAGCATCATCCTGAAAACACTGGTGTGACACCCATGAAGACAGGAGCATTTCCTACCATAAAAAACTGTCATATCACAGGGAACTATAATCAACCCTTATGAGGCTGTTCCCTGTTATGGCAATACTTAATACTACTTTTTTCCACACCACATTGGATGTCCTCTGGTGTTGCTAACACAGTATACATAGCTAGTATAGTCTACAGCCATATTAATAAAGCATGATTATGAAATCTACAATTTGCATAAACCTAGCATCCGGTAATCTGCTGTCTGACTCTTCGGAGGTGTCACTTCACCTATTTCCCACAACTGTACAAACAAAATGAATTTAAAAAAGGTGGCGAAAGTATAGTAGTTTGGATAAAATGACCTCTGTTTTTCCAGTCAGAAGAGTTGTGGAGGAAGCATCCTTTCGTCTACCTATGCAACGGTGTCACTGACATGACGCTGTAGAGCGAGGCCTACAAAATCGTCTAGACTTTGTTTGCATGTCACTGTTTTTATTAATGCAATATGAGATGAATATAAACAAAGGGAACTCACAATTTTTATCTAGCTACTGTCAATTAGCAAATAAAAGAAAAATAATGCTGAAGGAAAAGTATTATTACACGCATCATCCTGATCACATCAGCTGAGGTGGATAAACTTAGCTAACGTTACTGCTAGTTAGCCTCTTAGTTGTCACTTGCTAGCTAATTAGCTTCACCTGAAAGCAGTTGCCATGAGCAGTAAAAAGGTAGCGTTTCACAACTGGTTATAAGTAGTATTTCGTGCAAGAACCATAATATTTGAAGGGTCCCATGTGGCTCAGTTTGTAGAATAAGTGCTTGCGACGCCAGGGTTGTGGGTTCGAGTCCCACAGAGGACCAGTACGAAACAAAATAAAGTGCGCTTTGGATAAAACCCATCTGCTAAATCAGTAGCTAGCTATGTAGTGGCGATAAACTACTAATGTTAGCTTGCTAGACAAATTACGATTATCGCGCAATGGCACATTGACAGTTAGAGTTAACTAATGCTACCAGAGTTGATATTCGGTTGCCTACTCAGTCTTGATTAACTTCATGACAAGGCGCCTTAGTTATTTAGCTATGTGGATAGCATACCGGGTAGACAGCTAGCATAAGGTTGGAATGGCTATCTAATAGGTGAGCTATTGTAGCTGGCTAACCAGAATATTTAGCAATGAGATATGTTACAAACATTGACTTACTGACAGTGGTAATCAGACATTTCCGAAAACACAGCTAATCGTTTTACCTCATCTTCCTTGTGATTCCTAATTCCACGTACTAAATCTTGAAGATTTTTATCGAACATCCGATCGATGCTCCCTTTAACAATCTTCAAAGCCATGGCTGACTTTTGTCGCTTCTGTCCTCGGGGACAAAGCGCCTGGTAGAGGTCTTTTGGATGCTAACCGGCCCGCTAGACAGTCTCTCATCCACCCGGATACCGTTTTTTCGGGATTCGTAATTGTTTACTAATCCCGGGCAGAGATGGAGAAGCTAGATGGGGTGTACTATAACTGTGCAGACACTGGCAGTGGATCCATATAGGAAATGGCTGACAAAATGGCGTCTAACGTCAGCTGACTATTAATATGTGGGATTCTCATTATGATAATCAAATGCAATTAAAGATATATGCCTAGTACTCGGCTTGCAATGTTAATGCATGATCATTTTCAAGTTGTATTCTTTATACAGAATGCAATTCATCACCATGTCTACAAAATTGTGCACAGTAGATCTTTCTTTGCCACAGCCAACCCAATGAGCATTAATGACTGCATGAACATTTTCATGTAAAAGGATGGCAAATAATCTATTTAAATTGCATAAATGTATAATGGGTTATTTGTAAACATTTTACACCACTGACCACATACATAGGTCCACATTATTCACTGCAATTCCTCTTCACTAGATTGGTTACACAGGTTGTAAATTACAATTTGTATGTATACATTTATTACACCCTAATCCAACTACATTTATGAGAATATGAGACTTCCTTGAAGCCTTCAATGACAGAAGTGTTCAGATTATGACCACAATGCTGAGATATTGATTTAACTCAACTAAATTAAACAAAATATTTTACATAGCACTAAAAACACATGTATGACAAGCAAACGTCAAATGGGCTCCAGCTGCATGGGATCTGGACAACTTGGATTACGATCATATCATTTAGTCTGTACACAATGTGTATTATCCCATTCATTAGGCTAATTATTGAAAGCAGATGGTATTGAGGGAAAAAACAGATGACTATGAATAATTCCACAGCATTCAGTAAATCAAAAGCAGATGCAATATCAGAAAACATACTTGTTAAAATTTTTTAAAGTAGGTGGAACTTAATTGGAAAACATGTGATGTGGTTCCATTCACTGGCTTAATATTTGTATGGTGCGACTGGATTAATAAGAACTGACCAGATAAAAAAAAAAAAAAAAAAACTCACAAAAAGTACCAGACTCATACTTATCCACCACACATTAGCCTTTTCTAGGTTCTGTAGGCTTCAATATCATTCTCAAAGCAAAGCCAACAGATGCCTTGACTAACGTGACAGTACAGTTACTTCAAAGCAGAACAAGACTCCTCTCCCCCTTCGATTTCCTGTTAGAAGTGCTAAAAATTGAATCTCTCATTATAAATACAGCATGAAAGACCAAAGTTATAGTTCATGTGGGAGAAAAAAAAGCATGGTAGCTTGAGGGGGAGGAATTGGGGATTGTCCAAGGTGTCCTATAAAAATTGAAAAATACAATGGCGAACATCAAAGTGGTCTGCAGAGCACCATGTATCTGGCACGAGACTAGTGAGCTTTCCTTTTAGCGGTGGTAAACAGTTGTATTCCATTTTCTTCAAAGTTCTTCAGCTCTCCATCGCTGTCAGTTCTGTTTCTGTAGAGAGAGCGTGGTGTGTTTCATCAGTGTGCGTCTGCTGCTCAGCAGGACTATCAGGACTTCGCCTACCATGGAGAAGAGACAAGACTTCAGAACTAGAGCCACATATACCGTTGTGATGGTAGCAAAGTACCAATGAGTAGAGCAATATATTACCATGGATACTTTGAACAAATATTAGCAGAAATAAAGGAAGTACACAAAGATGTGACATAGGAGGAGGCCGTTTACCTGTTGGGGCTTGAAGCCACATGCTCATCATTCACTTCCTGGACCGGTGACTTTGGGGTATCCTCCAACTCAGTGCATTCCTTTTTCTGGACTTCTGATTCCCCATTCACAGGTATTACATCTGATGACAAGTTATGCAAAATCAATTGATTGGCTACAAATGAAGGACCTTTAATTTCGTTGTTACACACATTGAAAAATAAAGTCTATGAATTAATGCCATAGTGAACTTCTCCTTTAAGAGGGGTAATATCCATAGGAGGAAAAATACAGAAAATGTAAATAAGTCCATCAGTAAATACAGTAAATAAGTCAAGTTTGGGCTGAGAGAATTACCTGTGTTTTGTGTCTCCTTCCCATTCTCTTCCTGCTCCTTTCCCTCAGCTTTGTGTTTACTTGGCATTTCAGACTTGACCACAAACTGCCCCTTTAATTTGTTGTAGACCTGGCTGGCCTTTTCCATTACGTCACTGCTTGCTTTGTATCGACGGATCTACAGTAACACAAACATCAATCAAAACAACTTCAGCGGAGTTCAAAGGGGCCAAAAACAGGGGATGAGATATACACAGAGGATCTATACTAAACAAAAATATAAACGCAACATGTAAAGTATGTCCCAGATTTCATGAGCTGAAATAAAAGATTCCAGAAAGATCTCAAATTTGCTTACATCCCTATTAGTGAGTGAGTATTTATTCTTAAACCAGACAATCCATCCACCTGACAGGTGTGGCATATCAAGAAGCTGATTAAACAGCATGATCATTACACAGGTGCAACTTGTGCTGGGGACGATAAAAGGTCACTGAAATGTACAGTTGTCACAACACCAGTCCACCAGCACTGTTGCCAGAGAATTTAATGTTAATTTCTCTACCATAAGCCACCTTCAATATTGTTTTAGAAAATTTGTGAGTACGTCCAACCGGCCTCAACCACAGACCACGTGTATGTGGTCTGTCAATGTTGTGATGCCAATGTTGTGAACAGAGTGCCGCATGGCGGCAGTGGGGTGATGGTACGGGCAGGCATAACCTACGGACAACGAACACAACTGCATTTTATCGATGGCAATTTGAATACACAGAGATACCGTGACGAGATCCTGATTGTGAGGCCAATTTCTTTTTTTAAAGTGTCTGTGACCAACAGATGCATATCTGTATTCCCACATGATTAGGGTCAAATTATGGCCTAATAGATCCATAGATCTATTAAATCCATAGATTAGGGCCTTTCAATTGAATGATTTCCTTATATGAACTGTAACTCAGTAAAATCTTTGAAATTGTTGCATTTATATTTTTGTTCAGTACACAAGGTTAACTTTTATTAAGAGGTTCAGAGGGAAAGGCACCTTTTTAAGCGTGGCAATAACATCAGAGTTCTTCTGTAGGATGTGGCTGGTGACCGGCACAGCCTCCAGCTCTGCCAGGGCCTGTAGACAGCGCTCTATGTCCTGCAGAACAGACAACACCATTGCAGTATTCTATGTGCAAGGAACGTCTAATTGGTCAAATAAAAAAGGTGGTTCCTCATGCTGCTTGTAAAATCCCAACTATGTGACAATAACTTTTCTGTTGACAATGAAGAGAGCCCCTTATATGGTTACTCACTGGGTTGTCCACTTTCAGTGCAAACTTGATGTCAGTGTGGAGCTTCTGCAGCTTTTCGTCTGGAGTTGGCTCTGTGTACCGACACAAAAAGACAAGGAGTGAGGACACGAAAAGTTTATATTACCTGGCACTGTATCTGACCAACCATTGGTCACAATTAGTTTTCCATATGCAGGGTTTCCAAATGGACACAGTGGATTGGTGGACTGGGAGTAACATTGAGCTCTGACCTTTTTTCTTCTCTGCTTTCCTCTCTGGAGGTCTCTCTGGTTTACGTTTGGGCTTGTCAGGCTTGGACCTGAGGGAGAGAGCTCAGTGATCTGTGCGCATTTATATTTAATGAAGATTACATCTAATGAGATCTGTGCTCTGGTCTTTTGTCTTGTTCAGCCATGTGCAATTTACCTCACTCGGGGCCTCTCCTCTGACCGCTGGGTTCGCTTTTCCTTCACATCTTTCTCCTTTTTGCCTTTACCATGATCCCTCTCTTTCTTTGTTCTCCCTTTCTTCTGGTTGTCTGAACGCTTTGCAGATGCTTTCACCTGAATGGGGGAAAAACACAATGTTCAACAAATCTATTCTAAAACAAGCAAATGTCCCCTCCTTACAGTCTTCCATGCTAGTTACCTCAGGTCCAGAGTCAGAGTCGGAGGGGGCAGGGATTGGGGGCGGTGGGGGTTTCTTGGACTTCTTCAGTGGGTGATCTACACCCTCATCTGAACTGTTTTCACCACTGCTCTTTCCTTTCTCCTTGTCCTTCTTTCTCTGCTCATCTTCTTCCTTCTCCCTCTCCCGATACTTGAGGATCTCCTCTGCCTGCTCCTTCTTCCGCCGTTCCTCCAGCTCTTTCCTACGCTCTTCATCTCTCTTTTTCCAGTCGCTGACTCTGTCCGGCTCACTGTCGCTGTAGTACAGGAGACCATTCATAATGTTCTTATTTATTGACAAAAGTCATTTATAATGTATTAACGGAGAGCACAACCAATGTGGAACAGACTAGAGCCGTGCTGACCTATCACTGTCAGAGGAAGACGCCGGTGCTCTGACCGGGGCAGCTTTGGGTTTCCGTCCACCCCGAGGCTTTGGCGGAGGCTTCTCTGAGTGAGACAAATGGCAGAGAAGAGGGTTATGCAGTGACAAATACCGTAATCATTCACTGTCTGGGATACCAGACATAATAGCCCTCACCTTTCTTGCGCGCTTGAGGAGCCTTCCGTGGAGGTGGCTGTGGCTCTGAGTCAGAGTCGGATTTGGAGCCAGACTGGGATTCTGATCCAGACAGAGCAGGCCGTGGCTTCTGATCCTCTGAATCACTGCCCCCTTTCTTCTTGTCTGACTGAGACCCAGAGTCTGAGTCGGAGTCCGACAACACCTTCTACAGCATCCCAGAAAGAGAGAAAACCATAATGAGAGAGAGAGCCAGTAATCACCGCGAAACCATAAACGGTGCTTATCTATTCAGCTACCAAGGGCTGTTTGACACCTGAAGGGCATCCTTTCCTCACCTTCTTCCCTTTGCCACCTCCAGCCTTCTTCCCGGCGCCGCCACGGCCTGCTGCTGTCTTCTTCTCTGGGGTGAAGTCCTACAGGGGAAAACAAACAAGACACCATCAAATTAACACCAAGTTATCATGCTAGAGTAAAACATACTGTTTGTATGTGTCAACTGACCTGGTCACTGTTCTTCCCAGAGTCCGAGTCAGAAGGGGATGGGTCTGGTTCCGAGGGTGAGCCACTCTCCTCTCCATCCCGGTCACTGGACGAACCCCGGGTCTTCTTCACAGGGGGCTGCTGAATGAGAGATAGAACAGAGATGTAATATTATAACAGATTCACATCTAAGCAACAGCAGTTGTCTGGTTGGAATTAACCTCCAAAAACACAGAAATTATAATTTCGCAACCACCTTGGCAGCAGGTGCCTTCCTCTTCACCCCTCTTCTTCCTTGATCCTCACTTCCTGAGTCAGAATTTACTTCACTTCCTGAACATGCTTTCCTGGGCACCACTGCTTCCTCGTCATCCTCTGCCTCACTTCCTGCTGCACCGTCATTGGCTTCACTGTCAGACGAGCTGACAGGCTGGGGAGTGAATGAAGAGATAATGCCCCAACATAAGTGTTTGTTGATAAACACAGATGTGATAGAATGCTGACCAAACAGATAATACCACCAACAGGGAGCTGTATAGTACGGTAACTTTGGCAATGAGTCTCTGACCTAAACGGATCCTAAGTGTACAGAAAAAAATAAATAAACCAGGGATAACAGCACTCAGTTGTAGTTGGTCAGTATTACAGAAACAGTATCAAGAGGGACTTCTGAGGATATTATGTACTTACTGCAGGAGCACTGTATGAGGCGTGAGGGTTGTTCTGGATTTCACACAAGCCCTCATTGAAGCCCTTCCTTTTATTAGGTTTCCCATAGCGCTCGCTGTACTTGTCATATGCAAAAAGGTCCTTCGGTGCAAGGAATGCTCTGAAGAGAGAGCATGATTTAAGACAATGCTATATACAAGACTGTAATTCTAATTCACTGAATTAAAAAGATGATACTTGAGACAGCCACACTCCCTGCTTTCAGGGTAACTGACACACCAGGTTTCTGCGTGATGTAAATGCCATGTACTGGTAATGAACTACAATACTGAAAGGGATATTTTTCCACCTAGTGGTGGTTTAAGAATAGTTTATCTGCCATCTTGTAAAACAAGTGCTGTATGATCTAAATGAAAGAATGAACTTCAACACACAATTGACCTAGATCACTTCAGGCATAAACCAGTAATGAAAAACACATGAATGAGTTTCAAAAGGTTAAAGTAAGTTAAAGAAGATACAGTGCACCAACAAACAGGGAGGATATATCTCCACAGAAATATGAGTTATGATACTTAAATTAAAAACAACATACAACACATTAGGTAGCTGGGGACAACAAAAACAAAACCAACTGGAATAGAAATGCAAATCAACAACATTCATGTTTGCATCAGTCTCAATATTTTTTTTAAACTGCTGATCCAAATAAATTGGGGGTTCTCAAAGTGGGGCCCACAGACCCGAGATACTGCAGGAAGTGGCCAGATCTCAAAATATATATTTTTATGAATATTACTAACAGATTAAACAAATGTTGGCCAAGGGATTCACGGAATAAGTGTAATACAATAAAATGTTATCAATCAACAATTGATGTTCTAAACTCTGGGCAACATGGGCCTGGGAGGTATTCACAGTACTCCCCTAGTTATAAATTTTTCAACTCAATACTTCTTATATTCCCCCCCTAATTAATTAAAATAAATATATTTTTTTTTTATTTTTTTTTACATAATGCACTGTAATGTAAGCTTTCAAACAGCAAAGTTCTCTCTGCCTCATGGTAAAACATGTATAAAAGCACAATATTAGCTTTAAAGCTACAACAACAAAAATCTCAGCCCCAAGACAAAATGTGTAATACTGCAGGATATTACCTTTAAAACTGCAAAATCTTCTCTCTGATGCCAAGAGATGGGCCTTTAATATGTTCCTTCCCATGGCTCAAGACTTGGTTAGTATGGCCATGCACTGCTAGCCTGACGACTCACACTAAATTATTCTGTTGCTCTGTCGTTCGCTACATACTTAGAGAAGAGAAGAAACTATAGTCTGTGGGGGTGGCGTAGCGTTTGGCCGGAGCAAGGGGTCTGGATAGCGGGGAAAATGCACTGCCAAAGTCTTAGTACAACTCCTTGTATGCTATTTTATCTCACTCGAGCGGTGTTCTAATGAATTTGCGATCACAAAAATCTTGAGAACCCCTGCAATAGGGACCTTAATGATGATGTAGTATACCAAGTCCATCCAAAGAAATTCCTGCTATTGTAAATCAAAGAGACACAGCACTTACGTTTCGTGGGTCCCAAAGAAGAAGATGGGGATTTTATTTGGAGGTGGTTTTACTGCTCCGTCTGCCACATCCTCAATCTAGGAGAATGAGAACCACACAACCAAAAACACATTGTTAAAGATATCCAAATTAGGTACAGGAGAGAATATATTCACTGCTCTTTGTAGTCGGATCCTTAAGTCAGGTTGGGCAACTGATGAAAGTAAGGCTGGAAGTAGGTAATTAATATTTTGGCCTTGTCTGGACCCCTCACTTCAGACAGACACATTGATTGTCCTGGGGACAAGTGAACACGTCACATCAAAGTTATGCATTTCCAGAAAATAAAATATGTTTACACTGTACCAAAAACTCATCTGGTTAGTTAACTATAGTTCGGATCTTATTTTATAGGACAGCAAGTCTAAAAAGTTGTAAATCAAGAAGGCTTCAACTTCAATCAATCAACACACACCAAAAGTAAAGTACAGGTACTGTAGCTACTTAGCGATGCCTGGTTGGACAAAATACGTGCACAAAAGACAAACATGAACGCCATTCACAAAGTAGTCTGGTTATACTTTTCCATAGATGGTCCCGCAAACATCTTACAAACAGATTGCTAGAATAAAAAAAAAAACTGTTATATAGTTCCAAGTACGAGGCAAGGCTAGCTGGCTATATAATATTAGTTATGTCAGTCATTGACAAGGATGCACAGCGAAACTCCAGCGTCCCCTTTGCCTACCCCCCTTCAGTCTGGCTGCTACTAGCTTACCCTGGCTGGCCAGTGGGGGTACCCCTTCATTTTAGCGAAGACCAGGTCTCCGGGTTGGAAATTGTGCGGCATTGTCCTGCTCTTCTGTGCAGCCTTTTCTTTCTTCTTTGGCGAACTCTGGGTGTCTTTATGTGTCGCTTCTTTACCGTTTTCAGGTCGACACGAAACCTGCAAAACGATTAAGTTTACTAGCTAGAAAGCTAGCTTCTCAATAGCGCGAGCTGAGGCAGTTAGCTTCATAATAATAGCTTCCGCTAACTTTGATTATCGGAGCGGAAATCCCGCCTACTGGCCACTATAATTGGTTTAATTTCTTTCACTCCATTCTTCAAACCAATCATATTATACAATGTGTACACTGTAAATTCGACATCGTTTTCCTAATTTGAATCTGACCACTAATTAAAAAATGCATAGTAACATCAAATCAAAAGTAAAAACATTGGTTTCATAAATATCTGTCTTCCACAACATATAACTTGTTGTTTGTGATTCTTTTATGTTTTTTAGTATGAATGTTGTCTTGACAAATAAAAATAACAGGTAATCGACCGCAGTCATAGAGTAAAAATATGGGGGTGAAAGTAAGAGGGTACGTTCAGGTGTTTTGCCGAAAATCTCCCCCCTGCTGGACTACATTGCCACATTTCGTTAAGAAAGTGGATAACTGCAAAAGCGCAGAAGCTACTATGGCAATGGCCATTGCGGAGCATTGTTCGCTGCTAGCATGCGACCATTTAGGTATGGCATGCAAAGCTGCCTTTTCAAAATCCATGGCAGCAACAAACTTCCAAATGCACCGCACCAAGTGCACTGAAATTATTAGGGGAGTATTGGCTCCTTATTTTCTCCAAAGGGTAACATCAGATGTGGGGGATGAGAAGTTCAGTCTCCTTTTGGATGAGTCCACTGATGTCAGTTGTTTCCAAATACCTGGGTGTGATGAATCGGTATTTCAGTGCTAAGAAAATAACCGTTGTGTCCACATTTCTCGGGCTGTTTGAATTGGAGGGGGGCGATGCCAGATCAATAGCAAAGGCGGTCATTGAGTTTCTTGAGAAGTGTAACCTTAAAAAAGAACATCTTCAGGGTATTGGCACTGATAAAAATAAAAATAAATCACCTTTATTTAACCAGGTAGGCCAGTTGAGAACAAGTTCACATTTACAACTGCAACCTGGCCAAGATAAAGCAAAGCAGTGCGACACAAACAACACAGAGTTACACATGGGGTAGACAAACGTACAGTCAACAACACAATAGAAAAATCTATATACAATGTGTGCAAATGTAGTAAGATGAGAGAGGTAAGGCAATAAATATGCCATATTGGTGAAATAATTACAATTTAGCATTAACACTGGAGTGATAGATGTGCAGAAGATGAATGTGCAAGTAGAAATACTGGGGTGCAAAGAAGCAAAAAAATGACAATATGGGGATAAGGTAGTTGGGTGGGCTATTTACAGATGGGCTGTGTACAGGTGCAGTGATCGGTAAGCTTGTCTGACAGCTGATGCTTGAAGTTAGTGAGGGAGATATAAGACTCCAGCTTCAGTGATTTTTGCTATTCGTTCCAGTCATTGGCAGCAGAGAACTGGAAGGAAAGGCGGCCAAATTCTCGGAGTTGGCTTTGGGGGTGACCAGTGAAATATACCTGCTGGAGCGCGTGCTACAGGTGGGTGCTGCTATGGTGACCAGGTGGGGCTTTACCTAGCAAAGACTTATAGATGACCTGGAGCCAGTGGGTTTGGTGACGAACATGAAGCGAGAGCCATCCAACGAGAGCATACAGATCACAGTGGTGGGTAGTATATGGGGATTTGGTGACAAAATGGATGGCACTGTGATAGCCTACATCCAGTTTGCTGAGTAGAGTGTTGGAGGCTATTTTGTAAATGACATTGCCAAAGTCAAGGATTAGTAGGATAGTCAGTTTTACGAGGGTATGTTTGGCAGCATGAGTGAAGGGTGCTTTGTTTGCGAAATAGGAAGCCGATTCTAGATTTAATTTTAGATTGGAGATGCTGAATGTGAGTCTGGAAGGAGAGTTTACAGTGTAGCCAGACATCTAGGTATTTGTAGTTGTTCACATATTCTAAATCAGAACCGTCCATGGTAGTGATGCTAGACGGGCGGGCGGGTGCGGGCAGCAATCGGTTGAAGAGCATGCATTTAGTTTTACTTGCATTAAGAGCAGTTGGAGGCCACGGAAGGAGAGTTGTATGGCATTGAAGCTCGTCTCCAGGTTTGTTAACACAGTGTTCAAAGAAGTGCCAGAAGTATACAGAATGGTGTCGTCGGCGTAGAGGTGGATCAGAGAATCACCAGCAGCAAGAGCGACATCATTGATATATACAGAGAAAAGAGTCGGCCCGAGAATTGAACCCTGTGGCACCCCCATAGAGACTGCCATAGGTCCCGAACAAGAGGCCCTCCTATTTGACACACTGAACTCTATCCGAGAAGTAGTTGGTGAACCAGGCGAGGCAGTCATTAGAGAAACCAAGGCTGTTGAGTCTGCCGATAAGAATGCTGTGATTGACAGAGTCAAAAGCCTTGGCCAGGTCGATGTACAGTATGGTCTTTTATCGATGGCGGTTATGATATCGTTTAGGATCTTGAGCGGGGCTGAGGTGCACCCATGACCAGCTCGGAAACCAGATAATGCATCAGTGATGACTGGGGTGCACAACAGGGTGCACAAGATTTTAAAGGAAGAATGTGCATTGCCCAATTTGGTACTCATCTGCTGTGTGTGCCATTCTTTACAATTGGCTGTCAGTGCAACGTCCAAAGAAAGCATCCCTAGGAGTGTTGAGTACTTAATCAAAGAAACCTACAACTGGTTTTCGATTTCCCCAAAATGGTGCGAGGCGTACAAAGCAGTATTTGCCACCATTAATTGTGGCCAGAAACTCCTGCAGATCACCAAAGTGTGTGCCACATGTTGGCTATCGATTGAGCCTGCGGTAACTCGTAAATTGAGCCAGTGGGAAGAACTGAAACTCCACTTTGAGTTGACCAACAGCAGTGATAATTGCTACATGGCAGATGTGCTCCACTCCATGTACATGGACAAGATCATCTACGTCTACCTGACATTCTTGAAATCAATCCTGTCCGACGTACAAATTGCAGTGAAGTCATTTGAGGGAGAGCAAACAGATCCTGTCAAGATTTTGGACAATCTGGTACACCTCTTAACATAAATTTGCAGCAGAGTAGTCAACCCTATGGCAAAAACGTATGTCCTGAAGGATGCCATTGATGGACATCTCAGTACATCACCGTACCTTGGGTACCTTTTCGAGAGCACGGTGTACCAACTCAGTTTTGCACCAGGGGACGAAAAGGTCATTCGGAGACAGTGCATCAACTACATTAGGAGCTGCAAACAAGGCTCCCAGACAACCTAGACACCTTGCGAAACATGGCCTTGTTCAGTGTTAAGGAAATGGTAAAGCACAATAAAGGCAACACTGACATTATTAAAGTAGCTGAGCTACTGGGATACCAGCCCCAAACAGTTGATAAAATTGTTTCCCAATGGAGAAACATCCATCTGTTTTATTCACTTCACTCTTTTGGAGTGAAGTGAATAACTACATGGACTCTTCCGGGTCAAATCCATTTGAAGAACTGTGCAAAGCTGCATTCACTGCCCTCTCCTTGCCACACTCAAACCTTGCCACACGCAGCATACAGTTTTAAGGCCACTCCATCCTGTTCTGCTGGTTACAGCTCTGTGACAATGCAGTTGGACAGTGAAGATGAAGAGAATTTTCTTGAATCTATGATTCATGATATTTACAGTATGCATGCAAGGAGTGGACTTTCTGGAACTGGCGGAGTCACACAGCTGATGATGGCAGTGTGCACTGCAGTGTAGGGGAGAACAGTGGCAATATCTGGAGGAACACATTGAGCAGCTAGCCCCTAAGCAGCACAACAACCTGGAGTGAGCTTGAGAGAGATGCCTAGCGCACACATCATTATTTGAGTTAAGTTGCTTGTTCAATACGATAGCATATATGCCTTGTTATTAGCTTGTACCTAGAACTGTTGATCAATTAGGTAGCATATTAACTAACTACCAATACACTGCTTAAAACTAAACTCAGCAAAAAATAAATGTCCTCTCACTGTCAACTACGTTTATTTTCAGCAAACTTAACATGTGTAAATATTTGTATGAACATAACAGGATTCAACAACTGAGACATAAACTAAACAAGTTCCACAGACATGTGACTAACCGAAATGGAATAATATGTCCCTGAACAAAGGGGGGGACAAAATCAAAAGTCACAGTCACTATCTGGTGTGGCCACCAGCTGCATTAAGTACTGCAGTGCATCTCCTCCTCATGGACTGCACCAGATTTGCCAGTTCTTGCTGTGAGATGTTACCCCACTATTCCACCAAGGCACCTGCAAGTTCCCAGACATTTCTTGGGGAATGGCCCTAGCCCTCACCCTCCGATCCAAAAGTTCCCAGGCGTGCTCAATGATATTGAGATCCGGGCTCTCCGCTGGCCATGGCAGAACACTGACATTCCTGTCTTGCAGGAAATCATGCACAGAATGAGCAGTATGGCTGGTGGCATTGTCAAGCTGGAGGGTCATGTCAGGATGAGCCTGCAGGAAGGGTACCACATGAGGGAGGAGGATGTCTTCCCTGTAACACACAGCGTTGAGATTGCCTGCAATGACAACAAGCTCAGTCTGATGATGCTGTGATACACCGCCCCAGATCATGATGGACCCTCCACCTCCAAATCGATCCCGCTCCAGAGTACAGGCATCGGTGTAACGCTCATTCCTTCCACGATAAACGCAAATCCGTCCATCACCCCTGGTGAGACAAAACCGCGACTCGTCAGTGAAGAGCACATTTTGCCAATCCTGTCTGGTCCATCAACAGTGGGTTTGAGCCCATAGACAACGTTGTTGCCGATGATATCTGGTGAGGACCTACCTTACAACAGGCCTACAAGCCCTCAGTCCAGCCTCTCTCAGCCTATTGCGTACAGTCTGAGCACTGATGGAGGGATTGTGAGTTCCTGGTGTAACTCATACAGTTGGTGTTGCCATCCTGTACCTGTCCCGCAGGTGTGATGTTCGGATGTATTGATCCTGTGCAAGTGTTGGAACAATCAGCTGTCTGTCCTGTCTCCCTGTAGCGCTGTCTTAGGCGTCTTACAGTACGGACATTGCAGTCCTCATGCCTCCTTGCAGCATGCCTAAGGCACGTTCACGCAACCTGGGCATCTTTATTTTGGTGTCTTTCAGAGTCAGTAGAATGGCCTCTTTAGTGTCCTAAGTTTTCATAACTGTGACCTTAATTGCCTACCGTCTGTAAGCTGTTAGATTCTAATAACCGTTCCACAGGTGCATGTTTATGAATTGTTTATGGTTCATTGAACAAGCATGGGAAACAGTGTTAAAACCCTTAACAATGAAGATCTATTTGGATTTTTACGAATTATCTTTGAAAGACAGGGTCCTGAAAAAGGTTTAGAGTTACAGTTTAGAGTTTATAATTGTTCAGAATGTGTCATGTGTAATTGTTCAATAAAATAAAATATCTGATCATATAAAATGTGTAGTTTTTGTATTACTTTTACAAATAAAAATGTGATAATAAACAAACAAATCTAAACTAACAAATGTCAAATCATATTTTTTGCAGAGATGGCCAGTCAATTTGAGTAACATTATTGCATGATTACGTATTCTACGTAATGACGCGGGTTTACGTTATTACGTAATGGCGTCATCACGTAGAGACATCACATCGTCATTTACCAACTTTTATCAACAAATTGACCTGCCTCAAGCAACTTCCCCTGAAAATTAGTTGGCAACACTGGGCCGTACATTCTGACCTAATGACAATCGGCAAATATCATTACACTTTCGTGTTTTGTGTAACAGATGTCTCTTTCCATCCACCACTGTTTGGAGTAGAGGTCGACCGATTAGTCGGAATGGCCGATTAATTAGGGCCGATTTCAAGTTTTCATAACAATCGGAAATCGGTATTTTTGGACACCGATTTGGCCGTTTTTATTTTTTACACCTTTATTTAACTAGGCAAGTCAGTTAAGAACACATTCTTATTTTCAATGACGGCCTAGGAACGGTGGGTTAACTGCCTTGTTCAGGGGCAGAACGACAGATTTTTTCCTTGTCAGCTCGGGGATTCAATCTTGCATCCTTACGGTTAACTAGTCCAACGCTCTAACCACCTGCCTTACATTGCACTCCACAAGGAGCCTGCCTGTTACGCGAATGCAGTCAGAAGCCAAGGTAAGTTGCTAGCTAGCATTAAACTTATCTTATAAAGAACAATCAATCAATCAATCATAATCACTAGTTAACTACACATGGTTGATGATATTACTAGTTTATCTAGCGTGTCCTGCGTTGCTTCTAATCGATGTGGTGCGCATTCGCGAAGAAGGACTGTCGTTGCTCCAACGTGTACCTCACCATAAACATCAATGCCTTTCTTAAAATCAATACACAAGTATATATTTTTTTAACTTGCATATTTAGTTAATATTGCCTGCTAACATGAATTTCTTTTAACTAGGGAAAATGTGTCACTTCTCTTGCAACAGAGTCAGGGTATATGCAGCAGTTTGGGCCGCCTGGCTCGTTGCGAACTGTGTGAAGACAGTTTCTTCCTAACAAAGACAGCCAACTTCGCCAAACGGGGGATGATTTAACAAAAGCGCATTTGCGAAAAAAGCACAACCGTTGCATGACTGTACCTAACCATAAACATCAATGCCTTTCTTAAAATCAATACACTGAAGTATATATTTTTAAACCTGCATATTTAGCTAAAAGAAATCCAGGTCAGCAGGCAATATTAACCAGGTGAAATTGTGTCACTTCTCTTGCGTTCATTGCACGCAGAATCAGGGTATATGCAACAGTTTGAGCCGCCTGGCTCATTGCAAACTAATTTGCCAGAATTTTACGTAATTATGACATAACATTGAAGCTTGTGCAATGTAACAGGAATATTTCGACTTATGGATGCCACCCATTAGAAAAAATACGTAACGGTTCCGTATCTCACTGAAAGAATAAACGTTTTGTTTTCGAGATGATAGTTTCCGGATTCGACCATATTAATGACCTAAGGCTAGTATTTCTGTGTGTTATGTTATAATTAAGTCTATGATTTGATAGAGCAGTCTGACTGAGTGATGGTAGGCACCAGCAGGCTCGTAAGCATTCATTCAAACAGCACTTTCGTGCGTTTTGCCAGCAGCTCTTCATTGCGCTGTTTATGACTTCAAGCCTATCAACTCCCGGGATTAGGCTGGTGTAACCGATGTGAAATGGCTAACTAGTTAGCGGGGTGCGCGCTAATAGCGTTTCAAATGTCACTCGCTCTGAGACTTGGAGTAGTTGTTCCCCTTGCTCTGCATGGGTAACGCTGCTTCGAGGGTGGCTGTTGTCGATGTGTTCCTGGTTCGAGCCCAGGTAGGAGCGAGGAGAGGGACGGAAGCTATACTGTTACACTGGCAATACTAAAGTGCCTATAAGAACATCCAATAGTCAAAGGTATATGAAATACAAATCGTATAGAGAGAAATAGTCCTAGAATTCCTATAATAACTACAACCTAAAACTTCTTACCTGGGAATATTGAAGACTCATGTTAAAAGGAACCACCAGCTTTCATATGTTCTCATGTTCTGAGCAAGGAACTTAAACGTTAGCTTTCTTACATGGCACATATTGCACTTTTACTTTCTTCTCCAACACTTTGTTTTTGCATTATTTAAACCAAATTCAACATGTTTTATTATTTATTTGAGGCTAAATTGATTTTATTGAGGTATTATATTAAGTTAAAATTAGTGTTCATTCAGTGTTGTTGTAATTGTCATTACAAATAAATTAAAAAAATTGGCTGATTAATCGGCATCGGCTTTTTTGGGTCTTCCAATAATCGGTATCGGTATCGGCGTTGAAAAATCATAATCGGTCGACCTCTAGTTTGGAGGCTGGAGATTTCTTGCGAGTGGATGAACGTGTGCCGGTAGCCCAGCCCATTGAAGTGATTGTTTGACAACATATGAAAACATGACTGCTTGTGTTTATGCCACAATAAAATGTAATAAATTGTAAAAGTTAAATGACAAATATTTACGACTAGGGCCACAGAGATCCTATTGAATGAATAGGGATTCTATATGTAATTCTATGATTAGGTACATAAAAAATGTTGGTCACGTACCAGGAAGAAATTAATTATACTTTCAACCCTGTACTAAACACACACACATATTGATTTGTTTAATTGAACTGAAATTACATATAGCAAATGTTACACTAATATTGGAGACCCAAGAGACCATCCAATCATGCAATGGTGTGTATTCATGGATGCCAAGGGAAGCCAGGCTTCCCCCAAAAATGTACAAATAAAAAAACAAATACATTTTTCTTTCGTCTCTGTGTTTCATAACTTTCTTTAAATTCGCAAGATGCTGAATGTATCTCACAGGAGAAATCATCTGAACGAACGAAACAGCGCCCCTCTGTCTCTCTACGTGTAGAACATCTATGTGATGCCATCTGATCCAAACGAGTTTGACATTGGTGCCGCCGGTAGCATTGAAGACAAGGGAAGCCAGCAAGCATCTGGCCTCCCTTGACAAAAAAGTATAAAAGATTAGCCAATCAGCATTGAGTTAAACTGAGCGGCCTCAACTGTGAATGGTCCTGGCGTACCAAAAAAAATTGCCAAGGGAAGCTATCATGGATTTGGCATCACTCCTATCAAATCCCATTGAGAACATATCTCATTGACAGAAAAACTTGAAATGTTGCATATCATTGTGTTGTTGTCCTCCGGTGGCTAGCTAGCCAGCGAGCTAAAATTGTCCCTTTCCTAAATTAGCCATGGATGGAGATAGGGATTTGGACTTGTGGTTTAACTTAATTCTCCATACTGGCCAATGATTATAATGGCAATTCTGATCCAACCATTAATTCATACATTGTTGTGCCACTGGTCTGAGAGGATGGAAGTTCAATATGTAGCTAGATGTAGAAATGTAATGTTAACTAGCCAACGTTGCCCATGAATGGAAGTTAGACTCGCGAGCAAGCATTTTAGCCAGGTAATCTAGAACAACAAAAAATAAAAGTGTGTACTGTATAACCGATTGATAGACCGTTTCGTCAACATGAGAGAGAGGAGGATGGTATTGACGTTTCTCTATAAGCACGGTGAGTCAACATGTTTTTCTACTTGCACAAACGCACACACACACAAAAATCCGAACCATGGACAGCCACATAATGTTTAGCTTACGTTGATTTTACTAAATTGTTTTTGGTATCCTTTAGTTGTCACTCTATTAGACTAAGCATAGATGATTTGATGATGATGTTTTCTTGCGACTTTCGGTAACTCTCTGTGGTTCTAACGCTTCGAACACACCGACTGTGTTTACGTTTCGATTCACCAGAAGTACGTTCATTTCCAATGTAACCCTGCGTTTGCCTTTCAGCATTGCGTTGCAGAGGCAGTTGCAGTGCGTTCTGTGTGGACAGAAAGTAGCAAAATGTGAATGTTGAATTTTTGTTGCACACATATCCAGTAAAACAAAATTTGGGATTACATAGTAAAAACAGTTTGACTGGAGAATTTATTTACATTTTTTATTCATTTATTTGCCAAGTATATTATTTATTCGATGACATCCACAAATTAATTGTGAGAGCCTATAATATAATTTCCCTCAAAATCAGTGGAGCGAAATGCAATAATAAATAGTCAAGATAGCAGAGTAGGCTCTTTCAACAATGAGACCAACGTTGAGGAAGGTGGTCTTGATCGTGCTGTTGGGCCGGGACCAGCCCCGCCGAAAGCGCAGGTCTGTGTGGGTCCAGAGATGGTTAGAGTCCCGAAAGCAGGCAGGAGAGTTCCACAGTCTCATTCAAGAGCTTCGAATGTTTGGAGAGGAATTCCGAAGTTACTTTCGTCTGAACCGAAGCCAGTTCGATCACCTGCTGCAGATGGTTGGAGCCAGGATCGCCCGGATGAATACCAACTACCTGGAGTCCATCAGCCCAGTTGAACGCCTGGCGATTTGTCTCCGGTAAGCTACATTCTAGTACATTTTTAAAGCCTTTGATACCATAATTGATTGATATTTGATACATTGTTTTTATGTGCAACCTAGCTAGCTAAAGGGCTCTCTAGTTAATAGTCCCTATTTGACACCAGATGTACTTTTACAGAATGTTTATTAGGACTATAACTTTTCCCAAAGTTGATTTATAATCCTTTTTTAATTATTCAATGTTACCAAATGAAAAGAAAGGTGCCTTCTGCCCTGATGAAGGTAGGCTAGTCTTCTCTAGGACCCATTTTTGTTCAAGACAGTTAGTCATTCATTACATTCTTATTGGACTCACATACACTCTTAGAGAAAAAGGTTCCAAAAGTGTCCTTCTGCTTTCCCCATAGGATAACCATTTTTGGTTCCAGGTATAACCCTTTGGGGAAAATGTTATACATGGAACCCAATAGGGGTATTACCTGGAACCAAAAAGGGATCTCCTATGGGGACAGCCGGAGAACCCTTTTAAGTAGATCAGGGGTGTCAAACTCATTTCGCATCGTGGGCCACATACGGCCTAGGGAGATGTCAAGTGGGCCGGACCATTAAAATTATACCATACTCTGCTATAAATAACCAAAATATCATGTCTTTCCTTTGTTTTGGTGTAAAGAAGCACAAGAACATTAGGAAAATATTGAAATTTAATGAACTATCCTTTTACAAAACATTTCATGAAACACCTCATATTTCCTTAGACAAATGTGCAATTTACTTTTATCATTCACAAATATGCATTGCAACTGATCCCACTGATTGTACAAAGGCACAAAACTTTAATTGGTACTGAAAAATATAGTAATGCACTTTAAGATTAAATGAGACTTTTAAAGAAAGGAATTTTTAAACCACTTACACATACGCATATAAAATCTAAATGTAATCCCTGCGTACACCTTACAAACTAAGGAGAGTGATTTTAAATGTGTAATGAAGAAAGTGTTCGCCAGTCCTGTAAATCTGTAAACTTCATACATGAAACATACATACACATACAATACATACTGAAAATTTATGGAGTTGTATGAACAGTAGAATTCCATCACACAACTTTTGTTTTGAAGCTGCTGACTAACATTAAAGTGCACATTTTTTAAATCACCACAGTAAGGATTCATCTTCACAGAGCTGTATTCTTTCAATGCAAACAGTATCTAAGGCAGCATTTTAAAGGTGTTAGTCTAGTCTGGACTTGTATTTGTTCCTGAAACTTGGCATCTTTTGGCCTGTACAAGTGCATCAACACCAGGTGTCATGTCCTGACTAGCTGTCACTTTCAGAATGTCATTTAAGTGCTTGTTTGTGAGCCTTGAACGCATTTTTGTTTTATTGATATTCATCACTGAGAAAATTTGTTCACAAAGGTAGGTTGTCCCAAACATGCACAAAATTTTAGCAGCCAGGGCTGTTAATTTGGGGTACCCTGGTAGTAGATACTGATCAAATCTGTCCAGACCTACAGAGGCAAATTTGCCCTTCAAATCTGCATCACACTGCAAATCAATTATCTCTAGCTGAATTTCGACCGGCAGATCAGAAGCTTTAACTGTGAAAGGTGAGCGAAAAACTGAAAATTCTGTCTCAAGTTCACCAAATACCTGAAAACGTTTCTCAAACTCCCGCAGTAGTCCTGCAATTTTGTCTTTGTACCGTTTCATGTCCGCATCAGGTCTGGTCACACACACATCTCTCAGACAGGGGAAATGAGCAGGGTTGCCATTTGCCAGTTGCATCTCCCACAAAGTCAGCTTCAACTTAAATGCATGTATGTTGTCAGAAAACTGTATGACAACTTTTTTGCGGCCTTGCAACATTTTGTTCAGATTGTTCAAGTGTTCAGTAATATCAACCAAGAATGCAAGGTCCCGTAGCCATTCCTGAGATTGTAATTCCAACACCGGTTTTCCTTTTTTCTCCATGAACTGTCCGATTTCCTCTCGTAGATCAAAGAAATGCCTCAGCACAGCGCCTCGGCTTAACCATCTCACTTCAGTGTGGTATGGCAGGCTGTGGGTAATGTTGCTGTCGCTGAGAAGTTTGTCAAACTGACGATGGTTCAGACCTCTGGACCGGATGAAATTTACAGTGCGAACAACCACCTTCATGACGTGGTCCATTCAGCGACTTGCAACACAATGCCTCCTGGTGCAAAATACAGTGAAATGTCCAGAAACGATCTCCTCCATTAAGGGCTTGTACTTTGTCTTTGAACTTTGTCGCGACACCTGCTTTCTTTCCGACCATGGATGGCGCGCCGTCTGTAGCCAGGCTGACAGCGCGGGACCAGTCCACTCCAACTCTGTCCAATGCAGCAACGACAGAGCCGAAAATGTCCTCGGCTGTTGTGGTGTCCATCATTGGCACCAACTCAAGAAACTCTTCAGTAACAGTCAATGTCTCATCAACTCCTCGAATAAATATGGCCAGTTGGGCCACGTCTGTGATGTCAGTGCTCTCGTCAATTGCCACGGAAAATGCAATAAATGACTTGACTCTCTGTTTCAATTGACTGTCTAAATCTGCCGATAGTTCCGAAATCCTCTCTGCTATAGTATTCCTCGTCAGGCTAATATTGGCAAAAGCTTGTCGCTTCTCGGGACATACAAGTTCAGCCGCCTTCATCATGCATCGTTTAACAAAGTCACCGTCGGAATACGGCTTCGATGCTAATGCTATTTCGCTAGCAATTAGGTAGCTGGCTTTTACCGCTGCTTCACTGACTTCTCGGCTCTGGATGAAAGTTGACTGCTGTTTCCTCAGACCCGCCAGCAATTCGTTAATCTTATCTCTTCTCAGTTGTCCTTGCAAGCCGTCATATTTTTCGCTGAGATGAGTCTCGTAGTGGCATCGAATATTATATTCCTTCAATACCGAAACTTGTTGCAAACACACCAAGCACGAAGGTTTTCCGTGCATCTCTGTAAATAAATAGGACGTGGTCCATTTTTCTTTGAAAATTCTACACTCCTTATCTACTTTTCTCCGTTTGGATAACGACATTTTGGCTAATGAGGGTGTAGCGGAGAGGTAGAGACCAAGGTATTAACAACGTCGTAACAAGCAGCAGATGGCGCATTGATACCGTCTGCTGTTTTCAGTCTGTCTCAGTGATGCGGCTTGTCTTCTACGCCCCTTAGCGGATAATCCATGAATTGCAGCGAATTAAAAATATTAATTCCATGTCTTTTATGCATTTTTTCCACTTTCAAATTATCCTGCGGGCCTGATCGAACCTCCTTGGGGGCCGGTTCCGGCCCGCGGGCCGTATGTTTGACACCCCTGAAGTAGATAGTACCATTCTTTCTAAGAGTAGAGTTGGCCTGGGCTACAGTTTATTGATATAGTCATAGACTGAATTGTACTGTTTCAAGGCATTGTTAATGATGGTTGAGGAGTATTACAATATAATTAGTAGAGCATAATAAACAGTAATGAGGTAGCTATATGAGTAGATATAATATGTGGGTGGAATTCAAGTTACACACAATATTGATCATTATTTTGAATTATATTTCAGATTCTTGGCGACAGGGGACTCCTACAGGACCATCGGATTCAGCTTCCGAGTTGGACTGTCCACGGTGGCAGGCATTGTTCCCTCTGTGGCACAAGCCATTTGGGACTGTCTGGTTGGTGAATACATGCCTGTCCCCAAGGAGGAAGACTGGAGGGCCATTGCTGCCGAGTTCCTGGAGAGGTGGAATTTCCCCAACTGTCTTGGCTCCATTGACGGGAAACATGTAGTAATCCAGGCTCCACCATGCTCAGGTTCGCAATTCTACAACTACAAGGGTACATGTTCAGTTGTACTCTTGGCTGTAGTAGATGCCATCTACTGTTTCCGTGTTGTCGATGTTGGTGCTTACGGCAAGGGAAGTGATGGTCCCTCCGGGACTCTGCCTTCGGCCAGGCACTTCAGGATGGCACCCTGGAGATTCCACCACCTGCATCACTCACTGGGGCTGAAGACCTGGGATCTATTCCCCACGTCTTCATCGGCAACGAGGCCTTCCCTTTAAGACCCAACCTCATGAGGCCCTGCGCTGGACGCCAGCTGCCATTGCCAAAGCCTGTAAGGATCTTTAACAAATGACTGTCCAGGGCAATGCGCCTTTGGGATTCTGGCAGCCCGGTGGAGAATGTATTGGAGAGTGCTTGGTCTCAGCCCCTCAAATGTCGATGCCTGCGTGAAGGCCACATGTGTTCTCCACAACTACCTGCAGAGGTCATTCCAGGAGCCGCTCCGGATCGAGATGGGCACGCCAAATGGTCACCTACCTGATGTCACCAGGGCAGGTGTCAACAACGCCCCCAGACAGGCACTCCAGGTGAGGGAGAAGCTGACCACCTACTTCTCATCGTCAGCAGGTTAAGAACCATCCACCGTTGTCCATAAAATAGCATTTTTCCCCCAGATTACTTTATGTATCATTGTCTCTCTTCATTTGGAAGCTATATTTAAGTGACATTTGGGAGTAAAGACCACACCTTAACCCCTTCCTTAACTCCGTTTACGTCAGTATTATACACACCTGGCATGGTACATCAGGTGAGCAGGAGCACTAATTAAGGTTATAACAAAGGGAAAGGGTAACCTAGGGTCCATACAAATAGTACAGTTTACCACCATGTTCACTGGCCTGACAAAATACAGGTGGAAAAAAAACTAATTAGGAAGAGAATGCAGACAGATACAAGGACTACTCATAAATGTGTTTTTACTTTCATCTTGTCTTAGATCTGCAAATATGTAGGGAAGAAATAAGCAGATTAAGTCTAAATTAGATATTTTTCAAACGGAGAAAAGTAGATAAGGAGTGTAGAATTTTCAAAGAAAAATGGACCACGTCCTATTTATTTACAGAGATGCACGGAAAACCTTCGTGCTTGGTGTGTTTGCAACAAGTTTCGGTATTGAAGGAATATATGTATTATATGTATTTTTGGCACAACTGCAGACAGATACAAGGACTACTCATAAATGTGTTTTTACTTTCATCTTGTCTTAGATCTGCAAATGTGTAGGGAAGAAATAAGCAGATTAAGTCTAAATTAGATATTAATAAACAACTGAAACAACTGATTATGAAAACATAATTTATTAAGTATTCAAATACAGGAAAGAACATGACAGGTGTGTGTGCGTGTACATTTTATTTTTAAATGAATGTGTAGCCTGTAATCTGTAAGAGAACAACAAGAGAATGTAAAAAGCCTTTATGAGTAGTCCTTATATCTGTCTGCAGTTGTGCCAAAAATACATTCTCTTGTTGTTCTCTTACAGATTACAGGCTACACATTCATTTAAAAATAAAATGTACACGCACACACACCTGTCATGTTCTTTCCTGTATTTGAATACTTAATAAATTATAATGTTTTCATAGTCAGTTGTTTCAGTTGTTCCCCTACGTAGAGAGAGAGGGCAGGGCACTGGAGATCTGAGGTACAGAGAGGAGAGGTGTGTGTGTGTCTCTGTCCTGAAAAAAATTAAATAATAGGTAGCCGTAACACAGCTAAACAAACAAATGGCCCCTGGACGTCATGGACCAGTCGATGGAACATAACTTCACAAACAGTTTCAACACCCTGGTTTTCAAGTGGTTTTAAATTAAAGAAATATTGACCTTTAGTCTCGTAAGAGACCAACAAGAGCATCTGTGAATTCTCCGGTGTATGAGTTTCAATTCAGAAATCTATGTAACACTAATAATGAATGGTATCCTAAGACTTTATAAACAAATGACTTTATGAATTGACTGAATTTAAACAGAACTGATGTGTGTGAAAAGAAAGGTACAATGAGGGAGGTCAAAACACCCAGACAACTCCTCTTCCTGTCCTTCCTGTCCTCTTCCTGTCCTTCCTGTCCTTCCTCTCCTCTTCCTGTTTCCTGTCCTTCCTGTCCTTCCTTTCCTCTTCCTGTCCTTCCTGTCCTTCCTGTCCTCTTCCTGTCCTTCCTGTCCTTCCTGTCCCTGTCCTTTTCCTGTCCTTCATGTCCTTCCTGTCCCTGTCCTCTTCCTGTCCTTCCTGTCCTTCCTGTCCCTGTCCTTTTCCTGTCCTTCATGTCCTTCTTGTCCCTGTCCTCTTCCTGTCCTTCCTGTCCCTGTCCTCTTCCTGGCCTTCCTGTCCCTGTCCTTTTCCTGTCATTCATGTCCTTCCTGTCCCTGTCCTCTTCCTGTCCTTCCTGTCCTTCCTGTCCCTGTCCTCTTCCTGTCCTTCCTGTCCTTCCTGTTCTTCCTGTCCTTCCTCTCCTCTTCCTGTCCTTCCTGTCCTTCCTGTCCTCTTCCTGTCCTTCCTGTCCCTGTCCTTTTCCTGTCCTTCATGTCCTTCCTGTCCCTGTCCTCTTCCTGTCCTTCCTGTCCTCTTCCTGTCCTTCCTGTTCTTCCTGTCCTCTTCCTGTCCTTCCTGTCCTTCCTCTCCTCTTCCTGTCCTTCCTGTGAGCTGGTCGGCTAAATGGACTCCATCTCTGGAAGGAAAGAGAAAAACAACACATACAAGCTTAACATAATAGAACACCATAAAAGGTGAGATTTATGTTAACTAAATACTGCTTGTATAGTGTAGTTAGAAGCATAAATATTGGAACAGTGCGGTAAAGTTGGTATTACTTGCTGTTTACTCATGGAATTTGTATTTCAGATCAAAAGATGAATATGACAGGCAAATATTTAGACAGCAAACTGTTGTTTTGGGATATTTTCTAACCTAGAAACAGCTATACATTTGCCTCATTAATACTTTGATCTGAAATACCAATTATCCTACATGACTATACTGTAAAAATGACCTACTTTACTTCACTGTCGCAACACTTATGACACTACCTGTGATGTGGAGAGAAAAACAAACGTACCATTGAACTCGGCTTTGAAAAGCAGCTGATACATTTTATCCTTGACTGCTGCTTTTCTTTGCTGAGGCAGCCTCTTCAGGGTTGGCACCAGGCTCATGGCAAAGAGGGTCTCTTCATCCTCCTTCCTGTGAGCATCAGGTTGGGCTGCATCCCTCTCGACGGCTTTGAGGAGCCTCTGCTGAAATGAGTTGAGTGGATCTGGGGGCTGGTACCTCCGATGACGCCTGGTGGGACGTTGCTCCTCTTTTTGTTTCTCTCTGTTTCTCTCCTTGTTTGTCTCCACGGCCACATCCTGTTCAACGATGTCCTCAGTGGTCACTTCCGTGAGGTTCATAATAATCTCAGGTGGTCCTAGATCCAGAGGTGCTTCCTCCATTTCATCATCTTCCATGGCTGCATCGGTGATGGTCATACTTGTGGATGATGTAGATGTTGTAGAGGGTCTCGCTGCACCGGTGGAGGCGATGGTCGCACTTGTAGATTACGTTGAGGGTCTTGATGCACCGGTGGTGACAACACTTGTGGATGACGTAGTAGAGGGTCTGGCTGTAAAATTGCCACTCGTTGCCATAGGCACAATAAATGGATCCAGAAAAGAATGTGGCAGAAGGGCCAAGGCTGCTGGCCTGAAGCTGCTGACCCAGACTACTTCTTCTCTTTCTCTGCACTTCTCTCTCTCTGATACCTGTCCCTGAGTCCTCTCCACTTCCTCCTACAGTCTTCTTCGACATAGACATGATAAGTCAAACCATTACCTAGTGTAAAGGGTTGCGTCAATCGAATCTGGTATCAGGATAAAATGTGATTCAGAGTCACCGAATATACTTTAAGTATTTTTATTTAATATAAGCAATAAATGGTAAATGCAATTTTCGTATATACGGGTTCACTATATCACCACGCAGGGTAAAGCAGAGAACTGACTGAAATAGTACAGACATCTTCTTTTATACTGTGACAGAGGTAGTTCCAACTTTTGAGTTGGCCTTTCACAGTAGAGGCTTAGCGTGGTTTAAACTTGCTAGCCTATCGGTGGTGCCCAGGCTGGTCCCAGCCTCACAGCACACAGGATCCAGATATCCGGAAGTATTTGTTTTGAAGTTTGAGCTGAGTTGTCGGTGGCTACACATTCCTCAGTTCCTATTTTCTTGTTATTCAGCATTTTTCCATCTTGTCTCAACCTTCTGGTTAGCACAGTCGACACCCTAGATTAGCAACAGCTTTTCTGCAGTCACGCTATGTTTTGTGATTAACATGTCCTATTTCTATAAGGCATATATTTTTGTTAAAAAGAGAACAAAACCATCCTTTACACTAGCATAACTATAGTTATTAGATAGCTATCATGAACATGTCACATACTGTACACACACACGGTTATCTGACCAAATGATCAGGGGTACAGTAGTATCTACCATTTCTATTACTATTTATCTAGCATACACACTCACACTCTTTCAAACATGATTATTTGGGAAAGTTATCAGGGGTAGTAACTAGCATAATTTATGACTATTTCTTTCACACACACACACACACACACACACACACACACACACACACACACACACACACACACACACACACACACACACACACACACACACACACACACACACACACACACACACACACACACACACACACACACACTCCTCATTGGCTAGGTTAGCAAGCTAGCTAACGTTAACTAGCCACATCTAGCACAAGCTCACTACTAAACTGACCTGGCAATCCTACTATCGTGGACAGTTGTCTTCAAGCAGCATTTTTTGTGTTTATGTCCCTGTAGCTGTCAGCAGTTGTGTCAAAAAGACACGGTTTTGTGAATACTGCGAAAATGATTCTCTCCTCCATGTGTCCATCCGCATGCGACCATCTGCAAAAGATACCTGCATCAGTATAGTTGCCTAGCTGCGTAAAATGTTATGCAGCAGTGATGCAAATGCAACAGTGATGAAAGACGCAGTCGGTGTGTTCGAAGCGTAAATCAATAGTTGTTTAGTGGTACGAAAATGTCGGAAACATTACTTGCTTGACCATGCTGTCATGTAACTGTCTGTTACTATACATGCAATGTGCTTTGTGGAATTCACTGGACAGAGGTTGCTACCCCCCCTTGCTGCTGAGGATAAATGTACGTTCTATGCCTGTGATAAGTGGTTGTCCCACATAAGAGAATCTGCTAAATGGCTAAAATGTAAATGTAAATCTAGAATTAGAGCACTGTCAGGGTTACACCAGCCCTATCCCTCAGTCTTGTTTTACAATGGAATTTGCTCCAGTACATGACCTATCCTATTACTGAATTAGCAGCCAACCTTTCCAGATCAATATCCCTACAGTGATGATGCTATAATCCTATCTACTCCAAACAAACATGCAGGACTTCCACCCTCAACCCCTTACTTAAGCCTTGAAAACAAATCTGATTTCTGGCCATGCGACTTGTGTCTGAACAGTCAAATCTGATTTATTTTCCTTGAAGTGGTTTTAATACTGTTATTTGGCATATCTAGCTACTCTGTTAAAAGGTTGACAAGAACATGTGGTTGCTAACTAGCTTGTGATCCTCTATGGGATCGGTGTCCTTATACCGGGACGGTTGTTGCTAACGTACGTTAATGTGACTAGAATGATGTTGTAAGTCACAGCCAACTTTCCACGACAAAGACATGTCTTATATGGGCAGAAAGCTTAAATTATTGTTAATCTAACTGAAGTGGCCAATTTACAGTAGTTATTACAGTCAAAAAATATCATGTTATTGTTTTAGGAGAGTGCGCAACAACAAGAAACTTTTATCATGGCAACTGGTTTGATACATTCACCTCTGAAGGTAAATTATGTACTTATCACCCTGAGGGTCCCAGAGATAAAATGTAGCATAGTTTTGTTTGATAAAATCCATGTTTATATTCAAATGTAGGAACTGGGTTCTACAGTTTGAACCTCTGCTGTTGCTACAGGCAGTTAGATTTGGGTATGTCATTTGAAGCGCAAATTGGAAAAAAAGGGTCCAATCCTTATTAATTGTTTCCCTCCCTCCCCTGGGTGCACGTTTAGTTTTTTGACCTAGCATTACTTACACAGCTGATTCAAATAATCAAAGTTTGATTATTAGTTGGTTATTTGAATCAGCTGTGTCGTGCTAGGGCAAAAACCAAAACGTGCACCCAGGGGGACCCCTGAGAAACCCTGAGCTAGTTGACTGCTGTGGCTTGTCAAAAATGACTTGTTTTGAAGGTTGGATCATCTTATCCATTGAGGCTTTAAAAGTGTTCTTACACTATGTTTTTGAACATTCAAAGCAACTGGGAAATGTCCGTTACAGGAATTGTTGTCACCTTAGCTTGCTGCATAACTTCTGAGTGATAGGAACCACAAGCACCTCCACCCGCCTACACCACAAGCACACACGTGTCATTACTATGACAACTAGCATAGCCATCATAGCCATGTCAGCAAATGACTGCTCTCTGAACACACACCAATCCGATTTGGTCACTTGTAACTTGTTGTTTGGAGAATCAGTATCCCTAAATTAATTTGAAAACCAAAACTGAGCATTAAGGTATGCTTTGTGAGCAAGGCTTTAGAGACAGGCTGGATCCAGGAACAACTCCTAGTCCAGCTATGAAATCTGCCTGGCTGTAAAGCTCACTGATTGGCCAGAGTCCACACACCTTGTATCTCATTTCCCTGATTAGACAGAGAAAATGAGAGCTAGCAGTACTTTGGTCCTCTAGTGTACATTTGAACAGACTCACTTTCAGCCAATTATGATGCAATCTGGATGCAACCTAGTAAAATGGATCAATTTGACTTTTTAATGTGGTTAAATTCTGAAACATCTATTAAAACGTGTTTGTCTTGTTTTAATTACAGATCCTTGCAATACCACCACCTTTCACGCCCTGACCTTAGTTTTTTATATTTTCTGTATTATTTTGGTCAGGTCAAGGTGTGACGAGGGTGGGTATGTGTGTTTTTGTCTTGTCTAGGGTTTTTGTTTATCTATGGGGATTTTGTATGTCTAGGTAATGTATGTTTATGGTGGCCTGAATTGGTTCCCAATCAGAGGCAGCTGTTTATCGTTGTCTCTGATTGGGGATCCTATTTAGGTTGCCATTTTCCATTTAGGTTTTGTGGGTAGTTGTCTATGTGTAGTTGCATGTCAGCACTCTGTTATTATAGCTTAACGTTTGTTTTGTTGTTTTTGTTAGTTTGTTTAAGTGTTCTTCGTTTTATTAAAGAAGAATGTATTCACATCACGCTGCGCCTTGGTCTCCTCACTACGACGATCGTGACAGAACTACCCACCACCAAAGGACCAAGCAGCGTGGAAGAAAGGACTCTACATGGGAGGACATCCTGGACGGCAAGGGATCCTACACATGGGAGGAGATCCTGGCTGGAAGGGATCGCCTCCCATGGGAACAGGTGGAGGCAGTCAGGAGAGCGGAGGCAGCAGGAAAAGGGAACCGGCGTTATGAGGGAACACGGCTGGCAAGGAAGCCCGAGGGGCACACGGGGAGTGTGGCTGAGTCAGGTTGGAGACCTGAGCCAACTCCCCGTGCTTACCGTGGCGGGCGTCGTACTGGTCAGGCACCGTGTTATGCGGTGGAGCGCACGGTGTCTCCAGTACACGTTCTTAGCCCGGTGCGCTACATCCCAGCTCCCCGCATCTGCAGGGCTAGGGTGAGCATCCAGCCAGGAAGGATTGTGCCAGCCCTGCTCTCCAGACCTCCAGTACATCTCTACGGCCCAGGATATCCTGCGCCGGCTCTGCGCACTGTGTCTCCAGTGCGTCTGCACAGCCCAGTGCGTCCTGTGCCTGCGCCCCGTACGGGCAGGGCCAAAGTCACCATCCAGCCAGGACGGGTTGTGCAGGCTCTTAGCTCGAGACCTCCAGTGCACCTCCACGACCCAGTGTATCCGGTGCCTCGGCCAAGGACAAGGCTTCCTGCATGTCTCCCCATCCTGGTGAGTCCTGTGCCTGCTCCCAGAGCCAGGCCTCCTGTGTGTCTCTCCACTCCAGTGATGATCCATGGCACGAAGCCTCCAGTGATGATCCATGGCACGAAGCCTCCAGTGATGATCCATGACAAGAAGCCTCCAGGGGTGAGACATGGCACGAAGCCTCCAACGGGGGTCTCCAGCCCGGAGCCTCCAGGGACGGCCTCCAGCCCGGAGCTTCCAGAGGCGCCCTCCAGTCCGGGGCCCGCTACGAGGGTTTGTTTAAGTGTTCTTCGTTTTATTAAAGAAGCATGTATTCACATCACGCTGCGCCTTGGTCTCCTCACTATGACGATCGTGACACCACCAACTGGACCAATGTTCCCAAGACAGTTGGTATGTACTATATAACTTTTACTGTCTTTACAAATTGTCTTGTCAAACTTAGATTATAATTGTTGGTTAGGGTGCTCATACACCACCGCTCACAGTCTCATGAGACTGGACTACCAGAGACCAAATGTCTTCAGAAAGGCTGAGGGAGGCAAGACCATATCTCATCACCTCATCACCCAGATGTCAACAGTGCGGTACCAACCCAGCTGTCGTGTGCTGTGGAGACCTTCCGTGTCCCTTCTTCAGTCCCATGGTGAAAGGCTTCCTACAGGCAACTGCCTCCCACTACAGGCATCAGTCATTGACGGCAGCCCTGCTCCAAACCAACTTGGCAAAGATCACTAATTCTATTTACCTTCCTTGCCATGTTGAATATCCTTTGTTGTTATTTGTATTCTGATATCTGATGTTTTTATTTAGCTCTTCTGCCTGTAGAGATCCTGCAAAGTTTTTGCCTTTCCACAAGCGGCAATTACGGTTTGCCCTGGCAGATCTGTTGCAATTCTAGCCATAAATACAGTATATCTTTAATTAGTTTCTCATTCCAATATGTTTGACTTTTAAACTGATTACCTTTACTGACCCATTCCTCACTTTAGGTCGTTTAAAGATGTCTTTGCCAGAGTTCCACTGCGAGACCTGCAAGGTGACTGGTACAGCTCTCATTGAGCGAGACAGGTAGGTGTCCACCCTACATGTCATGAGCGTGTTTCAGAAATCTAGCGTTGCCATCCGGTGCCTCCTCCACGCACCAGGCCTCCTGTAGGTCTCCCCAGCCTGGTGGGCCCTGTGGCAGCCCCACGCACCAGGTTGTCTCTCTGTCTCCTCCCTCCAGGTTCTCCCTCCAGTCCGGAGCTGCCAGAGCCGCCCGTCAGTCCGGAGCTGCCAGAGCCGCCCGTCAGTCCGGAGCTGCCAGAGCCGCCCGTCAGTCCGGAGCTGCCAGAGCCGCCCGTCAGTCCGGAGCTGCCAGAGCCGCCCGTCAGTCCGGAGCTGCCAGAGCCGCCCGTCAGTCCGGAGGCGCCAGAGCCGCTCGTCAGTCCAGAGGCGCCACTCACTCCAGACTCGACCATCGGTCCAGTGGCATCCTCTAGTCCGGGGTCGGCGGTGAGGGTTCCCGCTCCAGAGGCATTATTAAAGTGGGCCGAGCCAGAAGTGGAGCGGGGTCCACGTCCCTCACCAGAACCGCCACCGCGGAGTAATGCCCACCCAGACCATCCCCTATAGGTTCAGATTTTGCGGCCGGAGTCCGCACCTTTGGGGGGGGGGGGGGGGGTACTATCATGCCCTGACCATAGATTGCTTTCTATGTTTCTGTTTTTTGTTTGGTCAGGGTGTGATGTGGGTGGGCATTCTATGTTTGTATGTCTAGGTTTTGTATTTCTATGTTTTGGCCTGGTATGGTTCCCAACCGACTCATTCAAGGGTTTTTCTTTATTTGACTATTTTCTACATTGTAGAATAATAGTGAAGACAAAAACTACGAAATAACACATATGGAATCATGTAATAACCAAAAATGTGTTAAACAAACCTAAATATATTTTATATTTTAAAATCTTCAAAGTAGCCACCATCTGCCCTGAAGACAGCTTTGCACACTCTTGGCATTCTCTCAACCAGCTTCATGAAGTAGTCATCTGGAGTGCATTTGTAATGGTCCTGTGTGTAGCTGGTGTAGAGAGTCAGGCGCAGGACAGCAGTATGAGTAATCAACGTACTTTACTCAAAAAATACAAAGCAATATAGCGAGCCCACAATAACGGACTGATGTACAATGAACAATCACTCACAAGCAAACATGGGGAACAGAGGGTTAAATAATAAACACGTAATTGGGTGAGTGAAGCCAGGTGTGTAAGACAAACAAATGGAAAATGAAAAGTGGATCGGCGGTGGCTAGAAGGCCGGTGACGTCGAACGCCGCCCGAACAAGGAGGGGGACCGACTTCAGCGGAAGTCGTGACAGCATTTCAATTAACAGATGTGCCTGTTAAAAGTTAATTTGTGGAATTTCTTTCCTTCTTAATGCGTTTGAGACAATCAGTTGTGTTGTAACAAGGCAGGGGTGGTCTACAGAAGATAGCCCTATTTGGTAAAAGACCAAGTCCATATTATGGCAAGAACAGCTCAAATAAGCTGAGAGAAACGACAGTCGATCATTACTTTAAGACTTGAAGGTCAGTCAATGCGGAAAGTTTCTTCAAGCGCTATGATGAAACTGGCTCTCATGAGGACCGGCACAGGAAAGGAAGACCCAGAGTTACCTCTGCTGCAGAGGATAAGTTCATTAGAGTTACCAGCCTCAGAAATTGCCACCCAAATTCATTCTTCACAGAGTTCAAGTAACAGACACATCAACATCAACTGTTCAGAGGAGACTGCATGAATCAGGCCTTCATTGTCGAATTGCTGCAAAGAAACCACTACTAAAGGAAACCAATAAGAAGAGACTTGTTTGGGTTAAGAAACATGAGCAATCTGTCCTTTGGTCTGATGAGTCCAAATTTGAGATCTTTGGTTCCAACTGCCGTGTCTTTGTGAGACACAGAGTAGGTGAATGGATGATCTCCGCATGTGTGGTTCCTACTGTGAATCATGGAGGAGGAGGTATGATGGTACTTTGCTGGGGACACTGTCTGTGATTTATTTAGAATTCAAGGCACACTTAACCAGCATGGCTACCACAGCATTCTGCAGCGATACGCCATCCCATCTGGTTTGTGCTAAGTGGGACTATCATTCGTTTTTCAACAGGACATGGCCCAAAATACACCTCCAGGCTGCATCAGAGTGCTGCATAAGATGTGATGCATCACATGATTGAGATTGGTTTGGGATGAGTTGGACAGCATAGTGAAGGAAAAGCAGCCAACAAGTGCTCAGCTTATGTGGGAACTCCTTCAAGACTGTTGGAAAAGCATTCCTCATGAAACTGGTTGAGAGAATGCCAAGAGTGTGCAAAGCTGTCATCGAGGCAAAAGGTGGCTACTTTGAATAATAGAAATATTACATATATTTAGATTTGTTGTTTAACACTTTTATGGTTACTACATTATTCCATATGTGTTATTTCATAGTTTTAATGGCTTAACTATTATTCTACAATGTAGAAAATAGCTAAAATAATGAAAAACCCTTGAATGAGTAGGTGTGTCCAAACTTTTGACTGGTACTGTAAACACCTTTAGCATCTCCAGGCTTCCATGCATACAAGCTGCAGATGCACATATTTGGTACATCTATATTTTAAAAAGACTAATAAATAAATTGAATATACACCATCACAATAAATCCATAATTTTTTTTAGTCAGGTCTAAGGAAACATTATGACATGAAGACAATGTATTTCAGAAGAACAGAATATAAGTTGGCATACCCTACTGTATGTTATCTGGCTATGCTCCATGGCGTAAGCTTGTTCATTTTGCTGACAAGATATGCTTATAAGTCCCATGCCATTATTTTATATTACATGATTTTATAGTAAAAATAATATAATTCAACTTAACTGAATAAATTAGAAAGGATATTTTCCCCATTCCGGAGCGAGTGCGCATAGGAAGTGACTCTGTTGAGCGTAAACGTGATCATTTGAAACAGGTCCTATATGCTAGATTTAGAGTTATTTGTTAACTTTAGTTGTGAATGATACAAACCTTAGAATGTGTTAGAAATATACAATATATATCGGAAAGTATTCAGACCCCGTTACTTTTTTTTGTTACATTACAGCCTTATTCTAAAAAAATATATCCTTTAAATTATTTTAATCCTCAGCAATCTACACACAATACACCATAATGACAAAGCAAAAACTAGTTTTTAGAAATGTTAGCAAATTTCTTACAAATAAAAAACAGAAATACCTTATTTACGTAAGTATTCAGACCCTTTTATATGAGACTCAAAATTGAGAACGGGTGCATCCTGTTTTCATTGATCATTCTATTTTTTTATTTTTTTATTTATTTTTAACCCCTTTTCTCCCCAATTTTCGTGGTATCCAATCGCTAGTAATTACTATCTTGTCTCATCGCTACAACTCCCGTACAGGCTCGGGAGAGACGAAGGTCGAAAGCCATGCGTCCTCCGAAGCACAACCCAACCTAGCCGCACTGCTTCTTTAACACAGCGCGCCTCCAACCCGGAAGCCAGCCGCACCAATGTGTCGGAGGAAACACCGTGTACCTGTCCCCCTTGGTTAGCACGCACTGCGCCCGGCCCGCCACAGGAGTGCGATGAGACAAGGATATCCCTACCGGCCAAACCCACCCTAACCCGGACGACACTAGCCCAATTGTGCGTCGCCCCACGGACCTCCCGGTCGCGGCCGGCTGCGACAGAGCCTGGGCGCGAACCCAGAGACTCTGGTGGCGCAGTTAGCACTGCGATGCAGTGCCCTAGACCACTGCGCCACCCGGGAGGCCCTCATTGATCATTCTTGAGATGTTTCTACAACTTCATTGGAATCCACATGTGGTAAATTCTATTGATTGGACATGATTTGGAAAGGCACACACCTGTCTATATAAGGTCCCACAGTTGACAGTGCATGTCAGAGCAAAAACCAAGCCATGAGGTCGAAGGAATTGTCCGTAGAGCTCAGAGACAGGATTGTGTCGAGGCACAGATCTGTGGAAGGGTACTATAATGGAATTTTTTATGTTTATGCTTTTCTTATAACTAATTTCTGTGTTCTATTCATGTGCTGTTCTATTAACTAATTTCTGTGTTCATGCAAGTAGCTAACTGAACGAATCCTCACTATCAGTAGCTGCAATTTGTCAGTTCGCCCAGACCTTGTTTTTAAGAACAAAAGATATCTCAGTTTCAAGGTTTCAGCTTACAGAGAAGAAGCCTTGTGATATATTGGTCTGTCACATGTTATGTGACTTGGCTATGTGACAGTATTGGTCGGTCACATGAATCAAACAAAACGGTAATGATGAATTAATTATGTAAATATAACTTGTCTATGTACAGCCGTAAACAAGACAACTGCTGGGACTTCCCAGGCAGAGCTCCTGATTGACATGTGTACTATGGTGCATTGAGTTGGTTGGAACCTCTCCAGCGCGCTAACAAATAAACTATGATTCATATTAAGATTGACTTCGAGTGTCACTGTGTAAGAATTTCCACAACAGTACCAAAGCCAAGAAGACAGTGGCCTCCATCATTCTTAAATGGAGAAAGTTTGGAACCACCAAGACTCGTCCTAGAGCTGGCCGCCTGGCCAAACTGAGAAATCGGGGGAGAAGGGCCTTGGTCAGGGAGGTGACTATGAACCCGATGGTCACTCTGACACAGCTCCAGAGTTCCTCCGTGGAGATGAGAGAACCTTCCAGAATGACAACCATCTCTGCAGCACCACCAACCAGACGGAAGCCACTTCTCAGTAAAAGGCACATGATAGCTTGCTTGGAGTTAGCCAAAAGACCATGACAAACAACATTCTGTCATCGGATGAAACCAAGATTGAACTCGTTGGCCTGAATGCCAAGTGTCACGTCTGGCGGAAACCTGGCACCATCCCTAAAGTGAAGTATGGTGGTGGCAGCATCATGCTGTGGGGCTGTTTTTCAGTGGCAGGGACTGGGAGACTCGTCAGGATTGAGGCAAAGTACAGAAAGATCCTTGATGACAACCTTCTCCAGAGTGCTCAGGACCTCAGACTGGGGCGAAGGTTCACCTTCCAACAGGACAACAGCCCTAAGCACACAGCCAAGGCAACGCAGGAGTGGCTTCGGGATAAGTCTCTGAATGTCCTTGAGTTGCCCAGCCAGAGCCCGGACTTGAACCCGATCGAACATCTCTGGAGAGACCTGAAAATAGCTGTGCAGCAACGCTCCCCATCCAACCTGACAGAGTTTCAGCGGATCTACAGAGAAGAATCAGAGAAACTCCCCAAATACAGGTGTGCCAAGCTTGTAGCGTCACACCCAAGAAAACTCAAGGCTATAATCGCTGCCAAAAGTGCTTCAACAAAGTACTGAGTAAAGGGTCTGAATACTATGTAAATGTGATATTTCAGTTGTTCTATTTTTTTTAAATTAGCAAAAATGTATAAAAATAGTTTTTGCTTTGTCATTATGGGTTATTGTGTGTAGTTTGATGAGGATAAAAAACAATTTAATCGATTTTATAATAAAACTATAACCTAACAAAATGTGGAGAAATCAAGGGGTTAGGCTATTGATGATTTGAGAAAGTCGCAAAAAAAGCTTGCACTCTTTTCCTTGCCTCAGGCTGCCAAAGCTGTTCTCTCATCAAGTGATCATATTTTCAGATCAGACTATTCTCAATTTAATCTTGTTTTTACTAATATGTCAAATTTGTTTAGCTTTAGAATGGCTCATTATCAAATGGGCAGGAACATGGGTGGGGGGGGGGGAAACATGTAATCTGTATACACTCAAATAGAAAATAGAGGCTTTCCCACCAGTCCGTTTGTCAATGATGCCGGGTAGGCTACTTCAGTTTTATAGTGGAGATATGCTTAATATGAGCTGCTGAGAAATAAATATAACAACACTTATTTCACTCCAAGCATCATCCACTGTTTGAGGAGCATCGCTGCACGACAGGTGATATTCGGTCCAAACTCTGTATGCCATGGGCTCTCCAACCCTATTCCTGCAGCTACCCAGTGCTTAATTTGGGAAACCAAGTGAAATCTGTTCGGGAACATCGATAGTAACATGTTTTCGCAAAGGAACATAATTCACTAAAATGTTGACAGCACCTCTGCGCACTCGAGAAATGAATAAATTAGAGAGAGGAGGAGATGGAAATGCATGGTGGTGATATTCTGTATAGCTGAGGGTAATGTGTTGCCCAATTAATTATGAAAATATAAAAATTCCCTATTACTAGGCTATTCAAAATCAAATATAAATTCACTAATTGTAGGCTAACTGTAAGCAGCCCTGCACAATCAATGAACCAACAGCATCGCCTAGGGCTATACTTTCTCTCCCAGAGTCGTGGATTGACATTTTGGAGTGTAGCATAAGGTAACCAGTCCATCCAGTATGCATAATAATGAAGTCCACACTCAAAGACAATTACTCAAATGTGTTTCATTTTGTGGTATAGGCCTGACAAATTATGTCCCAAAGACATTTGAAAATCAGTTTTGTTTTATGTTTTTCTGCAATGCGTAATATATGGTAGGCTATGTATTGTACAATGGCACAATCATAAAAATAAAAAAAATAAAAAACGGCCTTGGGCTCATAAACACATGCGTATGCATAACCTATAATATGCATATGGATGTTTTGAATTAATCATCATCTTAGCGCTGTCTATTTCGTTGTGTTAGGCTTTCAAACAACATCCAGAACTCCTATGTTTTACACTCAGTTTCAACCTGTTGTTGAACTTCTTTCTTCAAATTGATCATCACAGTTATGTGAGTTTGATAGGCCTAAGTGTGTAAGTATGATAGACCTCCTGTTTTGTGTGATTGATGTGATTTTAGATAGCATTTGCATTGATGTCAGAGTGGTTAGAGGAACAATAGAGCCCTGAGTACCAGGCCATTAGGACCTGTTGGTTGTTACTGAGTTGGGTACTACCAAAGCATGTCCAGAGTGCATAAAAGGAGATTACCGTGACTCAATGGTCACATGGAATTTTACTGTGGTCATGACTTCTGATGACTGCCGGTGTGGCAGTAATATCATCACTGCAACAGCCCTAATAAGACCCAGAGAAAATGAAGGAAGATGGAGAGAGTACAGAGGTGGACTGAGCACATAGTAGGCTGGGGCAGCAGGGTAGCCTAGTGGTTAGAGTGTTGGACTAGTAACTGAAAGGTTGCCAGATCAAATCCCCAAGCTGACAAGGGAAAAATCTGTCGTTAACCCACTGTTCCTAGGCTGTCATTGAAAATAAGAAATTGTTCTTAACTGACTTGCCTAGTTAAATAAAGGTTAAAAAAAGCTGCTCTATAGATTCTAATTACTTGGATTTATTTTCACGTATTATAAGAAGTGAAATACAGACAGTGAAAGTAAAACATGGTGAGGTGAAATGACTATTAAAACAATTGTTTAGTTTTACACTTTTACAACGAGGACAGGATGAGAGAGGATGATAGACAAATGACAGCAACATAGAATACTAAGAGACAGCAACAGAAGAAGAGAGACAACAACAGACGACACAGAGAAAGTGAAGGAGAGAGGCAGAGGAAGGGTGAGCGCACAGTAGACTGTATCACTTAAAGCTGCTCTATGGATTCGAATTACTGCACAGTGTGTGTGTGTGTGTGTGAGAGAGAGAGAGAGAGAGAGAGAGAGAGAGAGAGAGAGAGAGAGAGAGAGAGAGAGAGAGAGAGAGAGAGAGAGAGAGTGTGTGTGTTTGTTTGGGTACTGTGTGATTCTTTCATCAGTTTTGGCTTATTGGACAGGTCAGAGTGTGTCTGATGTTGAGTGGTTTTTGGCAATAGCCTGTATATGTAGGCTATGTGTTCCAGAGTAGAGAGTAAAGAGTGTTCCAGAGTAGAGAGATCCACAGTAGGAAATGTAATTGAGTACTGGCAGTGTCTGCTGTGGAAGGTTCAAGTTACCTAAAAAAATATCTAACATCTCAATGTTCTAATCTCTCAATATTAATCTCAAAGTGCAACAAATTAATGCATTTAGCTGTTGAAATTCCGGAGGAGACCCCCCTACTGGCTTTGGGCTATGCTCCCAATGTCTTTAAATCCTAGAAAAGCTCCTGCTAAACACTGAATTTTGTATTCACTGATTACATTTGTATTTAAAGTTTTGCAAAGATGGTCTAAGATATGCAAGTCGGGTACAAAGGCAAGAAAATTATCAAAAGTTCTGTTTATGCATTTGAGCATTTGATAATTGCTGTTCTGCTATAGATACGTTTCAACATAGATCCCAAAATTGCTTGTACGCAATTGAGAATTGAAACGTATTTATTTCTTTGGAACGCAGCCGCATGATTGTACATCCAGACCACCAGAGACCGCTGTACATAATCTATCACAACTTCGTGGATAGACCCGTTTATCGTCCGTTTCCTCTTCCTTTGAGTTTCCACTAGATAGCATAGCCACAAAGTCCAAATGTGCTATATTGTAAAAATTGATGAAAACAAAATTTGCTTTTTGATCTTAATTTACGGTTAGGCACAAGGTTAAAATTTTGGTTAAGGTTAGGTTTAAAATCACATTTAAGAATACATTGTCGAAATAGGCGGAGTATGACTTTGTGGCTGTGGTAACGACCCTTGCATTTTGATGT
Organism: Salvelinus fontinalis; assembly: GCF_029448725.1. Taxonomy (NCBI): domain Eukaryota; kingdom Metazoa; phylum Chordata; class Actinopteri; order Salmoniformes; family Salmonidae; genus Salvelinus; species Salvelinus fontinalis. Next base: position 33,575,619 of record NC_074678.1, read on the forward strand.
AAAGAATACACTAAGCTTTTTTCATTCAGCTGTGCTGTATTTCAGGTTATTTTCTTGTGAAAAACAGTAAACAATGAAGAAATTTTTCGAGGACATAAAGAAAGATATAAAATTCAAGTCAGCGGGGCCAGGAAAGAAACTCGCAGAAGGCGGCAGGTAAACAAACTTTTCTAGTGAGCTAGCACGCTAACGTAGCCAGCTAACGTTAACGGCTTTGCTCATGTTGTTGACAGTTCAGTTGTTGAAAATATGTTTATATAATCGACACAGCAAGTATATGATATGTCTGATTCGTAGAGTTGCCTTCCCCGTGACCTGGATGGGCTCCGTTATGTTTGTTTTTCTAGTGTTCAGGACAGGGTGCATCATCGTTACATTAGCCTGGTTTACGCCACCACACAGCGAGGAAGACATAGTCAGGAATTGTAATACTTTAATTAAATTCTAATTTAATAGGGTCAGTGCTCTCCGTTATCCTTGGGACGGCCCTACCCTAACCAGTGTCAACTTCAATGGGGACATCCCGGGTAGCACGGACCAATTTAAATGGATCTCTATGGAGGAAGAGCTGTGACTCACTGGTCTGGAAAGGAGGCTGTTTGTTAATGCAATATTCGCTCAGTAATTGAGCGGAGGCATTGATTGGTTCTCTCAACAACAACAAAAATTCCTGGGGGGTTGAGAACAAAATATAATATTTCTATGTTTGAGACCTGATAAGAGAATGATGTTCTCCAGGTACATAACCCCATTTAATTATATTACTCAGTCTGCAAACCAGAATATGTAAGATCCTGGTCGAATGAAACAGACGGAGGCCCAGCTAAAACAGTCAAAAAGGTTTATTCACGGGAACGTTCTGAAGTCAAGAATACAAAACAATTAATTTTATACTGACTTCCCACGCACACACATACACACAAACAGACGCACACAATGTCCTGCTACCCACACACTGTCTCACTCCCCAGCCGACAGAGATTAGGGAGACCTTGTCTTTGAGACGTACTCCCCGTTCTCTCCCAAATCTCTAGTCAGGTCGGCACCGAGCTCAGACAGTCTGTGTTTAAAATACCATAAAGACATATTGTTTTACCCTAATTCTGACTAGGACTACACATTTATTGATTATGATTTTATACATTCTAATGAATTCCATACAATTATATGTTTCAGGGTGGAATATTCTAATCATTCAATTAACAGATAATTCTCAACTAACAGACCTCTCGTTTGGATTTGAAACTGTAACAGATATAATGGAAGGGGCAGCTCTCTGGGGCTGTGGGTGTTTGAGAGTATTCTAATGTAGCAGGCGTAAAAGAAAGACACATAGCGTGAGAAAGAGCCAGAGGAGAACCAAACAGTAAAAGCACAGCCCACTTCATTATCAACTCATCGTGACAATAAAATCAAAACAGCCTTTCCAGACTCTGAAGTCAGGAGGACTTTGAGTTTGGAATCAGCTAGACTACATCATCATAGCCTGTTCTATTAAATGCAAACCCTTGTGAGTTTAGCTAACAAGCCATATAACTTTATATTTCACAGCATGTAGTGTACGTGCAGTCAAATGGTGAACGTGTCCCCTTCTGTTCCCTGCAGCTCCAAGCCCCGAGTTGTGCAGAACAGTGGCCCTGCCAAGCCCCGTCATGCTGCTCCCACTGAAGGAGCTCAGAAGGCAGGGGCTGCAGCTCTGGCCAGGATCGATGGGCAGTCACGCCCACGGGCACAAACCTCACAGGATGCCATCCGGCTCCAGGGTGAGCGATTCCTATGCATCCAACAACTGCTGCTTAAATGACTGATGATGTCAAAGCCGTGCAGGTGTTTCACATCAGTGGTCAGAAATAAAGAACTGGGTTGTGGGTTAATGGTCTTTCTTTATTTATCACTCCACAGTGAAAAGAGAGCTTGAGGCAGAAGCTGCGGCAGTAGCAGCGACCGAGAAGGAAAAGATAACAGCTGTTGAGGCAAGGAATACATTACATTAATACATTTTCTCTTACATGCTGAACAGACCGCACACTCCATCGCGCGCATTTTTATTTTGTCCACCCACACCAGATGCGATCAGGACACGCAGTTTGAAATATCAAAACAAACTCTGAACCAACTATATTAATTTGGGGACAGGTTGAAAAGCATTAAACATTTATGGCAATTTAGCTAGCTAATTTGTCCTGGGATATAAACATTGGGTTGTTATTTTACCTGAAATGCACAAGGTGCATACTCTGACAATTATTCACAGATAAAAGGGTAAAGTTAGTTTCTACTAATCTTTCCTCCTTCAGGCTTCTTCTTTCGACTTTATATGGCAGTTGGCAACCATCTTTAAGGTGCATTACCACTACGGACTGGAGTGTGGACCTCAGTTCATCTTTCAATCACCCATGTGGGTATATGCTGCTAAAAAACAATGAGGAGGCGGGACTTGCAGCGAGTCAAGCGTCACAAATATAACCAAGTTCTATTTTAGCACCTGTCTACGCAGACGCGCGCGCACGACCAGTGTGGGTGCAATGATTGAATAACATGTATGTGTACATTTATTTACCAACGCGAGCGGTGTGCTCAGCATGTTACTGTTACTCACATACAAATTATTGTGCCACTACTGCCATTGAGTTGTTATTTATAGCTAGTATGTGTCATCTTTTGCAGGGCTCCAGTGTTAAGGATCCGGTATTTCTCTCAGTAACAGGTGTGTATTTCACCTGCCCGCTTACTGGAGCCACCTTAACTAAGAGCGGGAGAGAAGTGCACATTAAAGAGGCCATTTTCATGGTAGGTCTGAAAGTGATTCTTCTTTTTAAAGTCATATGATGTCATGATTGTATGATAATCATGATTGCATTATCTGATTTTGACTGACATGAAGAATTGATGTAAAAAGCCTTAACACTAATTTGCCACAAACCCTCCTTTTTCATTAGTATGGTCCTGACTGAATACACATGATAAACCTTGTCTTGTCCAACAGCGGTTTGAAGAGGATGCAGTGGAGGCTTCCATAATGATGGTTCATACCTTCAACAAGGACAGGGAGAAAGTCAAGGCTGCAGTGGACATCATAAGCAAGTGAGAAATGGAACTGTCCTATAATGCAGGGTTCCCCAAACTCTGTCCTGGGGCCCCCCTGAGTGCACGTTTTTGCCCTAGCACTTCACAGCTGATTCAAATAACCAATTCATCATCAAGCTTTGATTCTTTGAATCAGCTGTGTAGTGCTAGGGCAAAAACCATGTGCACCCAGGGGGGGAGCCCAGGACCGAGTTTGGGAAACCCTGCTATAATGTGTGATTTACATTGTCATGTTGACAAGAGTTCATGCGATGAGTGTCCTGACATCCCATAATTTTCTCCCATCTTTTCAGGTACATTGAAAACATCTGTAAGAACCCCACAGAAGAGAAGTACAGGAAGATCAAACTCAGTAACAAGGTGTTCCAGGTACATTTGAGTCATAAGGAGGGTAATGTGAGACTCAATGTTTTCTGTTGGTGTGGTCCATTCACCTCTCTCCCTGTCTGATCTCTCTCTCTCTCTCCCCCTGTCTGATCTCTCCCCCTGTCTGATCTCTCCCCCTGTCTGATCTCTCTCTCTCTCCCTGTCTGATCTCTCTCTCCCTGTCTGATCTCTCTCTCCCTGTCTGATCTCTCTCTCTCTCCCTGTCTGATCTCTCCCTCTCCCCCTGTCTGATCTCTCCCCCCCCCCGTCTGATCTCTCTCTCTCTCTCTCTCTCCCCCTGTCTGATCTCTCTCTCTCTCTCTCTGTCTGATCTCTCTCTCTCTGTCTGATCTCTCTCTCTCTGTCTGATCTCTCTCTCCCCCTGTCTGATCTCTCTCTCTCTCTCTGTCTGATCTCTCTCTCTCTCTGTCTGATCTCTCTCTCTCTCTGTCTGATCTCTCCCTGTCTCCCTGTCTGATCTCTCCCTGTCTGATCTCGCTCTCCTTAGGAGAAGGTGAAGACTGTGGAGGGCAGTCGGGAGTTCTTGCAGGCTGTGGGCTTTCAGAGCATCATGCTGGATGTGCAGGGACAAGGTAAACCCATCCAAATGCAACATCTGTGCTTCCTATTGTCTGTGTGGCCTAGTATGTTTTTGCAGAGGCAGCGATTCTCAGCTGGTGTGTCGCGGGAGGTTTTAAATGAGTGTCTAAAAAAAAAACGATATATACAAAAGTATGTGGACACCCTTTTCAAATTTGTGGATTCGGCTATTTCAGCCACACCCATTGCTGTTGGGTGTATAAAATCGAGCACACAGCCATGCAATCTCCATAGACAAACATGGTCAGTAAAAGGGCCTTCCCGAAGAGCTCAGTAACTTTCAACATGGCACCGTCATAGGATGGCACTTTTCCAACAAGTCAGTTCGTCAAATTTCTGCCCTGCTAGAGCTGACCCGGTCAACTGTAAGTGCTGTTATTGTGAAGTGGAAATGTTTAAGCGCAACAACGGCTCAGCCGCAAAGTGGTAGGCCACACAAGCACACAGAACGGGACCACCGAGAGCTGAAGCGCGAGGCTCGTAAAAATCGTCTGTCCTTGGTTGCAACACTCACTACTGAGTTCCAAACTGCCTGCGGAAGCAACGTCAGCACAATAACTGTTCGTCAGGAGGTTAATGAAATGGGTTTCCATGGAGCCGCACACAAGCCTAAGATCACCATGCGCAATGCCAAGTGTCGGCTAGAGTAGTGTAAAGCTTGCCATTGGACTCTGGAGCAGTGGAAACACGTTCTCTGGAGTAATGAATCACGCTTCATCATCTGTCTAGGAGAACGTAACCTGCCAACTGTAAAGTTTGGTGGAGGAGGAATAATGGTCTGGGGCTGTTTTGTAATGGTTCGGGGTATGTCCCTTAGTTCCAGGGGGAAATCTTAACACTACAGCATACAATGGCATTCTAGACGATTCTGTGCTTCCAACTTTGTGGCAACATTTTGGGGAAGGCCCTTTCCTGTTTCAGCATGACAATGCCCCCATGCACAAAGCGAGGTCCATTCAGAAGTGGTTTGTCGAGATCGGTGTGGAAGAACTTGACTGGCCTGCACAAAGTCCTGACCTCAACCCCATCAAACATATTTGGGATGAATTCGAATGCCGACTGCGGGCCTAATCGCCCAACATCAGTGCCCGACCTCACTAATGCTCTTGTGGCTGAATGGAAGCAAGTCCCCGCAGCAATGTTCCAACATCTAGTGGAAAGCCTTCCCAGAAGAATGGAGGCTGTTATAGCAGCAAAGGAGGGACCAACTACATATTAATGCCCATGATTTTGGAATGAGATGTTCGACGAGCAGGTGTCCACATACTTTTGGCAATGTAGTGTATATTATACTCAAGTCAAAACTAAAACCAGGTAGAAAGTTAGTAAAAAAAATTACAAGAAACCTATATTTTTTTTAACCTATGATTTATCCTCTGAACAATTTTACTCGCATTATTTTCAATATAGAGTTATTAGCGGCACTATTTAGCGGATTTGTTAGAATTTTTGGGGGGTTTCAAACCAGTGAGCTTAACATTTTTAATCAAGAATACAGTTGAAGTCGGAAGTTTACATACCTTAGCCAAATACATTTAAACTCAGTTTTTCACAATTCCTGACATTTAATCCTAGTAAAAATGTCCTGTCTTAGGTCAGTTAGGATCACCACTTTATTTTAAGAATGTGAAATGTCAGAATGATAGTAGAGAATTATTTATTTCAGCTTTTATTTCTTTCATCACATTCCCAGTGGATCAGAAGTTTACTTACACTCAATTAGTATTTGGTAGCATTGCGTTTACATTGTTTAACTTGGGTCAAATGTTTCGGGTAGCCTTCCACAAGCTTCCCACAATACATTGGGTGTATTTTGGCCCATTCCTCCTGACAGAGCTGGTGTAACTGAGACAGGTTTGTAGGCCTCCTTGCTCGCACACACGGTTTTTCAGTTTAGCCCACACATTTTCTATAGGATTGAGGTCAGGGCTTTGTGATGGCCACTCCAATACCTTGACTTAGTTGTCCTTAAGCCATTTTGCCACAACTTTGGAAGTATGCTTGGGATCATTGTCCATTTGGAAGACCCATTTGCGACGAAGCTTTAACTTCCTGACTGATGTCTTGAGATGTTGCTTCAATATATCCACATCTATTTTGTGAAGTGCACCAGTCCCTCCTGCAGCAAAGCACCCCCACAACATGATACTGCCACCCCCATGCTTCACGGTTGAGATGGTGTTCTTCGGCTTGCAAGCATCCCCCTTTTTCCTCCAAACATAATGATGGTCATTATGGCCAAACAGTTCTATTTTTGTTTCATCAGACCAGAGGACATTTCTCCAAAAGGTACGATTTTTGTCCCCATGTGCAGTTGCAAACCGTAGTCTGGCTTTTTTATGGCAGTTTTGGAGCAGTGGCTTCTTCCTTGCTGAGCAGCCTTTCAGGTTATGTCGATATAGGACTCGTTTTACTGTGGATATAGATACTTTTGTACCTGTTTCCTCCAGAATCTTCACAAGGTCCTTTGCTGTTGTTCTGGGATTGATTTGCACTTTTTGCACCAAAGTACGTTCATCTCTAGGAGACAGAACGCGTCTCCTTCCTGAGCGGCATGACGGCTGCGTGGTCCCACGGTGTTTATACTTGCGTACTATTGTTTGTAAAGATGAATGTGGTACCTTCAGGCGTTTGGAAATTGCTCCCAAGGATGAACCAGACTTGTGGAGGTCTACAATTGTTTTTTTATGAGGTCTTGGCTGATTTCTTTTGATTTTCCGATGATGTCAAGCAAGGAGGCACTGAGTTTGAAGGTAGGCCTTGAAATACATCCACAGGTACACCTCCAATTGACTCAAATTATGTCAATAAGCCTATCAGAAGCTTCTAAAGCCATGGCATAATTTTATGGAATTTTACAAGCTGTTTAAAGGCACAGTCAACTTAGTGTATGTAAACTTCTGACCCATTGGAATTGTGAATTATAAGTGAAATAATCTGTCTGTAAACAATTGTTGGAAAAATTACTTGTCATGCACAAAGTAGATGTCCTAACCGACTTGCCAAAACTATAGTTTGTTAACAAGAAATTTGTGGAGTGGTTGAAAAACGAGTTTTAATGAGGCCAACCTAAGTGTATGTAAACTTCCGACTTCAACTGTATGTGCAAAATGGAATTGTTGACAATGAAAACGGTGGGACTGTTGTTCCCTTGTCATATAATTGCTACATTTACTATCAAAATAGTTTTCCAGATTGCATCTTTGACGACATCAACAACAAAAAGCGACGCAAATATGGGATCGAGACAACCTGATTCAATTTGGATCCCAATACAAAACCAGTTGAGAACCACTGCTATAAGTGGTACCCGGGATAATAATTGCGGATTCATCTTGCCTTCCCAGAGGAGAGTGAAGAGTTCCTGGTGCTGATGGAGCATGACCCGGAGGCCCTGGAGGTGATGAAGGAGAGTATGGACCGGCTGCAAAGGGGAGAGCCAGTCAGAGCCCAGCTGGACCACCAGCCCCAGGCCTTCAGACCCTCCCCCAACGCCATGTGTTTCGAACTACCCCCAGAGTTCTACAACCTCACTGCAGAGGAGCTCAAGAGGGAGCAGCAGCAAAAGTATGGACAACTCACTGATGGCACTGATACTACTTGTATTTATTGTGTAAGGTACACTCCATTAGTGCACATGACATGTGTATTATTGTTGGGTGGTTTGTTCCAGTTATGACTATTTTGTTTGTAAGATAAAGTCATGGTGGTTGTGTGGTATTCAGGAGCGAGGCGGTGGAGAAGAACGCCATGCTGCGTACCAAGGCCATGCGGGAGAGAGAGGAGCAGAGGGAGAGGAGGAAATACAACTACACCCTGCTGAGAATACGACTGCCTGATGGAAACATACTGCAGGGTCTGTATCTGCCAGCAGACACCTACTTTATTGTGATAAGCAGAAATAGAGTTTTAAAAAAATATACATTTTATTTCACCTTTACTTAACCAGATAGGCTAGTTGAGAACAAGTTCTCATTTACAAGTGCGACCTGGGTAAGATAAAGCAAAGCAGTGCGACAAACAACAACACAGTTACACATGGAATAAACAAGCGTACAGTCAATAACACAATAGAAAAAAAGAAAGTCTATATACAGTGTGTGCAAATGACGTGAGGAGGTAAGGCAATAAATAGGCCATAGTAGCGAAGTAATTACAATTTAGCAAATTAACACTGGAGTGATAGATGTGCAGATGATGATGTGCAAGTAGAAATACTGGTGTGCAAAAGAGCAGAAAAGTAAATAAAAACAATATTTATTTATTTTTTATTTTACCGTTATTTTACCAGGTAAGTTGACTGAGAACACGTTCTCATTTGCAGCAACAACCTGGGGAATAGTTACAGGGGAGAGGAGGGGGATGAATGAGCCAATTGGAAGCTGGGGATTATTAGGTGACCATGATGATTTGAGGGCCAGATTGGGAATTTAGCCAGGACACCGGGGTTAACACCCCTACTCTTACGATAAGTGCCATGGGATCTTTAATGACCTCAGAGAGTCAGGACACCTGCTTAACGTCCCATCCGAAAGACGGCACCCTACACAGGGCAGTGTCCCCAATCACTGCTCTGGGGCATTGGGATATTTTTTAGACCAGAGGAAAGAGTGCCTCCTACTGGCCCTCCAACACCACTTCCAGCAGCATCTGGTCTCCCATCCAGGGACTGACCAGGACCAACCCTGCTTAGCTTCAGAAGCAAGCCAGCAGTGGTATGCAGGGTGGTATGCTGCTGACTTGCCTAATATGATGATGAGGTAGGTAGATTGGATGGGCTGCGTTCAGCTGCAGCGATCAGGTTAGCTGCTCAGATAGCTGATGTTTAAAGTTAGTGAGGGAAATATAAGTCTCCAGCTTCAGCGATTTTTGCAATTCGTTCCAGTCATTGGCAGCAGTGAACTGGAAGGAAAGTCGGTAAAAGGAGGTGTTGGCTTTGGGGATGGCCAGTGAGATATACCTGCTGAAGCGCGTGCTACGCGTGGGTGGGTGTTGTTATCGTGACCAGTGGGCTGAGATATGGCGGAGCTTTACCTAGCATAGACTTATAGATGACCTGGAGCCAGTGGGTCTGGTGACGAATATGTAGCGAGGGCCATCTGACTAGAGCATACAGGTTGCAGTGGTGGGTGGTATAAGGGGCTTTGGTGACAAAACGGATGGCACTGTGATAGACTGTACCAGTCAAGTTTAGACACACCTACTCATTCAAGGGTTTTTCTTTATTTTTACTATTTTCTACATTGTAGAATAATAGTGAAGACATCAAAACTATGAAATAACACATATGGAATAATATACTGACTAAAAAAGTGTTAAATAAATCAACATCTTTTTTTATATTTGAGGTTCTTCAAAGTAGTCACCCTTTGCATTGATGACATCTTTGTACACTCTTGGCAATCTCTCAACCAGCTTCATGAGGTGGTCACCTGGAAGCCATTAAAATTAACGGGTGTGCATTTGTGGAATTTATTTCCTTAATACGTTTGAGCCAATCAGTTGTGACCAGGTAGGGGTGGTATACAGAAGATGGCCCTATTTGGTAAAAGACCAAGTGCCTATTATGGCAAGAACATCTCAAATAAGCAAAGAGAAACGACAGTCCATGAAGGTCAGTCAATCCAGAACATTTCAGGAACTTTGAAAGTTTCTTCAAGAGCGTTGGGCCAGTAACCGAAAAGTTGTTAGATCGAATCCCTGAGCTGACAAGGTAAAAATCTGTTGTTCTGCCCCTGAACAAGGCAGTTAACCCACTGTTCCTAGGCCAGCATTGTAAATAAGAATTTGTTCTTAACTGACTTGCCTAGTTAAATAAAGGTAAAATAAAAAAGTGCAGTTGCAAAAACCATCACGCTATGATGAAACTGTCTCTCATGAGGACTGGCACAGGAAAGGAAGACCCAGAGTTACCTCTGCTGCAGAGGATAAGTTCATTAGTTACTAGCCTCAGATTGCAGCCCAAATAAATGCTTCAGAGTTCAAGTAACAGACACATCTCAACATCATCTATTCAGGGGAGATTGCGTGAATCAGGCCTTCATGGTCATATTCCTGCAAAGAAACCACTACTAAAAGACACATAAGAGACTTGCTTGGGCCAAGAAACACGAGCAATGGACATTAGACCGGTGGAAATCTGTCCTTTGGTCCAAGTCCAAATTTTAACTTTTTTGTTTCCAACCGCTGTGTCTTTGTGAGATGCAGAGTAGGTGAATGGATGATCTCCGTATGTGTAGTTCCCACCGTGAAGCATTGAGGTGTGGAGGTGCTTTGCTGGTGGCACGTTTGTGATTTATTTAGAATTCAAGGCATACTTAACCAGCATGGCTACAACAGCATTCTGCAGTGATACGCCATCCCATCTGGTATGCACTTAGTGGGAATGTCATTTTTTTTTCAACAGGACAATGACCCCCAAAACAAACCCACGGGCTGTGTAAAGGCTATTTTACCAAGAAGGAGAGTGATGGAGTGCTGCATCAGATGACCTGGCCTCCAGAATCACCTGACCTCAACCCAATTGAAATGGTTTGGGATGAGTTGGACCGCAGAGCAAAGGAATAGCAGCCAAGAAGTGCTCAGCATATGTGGGAACTCCTTCAAGACTATTGGAAAAGCATTCGTCATGAAGCTGGTTGAGAGAATGCCAAGAGTATGCAAAGCTGTCAAAGGCAAAGGGTGGCTACTTTGAAGAATCTCAAATATAAAATATACACTGCTCAAAAAAATAAAGGGAACACTTAAACAACACAATGTAACTCCAAGTCAATCACACTTCTGTGAAATCAAACTGTCCACTTAGGAAGCAACACTGATTGACAATAAATTTCACATGCTGTTGTGCAAATGGAATAGACAACAGGTGGAAATTATAGGCAATTAGCAAGACACCCCCAATAAAGGAGTGGTTCTGCAGGTGGTGACTACAGACCACTTCTCAGTTCCTATGCTTCCTGGCTGACGTTTTGGTCACTTTTGAATGCTGGCGGTGCTTTCACTCTAGTGGTAGCATGAGACGGAGTCTACAACCCACACAAGTGACTCAGGTAGTGCAGCTCATCCAGGATGGCACATCAATGCGAGCTGTGGCAAGAAGGTTTGCTGTGTCTGTCAGCGTAGTGTCCAGAGCATGGAGGCACTACCAGGAGACAGGCCAGTACATCAGGAGACGTGGAGGAGGCCGTAGGAGGGCAACAACCCAGCAGCAAGGACCGCTACCTCCGCCTTTGTGCAAGGAGGAGCAGGTGGAGCACTGCCAGAGCCCTGCAAAATGACCTCCAGCAGGCCACAAATGTGCATGTGTCTGCTCAAACGGTCAGAAACAGACTCCATGAGGGTGGTATGAGGGCCCGACGTCCACAGGTTGGGTTGTGCTTACAGCCCAACACCGTGCAGGACGTTTGGCATTTGCCAGAGAACACCAAGATTGGCAAATTCGCCACTGGCGCCCTGTGCTCTTCACAGATGAAAGCAGGTTCACACTGAGCACATGACAGACGTGACGGAGTCTGGAGACGCTGTGGAGAACGTTCTGCTGCCTGCAACATCCTCCAGCATGACCGGTTTGGCGGTGGGTCAGTCATGGTGTGGGGTGGCATTTCTTTGGGGGGCCGCACAGCCCTCCATGTGCTCGCCAGAGGTAGCCTGACTGCCATTAGGTACCGAGATGAGATCCTCAGACCCCTTGTGAGACCATATGCTGGTGTGGTTGGCCCTGGTTTCTTTCTAATGCAAGACAATGCTAGACCTCATGTGGCTGGAGTGTGTCAGCAGTTCCTGCAAGAGGAAGGCATTGATGCTATGGACTGGCCCGCCCGTTCCCCAGACCTGAATCGAATTGAGCACATCTGGGACAACATGTCTCGCTCCATCCACCAATGCCACGTTGCACCACAGACTGTCCAGGAGTTGGCGGATGCTTTAGTCCAGGTCTGGGAGGAGATCCCTCAGGAGACCATCCGCCACCTCATCAGGAGCATGCCCAGGCATTGTAGGGAGGTCATACAGGCACGTGGAGGCCACACACACTACTGAGCCTCATTTTGACTTGTTTTAAGGACATTACATCAAAGTTGGATCAGCCTGTAGTGTGGGTTTCCACTTTAATTTTGAGTGTGACTCCAAATCCAGACCTCTATGGGTTGATAAATTTGATTTACATTGATCATTTTTGTGTGATTTTGTTGTCAGCACATTCAACGATGTAAAGAAAAAGGTATTTAATAAGAATATTTAATTCATTCAGATCTAGGATGTGTTATTTTAGTGTTCCCTTTATTTTTTGGAGCAGTGTATTTTGATAACTTTTTTGGTTACTACATGATTCCATAGCTTTGATGTCTTCACTATTATTCTACAATGTAGAAAATAGTAAAACATTAAGAAAAACCCTTGAATTACTAGATGTGTTCAAACTTTTTACTTGTACTGTATAAACATTTGAGCAAAGAATGTTTAGGGTTTCCAACAGCTGGTGTACTGTAGGTGTTCACCAGTCAAATGCATTGGGGTGCTTCTAACATGACACTGACAATCATTCTTAGATTAATTTGGCAGTAGGACTCGTAGCTCTGTGAACCTTAATTGCACAAAACTCAAACTGCATTACAATGTAACTTCCATAGTTCGTTGGCGAATCAGCTTGAATAAAGTTAGGTGTAGGATCACTGATCTACAAATAGTATTCCTGACAAATAATAGGTTTTGTGCGATTTTAAGATTTGCAGTTAGGCGTCCCCTGGCTTAGGCGATTCCTCCCAAACTCACATGCACAACCAGACATTGATCGGAGACCGCTTGGGTCAAATACAGAACATTTAGTAGAATTTTCTACCTGCAGCAACGCTAGTGGATAATGCTGTAAATACCAGTAAAAGCACAGTGCCTCCATTTTCATTTTTTTTTTGCCTTTCAGGCACCTTCCTGGCCTGGGACAAGGTGTCTGTGCTCTTCCAGTTTGTGCGGGACTCCCTGGTGGACGGCTGGCAGCCCTTTGAGCTGGTGGCGCCAGGAGGACACAAACTCAGGGAGGCCCAAGAGTTGGCCCTGAATGAATGTAGCCTGGTAAGCAGTAATTTTCAGAAAATGTACATCAGGCAAAATAAGCAATGCAATCAATTTACTTTTGTTGTACAAAGGTGCTGACTAATGCTTCTCTCTCTCTCGGAGGTCCCTGCTGTTCTGCTGACATTTTCTTGGGATGCCGCAGTGCAAGCGGACATTTCTGCTGCCGTTGGAAAGGGTCCTGCACTCCTCAAGCCAGAGCTACTGAAGAATATTCGAACCCTTGGCTGAACTGTCCCTACAGGTTGGAGATGACACCATCTCCAAACCACATTTCAAAGGCTGTAGAAATACACAACTAATCCTTTAAAGGAAACAATAACAGGGGTTTCTAAAGAGGAGACATGCCATGCAGTGTTTTTTTGTATTGTACCTTGAATGTAGGATGATCTGAAATGGCTCCCTTACTCCCACAGAGAGCTCAGCATGGTATGAGATCCTGTTGTCAGTGTCACCCTTCTGCTCCGCTTCAACGTGCATCCTGCTTACGCAACAAATACTGACATACAATACTAGCTTTACATATGAGCGAATGGGTGATGGAGACCAGACTGGTTGTTGAGTGGTAAGGTTTCAGTTGCTGTTTTTGTGAGCCAGACTAGCTGTGGACCACAATGTTTAACGGTTAAGCTATTTTATTTAAGAGAACTTGTATTCTATTTGACCTCACTAACACTAAGGTTACAGCAGCAAGCATTAAGTTATACCAGTACCTTAAGTGAAGGTTACTGGACAGAGGTCCTGATGTTAACTTTCTTTATTGAATAAGGGTTTTGTAAGTCATTCAATTGAGTAATTTCCCAAACTATCAATAATGTGATTTGATTTCAGCAGCATGGAAATCTGTGATGGTTGTTTTTGGTTGGTTTGTACTGTATGTAACCAAAAACTGTTTTTTTTTGCTGAGGCTTATACCAGGTGATGCTGGAATGACAACCTACTTCTCCTCACAGCATGTCCACTGCTTCTGTATGCGTTCAGGCGTAACCTCCTATGTTTCAGTTCAGTCCGGACATGAACAGCAGCAATTAGCAAATGTACTAAGAAATGTTTTCCTAACCCTGTTTAAGAATAACTAGAAAATGAAGGTCTAGGTATCAAAGCTCAGTCATGTTGTGTTGCTTTTAAACCTGCCTAAACCTGTAATAAAGATGAAGGTTGCATCAAGATATTGCTGTATCCCCCATAAAAAAATTAACATTTAAGATTTGCAAATGGCTGCACATAAAGCATGTTCATTTTTAAATAATGCTTTATTTAAAGAAATTGAGACACCTTAAATCATACCTGCAAACTGCAACAGTTGTGACAGGAGAGCATTCTCTGCCACAAATGTAAGGCAAACCGCAATGTTTTTAATATTGGACAGCCATTTACTATTCCACCTCAACCATTATTAACACAAAATAGAGGTTTAGAATAGTACAATAAGCACTACGTTAGCAGCCTGAAAGACATCAGCACTTGCCATATTGAATGAAACCCATTAACTAAACATGAAGTACTTCTTGAAAGGATGGATGAGTGGTGGCGTGTTGATAAAAACATCCAGATAAGGCAGGGGGAGGGCATATAAAAGTGCAGTACATTTAATCATTATTTATTTTTAATTAATTCAACCAGTTCAAGTATATATATTTTTTTAACAAATACATATATAAAAGTTACTGGGCCTACGGTGAAGCAGACAGCAACTACTTCAGTGGGCACTGGTCCACCCAATCGGCTGTGGTAGAAGAGCCTTGACTGTCGGAGTCATCTCCAACTCCTCACCAAGCAAAGACATCCATATAAACATGTCTGACATTCCAACTGAACCAAGTAATGAATGGTTTAACATTGGAACAAAATACACCAATGAGTTTCTTTGTCAGACACTTTCCTTTTCACAGGCACTGTCTGGTACTTAACGGAGCAGAGAGGGGTTGTAATACCGTGTGGGTGGCATGTGTGCCACTACCAGTGTGTTATCTTGATTGAAGACCTGATTCTATTTCTGACAAACGCACACACCCAGAGTCAGGGGGCAGTCCTAGGCCAGGGTGGGAGTGGCCCGAGGCAAGAAGAGAGCAGCTGTGTCAGAGGGGGTCACCTCCATTTGTTCTGTGCTCTCGTTCTCTGTGGGGGAGGTATCTTTTCTGGAAGATCCTGCAGAGTAAGGCATTCAATGTCAATGCCTCCCCTCCTAGAAATATCTAGGACAAACTATTACCCTGTCTCTCAATTCCACTTAACTCCTGTCTAAAGGCAGACCATATGCCAGGAAACTGACCTTTCTGTGTGCTGATTATGACACAGTCTGCTTCATCCTCATCTTCCTCTGTGTCTGCCTGGAACCCATCTGTCTTCATCACCTCCGCCTTAAAGAAAGGAGTACTCATTAGAATCTGACATAACAGTCAAAGCAATAGGATCAGAACAAAGCAACTTCATATGAAGATTTCACCAGACGTGTCCAACCTGCTCAGGGTCGGCAGCCTTCTTCATGAACTTGGTGATGGACATGCTGCCGGCACTCTTTCTCTTGTTGGAGGAGGGGGTCTTGGAGGATGGCGTGTGGGACGGCTGGTGGGTGGTTGGGGAGTTGCCCTGTGAGCCTGTGGCCACTGGGGCCTCTTCACGGGGCACATGGGTCCCTGAAGTGAGGTAGTTCCACTGGCAGGGTACAGGGAGGGCTTCCTGGAGGAAGCGAGCCAGGACGTCTGATTTGACGTACCAGCAGCAGCGTCTGAAGGCTGAACGCTTCTCATACACAGCATTCCCCTTGATAAGGCGCTTTAGACGGATCCTAGAGCAGAAGCAGATGGGAGACCATTTCAGTAATGAAAAATGTATACTTTCATAAAGCATCTGCACAAGTTTAATAATGACCGTACATGACTTGACTAATTCTGTAAAATAGCAAGCGTTGAGTAAATCAGGTTTGAAGTCACCTGGTGGGGATGTTGTCTCCTGAGTTCTGAGGGCTGGAGATGGGCGAGGTCGACTGCTGGCGACAAAACACCTGGAACTCTGTGATGATCACCTTATTACTGTTCACATTTCCATGTAGCAGGGGCAACAACTGGAACAGCACTGAAGATATGGTTTGGGAAGGGAGATATGTAGAATGTGTTTTAAAAATCTTCCTCTAGGCTTATTCACGCAAGGTTTGGGCAAAAGGTGTCATTCAATATGAACAGATACTCCCTCAGGCAGCTATTGAGCAACTCAGGTCAGCCATGAAGAGTGTTGACAGTTCACAATCACTTGTAGCACAGTAAATACTAAGTAAATACTTTGATGACGCATATAAAGCTGGTCTGAAAACAATACAGATCTCTTATGTGATTGTGAATGGCCTTTAGTTTAGATGTCTCCCTTGCAGTCTAGACAGCTATCAATAAGTGCTTCATGATGAGTACAGGTACATCTCATATCAGTCTCGGGTGTTACATCCATCACCACAATCAAAAGATAGATTTTGGTGTAGACCAGGGGTGTCAAACTCATTTTGCCCCGTGGGCCGCTTTCGGTCTTTAACGAGGTCAGGAGGGCCACACTAAAGATGGGTTATATTTCCTTGCCATCAATTTATTTGCCATCAAAATTAGCAAAAAGATCTATCCCTTTGTATTTTATTTCAATTCTCCCTGACTGTCTAGCTTTTGTTTTGGTGATTGTTACCAAGCGGACAGAGTAATTATCATTATCACAATAAAAATTCCTCAGTTTCGAGTTGGTTTTAGTCATTTCAATGTAGATTGAGTTCATTCCCCCCAGGAAAAAGGCATAAATGCATGCTGGAGTCAGTCAGTGCTCAGGTAACTACAGTTTGACCATTCAGAGCTACTCAAAAAATGTCAGCCAAAACTAACCATGTCTCCATCGGAATGACTTTTCCAAGTTAAACCGTATACATTTTTTTTTTTTTTAATCACAACAGCTGTGATGGAAACAAAAAGTTTTGGTACAATTCCTAAATGCAGACAGATCATTTGTTCATTACACATTGTAGGATCTTTTTGTCTGTAAAATGTATTACGCGGGAAATGGCAGTGGAAATGCCTTTGTGAAAATATTGATATAACAATCATCATATCGAAGTAAACTTGTAGTCACGCGATGATATGGTGTGTTTTCCTCCCACTACAACATGGGAAACCATTTATTAGACTACAAACTAAATCAGTTCTGATGAACTTCAGTGGTGAAACTGCACAGTGATCTTGATGCTCCTTTCCAATAATAATGTCATCATGTAGACTAGCCTACCTGCAGTGTATCTGTGAGCTGTTGGCTAGAGTGCACGTGCCACGACCAGAGTAGCACATTTGCTAATTAACACAACAGCATGTGACAAAACTATCAGTAGAGTTGAAAGTGCGATGGAAACACACAGAACTTTAGATTTGTATTCGGTACATGAAAACTAGCACGAAAAAGTACATTGTGTGCACTACGTCATCATGCACATATTTTTTATCTGCAACAAGTCTGTTTGGTGGAAATACCACATTTTCTTCATGCGTATTTTAGAATATTCGTATGAAAATCTGTAGCCAATTGGATGGAAACCTCGCTAGTGACACTATTCGAACAGCACATGGCTCAACCAAATTACCAATGTACATCATTCTGTAAGAACTCAGATAAGCATATCAAAGACAAGCACACCTGGTCAGTTTTTCCATGCAAACCAAGACCTACATTTCATTACGGTTCAGTCAGTAAAACATGACTCAGATGATCACTTAGAGGTGACATGGCTAACCTAAAAAGGTTCTAAAGGACAATACTGCAGAAACAAAAGAACGCCGCTTACCTGCGTGATGTTCCCCCAGGCATAAGAATGTACTCACGCTGCTCATCTTCTTGTAGTTTCTGTGTGTTGTCCTCTGGGGTGGAGGACTCTGGCTTGGGCAGGGGTTCCAGCAGGCACACCGCAAACTGCTGCAAGAGCTCCAGATGGGGACCCTGTCCCTCCCACACACAGCCCCTCACCACAGCCTCTAGCACCTTAACCTTCTTCTTGGCCATCAGCTCATCCCACTCCCGGGCCTTCAGCTTCTGATGCACCTTCTGCTTCTCTGGGTCGCCACCCTCCTGGAATCACACCACAGGGATAGGAGCAATTAAGTGTGCTAAAAATAAGCCGTGGATAATGTCTCCACCTCTTACAATGTAAAGCACGTCAATCATTAGTCAAACCAGTCCACTGGAAAAGAACAGTAAATAAAGACATGAATACGGAATGACGGGCAACTGAAAGTACCTCTTCCTCCAATGCCCCCTCCCCGTCTGATAGGTATCCATGTGGTACGAAGAAACCATCCTCATCATCGTCATCATTTTCACCTCCATCATTATCATTATCCTCCTGCAAAAACAAGAGTCAGTTTAGGTCCTCACAATCAGCTAGAATGATTCAGTTTGTAACAATGAGCTAATCTTGATATCAAACAGAACAACAGAGCATCAAAAGCGGTGACAGAAGTGTATTGAAAAAGAGACCTACCCCTTCACTGTGTGACAGGGACTCTCCTGGCTCCTCTTCCTCCCACTCCTCATCACTGTCCACCTCATAATCCAACAGGTCCTAGAGGAAACACAGACTTTAGTCCTACATAGAAAGCGCATGAAACATGGAAGTCACAAAACAACTGACATCACCACCAGTTAGGGCTGGAAATTACCAGGGACCTCACGATATCACAAAACTTAGGAGTCGATATGATATGCATTGCAATTATCACAATTCTATATGTATTGCGATTAAATGATTGTGCTATATATGTCTGCTGCAGAGAGACAAGAGAGCATGACAAAACGAGTTTCGATCAGTCAGGGAAATAAGTGCTGAAAACATGTTGGCTCATTATTTAAAAAGATGGGAACAAGCTATAGGATGAAAAATACCAGAGTTTTGGCGCAGGTACATCTGACTAGCGCTAGCTAACGATACCTACGGTAAAAATAATAAAATAAAACAATTACAAATCTAAACCTTGAGTCAAACATGAATATATCGTGATTTGTAACTATCGATTGTAATATGGCAGAAACTAATAAGTAAAGAAGTGAAAGGATTGAAAAGGATCATGGTCAGAGAATGAGGGAAGCCTCACCTTGTCCTGTCTGAGAGGGCAGCGAGGGGAGATGTGGGGGCTGTTTTTCCTCCACGTGCCCCAGTAGGCAGGCCGGTAGTTCTCACGGAACTGAAGGAGCTTCATGCGGCCGTAGTGCTGCCGGTCAGGCACACCGTCCGGTTTGGGCCCCTCCACCACCGCTATACACTCCCTATGCAGACAACAGAAATAGGGGCCAACGTCAAAATAGGAGAGTACAGAAAATGGCTTCTTTCCAGTAGGAATCCCTGATTCTTCAGTTTCACAAAAATGTCAAGACTTGAGTAACTCAAGTCACCGCTGATTTTTTTTAGGGTGTGGTGGTCTCACCTCATAGGGTATGTGTTTCTGGCCTTGGTCTGGCCTGATCTGCGGGGCTTATTTCTGGTCCAGTCACTCAGGCCATCCAGGCTTCCATCAGGTTTAGCCAGGTACCTGTCCAGTTCCTCCAGGACCGCCTCCGCACATTGGACTCGGGTCAGCGGTGCCAGACACATGTGCTCCTTTATCTCAAACGGGGCAAACTTTTCACAGGCAGACGCAAGGGTCTGAAGTAGGAGAGACAAAGGTAAGAAATGTTTTACATTAAATGAACACCATTTTGTGTTCTTCTTGTTCAATTCAATCAGAGGTATCTTACCTTTGTGGCCTGCTGGGGAGTCTTGGGTTTCTGTAGAAATCTTGTGATCTCGGCTTTCTCTGCTTTGAGCCTCTGTATAGAAAATGTTAAGATGCATTATCAGGTCTGTTACAATTAAGTGGCATTTGTCAAACTTAAAAAATATCAGTGTCAGACATTACATTTAATTTTAGAGAATAGAAACAAAATTATCAACTCACATCCTTCTCTTCTTTCAACCGTTTTTCCTCCTCTTTCTTTCTCTTTTCTTCAAGTTTTGCCCTGGAGGACATTATATGTGAATATGTCAATTGCAAGGATTACATTTGCTTTAATAATTAAAAAAAACATTCAATCAATTTTTCTAGTCGAGTCAATATAAAAGTAACAAGACATTTCAGATCTGTAGCTAGCTGGTTTTTGATCAAGCAACACTCACTCTTGTTTCGATTTGCGTTGCTCCTCTTTCGCTCTTAATTTCTCTGCTTTTTCCTTTTCCTCTTTCTCCTTTTTCTCTCTTTTTTCACACTCTTCTTTCTTCTTTTTCTCCTTTCTTTCCTTTTCCCGCTCCTCCTTCAGTTTGCGAGCCTCCTCTTTCTTCTTCTCTTTAGCATCTTTAGCCTCCTCCCGCTGCCGCTCTCTCTCTTTGCGCTGGTGTAGCCTCTCCTCTTGCTCCTGCAAACTCTATGGAGAGAAGAAAACACAAATTCCGTTTCAGTGTCTAGATTAAGATGTTTAAATAGGCATTTGGATGCAAAAGTACGCCAAATACTGAAGTGACTTATTGCCGCTAATTATACCTTTAAAGATAGTCTTTTCACAGTTTTCTGCTCTATTTTAGGGGTGGTATTTGGCTCCTGTAAAGAGAGAGGAAGAAAGGTAACCTATACATTTATAATTTTTCATTTCAGAATAGTGATTTGAAAAGTTAATAGGAGCTTGCTGATGTACATTTATTCAAAAATCACTGCTGACATTGAGTGTTTATTGAATTTAATTGCCATTTTGTACTCACTGTGACAGTAGGAGTATTCTCTGTCTTAGCAGCCTCTGGGGAGCTCTCGGCCGCTGACAGAGAGCTGGTGGATGAAGGAGAAAGCATGGACCCATTCCCATGACTGGACATATCAGCCTCCTCTTGTTCTTCATCCTCCTCCTCTTCCGTGTCAGAACCCTGTGTGGTGTCTAACTGTGAGATGGATCCAGTGTCCCCCCTGTCCTTCTCCTCATCCTTCTGTTCATCCCCCAGCTTGTAGTCTATGGGCTCTGTCTTGGCAGTGTGATCTGTTTTGGTGGCTGTTACAGCACTTAGGGTTTTGCTCAGGTGGTTGTTTTGTGTCTGAGGACACGGGGCAACAATGGGTGTCGCAGGTTGCTGCTTTAAAAGGTCAGTTGAATTGGAGTCCTCAGTGAGATCAATAACTATGCTTTTGGCAGGGGACGCTTGGGTACTGCGACTCATGAATCCATCCAGGGGGCCGCGGCCGTTAACCAGGGCCGGTCCATGGCGCACAGGTAGGGGGGAGCAATCGGATTCATTCTCCCCATCTGAGAGCCCAGGCCGGGAAAGGGTGCAGGTCCTTTTGGGCTCACTGATCTCCTTGGGCTCTGGGTTTAGACGCTTGAATGGAAGACGAGCTGAGGAGAAAATATCCTTTATCATCACTGATGTTTAAGTTGGACTAATTCTATGTTATATTAACAAATCTTTGGGCAAACAATAATGATAGCTTTGAGTGATAAAGCAAAGACACTAAATTATTATAACAAATTTGATTCATTTGAAATATAATTTACTAAATCAGAATTTCATTGAATTGTTTCAAATACTTTGATAGCATTATGTATTATCAGTCTCCTTTTGCAAAATAAAACCATCTAATATGCATTCAAAACACCAGATTAACTTACCCTGAACAAGCTTCTTGTTAGCATTGCTGGGTTTGACTTTGCCATCCATACCTGTAACCAAAACAGGGTATGGAAGATGAGACGACAACAATCCCACAAGCATTCTCCTGTCATGAAACATTTTCTGAACAAAAATATAAAATACAACAATTTCAAAGATTTTACTGAGTTACAGTTCATAATGAAATCAGTCAATTTAAATATATTCATTGGGCCTTAGTCTATGGATTTCACATGATTTGGAATACAGATATGCATCTGTTGGTAACAGATACCTTAAAAAAGGTCGTAGATCAGAAAACTAGTCAGTATATGGAGTTTGGCGGGAACTGGAACATGCTGTCGCACACGTCAATCCAGAGCATCCCAAAAATGCTCAACAAGTATGTAGGCCATGGAAGAACTGGGACGTTTTCAGCTTCCAGGAAGTGTACAGATACTTGCGATATGGGGTCGTGCATTATCATGCTGAAACATGTGGTGGCTGCAGATGAATGGCATGACAATGGGCCTCAGGATCTCATGACAGTATCTCTGGATTCAAATGGCCTTGATAAAATGCAAATGCGTTTGTTGTCCGTAGTTTATGCCTGCCCATACCATAACCCCCCCGCCGCCATGGGGCACTCTGTTCACAACGTTGACATCGGCAAACTGCTCACCCACACAACGGCATACACTCTGTTTGCTATCTGCCCGGTACAGATGAACCTGTGATTCATCCGTGGAGAGCACACTTCTCTAGCAGGCCAGTGGCCATCAAAGTTTAGTATTTGCCTACTGAAGTTGGTTACGACGCTAAACTGCTGTCAGGTCAAGACCCTGGTGAGGACGATGAGCACGCATATGAGCTTCCTGAGACAGTTTCTGACAGTATGTGCAGAAATTCTTTAGTTGTGCCAGCCCAGTTTCATCAACTGTCCAGGTGGCTGGTCTCAGACAATCCCGTAGGTGAAGAAGCCTGATGTGGACCTACTGAGCTGGTGTGATTACACGCGGTCTGCGGTTGTGAGGCCATTTCGACATACTGCCATATTTTCTAAAATGACATTGGAGGCGGCTTATGGTAGAGAAATTAACATTAAATTATCTGGTAACAGCTCTGGTGGACATCCCTGCAGTCAGCATGCTAATTGCACGCTCAATCAAAACTTGAGACAGCTGTGGTGTTGTGTGACAAAACTGCACATTTTAGAGTGGCCTTTTAATTGTCCACAGCACAAGGTGCACCAGTGTAATGATTATGCTGTTAAAATCTGATTATTGATATGCCACACCAGTCAGGTGGATGGATTATATTGGAAAAGGAGAAATGCTCACTAACAGGGCTGTTAAACAAATTTGTGCACACAATTTGAGAGAAATAAGATTTGTGCATATGGAAAATGTCTAGGGAAATTTATTTCAGTTGCACAACACGTTGCATTTATATTTTTGTTGTGTAGATGGATTTGTTTTTCAAAGCACTTTTACTTCACTATCAATAATTGCAGTAGTACAATGGCTCCAGCTGCAAACATGTTACCAGTTCCTTTGTTGCATAACACTTACTAGAAGAAAGCATTCAGTGCAGTATCTTTATAAAATGTCCAAAATCAAAAGGACAACTACAAGAATAGCCACTACACATATGACTTAATCACCAACTACTTTATCCCCCACTGAACTGTATTATTGCTATAAGCTGACGTTAGTCCTTTGTTCTTAGTTTACTCATACTGTTAGTTTGACAAATGCATCCAGGTTATTCAAGGACATATGTAATAAATACTTGTCAGTCAACTAGGGAGCAATCAAAAGTTATCTAGACTTGCCACCAAACAATTAAACGGACAATCGATGCCGTTCAAATATAATTTTTAATCAAGTAGTAAAAATTAACTACGAGACGATGGCACAAGTGGTTGGGCAAACCACTGAGGTGTTAGCTTTGCTCTCCCGCCATTCGGTGAATCAATCGAAGCCCAGTGCAAAGGCCCGGCTATAGCTAACTTTACGGGGAAAGAAGGGGTTGCCTCAAATAAAAACATGCTTGTTTGTTAGTTAAGTTAGCTAACAAGCAAAGTTTGTTACAGTACGATAATATGTGACTCGATGTCTAATTAAACCACCGAAATCATTGAGTGTTTTGGTTCATATTAGTTAACGTTAGCTAGCTGAAGGCAATGGGGTGTCTAGCTAGCTAGTAAGGTTAGCACCAACTCATCACATCAAAGCCAACTGACGTTAGCTCCCAAGCTGGCTGACTAATAAATTATAAAGATTAACTAAAGGAAACTGCAAGGGTAGCTAGCTAACGTTACACGAAAGCTCATTTTACACTAACCTTACGAGCGTGGGAATCTTATGAGGGTCTGGCCAACGACAATAACTAAGTGTTAGCTAACTAACCTTACTTGAGGTTAGCTAGTTACAACATGCTACTAGTACAGTAGTTAGCTGGCTAAATACAGCATGCTAGTTAGCTAAACTAGCTAGCTAGACAGAAGTTAGCGTTGACTTGCTATGTGGTCGTAGAGAAATGCACATCAAACAGTATAAAGCTACCTTAGTTAGATAACTAAATAACCAAAACATTTGAAGGTTAAAACATAGCAAAATATCGTCGCTACCTCTCCTCCGTGGAGTGGATGCTAAATACCCGTCCACGGATGGATCTTCCGCCGCCAGCATCACCATCCGAGAACTTCCCTCACTTTTGATATCCTTGTGCGGAAAAGCGTTGAATTAACACAAAACCATATGAAGTAGCAATATTGACAGGTCTTCCAGAGTAACACTAATATCATGCAAATATAACGATGACTGGGTTGTATTACTTTTAAGACTAAGTTAATTTTATTCTAGCGGCATCTCCCACACACTCCCTCTGCCTGGATCCCGTTGCTGCCTCGCGCCCGTCAGTCAGATTTGGCGGGAGCGTGTCGCTGTCCTCACAATCCATTGCTGATTGGCCAGAACGCTGGATCACTACCCGACCGAAGGGCGGGATCTAGAAGTTTTTTTCTGGATATTTTGTCAGTCACTCCTTCTTTTGAGATTTTGTTCTTTATGATAGGTTGCTTTCTCTGTTTTCAAGAGAGTACGATCAGTGATTGGATGTCACTGAATAGTGTCGTGGAACAAATTCTAATAAAGTTGTGATTGGACAAAATCACTCAGTGGGTTTAACCAGTAAATACTCTAAACACGTTGACAATCAGAAACGATGTATGTACTATGTAGTAATCAAAACAATCAAATGCAATATTAAATCAATTAACATAATGTCTGTCTGAATGTCAGTTAATAATTTTAATGGGAAAATAAAAGGATGCCAAAACAGTTGACAATTTAGAAGAACTGAAAAATAATACAAAAGGCAAAACCTCTCTGACAAGAAGACACATGAGGTAGACACGTTGGACAGATGTCGCTGAAAGATATGGCAGCTCTGCTTCTAGCTCCTAAGCGCAAGGATTTCGCTACACCTGCAATAACATCTACTAAATATGTGACCAATACAATTTGATGTCATGTTTGTTTGACTAGGTAAGTCAGTTAAGAACAAATTCTTATTTACAATGACAGCCTACACCAGCCAAACCCAGATGACACTGGTTCAATTGTGCACCACCAAATGGGACTCCCAATCACAGCCAGTTGTGACACAGCCTGGATTTGAACCAGGGTGTCTGTAGTGACATCTCTAGCACTGAGATGCAGTGCCCTTAGACCACTGCACCACTCAGTTTTTACACATATTCTGTTTGGGTTTCTGCTACTGTGGAGTGCAAAAGGTGTGGTAGAAAATATTTGTAGGACACAGTATGGTACCAATATGCAGCCTAACCATATGGTATATACAATATAACGTATGTCAATCGGGCAATAGTAAACTCCTGACAATAGAAAATAATATTCAACATCAACTCCACAAAACTGATAGTTGATCAAGAAAATACATCATTGCCAATTTTCCATAATGTAGCTGTTATCATATCAAGGGACAAGAATCATCCATCTCTCTCTGAAGTCACGCGTCTTCCCTCCACGCACTATATAGGTCACGTGATCTGTAGTTTCACAATCGAAACAATCGTATTCAAATTTGCCTTGGTGGGACCTGTATTGAACTACCACTCCCTCAATGCAGTGCGGGAGATTTGGTTGGACGCGACCCCAACGGTTTCCTCTACTAGCTAGATAGCACAGACACAAAGTCAACATAGGCTATATCGTAAAAATGTATGAAAACAAAATGTCGCGTTTTGGTGTTAATTTAAGGTTAGGGTTAGGCATAAGGTTAGCAATGTGGTAAATGTTAGGATTGAGGTTAGGTTTAGCTGTAAAATCTGTTATTAAGAAGATAGATTGTAGAAATGGGCGGGGTTTATGACTTTGTGGCTGTGGTAGCTAGTGACGACCATCCCGAACCGAACTGGAGTTAGTGGTTTTCAGGTAGGTGCTAGCAAAACATTGAATTACAAGAAAATAAGTTACAGTCACTAGCTTTATTTCTTTAACATTCAATCTATTATCAACCAATTCATTGTATCCGCTCGGCAGCTTACCTTTTCATTACATTTCGCCTGAAGACCGCTAACAAATCATCATCTACATACTACTGTAGCTAATTAACGTTAGCTTGCTAATTTATTCTACGCGTGGTCTTATATTTTCTTGCCAAATTATAGCTAGCTACTTAACTTAATATAAGAAATGTATCAAAGTAGCGTACCCGTATCTAGTAGGGGCACGTGACCTGGCTATCTCATGCATATAATTTCACCTTTGTCATCATCTTGATATGACTGAGTGTTTTGTTGTTGTAAATTAGACACTGCACGTTCCCAGATAATTATTTATACTTTTTTTTAAATTTAATTTTATGAGATGTAAAGTATGCCAATTATTTGTATTATGTTGCAGGAAAGGACACGCATAGGATTTCATAATGACAGGTTTGTATCTAAATGTTTTGCAATTCGATCATGTTCTTCATGAAACATGACATGTACCTGCTACAAGTAATGCATATGCATGACACAGATTATAAGTGACACACTCAAACCTTTTATTCAAATAGCCATACCATACTCAGTAGGGGTGGGAATTGCTAGGGATCTCACGATATGATATTATCGCGATACATTGGTGCCGATACGATGTGTTGCAATTCTCAATATTCTATATGTATTGCTCACCATATGTCTGCTGCAGCTGGACAAGAGGGAGCCATGAGAAAACAGGTTTTGATCACTCATGGAAATAAGTTCTGAAATCTAATTGTCTCCCTATTTAAAAAGATGGAGAAATACTATTTATTGTCAAATAATATCCTGACATGTAACTGTATTTATTATTTTGTTGTATATTATAATTTAATCACGAATTCTCATAGTTAAATTGTGGACATAAAGATCAACTGATAACACTGACCACTTTCACTATTGTGCCTCACCATTTGTTATAATATAATCAAAAAAATCTCAAATTTCACTGTATTCTTGTTTTCCTGTGCCATCTGCACTGACATCCTGTTTTCCCACATGTAATCATCCGTTTTCAGAGCGGGTCAACAACTTCCCACTGCTGCCTAAGTTCCTGCGAATCAAGCCCTGCTTTTACCAGAATGTGGAGGAGGAGATCCCAGCCCCGCACCGACAGCTGGTGCGCAGGGTCTACAATCTCTGGATGTGTGAGTTACACCAACAAACTTTCTTGATTCACACATAGGCCTACTCTGGGAACTGGACTGTGTTTCATTCAATGCTGAGTGAATATGTTATTTTTTTCTGCTGTCTCTGCTCCTCTCTGCAGTGTATTCAGTCACACTGTGTGTGAACGTGGTGTCATGCATAGCTTGGTGGGCAGGAGGGGGAAGTGCAGCCAATTTTGGCCTTTCCCTGCTCTGGCTTCTTCTCTTCAGTCCATGCAGCTACACATGCTGGTTTAGACCTCTCTACAAGGCCTTTCGGTAAAGTCCACTCAACAAACGTCAAGCCGAACATCTATTATTTTGCACTCCAAATACAATTTTCTTGACTGACTTCATAACTCCCTTTGTCTTTCTTAGGGCTGACAGTTCCTTCAACTTCATGGCCTTTTTCTTCATCTTCTTCCTCCAGTGTGTTCTCGCTCTCATTCAGACTGTGGGCATCTCTGGTTGGGGTGCTTGGTGAGTATGAACATTTTATTTCCTCAATCCTGGAAGGGACTGTCTAGGACGCTGGCTGCTATATCTGAATGGCTTGTGTTTCACTTACCTCAGGAATATAGAAAAATCTTCAGTTTAAAATCTTCAGTTTGGCAATAAAGATCACCTGTAGATTATGTATCAATGCCACCTTAATTTTACTCACTGCAGTGTCATGCTGTGATAGGTGAATAACTACAGTTGATGTAATCCAGTATTCATGCCATTGACAAATACTAACCCCACTGCTCCACCACTCTGACGAACCCCCAAAGTGGTTGGATCGCGACAGTGCTGTTTTTCAGCCACAACGTGGGTTCTGCTGTAGTCATGCTATTCTCAGCTCTGCTCTTTACTCTGGTGACTGTGTTGATGGGACTGGTTCTCATCAGGGTGAGTCCAATGCGTGCACATACACACACCTGAAAAATGCACGAGCACCTGGAAACACACACACAAACCAGAAAAAATACACAGCCGTTTTGACAATTCTCATTGTAGGCAAGGAAAGATAATGAACTTTCATGACTGTATGACTGGTTGGTTTGTCTGCTCTGCTTCTATCAGGTTCATAGGATGTACCGTGGCGGAGGGGGCAGCTTTGAGCGTGCACAGGAAGAGTGGACCACTGGACTCTGGAAGAGCGCCCCTGTGAGAGAGGCCGGCTTCAATGCTATCAATGAAACTGGCCCAAGCCTACCCCAATACCCTGCTGCTGTGCCAAGCTACCCAGACAATGGCCCCTGGTAAATAAAACCCTAAGTGGACTCTAGATGGAGACAGAGCACTTTTTTCCATGGCACGCAAGATAGTCCACCACACCACACTAGTACAATCTCACCATGACACTATACGAAATGCATAGCTGGAATTTAAGTAAGAATGTTAAGGGAAAAAAGGCATAATCAGCTGATTTTATTCAGCAGTACTTTGTTTTAGATTTAAGAGGCCACTGTTATAGACATCGTTTACTGGAGTAGGAAGCTTTTCCAGGGAAACACATCTAAGCCTTATATTGTTGGAAAAATATGTGATGAAGATCCAAAATATGATCCATTACATGTTTACATTTATTATTTTCTACTCTCAAAATGAATCTGTTCCCTCATATTTGAAAGAGCGACTGAAATTTAAAAAAAATATGATTTTCATTTGTACTTGGAGAGCTAGGGGTCTTTATATTACAGTAGCAGAATTAATACTGTTCAACAAAATTGATATGTCTGAAACAGAAAAGAAGCAAGGTGATTCCAAAGTTGTTTTTGGATCAATTTTGGCACCCATATTCAGTGATCAATTCTTGCCAATACAATACTGTACTTCATGAAATCAACAAAAGCCTTAACACTACTGGACATGACTGAAGAATCAGGGTCTTCTCCTTGAAGTTGGAAATATGGATGTTTATATAGTGCACTTTTTATTTAGTGATGAGATGTATTTAGTTTTTTATTGATATCACAAGTGTTTGTTTTTGATACCTTTTCTTCTTGCTTGATCTGCTTTTGCCTTGTTTCTGAAAACTAAATGCGCCTTGATCGTACATGAGGTATTTGCATGTTAATTTCCCCCCCCCCTTGACTGTCGCCTTAAGTACTGCTACGAGATGAAGCCAATGAGAAATGTGCTTATACACATCACTAATGCTAGATACTGTAGCCTTCTTATTCAACTTGAGCCTTTTGTCTTTCACTCATCCTGTGCAGTGCACTGATCTTTCTTTGCTTTTGATGGTCAGTGTCCTGTTGTGGAATACCCCTTCTCACTAGCCAGTGCTCCAAAACAGCTCATCTCAGTCAGTGTGTTCCAGGCTGGAGCCTTGTGTTTACAATGTGGCTGGGAGAGCGGCAGCAACTCATCTTGAATAGAAAAATTTAAGTCACATTTAAGTGTTCCTCTCCAGGGTTAACTACCATAATGAGGTTTATTTTGAGTTTTTTGTATGGCTTGTCTGTAATGAATATTTAGAAGACATTCTTGAAAATGCTTCAAATGTGTTGCTGCAATGACTAAGCCTAGCACGAACCACCCTGATCTTGCAAGCTTTCATTCTGTTTTGCTACACAGATACTGTGTCCGTGTAGTGAAACAATGTAAGCTTGCGAGATCAGGGTGGGTCGTACGAGACTACCAATGGCTCACTACCTTAAACATTTCAGTAAATATTCTTATTCAGACCTTCTGACTGTTGTTATTCAGCTTCTCTTCCTCATTGACAATTATGTTTACTTCATACTTTAAAGTATGCATTTATTTTCAATAGAATCAAATACAGTACAAAATGCCATACCAATACTGTATTCACAGCTTTCAGTAGATCATAATGGCAGGGACATTATGACAGGCAGACCTCATCTGTCCGTCATTGTGTAAAACAAAAACAAATTCCCAGAAGGAAAACAAATTCCAGTGAAGTGACTGACATTACGTCAGTTGCTATACATTTTAATTTTTGTACATTTTTACCCATACCACTGAGGACCCTTTTTATTTATAGCTTTTCTGCTACATATACATACAGTACCAGTCAAAAGGACACAACTCATTCAAGAGTTCCTTTATTTTGACTATTTTCTACATCGTAGAATAAGACATCAAAACTATGAAATAACACACATGGAATCATGCAGTAACCAAGTGTTAAATCAAAATATATTTTAGATTTTTCAAAGTAGCCACCCTTTGCCTTTGACAGCTTTGCACACTCTGGCATTCTCTCAACCAGCTTCACCTGGAATGCTTTTACAACAGTCTTGAAGGAGTTCCCACATATGCTGAGCACTTGTTGGCTGCTTTTCCTTCACTCTGCGGTCCAACTCATCTCAATTGGGTTGAGGCTGGTGATGTGGAGGCCAGATCATCTGATGCAGCACTCCATCACTCTCCTTCTTGGTCAAATAGCCCTTACACAGCCTGGAGTTGTTGGGTCATTGTCCTGTCGAAAAATTAATGGTAGTCCCACAGCACAAACCAGATGGGATGGTGTATCGCTGCAGAAGGCTGTGGTAGCCATGCTGGTTAAGTGTGCCTTGAATTCTAAATAAATGAGACTGTCACCAGCAAAGCACCCCCACACCATCACACCTCCATTCTTCACGGTGGGAACCACCCATGCAGAGATCATCTGTTCACCTACTCTACGTCTTACAAAGACACGGCGGTTGTAACCAAAAATCTCAAATTTGGACTCATCAGCCAGATTTCCACAGGTCTAATGTCCATTGCTCATGTTTCTTCGACCAAGCAAGCCTTCTTATTATTGGTGTCCTTTAGTAGTGGTTTCTTTGCAGCAATTTGATCATGAAGGCCTGATTCACAGTCTCCTCTGAACAGTTGATGTTGAGATGTGTCTGTTTCTGAAGCATTTATTTGGCCTGCAATTTCTGAGGCTGGTAACTGTGCCGGTCCTCATGAGAGCCAGTTTCATCATAGCGCTTGATGGTTTTTGTGACTGCACTTGAAAGTTACAAAGTTCTTGAAATGTTCCCGGATTGACTGACCTTCATGTCTTAAAGTAATGATGGACTTTTGTTTCTCTTTGCTTATTTGAGCTGTTCTTGCCATAATATGGACTTGGTCTTTTACCAAATAGGGCAATCTTCTGTATACCTCCCCTACCTTGTCACAACAACTGATTGGCTCAAATGCATTAAAAGGAAAGAAATTCCACAAATTAACTTAACAAAGCACACCTGTTAATTGAAATGCATTCCAGGTGACTACTTCATGAAGCTGGTTTTGAGTTCTTCACTTATGCTACAATGTAGAAAATATTAAAAATAAAGGAAAACCCTGGAATGAGTAGGTGTCAACTTTTGACAAGTACTGTATATATAAAATATAGGAAAATCACATTGACTGCACTGGGCCTTTAATAGAAATACATAATATTTGAAATACCATAACTGTACAAAATATTTAGCACAGTACAGTGAGCTCCAACAGTATTGGGACAGTGGCACATTTAGTTGTTTTGGCTATGCACTCCAGCACTTTGAATTTTAAATGATACAATGGCTGAGGTTGAAGTGCAGAATGTCAGATTTAATTTGAGGGTAATTTTCATCCATCTCGGGTGAACCGTTTAGAAATTACAGAACTTTTGTACATAGTCTCTCTCTCTCTCTTCCACCTCCACCCCCCATTTTAGGGGACCAAAAGTATTGGGACAAATTCACTTGTGTATTAAAGTAGTTCAGTATTTGATCCCATATTCCTAACACACAATGATTATTACATCAAGCTTGTGACTGTCGTTCTGCCCCTGAGCAAGGCAGTTAACCCAGTGTTCCCTGGGCGCCGAAGACGTGGATGTCGAATTATGGCAGCCCACCGCACCTCTCTGATTCAGAAGGGTTGGGTTAAATGCGGAAGACAGATTTCAGTTGAATGCATTCAGTTGTACAACTTACTAGGTCTTTCCCTTTCTACAAACTTGTTGGATGCATTTGCTATTTGTTTTGGTAGTGTTTCAGAAAATTTTGTGCCCAATAGAAATTAATGGTAAATAATGTATTGTCATCTTTGTCACTTTTATTGTAAATAAAAAATAAAATATGCTTCTAAACACAGATAGTCCTGAATGAAATTGTGAATAATTATGAGTGAGAAAGTTAGATGCACAAATATACCCCCCAAGAAATGCTAACCTCCCCTGTTATTGTAAAAGGTGGGTATGATATTTGATTTGTAACTTTTTCTAATTATTCACAATTCATTCAGGACTATCTGTATCCACATTAACATAGAAGTGTTTAGAAATATTCTATTCATATTTACAATAAGTGACTCACAACAATGCATTATTTACCATTCATTTCTACTGGGCACAATACTTTTGGAGCTCACTGTATATTTGCATTATGGCATGACTATATAAAATAAATTCAACCTGGTGGGAAAATGTTTTTCTGGACAATTCCTAGAAAAATATAAAACATTCCCCTCTATCGCAAGTCCAATGTACAGAGCTTGACATTGCCATAGTGTCCTAAATCAGCTGCCTGGTGAGAGAGAAAGAGAGCAAACCCCAGAGAGTGGTTAACACTCAGGGTCAGATCTCTGACTCGTTGTCAATGTAACCCAACCCATCCATAGTGGAAATGTTGCCTCCCGGAGAAAAGTGGTGCTCCCCATTCCCTTTGAAAGCTATGACCGTGTGATGGTTATTGTTTGCGTTATGACTGGGTGTAGGTCCCAGCAACTTAATCACTGATGTCCTATTTTGAATGTAGTCAACTGACAGCCTTTTCACCTGGCCCGCACCTGAGTTCTCTGAAGATCTGTTTCTAAAGCTTCTTTTATATAGATTCCAGGCTACTAGACCAAGCAGCATCAGAGACAGGAGAGCTACCGCCACCTGCAGGCCTACCACCCTGCTGTCTACACTCCGTGACTCAGGAGGGAGAGGGGGCTCCAAAGTCTGTGGCACTTCTGGTAGTGGGGTATTGTGGCTATGGGGGGACTCTGTCGTCGTCTCACTCGCCGCCTCCTCATCCTCTGCGTTAGTGTGGTGCTGCAGTTGATAGACTGCCATAGTCCTGGTGTGTGGTCTGCTTTTCACCTGCTCTACAGACTCACAGGTGTACTGGCCCGCGTCGGAGGCAGAGGCATTAAGAATTAGGATTCCTCCATTGTAGATGTAATACTTAGCGTCAGCGTGCAGCTGTTGCCCTAAGAAGAGCCAGTGTACCTGAGCCAGGTTGGAGGCAGGATGGCACGGCAGCTTGATGTTGTTCCCAGGGACTAAGGTGTAGTTCTCTGGCTTCACAGTCTCTGCAACACACACACAAAAAACAATTATTTCTATGTGTATCTACTTGTCAAAGGAAGTGATGAGTAGATCTGTTCTTTGTTGGTAATGTGCTGAACATTTCAATATTGTGAAATCAATTTACCTGATTTTGGACATTTTGATATATCACCATCTTTTAGACTTTGAATCATATTCCTGAAAGACAAATATCAAGTGTATACTTAAATTCTAACATATAGTAAACACTTGTAATCTTTATTTAAAGTCAGAGGTTACTCTCCAGTGAAAATGCTAGTGGGGAGCGTACGTGTCAGAGGATGAACTGGCGACAGCAGAGCAGATGCCAGTGGAGAGGTCCCATCCACAGTAAGGGTCTCTGCCCAAGACACAGTCCAGACACGACTCATAGCGCCCACAGTCACTCAGAGGCATCTGTACTGCTCCAAAATCCGAGCCTGCATACAACTGACCCTGGGGAAACAAGAATACAAACAAGCAAATACCACATGAGTGTCAGCAGCTCGGTGAGTCAGCTCCACCCACTGTTAGTAACAGCAATGACAATGCCATTCTCCTTGAATACTCTATTATAAGTGCCAACGAAATAAAACGTAAATGAGTAACCATCGGTCTGCAGAAGTGCCTGTAGACAACAATAAACTGACATTGATCATGTAAAACCATTATGTTTACATTGTATGAATTACCTTTATCAGTAAAATGTTGTTTTGCAAAATGCTTTGTAAAATGTTGCTGCACCTTGGGGGTCTAAACCCGAGTTGCCAATAAGAAATTTGAAGAACGCATTTGTTAAATGCGCTATACAAATCAAGTTTGATTGACTTGAGTTAGTGTTACCGTGCTAGAGGAGAGGCGTAGCGTCCTGATAGCCTCTGGGGTCTGGTACAGCTGTATTTCCTCAATGATGAACATCTCCCCAGCATGGTTCACTGCCTTCTGCACATAGCCGTTCTCTGTAAGAAGAGAAGGACACCCATGTCATTGATATCCACTGCCAGAAGAAGTCTGTTCTGGGGCTGTGTGTGTGCTGTACAGTACCTGTGCCGATGAACATGACCGCGTATCTCTCTCCATCCAGAGCTAGCACGTTATCCACCACCAGGCGTGTGAACATGGCACCTTTTTTGACCAGCAGTGGACCCCTGGTCAGAGGGCGCACGGCCTCGTCCATGAGGGGTCGGTCCCTGATGAACTGCAGGGTCTTGTCTGGCAGGTCCAGGGAGCGCTCCATCCCAAGGCCCCGCGCTACATTGTTAATGCACTGAAAAACAAAGGATTGATGAGTGGTAATAACTTGATAATGATAATACATTTATTAGTGCTGAGTTAGTAGTTGAAATGTAGAAAAGTTGATCATTTCCTTTTGTGGCCCTAAACCATTTAGAGATTCACAATGATATTAAATTGGGACTTACGGCTCCTGGTCTGGGGGTGGGAACCTCTCCACTGTACATTACCCACTTCACATGGGATGTCTCCACAGTCACTGGCGTCTTAAACTTCCCCTTATTGAACACGTCTCCGATAGCTGACACACTGTACGCACACACTGCAGACATGTCGGACAAGCTCCTAGCGCAAACACACAGTCAGAAAAACATGTTTGATGTTTTCAAACCACCAGTATATATCATGGTTAGGGCCCTATGTCTTTCCTGACCACGCGATAAATACCCTAGGCCATAGTTAGCCCTCTATTAGCCGGGGCTTTTACCTGGTAAGGTCACATGGTCGGGGAAAACTCCTGGCCCTATGATTATGGTAAACATGCGTGTAAAGCAACCATTTAAAGCATAGTGAGAATCTCAGTCCACTTCCTACTGAAACAATGTTACCAACTTTAAAGCCACTGGATTCTACTGACAATACTCACGACTGTGGAGTGAACACCGCGTAGAAAACACTTTTGCTCCAGTCATCATTTTTGAGTAGGAAGACATCCTGTACAACGGAGGGCAGGCTGGACTCTGGCAGAGAGCAGTCCAGACGAGCCTTCAGGAAAGACGTCCACTTCCTCTGGAGCGTCCGCTGGCCGCCCATATCCCCCTACACAGTGAGTTCTAGTCAAACAAGTGAATACTTTTGGAGAGAAGAGACACATGCACACACCATACCCTTGCACTGTTTAAACAGTGTACACATACTGTCCTTTCTTTATATTTAAAATACCATGTATGGACCAATGAAACTTGTACTTCTTGCAGCTGAAAGTAAATTTGTAGCAAGTTGTTACCTTGCATACACGAGCCACTCGTGACACCATGAGCTTGTTGTAGAAGTCATACTCCATGGCGTTCTCGCTGAAGAACAGGTAGACCTTATCATCATCGCCCTCTGGGTTGTTTTTGCTCTCGGGGACAAGGTCCATGTACACAAAGTTGGGTTCTGAAATCAAACCATAATGAGCACTTATTACGCTACCTATCAGGAACTTTTACAGGAGTAGTTGAAGTTCAGTTTCATAATTCAACAACACAGAGACCTATAGGATCTAGGCTATTACACAAGGCACAAAGTATGTAAAATGCTATGGATACATTTTGCCATTCAAAGTTCATCTGCAGGTGTTAGGAGATATGGTGCACAAATTAATAGAATATAAGGCATGGTGTACAGCAGTATACAAGTTTATAACAAGTATGAACAGAGAAGGAGAGCTGACCGTTGAGCCAGGAGCTCTTGAACTCGGTGCGGAGAGCAGAGGAAGAGCTGCGGAGAACAACAGGCTCAGAGCCCAGGAAGTTGATTGAGGTAGCAGAGTACAGGTCATTTCCTGGCAGATCAGAGACATAACAAGAATTACAATGGGGAAACATAATGGATCTTCAAGCAAAGTAAACAATATTGTAAGTATTTGGAGAATTACAGGTGTAATCTTTAATTTTGCCACTGGCAACGCAAAGTAATACAAAACACATTGAGCCATAAAGCAGAAAACTTGTTCAATTCAAAGACCCAGCCCCCCCCCCCCCCCCCCCCCCCTTAAACAAGTGCAGCGGCAGCATTTTCAATAGAAAATGAAAGTTCTAGATTGCACCTCTGAAACCCCACTTTTCAGTTGGTGCACGTTGAACTTCAATGGATGCACAAGTCTGTTATTGTGTGAGAGCAGATAACCAGAAACAGACAGAGGGGCACAGTACATACCGACCATGATGGAGGAGTATCTCTGGAAGGGATCAAAGGGGCATTTCCCTTTTCCCTCCTCCTGCGCTTCCTCTAGTCTCAGCTGTCCTTCAGAATACGTCTGTCAGGGTCACAAACAAAGCCACTATTTAGTTGTATTCATTCACACTGTTTCAGGGAGTGAGAGGTAGGTATATACTTTACACTAATCCCCAGAGGTCAAAATGTGTTACTCTCAGTAGCCACTAACAGTAGAAAGAGTGAAAGCAGGTGTCTGTAGTATGCAAACATTTCACACTCACTGTAAATATTCAGTGACAACTGCCTGTCTGCAGCAGTCACATGATAGCTTCAAACACCAGAGCTATTCTTACAGGAAGATATCCTAGCTGTCCTGTTCTGGCCAAGCTATACTTACCATGTAATCACAGGTGGGGCTGAAAGCATTTGTCCCGCACACATACATTCTGCCATCATCCACTTTATGCAGCGTCCGGATGTAGTTACGGCATTCGATCTGCAAGAGAACAGGGATGAGAAATAGTCATTTATGGATTTCAGTGAATTTATCTGGTTCTGTTTGTCCTGTCTTCAGTTGATGTTCAGATAAACAACTCACTTCACAGATATCTGTGGGGAGAACCGTTTCATGATTGATGGAGCCACTTACTTCAGCATGTTTCCCTTTGTATGTGCACTCCACCTGTTTCTCCTTGGTGACCTGCCAGTACACCTAACAACAGAGAGCTGCACATCAAAGTATGTTCTAGGTAATGGATTTATGATTCCAAGGCATTGGTATTAGGTCATCGCAGAGTAGTTACAGGATTATTTTATTGCAGTCCATTTGTGATTTATAAAATGATGTATGCAAATTATACAGGATAACTGATAGCTAAAGATGATAACTGAATACCCATGACTTCTTGATGGAGATATCATTGATATCCAGGGCATACACAGCCTCTCGAGCCCCGAGCAGCAGCAGGCCCAAATCCTCTCGAACCAACATGGTGGAGTAGTTACAAATCCCTTCCTCTCTGAACAGCTTCATATTGTCTAAACAGGAAACCATTAGAAAACTCAATGATTGCTCTGTATCACAAACTGTGTGTGTGTGTGTTCATTCCAACTTTTTAGTATTTGAGGAAACAGATGCACTCCACTACACCGTTATGAGAAAACAGGGGACAAGTGAGAGTGAGGAACTTACCCTGGTAAAGGACACTCTTCCGTGGGATACAGTTGTGAGTGTTGTATTCACTGAGAGACAGAGGAAGGAACAATCCACAGAATACACCCAAAGCAGAGAGAGGAGACATGGCGTAGTGCCCAGGTGGGAGGGGGTGTGTGGGTGCACTGCTTAGTCCTGCTTACACAATAACACACTGTAGATCAAGGACAGCAGCTCATGTCTCTATAGAGAGACATGTATTAGTGTTCTGATGGTCGATAGCTATGTTGGTATCAGCCTCCAACATAAACACTTGCCGCTGCTGCTACCTCCTCTGTAGCTCAGGAGAGAATCCATACTGTCCCAGTATGTTGTAGGATGTGGTAGTTCAAACTTCCCAATTCAGGGGATCTTTATGCTGGTCCTGAGGCTCTCATCTAGGGACATGAGAACACAATACATGAGTGAGAGCGACTCAACACAGACGGCATGAAGTAGTCTACAGACAAAATATAGATCATAGTGATGTTATGATCCAACTGGCTAAAAGAAAGAAATTAAGAGGTCTCCACCTCCCTTACTCTCTCTTCCTGTCTGTCTGCCCCCAATGATAAGGACCTGGGTGTGTGCCGCTTCCTTCTGATTACCAGGATACTAGCAGCTGGGAATATGCTCAGGTTGGGGCATGCATGCAAATCACACTGATTATCTCATTTAACACTCAGAGGTTCCTGTGATTCACTGGTTTTAATAATTGGGTTGGATCCCTTCTGCTCCTATGACTGGAGCACTTGAGTTTTTCCTTACCATAAGACCTGACTAGGACAAACCCTGGGCCCTAGTTAAGGGCTCTCCACAGTGATTTCAGTCTACGGAAACAGAGTACAAAAGTACTAAGAATTATGTAGAGAGCTACACAAACGACCCTCCGTTGGATCCGTTGCGTAGACTGTGCTTAGACTGTCCTTTAGACTAAACAAGGGCCCATGCAGAGTTTTTCCAAGCCAGGTCACGTGCACAAGAAAAACCTAGGGCCCTATCCATGACAGGCAACACAAAACACTGAGGACTTATTTCTTTCGAAGATCAAAAACACAGAAATGCTGTTAAACAGACAAAAGAAAATTGCCCCTTGCAACAGAAGCTGGTTCCTTGTTGTTACTTTAAAAACACAGAAACGAGCTGGTGCATGCTAGCGACTGCTCAACTGTTGGCAGAGCAGGGAGAGCACACAT
Organism: Salvelinus fontinalis; assembly: GCF_029448725.1. NCBI lineage: Eukaryota > Metazoa > Chordata > Actinopteri > Salmoniformes > Salmonidae > Salvelinus > Salvelinus fontinalis. The sequence goes on from NC_074678.1 coordinate 33,614,864, forward strand.
ACTTTACGCCTCAGGCGAGGGGGACTACAGTTAAGCACTACAGCTGGTTTGAATGACTACAAGTTGTTATTCACTGTGTTTGACAGATATTTTCAAGCATTGAAGACAAGCAGGAATGCCTACAACAGGGATCATCAACTAAATTCAGCCGCGGTACAACTTTTTAAGTGGATGTTTAGGGGGCCGGAACATAATTACAAATCATTTGTAGACTGCAAATTGATCGCAAAAAGCCCAAACAGATATAATATTTGACCAAAACATCATTTCAAACCTTGCTTACATTTGTATACGATCTCGTGTCTCTCTATTATGCGTGGGAATACTTGGGAACAGATTTCCGAAATTAAAATCACTTGGAGTTGAGTTCCTGGTGTTTTTAGTCTTTTATGGCCAACAATGAAACATTTAACAAGTTGAGCGAGTCAATGCTAAACACGTCGTCAAATGATGTCACTGGCCCTCCAGTCTGGTTTCACTATTCACATCACGCTGTTGATTCGTGAAGCTTTTATGTCACCTAAGCCACATCCATTCACATGATCAACCACCCTCACTTTTCGGTTGCTTTCAAATGATGTATGAGTTCCGATGACGAGTTCTTTTAATGGAGATGAATGGTAATTTTTCTAGTACAGCCAGTGAAACCAGATTGAGGATTTATATAACAAACTTTAGAAATTTAGAACTACGCAAAGCCCAAGTTATATAATTTGTACAATTTAACTTCTCAATTTGAATACATTTTTTAATACTGATTGCATCATGCCTGAATCAGTAAGCAACAATCGACAGCTCCATAACTGATGCAATTCACTTACATAGCAGATGTTGAGGGTAGGCTAAATGAGTAAAGTAGGCTACCTGCTGACTTGGTATACACTGAGTGTACAAAACATTATGAACACCTTCCTCATATTGAGTTGAACCCCTTTTTGCCCTCAATTCGTTGGGGTATGGAGTCTACAAGGTGTCAAAAGCATTCCACAGGGATGCTGGCCCATGTTGACTCTAATATTTCTCACACATGTGTCAAGTTGGCTGGATGTCCTTTGGGTGGTGGACCATTCTTGGCACACACGGGAAACTATTGAGCGTTAAAGACCCAGCAGCGTTGAGGTTCTTGACATGCTTATACCGGTGCGCCTGGCACCTACTACCATACCCCGTTCAAAGGCACTTAAATATGTTGTCTTACCCATTCCCCCTCTGAATAACTCACATACACAATCCCTGTCTCAATTGTCTCAAGGCAATTTTTTTATTTTATTTAACCCGCTTCATCTACGCTGTTTGAAGTCGATTTAACAATAAGGGATCATAGCTTTTACCTGGTCAGTCTCATGGAAAGAGCAGGTGTTCCTAATGTTTTGTACACTCAGAATATCATACCATCAGAAAGTATTCATACCCCTTGATTTATTCCAAATTGTGTTGTGTTACAACCTGAATTCCACATGGATTACAGAGTTTCTCACTGATCTACACACAATACCCCATAATGATATAGTGAAAACATTTGTAAAAAACATTTTGGGAAAATGAAATACAGAAATATTTAATTTACAACAGTATTCCCACCACTGAGTAAATACTTTGTAGAAGCATCTTTGGTGGCAATTACAGCTTTGAGTCATATTGGGTATGTCTGTATCTGCTTTGCACATCTGATTTTGGGGATTTTCTCCCATTCTTCCTTGCAGATTTTCTCAAGCTCAGTTAAATTAGATTGGGAGCGGCGGTGAATGGCGGTGATCTTCAAGTCTTTCCACGGGATTCAAGTCTGGGTCACTCAATGACTTTCACATTCTTGTTCTGAAGCCATTCTAGCATTGCTTTGGCTGTATGCGTAGGGTCATTGTCCTGTTGGAACGTAAATCTTTGCCCCCAGTCCAGTCTAAGGTCGTTTGCACTTTGAAGTAGGTTCTCATCAAGGATTTGCCTATATTTGGCTCCATTCATTGTTCCCTTTATCCTCACCAGTCTCCCAGTCCCTGCCGCTGAAAAGCATCCCCATAGCATAATGCCGCAACCACCACCATGCTCGCGGTAGGGATGGTGTTAGACGGTGATGAGCTGTGCCTGGTTTTCTCCAGACATAGCACTTTGCATTCAGGCCAAATAGTAAAATTGTTGGCTCAAGGCAAAAGATTATGCACTCAGTCTTTCACGTGCCTTTTTGAAAACTTCAGGCGTGCTGTCATGTACCTTTTTCTCAGGAGTGGCTTCAGTCTGGCCACTCTCCCATAAAGCTCAGATTGGTGAAGTGCTGTAGAGACTGTTGTCCTTCTGGCAGGTTCTCCCATCTCAGCCAAGGGACTTTGGAGTTCTATCAGAGTGGTCATTGGTTTCTTGGTCACCTCCCTGACCAAGGTCCTTCTTGCCTGTTTGCTCAGTTTGGTCGGACGGCCAGATCTAAGCAGTCTGGGTAGTCGCATATTTTTTCCATTTACCAACGATGGAGATCCTTCCCCAGATATATGCGTCATCACAATTCTCAGAGATCTGACAGTTCCTTGAACTTCATGGTATAATAGTTTCTGCTCTGACATGCACTGTCAACTGTGGGAATTTATATAGACAGGTGTGTTTCTTTCTAAATTATGTCTAATTGAATTGGTCACAGGTGGACTCTAATCAAGTTGTAGAGGATGATGAAAGGAAATTGGATGCAAGAGCTCCATTTGGAGTGTCATAGCATAGGGGTGTGAGTACTTTTGTAAAGTATTCACAACCCTTATTTTAAAAAAATTTGCAAGATTTTCTAAAAACATGTTTTCACTTTGTCATTATGGGGTATTGTGTGTAGACGGGTGAGAATATATTTTTGAAATCCATTTTGAATCCAGGCTGTAACAACAAAATGTGGAATAAGTCAAACGGTTTGAATATTTTATGAAGGCACTGTATATAGCGACAATGACATTGACATTCATTGAGTGTCAACACTATCGGCCTAGAGGGAGAAAGGTTGGAAAGGATTAGGGTTCAAAGGCCACCTGTAAAAAGCAGGAAAGTCTTAAGTGAGAAGAGATGTGGAGGTGATCAGACAATTTCAGCCAGAAAAGGTTTACAGGAATCAAACAGGGGTCAAGACCGCCACGCTCTCTAAACAGTTCTGGACTCTCCTGTCATTAAGATATTTTCAGTCGTGGATATTAAGTTCAATCACCTCTGGCATAGTTCAATATGTAGCGTTCCACTAGACTAGGCAAAGGGATTCCAAATGTGTACTTTGTGGCAGACCTGAAATGGCAGCCCCCAGAATACTAAAACCCAAACTTGTACTGACACTACAATTTCATAATCTGGAGATTGATTAGGTGCAGATGGTCTGAGAATAGGGCCTGGGCCGTAGAGCTTCTACATTTGACTTGAGCAAAAATGCCCTCTCTAATCTGTAGGCTACTGCAGCCCAGAATTGAGTTGTACTGTAACTGATTTACCAGAGCAGTGAATGGCAGTGACAGTGTGTTCCATGGGGCTGGGTTTGAACAGGAAACTGGGAGTTCACCTCTGACACTCCTTGTGTCATAGCCACTGTTGTGAAACACCATTGTGTGGAAAAAACACACCCAGTTCAGGACAAGGTTATGTTTTCACTAGCTCAGATTACTAAAATAAATAATTTTATCAAGATGACAATGGGCCACCAGATGTGTTATTAGGGTGATAAAGTTAATTAGCTGGAATAATACAACTAATTGAAAAACATTTTTTTCCATGAATGACCAGGGTTATGAATGACCAGGGCTTGTCGTCTTGTCCCCAAAAGCACTCACAAACTTCTACAGATGCACAATCGAGAGCATCCTGTCGGGCTGTATCACCGCCTGGTACGGCAACTGCTCCGCCCACAACCGTAAGGCTCTCCAGAGGGTAGTGAGGTCTGCACAACGCATCACCGGGGGCAAACTACCTGCCCTCCAGGACACCTACACCACCCGATGTCACAGGAAGGCCATAAAGATCATCAAGGATAACAACCACCCGAGCCACTGCCTGTTCACCCCGCTATCATCCAGAAGGCGAGGTCAGTACAGGTGCATCAAAGCAGGGACCGAGAGCCTGATAAACAGCTTCTATCTCAAGGGCATCAGACTGTTAAACAGCCACCACTAACATTTAGCGGCCGCTGCCAACATACTGACTCAACTCCAGCCACTTTAATAATGGGAATTGATGGAAATTATGTAAAAATGTACCACTAGCCACTTTAAACAATGCCACTTAATATAATGTTTACATACCCTACATTACTCATCTCATATGTATATGTATATACTGTACTCTATATCATCTACTGCATCTTGCCATCTTTATGTAATACATGTATCACTAGCCACTTTAAACTATGCCACTTTATGTTTGCATACCCTACATTACTCATCTCATATGTATATACTGTACTCGATACCATCTACTGCATCTTGCCTATGCGGTTCTGTACCATCACTCATTCATATATCTTTATGTACATATTTTTTATCCCTTTACACTTGTGTGTATAAGGTAGTAGTTGTGGAATTGTTAGGTTAGATTACTTGTTAGTTATTACTGCATTGTCGGAACTAGAAGCACAAGCATTTCGCTACACTCGCATTAACATCTGCTAACCATGTGTATGTGACAAATAAAATTTGATTTGATTTGGGTTATGAATAGTGAGATCAGCCACTGGGGACTTCATATAGGCTATAACAATATTTTATACAATGTCTTGAGTATAAACAGACAACCTTTTATTTACTAGGCCCTGTTCTAAAAACTGGAGCACAATCAGTGAAACATGCATGGCTAGGCTGCCTACACAAACACATCATGGGCAAGTCTCAGCATGAGCTGGGAGACAAAGGAAAATATGAACTCCTTCAAATCTCAGACTGCTCACAGAGGCTCCTCCTTACAGTTTCATGGGAATACCCAACTTCTGCCAACTGACACATTGACTATTTAATTGACCAGGTCCCACTTTGCCACTAGGAATATTGGCATACCAGGCTGGTCATGTCCAATGAGTTTCCACTGGTAAAATCAATCCCTATTGATTTAGAGAATTTACACAAATGTTTCTTGCCTCTGAGCTGTTATGCAGCGTACAAATTGCACTGGGATTTGACATCATGTGTCAAATCCCAGTGCAATTGTGTGTCCATAATACACAACAATGACAACATGTTCATAAAATCTCTTATGGGCAGATTACATAAACATAGAGCATTCTACCAATTATGCAATATGTTTAATGGGTTAATTACATATTCATTGACATAATCCCATTTCCATATTACAATGTAAACAGTCTTAAAATAAATTGAAAATATAGCTTATTGTTCAGATATTTAATGTCAGTCTGTGTTGATGACATCTTTGGGAGAATAGATTAAAAACAGTGGACAGCTAGTCAAAAATAGGTTCCATTTAATACAAGATTGAAAGCACTTCTCTTATAATTAATAGGACATATTGCATAATTATCTTTAGGACAGCTGGTCAATGTTTCCGACTTGACTGTGATGCAGCTGTTGATTCAACCTCACACCTGGACTATGTCATAAATCCGACGTAAAATATTACATTTCTGATTCCGATAAAGAAATTAAAGTAATGACAGGTGGGAAAGGTGAGTTATAAAAAGGACGTGCTATAACACTACTTTATTCGGACTAATATTGAAGTTTCTTAAATTATGACTGATTAGGACAGGTCAAAATCACTAACGTTACACATTAAAAATAGCCAAAGGTGTTCACTAAAATGAGTGCATGACGTTTATAATAATCTTGTTACACCACTTTACCTGCTACCAAGGTTGCTGGCTAGTTAGCTGAGAATAATTTCACTTGTTACAAATTGACCTCACCCTTGAAGAACAACCCAACAAATGCTGCTCGCGAAAATTAAAATACCAATAGGCCTACATGACTTACCTGTAACAGGTATATTTATTCTCAGTCTACACCGTTAGAAATTGATCCAAAGTATCTTCCATTTGACATCGATATTATCTTTCGGCTCCACTTGTAAGGTTTGCTGGCTAGTGTGCACGTTAGCGCGATAATCCCATGAAATTCGTCTCTACCAATGCCACATTCGAAACAACTGGGAACTCGGAAATCTCTACTTCCTACTACAGTGCATTCAAGACAACTAGGAAAAAACAAACTCTGACTGGGCAGAATCTTTTGAATGGTCATCCAACACGGAATTCCAAGCTGGAAACTCGGGCATATTTGTAGAACTCTGACTTCCGACCTGAAGGTCACAGTTCCCAGTTGTCTTGAAAGCACCACAAGTACCTAGCTGGGGCAAAGTATCACGTGACCATGTTTTTCTATTTTCGAAGGATGGACGTTGATTGACTGATACATTAGACTGATTCATTTGCTCTGTTTTTAGGATGACACCTTTGAAGTGGTCGTCTAGTAGGCTATCATTTTAAAGACTTTGTCCAAAACGAACTTGATGTATGTTTCTGTCCTTGCATACATGTATAGAACAATTGCCAGTCGCATAGTATTGGTTCACAATTTTGACACAACAATTGCAAGAAAATATTGAAATATGGAATTTAATTAATGCACTATTAACAGCTGTAGATATTTCCTTCAAGCCCACAGTGTGTTGTCCAGTCTTTTTACAAAGGCTACTGATACAATATACTGTAAATTCCAGAAAATAGCACTTATTTTCCTTATTGCTAAATTACGCTTTATAGAACTTGGAGAACTTTAAATGACCCTGAGAATAATAATTACACAACAATAATTTCTCCGAATTTAGTAGGCTAGCATGGCATTCCAATTGCTGGAGAATTAATCAACAGCAGTCCCCGAAAGAAAACATACTAAAGTGATAGCTCATGTAATAGAACAGGATAGGAACAAGTCAGACTACACTCACAAAACACGAGATAACAAATTATTTTCTGACATAGTTTCAGTAGAGGAAATATGATTAATTGGAATCATAAAAAGTCTTAGAATTTTAGGCTGTATTTGCTGTCATGGGCCCTGGCTGGAGTTGGGGTCCTGACATGTTCGCTGTAATGGGCTGTGACTGGGGTCCTGGTGTGTTTTAAAGGAGAAGGAATCTTCTGGTTGTCCATCTGTATTCCTGGTTGCAGAGAGGGCTGTTTTATTGCAGATCTTGGTGGAGGCATATTCGAATAGATAGGATTTTCTGGAAATACACAAGAGAAAAAAATACTCCAAAGTCATTGTCACACCAACAAATATTCACATCTGATTAACTGTTCTTGCTCAGCAGCCTGCACTGCCAAGAAGGTCGTAGACTGGTCAGAAAGGACAAGACACAGCTGAGAAGCTGCAAAGAATGAACCTGAGATGTTCCCCTATCCTTCGTCGCTCTGTCTCACAGCTTCTAACCACATACCACCTGCTCTCTCATTCAACCTCACTTTGTGAAAATTAGCTGCTCTGTAAATGAGTGCACAAGGCTTGCTGTTTTGTCATGTCTCTCTCTCTCTTATTCTCTCTCTCTCAGTGCTATGATACAGTTGAAGTCGGAAGTTTACATACACGTAGGTTGGAGTCATTAAAACTTGTTTTTCAACCACTCCACAAATTTCTTGTTAACAAACTATAGCTTTGGCAAGGCGGTTAGGACATCTACTTTGTGCATGACACAAGTAATTTTTCCAACAATTGTTTACAGACAGATTAACACACTTATAATTCACTGTATCACAATTTCAGTGGGTCAGAAGTTTACATACACTAAGTTGACTATGCCTTTAAACAGCTTGGAGAATTCCAGAAAATTATGTTGTGGCTTTAGAAGCTTCTGGTAGGCTAATTGACTACATTTGAGTCAATTGGAGGTGTACCTGTGGATGTATTTCAAGGCCTACCTTCAAACTGAGTGCCTCTTTGACTGACATCATGGGAAAATCAAAAGAAATCAGCCAAGACCTCAGAATAAATGGCAGACCTCCACAAGTCTGGTTCATCATTGGGAGCAATTTCCAAACGCCTGAAGGTACCACGTTCATCTGTACAAACAATAGTACGCAAGTATAAACAGCATGGGACCACGCATCCGTCATACCGCTCAGCATGGAGACGTGTTCTGTCTCCTAGAGATGAACGTACTTTGGTGCAAAAAGGGCAAATCAATCCCAAAACAACAGCAAAGGACCTTGTGAAGATGCTGGAGGAAACAGGTACAAAAGTATCTATATCCACAGTCAAACGAGTCCTATATCGACATAACCTGAAAGGCCGCTCAGCAAGGAAGAAGCAACTGCTCCAAAACCGCCATAAAAAATCGTACTTTTTGGAGAAATGTCCTCTGGTCTGATGAAACAAAAATAGAATTGTTTGGCCAAAATGACCATTTTGCAAGCCGAAGAACACCATCCCAACCGTGAAGCCACAGCATCATGTTGTGGGTGTGCTTTGCTGCAGGAGGGACTGGTGCACTTCACAAAATAGATGGCATCATGACGAAGGAAAATTATGTGAATATATTGAAGCAACATCTCAAGACATCAGTCAGGAAGTTAAAGCTTGGTCGCAAATGGGTCTTCCAAATGGACAATGACTCCAAGCAAACTTCCAAAGTGGCGGCAAAATTGCTTTAGGACAACTAAGTCAAAGTATTGGAGTGGCCATCACAAAGCCCTGACCTCAATCCCATATAAAATTTGTGGGCAGAACTGAAAAAGCGTGTGCGAGCAAGGAGGCCTACAAAACTGACTCAGTTACACCAGCTCTGTCAGGAGGAATGGGCCAATATTCACCCAATTTATTGTGGGAAGCTTGTGGAAGGCTACCCAAAACGTTTGACCCAAGTTAAGCAATTTAAAGGCAATGCTACCAAATACTAATTGAGTGTATGTAAACTTCTGACACACTGGGAATGTGATGAAAGAATTATAAGCTGAAATAAATCATTCTCTCTGCTATTATTCTGAATTTTCACATTCTTAAAATAAAGTGGTGATCCTAACTGACCTAAGACAGGGATTTTCTACTAGGATTAAATGTCAGGAATTGTGAAAAACTGAGTTAAAATGTATTTGGCTAAGGTGTATATAAACTTCCGACTTCAACTGTATTAATATTACAGAGCTTTCTTTCATCTGTTTCATATGCATTTCGCTACACTCGCAATAACATCTGCTTAACATGTGTCTGTGACCAATAAAATGTGATTTGATTTGATCATCCTCCCCCTCTACAAACTACTCCTCTCTGCTTTAGGTCACAAGATCTGGTTTGAAATTAAGTTCAAAGTATGTATACTAGGTAAATATATTTTTGGAACAAAAACTGTCTTGTACCTCTGCTCTTGCATTCCCTTCGTTGTAGTAAGATCCAGATGACCACTAGCAGTGTGACAAGTATGGCACTCACTGCTCCCACTGCTACCCACAGCCTCCAGTCTACAAGCATACCCCGATTGGAAGGGCGAGACAGAGTTACTGTTTGGAGGGTGAGGAGGGGGTAAACAGCAGTTATTTCATTCGACATCATCTCACCCACAAACACACACATTAGTGGTGTGCAGGTCAGCTGTTTGTTCACCCTTAACCATCCGCAATAGCTAATAACCCTACCGCAATCGTAAATATGTAAAGTGAAAATCTGAGGCCCGCACACGATCCTAACCCGCTAATATAGAAAATGCGCTGTCAAAGCAGCGGATTTAGCAGATTTTGTTTTTTACAGTTGAGGCCAGATTTTTTTGCCTGATTTAGATAGGCTTCTGCTTATAATTTCTGACATTTTGGTATATTATTTGTTAGTCAACTTCTCTTCTGTCATTATATGCTACCCTAGAAGACTAAATAAACCCTTGCTCACCAGAATAATGTCATAAATAGGTAGCATTAATGCTTCAATCTAGTCAATCTGGTCTCAGAATATTTGTATATTATTTTGTACATAAATCCGAGACAGTCCATTTAGTAGGATATGTTACATTTCTTATGGATGTATTATTTTGTGTATGTCCCATCACCCATTTCGTATGATATGTTACAAATTATAATTCATATTATATGTTACGAATTTGAAAAACGTACAATATGTTATGAATTTGCAAAACATAGTATATGTTACGATTTGCAAAACATATATGTTATGGATTCTAGCTACGTGGCTAACATTATCTAGCTGGCTAACATTAGCAAGTCTAGGGTTAGGGGTTTGGGTTAAGGTTAGTGTTAAGCCTAGGAGTTAGGCTAATTGGTTATGGTTAGGGTTAGGGGAAGGGTTAGCTAAAAGGGTTCAAGTTAGGGTTAGGGGAAGGGTTAATGTTAGGGGAAGTGTTAGCTAACATGCTAAGTAGTTGCAAAGTAGCAAAAAAGTAGTATGTAGTTGCAAAGTTGCTAATTAACTAAAATGCTAAAGTTGTCCGTGATGAGATTCAAACTCACAACCTTTTTTATAATGCAAACGTCTAGCAACTCAAAGGTTCCGAGTTTGAATCTCATCACGGACATCTTTAGAATTTTAGCTAATTAGCAACTTTTCAACTACCTACACATTTTTTTCTACTTTGCAACTACTTAGCATGTTAGCTAATCCTAACCCTAACGCTCCCAACTTTTGTTTTTGCCTTAACCACACCTCTTATGTAACCATACCAAATGTAACATATCATACTAATTTGAGTGTCCCAGATTTACATTTACAACGTTATGTCAAGTCTCTGAGTCCAGGTTGATCTAGTTGACATCAGCAAAGTTCTCTGTGATCTCTGCTTCTCTCAAGGAGCAAAGATGGTTAGGGACCAGGAAGAAAATGCAATAACAAAAAAAACAAAAAAACAGTCTTGTGACTGTCGAATTTGTATAGCGCAACCATCACACAATAATCTCATAACATGCTATCCTCCTCTTTTACCACTTCACCAAATCTTTCCCAAACATTTATTTTCTGGGTCTCCCTTCTCTTTATTTTAAATTTTAAATTTCGCAGCTTTTCTCTTACTGAATGTAACTTTTTTTTAGCCTTGATGGATCGACATCAACTTTTTCTGCCTGTTCCCAAAAGCATTTGGCAATTGACATGTAGGCTATTTCACATATACAGTTCGTTTCTAAAGCTTAGGCTTATGCACTAATGCCAGGTAACCTAAAATAATGAAATAAAAGCCTCAATGAAATTGCACAATAATTATACATTTATGGATTTTTAAGGTATTGTTTTCTCTTTATTCAACCCGCAGAATATTTTATGACCCTAAATCTGCCCGCGATGACTGCAGGTTGAGTCAACCCGCGCATCACACACACACACACACACTCACATACACACAGTGAAAACGCCTATGGTTTGGAGGATTTACCTGTCATCAATGGAGTATAAGTGGTACTTTTCATCTGGTTGTCCGCTGCAATAGAAAGACCATAATGAGGTTTTTTGATTATTTACAGTATATCATTCAGTAACAATCGTAGTGCTGCCACTGACGATACTGTTGTAAGACTCATCATCATAACATTTCTAAACATTTCACAGAGACTGATGAATGAGATAAAAATGGATTCCCTTCTCTACTTACATATATTAACTTGAGTTCCATTGCTACATGCTTGTTGAAGGATGGGAATCTCTACTGAGACTTTGCAAAAGTACCATCCACTGTTATTGTATGTGACATCTTTAAGAATGAATCTGGACCAACTCTTTCTAGATTCTTTAGATACATGACCCCCAGCATCCAGCTTCACAGTTTTGTCAGCCGAATGGGTACTGCTGTTCAGCAGTGTATTGGAGCTGCAGCTTGAGAGGCCAGTTGGGCTGAAATACCAGTTCACCCTGACACGAGTTTGGGGCATAAAACTGCAGTTCAGGGTAAGAGAGGAACCAAGATGAACTTCCACTGTCCTTGGTGGCTGATCCAGGATCACAGTGCTCAGACCAGGCTTCACCAACGTTCCTGTCGCAAGAGAATGCACACAATTGAGGGATTAGTTGTTTGATTATTTAGAAGCAAACAAGAGATTGTGTGAGTACAGATCAGGGAAAAAGCAAAGGAAAATCAACGAGCTATGAATATAATTGCAAAAAGCAAATGCAAATGTTTGTATGACCATAAAGGTTAAATAAATAATTATATAGTCAAATTGAAACCATGTATTGATGAGTTGAAGAGCAAGGAATAGTAATCCTACCTATAAGAAACAGCAAGAGGTTCACTTTTCTCCAGATGCCCATTTTATGGCTTAATGGTGGGCTTCTTAGTGTGTCCCCACATGTCATAGCTACAGTACCTTCCTGAGTGAGATGAGGAAGGACTATATGTGTGGGTGGAAGGAAGTGCTCATCATTTACCACATACTGAAACCAGACATTGAGGGGTGATGGGGGATGCACATATAACTACAAAGAGTGGTAGACTACACTACATTTGCTGAGTTACTAAACTCTACACACATAGTTGTCTTGCAGTCACATGTGTCCTCAAACGTTGGTACTGTAGGTGTGCACTGTGCAATTCAAGGGCATATTGTAAGTATGGCTCAGAGAAACTGGAAGGGCTTCCGAGAGTTTTGGGGTTTTGGTCCAAATGTGTCAACTCACTTCGCCACTACAATCATTCTAGAATATCCGTGTGACTTTCGGTCATAAAACAATACTAAGATCAAATAGCCATGCAAAGTTTCTGATTTAAATAGTTTATCAGCTTGGAGTGTCATGAACAATGAAGTAAGAAGATGAACCCACACAGAATGTGTATAATGTGATAATGAGTAAACAACATTGATGACACATTGTGTCTTTTCCTTTTCATTAAAATGTGTCACTTCTTATGGTAGGGAGAAGAAAGGGGTCAAACACAGGACAGGCAGCTTACTAAACCATGAAAAACCTCACGTGTTATGTAATCTATTTGGTGGAAACCCTGAGGGTAAACTAAAGAATACCATTTAGTATATGAAATAGGCCTTTTAAATTAATTATCATTTGCATTTTCTCCATAGCTGCTTTTCATTTACAAAGGAAAACGCATAGCTTTCACCCCCAGAAACAGACTGGAAACAATGTTTCACATACAAACGACAATACCCAGAGTTCTCCTCTACTGCGTCTGCGCAATACACACTACGGCCCTAGGCGTTGGACGAAAGATGCAATGCAGCCCGGCAGCATCAGTACCAGCCCAGTAGAGTGTGCTGCAAATAAACCAAAAATAGGGGACGGCGGCGAATAGCCTTTATAATTACTGATACACCGGTACCGGTTTCTTGGTCTGACAAGATGGGAGATCAGAAGGTAGGATAGAAGTGGACGAACAGGTGTTTTGTGTTTGCTGCGGTCGCAGGGCGTACAAAGAGAGGGGAGTAGCGCAGCACCGGGACTTTGTTGCTGTTATATATCATTGGATTGTATTCTGTCCTTTTAATACAACGTTGTATGTTTACATATTTTAGTTGATTTAAAAGACGATGCGTATTTCGCGGAGGCGCGTCGTCATAAAGATTTGCAGTACATCAAACAGTCGATGCACATGAGCATCACTTTCCGCCAAGAAGACTCCAATTCGTGCGCGAGAAAAACTGCGACAAACGAGGTCTCAGAATAGTCTTTATTGATTTAACTTGTAAATGCATACCAGTCCAAGACACATTAACAGCTGTCTGTTTTTAGATTTGACCGATTTGCAATAAGTGTAGTGTGTGTCGCATTATCCCTATTATTGGGGCCTGGCGCATAGCCTCTCGCAGGAAGGAGCATATTAAATGCTTCTTGGGCTGGGAGTGTATGATTCTATAAACCTGACGGGCGTGGGACTGGACTGTGGAAATGTTTAACATATTTTGCCTAGATCTTCTTAAATCAGTATTATATTGAATTTAGCTTGGCTGCTGCAGAGATAGGGTGCCCATGGTGCCTAGTGTATTATGATGGGTTAAACCTAACCACTGGAGAGGAGACACATTATTAAATGATGGATGCGTATCCTTATGGTTATGTAGCAAGATGCCACCCTTGTCACAATTTACACAGAAGTGGAAATTACTGGGAAGAGATTCGGGGGACTAAGTAGCCTACTAACCATTTATGATTCATCCTTACTTCTTTAAATGTACGCTAGTATTGTTAGGAGTCACTACTGATGTGTTATCTTGAAGCAAGGCATCTCAAGGAAATGTTATATTCTGCGTATTGAGAACTTGGTCCAATGTGATATGTAATAATGTTCTCTCTAATATATTCTTAGGCTTAATAAGCTTTTGTATGTTGTTAAGGAATCGCTTCGTAAGATCACCACCACCCTGGCCCTGAAGAATGAGGAGATTACAAACTTCATTTGCTGTCAGAAACAGAGCCTGGAGAACCTGGAGGTATTGTACAACGTGTCTGGATGTTCTAACATTAAGATGACAGCCTGACAGTAGGATATGTGCACAACACAATAGACACATGGTTTTATGAATTTGGCATGGCGTGACATACTAGTCAGACGGACTGGCTGGATGTACATGGTATCTATCAGTGCACTGATTCCTTCTCTATTGACCCCTGCAGGGTAATTCCAGCCGTGTCCAGGAGGACCTGGAGACAGAGTTCAGCTCCCTCCACTCAGTACTGGACGATATAAAGGACAGCATGGTCACCAGGATCAAACAGGAGAGGGCCAGCCGCACCTATGAGCTACAGGTCAGTTCAGCTTTATTGGGCTTTTACTGGATAAGGGCTTTACAGGCTTTTGCTTTGCATTTTCTTGAGCTTTCAAGATTTCAGTCATCAACATTCAACATTGGAACAATATTTTGATGACTTCTCCAGGCTATCCGATCATAAGATCAGCGTATGATCAATGTAGCGTGACTCATTCTCAGGCTCACAATTTGGGTGAACTTTTTGTGAAGACCGATTCAGAGTTGCTATGAAAGAAATGTTGCCATGAAAGGCTGTGTGTGTTGGGGTTCGCAATGTTATTATTCCTAGAGGATTATTGTGTCTGTGTATAATCCTGCTTTATCTCTTAGCCTCTGACTGTCAGTCAGTCAGACAAAGCCACGGCAGGGGCAGCTTTGTAATGACATCACTACACTGCATCCTTCTGTGCTTGATTATGTGAGTGGGTAGCCAAACGGATATATTGTACAGTTTCCAGTAGGTTAACTGAAAAAGAAAGTGATTCAAAGCTATTCAACCCAAATAACTTTTCTTATGAACTTTTCCTCTGATGGAAAGAAACAATACAGCATAGAAGACATTCATTATATTGAAAGGAAACAGTGTCTGGACTGTGATTAGATATATCATGCATGCTCTCTCTCTCAGAGTCAGCTGAGTGCATGCTCCAAAGCCCTGGAGAGTTCCGAGGAGCTTTTGGAGGTAGCCAATCAGACTCTCTGCTCCTCGGAAGCAGACGACTTCACTCAGGTAACGGTTGGCAAAATTTTCTACAACCTAACTTTCATTTACATATTTTATGCAATGATGCCACGATGGCATTGGTATTTAGCGTGAGGATATCCATAATGGTTCATAATGGTTTTAGTGGCATGACTGTTGTTTTAACACAGTTACTACGTGTTTCTTATCTTTATTTACATTTATTGTAAAGCAGTACAGTATGTTGATCTGATGTGGTTCGTGGTGATGTGTGTCAACTTATTAACACAGATGTGTTGTTTTTATTGTAAGGATGTGGCTGCAACTCAGTTCTGTTTGTCTGTATCTCCTTCATTTCCTTTTCCTTTCCCTCTCTGCTTCTCTCCAGGCGGCCAAAGACATTAAGGATAGGTATAGTACATTGCTGCCCATTTCTCAGAGTATCTTCTTAACTCCCTAACCATCTGCTCACCCACATGCTTTCCAACAAAATATAGATTCGATACAATCACTCTGTAGCACGCTCTTTCATCACCACTCTGGCATTTCATCTCCGCCTTTTCTCCCTCACCTCACCTGTCCTCTCTGTCTCAAACAGGTGTCAGTCCCTCATGGCACATGCACCAGTCTATCCCCTCTCTGGCAGTGTCAGTTTAGCTTGTATGTTTTGTGTATGTCAGTTCATGATTCATTAATGTTTTTGTGAGTAGTTAGTATGGTATTTTAGCTCTGTGTAGTGATTAGTTATGGTAGTACTACAGTACAACACTCACTGTCCCGTCATTTCTTCAGTGGGTTGAATAATGAGGCATGTCTCATTCTCTGTGTTTTTGTTTGTGGGAGAGCAGTGTGACAATGGCCCCAGCCTTCCGTTTGTCGCTGAAAGCCAAAGCCACTGACAGCATGAGTCACATGATGGTGGACTTCACCCAAGAGAGGGAGATGCTTCAGGCCATCAAGTTCCTCCCAGGTCAGTCTGTGAAATGTCATGTCTTTAAGAACTGAACTTTGTAGTTAATATGAATTGGGGTTTTTGAAATACAATACTGCTGCCATGTAAGTGTACAATTAGTTTGTATTTTCACTTGTGGCTGGTAGTCACAAATGAGTAGGACAATAAACCTAATCTCTCTCTTCCCCAGTGCCTGCGACCCCAGAGATTCTGGTGTCAGAGTGCCAGGTGTGTGACAACACGGTGACGGTACAGTGGGCTCTGCCTGAGCCCGACAGCAAGATAGACCACTATGACCTGGAACACCGCCGCACCAACCACGAGGGGCCGCCCCGCGCCCGAGAGGACTACCCATGGATGGTAGTGGAGGGCATCCGCGAGACCGAGTACACCCTTACAGGTAAGAGTTGACTCGAGAAGAGAAGTAACGGTTAGAGTTATGGCTAGGGTTAGGGTTGAACCGGAATGTACACATGAAACTAGGATTCATGTTAGAAATAGGATTATGTTTAGGATTAAGTTTGAGCCAGGGTGTGAACATAAAGCTAGGGTTAGGGTTTAGCCTGGTTGTGGACATTAAACTACAGTGAGCTCCGAAAGTATTGGGACAGTGACAATTTTGTTGTTGTTTTGGTTCTGTACTCCAGCAGTTCTGATTTGATTACTATGAGGTTAAACTGCAGAATGTCAGCTTTAATTTGAGGGTATTTTCATCCATATCGGGTGAACTGTTTAGAAATTACAGCACTTTTTGTACATATTCCTCCCATTATAGGGAACCAAAAGTATCGGGACAAATTCACTTATGTATATTAAAGTAGTCAAAAGTTCAGTATTTGGTCCCATATTCCTAACACACAATGATTACATCAAGATTGTGATTCTACAAACTTGTTGGATGCATTTGCAGATTATTTTGTGCCCAATAGAATTGAATGGTAAATAATGTTTTGTGTTATTTTGGACTCACTTTTATTGTAAATAGGAATATAATATGTTTCTAAACACTTCTTTTTATTTTTTTACCGCTTTTTCTCCCCAATTTCGTGGTATCCAATTGGAAGTCACAGTCTTGTCTCATCGCTGCAACTCCCGTATGGACTCGGGAGAGGCGAAGGTCGAGAGCCATGTGTCCTCCGAAACAAAACTCAACCAAGCCGCACTGCTTCTTGACCCAATGCCCACTTAACCCGGAAGCCAGCCACACCAATGTGTCAGAGGAAACACTGTGCACCTGGCAACCGTGTCAGCGTGCACTGCACCCAGCCCGCCACAGGAGTCGCTAGTGTGCGATGGGACAAGGACATCCCTGTCGAACCCTCCCCTAACCCGGACGACGCTGGGCTAATTGTCACCGCCCCATGGGTCTCCCGGTCGCGGCCGGCTGCGACAGAGCCTGGACTCGAACCCAGAATCTCTAGTGGCACAGCTTAGACCACTGCGCCACTCGGGAGGCATTTCTAAACACTTCTACCTACATTAATGTGGAGGCTACCATGATTATGGACAGTCCCGAATGAATTGTGAATAATGATGAGTGACAAAGTTACATACACACAAATATCATACCCCCAAGACATGCTAACTTCTCACCATTACAATAACAGTTTAGCATTTTTGGAAGTGGGGGTGATTTTTGTATGGCTGTAACTTTCTCACTCTTCATTATTCACAATTTCATTCAGGACTATCCATGATCATGGTAGCATCCATATTCATATAGAAGTGTTTAGAAACACTCTATTCATATTTACAATAAAATTGATACCATACATTATTTAAGTGTATTCATCCCAATACTTTTGGTCCCCTAATATGGAGTGACTATGTAATTTCAAAACAGTTCACTTGATATGGATGAAAATACCCTCAAATTAAAGCTGACAGTTTGCAATTTAACCCCATAGTCATTGTATCATTCCAAATCAAAAGTGCTGGAGTACAGAGCCAGAAAAAATAACAAATGTGTCACTGTCCCAATACTTTTGGGGTAGAGGGTAGTATGAAAAAAGGCCTGTCTTTGGATGCTGTAGCCTAGGAATAATACGGTGACTCTAATTTACCAACTGTAATTATCAAGTAGCCATCATATTCATTATCATTGTTATTATTATGTATTTTCAGGGCTTCGCTTCGACACACACTACATGACGTTCCGTGTGAAGGCGTGTAACAAGGCTGTGGCAGGAGAGTTCTCTGAGCTTGTAACACTGGAGACACATGGTGAGTGAACTGAACATAGTCTTCCACAGGGAGAATGTATGTAGCTGATTGTCCTTAATGTCCTAATGATGTCAAGATAAGAATGAGTCAGAAAACACTCTCTCCATCTCTCCTTGCAGCTTTCCTGTTCAAGCTGGATGCAGGCTCGGCTCATCAGAACCTGAAGGTGGAGGACCTCAGTGTGGAGTGGGACAGCTGCGGGGGGAAGGTTGTCCAGGACATCCGCAAGGACAAGAACAGAACCAACCAATCTCCAATGCACTCACCTGCCAGGTCAGAAACACTTTCTGACAAATCCTTTGTGCACACTTAACAGTTTATAGAATGAAAGTCGATGTTCAACTTTGGTGGCCTCCTCTCCTAGGACAGCCATGAATTCACCTAAGCGAGTGCCATCTGCTCGGGTCGGCAGAGACCGGTTCACGGCTGAATCCTACACTGTACTGGGAGACACGTTTATCGACGCAGGCCAGCAGTATTGGGAGGTGCGTTTCGATAAGGAAAGCAAAGCGTTCGCTGTGGGCTTGGCCCTGAGGAACCTGGGCCGCTTTGACCAGCTGGGGAAGAGCAATGCATCATGGTGCATCCACCTGAACAACTGGCTGCAGCAGAGCCTCACAGCCAAGCACAACAACAAGGCCCGCACCCTGGACTGTCCCATCCCGGACCGCATAGGGGTCTACTGCAACTACGAGGAGGGTGAGATGGATCTCCTGTTCCCATTGTAGTAGGTTTCCTCCATTCAGTTAGCATCACTTAACTCAGACTGACATACAGCACGTTGTTATCTCTACTTCATTAAAATGGTCTGAATTAAAGATTGGACCAGGAATGGGTTGGGTAATGTAATCAAATGAACACTAGTGAGTGGCTGCAGTCTGTATCTAGTCTGGAAGACACATTTCAGTTGAATGCATTCAGTTGTACAACTGACTAGGTATCCCCCTTTCCACTCTGTGTTCCTTAGCTATGCTGCTGTATCAAATTTCAAGCTGCGTTAGAGTACTGGGACATTCGTGACATTACCTTTCTCTCCATCCAGGTGCACTGTCTTTCTACAATGCCAGAACCAAGACACTGATGCACACTTTTAGAACCAAGTTCACACAGCCTGTCATACCAGCCTTCTCGGTGAGGAACTTAGATTTTTGGGTGGCTCACAGAGCAAAAAAGTTATGAAACCACTACTGGTAACTTAGATAAATCCTGCCTGTGAGTTAAGCATGTGCTTTATCTCCACCTACAGGTGTGGAATGGGAGTTTCTCAGTGCAGACGGGGCTGCAGGTGCCCAGTGCGGTGCAGAGCAGCCAGAGGAAGAACAGTGGTACCAGCAGCTCCAACACCAGCCTCACCTAGACCCAGCCAGAACCAACCGCTGCAGCAGAACTTTACCCCATTCAGGCTGTGTGGTGGTAGGAGCTCAAACTGGTCCCAGCGCTGCCGCTGCTCACCCAAACCCCCCCAATACACACCACACCTGCCTGGGGTGATGGGTCCTACTCTGCCTGATCCCAATCAGCTCACTACACTCCCTGTGTCTTCCAGACAGGTGCCCTCATCAGTGTATCAGGAGTGAATCATAAAGTAATTTAATTCATATCCCTAATTCAACAAAGGCCAAATGAAGATAAACCAGTTACCAATATATTAGGAGCTAGACACAATATATGTTAATATTTCAATGCAACAGACAGACCCCAATGCAACTAAAAACAGTCCCTATAACGTGGTTGTAGTACAGTAGTCATTAATACATACTGAATGTATGGATCCTCTGCCTCTTATTTTGCTAGTTGCTTCTCAGTACAGAAGCACCTAATTTACCTGTATAACCCAAATAACTTTGTAGCAAAACGACCTGCTTATAGTCACACAAGTTTATTGCTATCTAAGAATGTATTGAATTCTTAAATCACCAGCAGCTGTGTGGACCAGTGGAGACACAGAGAAATACAGTACTGCTGATTGGATTTTGGGGAAGGGTTGGTATGGGTCAGAGGGTCTGAATATTGTATTCTAACATGTGTCGCCCTGACATGTCACCGTTTAATCACCACCTGAAGTGAGGAGAGAAACCATTTTATGAGCTGGGTGAGGACTACCTGGAAGAGAGACATTCTGAGATGTTGTTGCTGCAAGTGTTTACCGATGTTACCACCAGTCCTTATTCATGTCACCTGATGTCAAAACTCAGTGCTGGGGTGCTATTATTTTAAATATTGTCTACATTTTTGTCATGTTGATGGTACGCATCATATGAATATAACCTGCAATGCGTTAAAGCTTCCACTGGAGAATATGTTTTACTTCACAGGTTAAAACATTTGACATGTAAATATGTTCCTTTAATTTTTACACTACAGTATGTATGTATGTCTGTCACACACAGTTAATAAAGCAGTAAGACAGCCCTGTGTTTCTCTCAGTCGGTACATTGAGGACCAGAAGTAAATTTCAGGATTCAAGACTACTACATTTTCAAAGATATCAGATCAACTCTGTTCTCACAAGAATAAACACAGGATATAATACCGGTGACTCCTTTTATTTCATTCAGGAGACATTGGCTTCATTGCCTTTGACAAAAGTCTGTTGTAGAATTGAGAGACAAATGTATAGCGATATCATTATAAATATAGAATACCGTAGCATGTCAAAAAACGACAAAGAAACAAAAACACTGACAGGTTTAGAATTGATACTGTAGGCCTATTGGATTACATAAAAAAATATCTTTAAAAATTACGTAGTTAGACTTTTTCAATAAATGTGCAAATATACAAAACAACCGTGGTGCGAATGTGACAATTAAATGCCGATTTACAGTCTGTTAAATTTGCTAGTGTCTGGTTTGGATGAAGCGATACTGGAAGGAGCAATCGATAAGTCATTCATCTCAGAGTCTGAGCATACACAGCCCAGCTGAGAAGGAACAGGGAGACCCAGGCACCCGGCCCAGGGGAGGAGGCGGCCAGAGTAGCCCAGAGCCTGAGTCTGACAGAGGGAAATACGGTCCATGTCTCTCTGTCTACCAGAGAAAGTGACATGTTTGGGCAGTAGTAGTAGAATGTTGAGTGTCCCCATTTTGTTGTGAAGCCATTGCTGTAGCAGGTTTTTCCACTTGCTGGTTGACTAAGCTGCCAGGAGAGGTTACTGTTATTGCGCCCGCCTCTTCTCCAACTTCAACTTGAGCTCCTCAGATATGGCTGAAAGGAACAAGAGTCAAGAAACCAGCATTTAACTTTGGAATGTTTTTGGTTTAATTTATATTTCAACAATACATACGCAACAAGTTCCCTGAGCGATTACCTCTCAATCATATTCCAGATGGATGGAACTCTTCTAAATGACGAGATAGTAAAAAAGGAAATCAAAATGGTTGACATACTCTGAGCCACAGCGTGTGGTGGGAGAGAAGTCACAGTGATGCTTCTCAACCTGGTGTCAGGGGTATCTGTGGAGGTCGAGTGGGAGGTATGAGGTGTACGAACAGAGGGCACCAGTGGTGGCATCAGGGCCTTCCTCTCAGGTCCTACAACACAAGGGAGAACAATTTCATTGACTGATTCCCAAAGGGAAGATTCAGTGGATAGCCTAAAAAATAAACACACAAGACAAAAACACCTCAGGGTGCCATGATAGGTATTTAAAAAAAAATATTTGCATGTCGACTGCCTTATAAAATGATACAATGCATTCGGAAAGTATTTAGACCCCTTGACTTTTTACACATTTTGTTACGTTACAGCCATATTCTAAAATGGATGACATGATGACATGTTAAATAGTTTCTCCCCTCATCAATTGACATTTTTGCAAATTTATACAAAATAAATAACATTTACATAAGTATTCAGACCCTTTACTCTGTACATTGTTGAAGCACCTTTGGCAGCGATTACAGCCTTGAGTATGACGCTTACAAGCGTGGCACACCTGTATTTGGAGAGTTCCTCCCATTCTTATCTGCAGATCCTCTCAAGCTCTGTCAGGTTGGATGGGGAGCGTCGCTGTACAGCTATTTTTCAGGTCCCTCTAGAGATGTTCGATTGGGTTCAAGTCCGCGCTCTGGCTGGGCCACTCAAGGACATTCAGAGATGTGTCCCGATGCCACTCCTGCGTTGTCTTGGCTGTGTGCTTAGGGTTGTTGTCCTGTTGGAAGTTGAACCTTGGCCCTGAGCAGGTTTTCATCAAGGGTCTCTGTACTTTGCTCCATTCATCTTTCCCTTGATCCTGATTAGTCTCCCAGTCCCTGCAGCTGAAAAACATCTCCACAGCATGATGCTGCAACCACACTTCACCGTAGGGATGGTGCCAGGTTTCCTCCAGACGTGACGCTTGGCATTCAGCCCAAATAGTTGAATCTTGGTTTCATCAGGCCAGAGAATCTTGTTCCTCATGGTCTGAGAGTCTTTGGGTGCCTTATGGCAAACTCCAAGCGGGCGGTCATGTGCCTAATTACTGAGGAGGGCTTCTGTCTGGCCACTACCATAAAGGCCTGATTGCTGGAGTGCAACATAGATTGTTGTCCTTCTGGAAGGTTCTCCCCTCTCCACAGAGGAACTCTGTCAGAGTGACCATAGGGTTCTTGTTCACCTCCCTGACCAAGGCCCTTCTCCCCCGATTGCTCAGTTTGGCTGGGTGGCCAGCTCTAGGAAGAGTCTTGGTGGTTCCAAACTTCTTCCACTGTGGTCTTGGGGACCTTCAATGCTGCAGAAATGTTTTGGTACCCTTGCCCAGATCTGTGCCTCGACACAATCCTGTCTTGGAGCTCTACAGACAATTTATTTCACCTCATGGCTTGGTTATCGCTCTGACATGCATTGTCAACTATGGGACCGTATATAGACCGGTGTATGCCTTTCCAAGTGATGTCTAATCAATTGACTTGACCACAGGTGTACTCCAATCAAGTTGTAGAAACATCAAGGATGATCAATAGAAACAGGATGCACCGGAGCTCAATTTCGAGTGTCATCGCAAAGGGTCTGAATACTTCTGTAAATAAGATCTGTTTTTCATTTTCAATACATTTGCAAACATAAAAAAAAACTGATTTCACTTTGGTATTATGGGGTATTGTGTGTAGATTGATGAGGGGAGAAAAATATATATTTAAACCATTTTCGAATAAGCCTTTAACGTATCAAAATGTGGAAAAAGTCAAGCGGTCTGAATACTTTCCAAATGCCCTGTATCTACTAAGACCATGAAAACAATGTTTTAAAAAAAATGTCTTTGCAAGACAGCAGAGGGCAAGCAAATAGGCTGCTCAACAGAGCTGAGCAGCACTTCACTTGGCAGAGATGTTTGAAGGGGCGTCTGACGGGGCATCACTAAAACAAAATGTTTCAAAACCTTGCTCCTCTAGATGTTTGTTTCAAGTACATAGTTCATTAAATATATTTCAGTTAATGGCTGAGGCAAGGTTATTATAGTTGTGATTTTATATTTGTCTTCATTTCTATTAGTTTATTTAAAAATTCAGTGTTCTGGACCTGTTAGTTGTTTAGCCCCTACTAGAGGCAGTTTAAGTGCAGCAGAGTAGAATTTACCTGTTTGTGTCATGTGACAGAAAGCAGTTTCAGAAGTGAAGCAATGTGTAAGATGTGACAGTAGTTACAATCCTTAAACATCCTTTATAAGCTTTGTATGACAATGTCTGTAAGTACATTTGTTTATTAACACATGACAAATGTTTCACATAATTACAGAAACATGAAAATTCAGTTAGCTAATGCAAAGTAGCTAACAGCTTCAACACTATTTCTCCCTGGGGACACCTAGCTGAGCAATATCAAGCATACAGTTGCATTCTAGCAATTTTATATTCGGCTCTAGATTGAGTACTCGTATTCCTTATTTCGTACATTTAGTGCAGTTATTGTGGAAGAAATTCTGTGCTCTATACCACTGTAACTGAAAACATGTACTTTTGTGTTTGTTGCAGTTTCACACTGATTCAAGTAAACTTCCAAAAAAGGCACCCTGCTTCTCACAGAGTTATATGAATGAGTGTTTAGCTAGATAAGGGCTACTGTACATTTAGCGAGTCCAATATATTCAGTTAGTTCAGATTTAGTCATTTTTATTTCGTTTCAGTTTGATAAAAACATTTCTATATTTAGTTTCAGTGTTAGAGACAGAAAGTAGCCTATGGATGGGAGGCTAGGACCATATATGTGTTGTAGGCTTATAGCAGGGCTCTCCAACCCTGTTCCTGGAGAGCTACTGTCCTATAGATTTCTGCCCCAAGCGCAGCCGAATCTAATAATTAGCTGGTTGATTAAGACGAATCGGGTTAGTTACAACTGGTGTTGAAGTGACAACCTACAGGAAGGTAGCTCTCCAGGAACAAGGATGGAGAGCCTTGGCCTATAGTTTGTTGATGCATGCACCATCTGAGCAGGGGGACGCAACCATTCTCTGCTTATTGCGAAACATCTCACTGGCAAATGTTTCTGGTCGGGGCGTGGCCACACTAGTCTGCTCACTGCCCCAACCAGAAATAAATAGCTAGCAAGATGTTTAGCTCTGGGGAACACCCTCAGTGGGGTGGGGGCAATAAGCAGACCAGAGTGGCCCTGATCAGAGAGAAAAGAAGAAAAAAAAGATGTATTGCTTTCTTTACAGTCTCTGCTTCGCATTTCTTTCCTGTTAGATAGTGATAGCAAAGATGAACATCTTGTCAATATAATAGCTCAAGTAACAGCTCTAACAATGAAAATACATGTCCTCAAAGATGGAGACCAGATCAGGTGGGACCATTCTAGCCAATGAGAGGGCAGATACACATGTGAACAGGCACAAATAAGTTGTTTTGTCCTTTGAGGAAAAACAACCTAAACATTACTCTATTTAACACTCATACACCTACTCATACACCTCCATGCAAACATGTCTGCTCATCTAGCAGGGAAAAATTTTGGGCAGATATAATCCTCTTGCTTCGCCTTATCCTCTCTGGTGATAGCTATCGAGTGATACACAAGCTAGGCCTATTTGAAACATTGCCATCTACTGGCAGCATTTACCTGCCAGAATCAGAAGCTCAAAAACCAAAATACAAAAAAGCTTGAAAACCTTATTTGATTTGCCAAAAAATGCAAAAAAAAAATAGCTGAGCAATTTGATGCTTTTTATTTTATAGTCAAAGAGAAGTTTCAGTATAGTTAACATTTTTTACAATTTTTATTTCAGTTTACCAGTGGTGTAAAGTACTTATGTAGTACTTCAAAGTATTTTTTACTTAAGTAGTTACTTTGGTTCTGCACTTTGTGTTTTACTTTATTCCAAAAGAAAATGATGTGCTTTTCACTCCATACTGACACCCAAAAGTACACATTACATTTTGAACGCTTAGCAGGACAGGAAAATGGTCTAATTTACACACTTATCAAGAGAACATCCCCTGGTCATCCCTACTGCCTCTGATCTGGCAGACTCACTGAACACATGCTTTGTTTGTAAAGTGGTGGAGTGTCCCTGGCTATCCTTATATAAAAAAGAAAAATGGTGCCGTCTTTAATTGAAGGAATTTGAAATGATTTATACTTTTACTTTTGAAACTTAAGTATATTTTAGCATTTACATTTACTTTGATACTTAAGTATATTTAAAGCACTTTAAAAAAAAACACTTTTACTCAAGTAGTATTTTGCTGGGTGACTTTCACTTTTTCTATTAAGGCATCTTTACTTTTACTCAAGTATGACAATTGGGTAATATTTCCACCACTGCAGTTTACTAAAAAGTATTTTCTCCAATTTTATTTTTTGTTTACTACAATAACCTTGGTCTGAAGTTGTTAGAGTAGTACGGTACCAGTAGTTAAGACAGTGGGACTCACTTGGCAGACGAAAGCGTGTGGGAGGAGTCTGAGAGGGGTGAGCAGGCTGCAAAGTAGTGTCTTTCTTTTCTTTCTCTGTAAAAGCACACAGACAAGAATAGCAACCGAGAGTGAGAAATTAAATCATACTTGAAGTGTGTTTGAAGACAAGAGGGGAGCGGGACAGAGGATAGTACTCACGGGTATCATTGAGGTCAAGGCTCACTCCTGTATCGGA
Source organism: Salvelinus fontinalis (assembly GCF_029448725.1). NCBI lineage: Eukaryota > Metazoa > Chordata > Actinopteri > Salmoniformes > Salmonidae > Salvelinus > Salvelinus fontinalis. The sequence goes on from NC_074678.1 coordinate 33,641,429, forward strand.
CTCAGGTTCTGGAGTTGGTACACGCCCTCTTGGACCTGGGATTAAAACACAATATTCCCTTTCTCTCTTCTTTAGCATAACTCATTGAATCTGTTCATTACTAAGGCAAAACATTAATTATTTGAAGCTTGAGATAGAAGTTGACAAGTAGATCTGGGATCAGATCCTTTCCCATTGTCTTACGTCAGATAGTCCATTTGCGTCATGTTAGACTCTATCTGTCTTGTCTACTTGTAAAAAATGTTGTTAGTGGCAACTACCTCTAATTCCTAATATGAATGAGAGCTATAAGTGGTCAAGTGCATTTGGTGACATTGTAAAGGTGTGGGTGTGTTTGTTAACAGGGTCAAGGAGGTCCCAGTAAGGGAGGTATGTATACCTGGTTTGGGAGGTAGAGCAGGGACTGACACAGGGTGCATGGGAGTACTGGGCACACACTGCAGACTCTCTCCATTCTCCTCATTTGCCTGAACAAACGCTGGGGAGACAGAGGGCATGAATGTTATGACCATGACTGATAAGCCAGAGCTATACTTAACTCAAGATGGACAATGAACAGAAACAGAGGGGAAAACAGGGAGAATGAGGAAGAATGTAAAAGAGAATGTAAGAGCGAATGAAAGAGCGCAGTAGTAAGTGCTGTGTGCTCAGTCTTACTGATGCTCTCTTCGTACGGTCCTTCCATAATGAAGGGTGTCAGAGTTCCATTAGTCTTGTCGACCAGACAGTTTATGACATCATGCAGTGTGGCACAGAAGATCTACAGGCAGAACCATCATTAACATTTTGCACACACCACCTCATACTGGAAATACAGTGAAACAGCTGAAAACAGTCAATATGGCCCATTTAGAGAAACATTTACCACGCACTCTGTGCCAGCAATCAGAGAAAAGTGCTCAGAGATTGGCTAAAGCAGAACGAAGCTATTATGCAGGTCATAACATCAAAAAGCACCAATAAATGTAAGATGTATTATCACAGTGATTGATTTGTCTGTTTTTCAGGAGAAAACAGGGGCAGGCAAAGACAATCTTATTGTTTGTCCTGTGACTACCAGCAGAATATTTCATCAATATCTTCCTTAACACTCCCTCACATTGGGTTAACCTGAGGTTCAATGCCTCTCTAGGGTCATAATGAGAATTCCCATTCATAACTTTAGAATGAGAAAAAGTGTAAGTTAACTGCCATAAAGAAAATAACTTTAAATTGATTATTTTATGTTCTATTATACAAATAAAACCTCTTTAAAGTATTGTGTTTAAAGTGTTGTGTGTGGCAGTGGACAAGCAGGTGTTCAGCAACAAGGAAGCAGGAATAATGATTCAGGAATCCCTTTGAAACACTCACTGGAGTATCTACATCGATGACGTATCCTCCGTCATGTTTCCTGGTCACGCGATAGTGTCTGAACACAGACCTGCCAGAAGAGAGAGTATCAATGAGTGGCACATTAATTAATTAGAAGAAATCTGTCACATGAACAAATAAGTACAGGCTTTCCTTCACTTGATTCAGCATGTGTTGCTTTCATGGACTATTAATCAAACTATCATGTGACGTGTATTTTCTTTGATTGAACTGGAGACAACACTGTCAGGAATTGAGGGGAATGGGGGAGCGTACCCATTGAGGTCCTGTCGAGTGGTGACAGCCAACGAGGCGCCATCCCTGCTAGGCCGAATCAGCAGGTTCCCACAGTCAGAGTGTCTCTCCAAAGTCATCTCTGCCTCAGTACGAGACACGGGCTGAAAACACCTGCACATAGAACATCCACATAACACATCTGAACAGTAGAAGAAAATTGGGCAAACAGAGCTAGCCAGACACCAGTAAACAGCCCAGCGTAAACCTCCGGCTACCAGCACTTTTGTCCCATAGATTTCTAATGTACATATAGGGCACTCACGCAGGCATGTCCCCTACGAGGCTGAGGTAAAGTTTGGAGCTGGATGCTGCAGCAGGGGTAGGGGACAGGGTCTTCAGTCTCTCCCTCTCGGCCTCTACCGTCTCTCTCATCATGTGGATCTGGCCTGGCAGCAGGTTGAGTGAGCTTGGCACTGAATGCTGGAGGGAGAGACAAGGAGTATTTACCATCATTTAGACCAAAGGCCATGAAACACTGGAAATGTTTGGGGCAATATTGACTAAGCTGTGTGCCATTATGCCATTGTTACCATTGCAGTTTCATCAAATTCCCCACAGACAGATAATTATATAACACCAATAAATATATGGCATGATATTATACTGTCTGCGCATGCCAGTGAGACAGACAGCTTGAGAGATGGGAAGCAAGCCAAGACGAAAGTGAAAAAAATAGGGTAGGAAAGAGAAAGATCAGGCTTAATTAAAATGCGCAATCATAAAAGTGTGATTTGGGGCCTCCCGAGTGACGCAGCGCTCTAAGGCACTGTATCGCTGTGTTGGAGCGTCATTACAGCCTGGGGTTGTTTCATCCGGCTTCCTGGTTAAGTGAGCGTGTTAAGAAGTGCGGCTTAGGACGCATAACTCGACCTTCACCTCTCCCGAGCACGTTGGGGGAGTTGCAGCGATGAGACAAGATCGTGATTGGATCGCAATTGGATATCACAAAATTGGGGAGAAAATGGGGCATAAAACAACAAGAATTTATAATAACTGACTTGATACATTTTATTATAATCCCTGCCAAGACTGGAGATAAGCAGGGCTTGATAAACTGGGCTTGAACCTGAGATAAAATAAATTATTCTCAGTTTACTTACCAGGTATTACCAGGAAAACTAGCCTACTGAGCCATATGTGGTATGATAGTGAATTAGCTGTATCATGTTTCACTAACCTCAACTACAGAGTAGATGAAACCTTTCCATAGTTCTCGAGCCTCTAGACTTGGGGCCTGTACAGTGAAGGAGAGAACCCATTAAACCATTAATAAAACAATCGTAACGCAAAACAAAAATAGTCATCCATGTCCTTACAGTGATTTTGATCTCCCCATCCTCCATGCGCAGGATGAGTCTGGCTGCCTCCAGGTTTCTGTCCCGACTGCAGTCATCCATCAAGGAGATGAGGCCACGGAGCTCTAGTTTCTCCACATACTGTTGAAAACACACACAGATGAGTATGCAGTGACAAATGAGTGGCCTACCATCCCAATACATCGACCACTGAGCTTTCCTCTATCTGATGTCCCACTTGTCCCATCGTAGGCCCCTTCTCTTGCCCATTCCAGTTAACTCACATAATTGTCATTGGTGTTGTTGTAGAAGAAAAGAATGTTTCCACACAAGCATGTCCATAGTCTCCGAGATGCCTAGAAAGACAGAGAGAGATGGCGGAAGACAGACAATGGCTATGACAGGCTGTATAACACCATAAAGATTTACAAGAATACTGCATGAGATGAACTATAGATAATGAATTCCAGTTTATGTCAGTATAGTTATGTGTAATGAGTTGTGTCATTTGAGTCACCAGTCTACACAAAGTGGCGCATAACATTATTGTTGAAAATCGTTCTCCCAGTGTAATTCATGTAAATCCTGTTGAACTGACTGACCGTGTCTAGTTCCCATCAAGCCTAACTTTGTGACAGGACTGGCTTGAATTATGAAGGCGGCTTTTGACCATTTTGGGGGATTCCTCATGAATTTCTCATTGGTAGGAAGATGTTTGGTCCATTTCAGAACTTGGGTACTATATTTAATATTATCTGAATCTTATTAATTAAAAAGGGTCAATTTGGGTGCAATCAATTAGCTACATTTCTCAGAGAAAATGTCAACAAAATAATGGCATTCCTGAAACAATCTTACCTGTTTCTAACTACAGAAACAATTTCATAACAATCTGAGATAGTGGGTAACCTCGCTTGCTGAAATGAAATGGAACGACTCTGGTAGTAGATAACAGAACAAAACAGGCTGAATGACAAATTAGGAAAACAACCACATATCATCACAGGATGCCAGTATTAGAGCCCCAACACTGTCCAGTCATGTCTGAAGCCCGGCCCATTGCTCTAAATCGGACAATACAGCAAATAATAATAAAGACCTGTCAATCATCTAATCTGTTACACCAGCCTGCTCCAAACTCAATGCCTTGTGGCAATAAGTAGTCTAACCAGTTCTGTCTCTGACATCCCGTGGCTCCTTCAGAGAAAACAAAGTCCAAAGAACCACCCAATTTACCAGAAACCATTTATAATGTGTGCTCCACCCATAGCACACATACTAGAGCCGGCATGCAGACATTCTCTGTGTTAGTTACCCAGGAATATTCCTGGGTAACTATCTCAAACAGTTAGACAATGTCTCAACTTTGGTGAATATGGCTTAAAAATGTTAAGGGGATTAAATTGTTGGTGCAAAGACTTCAGGGGAATCAAGACAACAAACGTTGATCGCACAAGACAACCCAACTTTAATTGTCCCATAAAACAAATTGTCAGCCATTTGGCTCAGAGGGATATTGTTGTGTTTTAATTGTTAAAAGTAGTCCTTGTGCAGAGTAGGGCTGGGAATTGCCAGGGACCTCACAATACAATATCACATTACTTAGGTGCCAATATGATATGTATTGCAATTCTCATGATTATATATGTATTGTGATTTGATAGTGATTTTACTGCAATTCGATGTTCTAAACATGTTGCTCACAATATATCTGCTGCAGTGGGACATGAGAAAACAAGTTTTGATCAGTCATGGAAATAAAAGTCCTGAAAACAAAATTGGCTTTCTAAAAGATGAGAACAAGCTATGAAGCAAAAATACTGGCGTTTTGGTGCAAGTAAAGGCAACTACCGCTAAAATAATATTGCTAGTCAAAACGATACAATATTTAAAAAATAATATTTTGATATCTACTATTTATTCCCCCTCCCTCCCATCACTAGCATAGAGTTCTATGGTTTGTTAAACTTTTAAAACAATGTTTTTTTTTTGGCATACATTTTAAGTGAAAAATCTAAGTATCAGTGCAATTTCGTAACCATGGAATTGCCCAACATCTCAACATGTAAGCTTTGTGTACCATGACGATAGGAAATATTACAGGAAACTCCAGGGAGTTTCCAGCTTGCTCAAGTAGTGGCCCAGGCTCATTCCACACATTAGTGAGATGTAAATCACTCATCTGGATCAGCCCTTCTTCCCCAGTCAACAACAATAGCCCCAAGGTTCGACAAAGTATATGTTGTCTGGTCTTTGGCATCCCAACGTAAGTAGCCTAGCAGGCAATAGGGCTGGGCGATACGGAAAAATATAATCTTATGGTATTTTTCAAATTTTTGACAACATTTTATGTTTTTGATTAATAAAAGTTCTACATTTTCTTTATGAATAGTGCGTGACCCTAGGGTGGCGACACATATTCTAAATTAATTCAAATGGGTCTTTCTCCATTCTTTATACTGTTCAATTCAACTTCAACCTAAAATAATTTCCTGCATTTCCATCAATTTCTGCATTTCCTGCACTCATTTGAGATAATTTCTACATTGCCACAATATGGACAAAAAAACAAGACCTTATTTTTAACAAATGTTACAATTGCGATTTAGATCAAAACACTTGGGTGAACTTTTGGAATCATGGAAATAGAATGTTTATTCTAGAATATAATGAATAGTGGGCACTTTGAATACAGTGTTGTTTGACATGACAACGAACGAAAATGCCATGAATGAGTTATTGTGACAGGGTAGGAACCAAAGTGATGTTCCACGTTTCCCAGAGGGCCCTACAAACTTTGGCTACATTAAATCTTTATTCAATAGCTAAGATATTCACCCTTCACCTAGTCCTCTTTGTTTTAGAAGATACTGTTGCATAAACAACATGCTGATGTAGGCCTCCACCAGCACTGGTATTAGGCTGTAATAGCTAGCTACGTTTGCTCTGACTCAGTACTTTTATTAGCTAGTTAGCATTAGTAGCTAACATGATTTAGCTTAACTTGCTAAGAAAATACAAACTAGCTGTTTGCAGATGTAAGAAACACAAACTAATATTGAAGTTATAGAACGCTTGTGGACTTCTATTAGATCAAAGTGGAAACAACATCGTTGTCATCAACATTGTTGCATATGCTGCATTGAACATGCAGACTAAACAAAAGGGTCTTGTGGTCAAGCAACAACAAATGCGTTCCTTGAGTGACAGGGGGTGGGACTAGGTCTGTGTGGAAAGCGGCATAGACAAAGAGAGAGAGCGGAGAGGAATGACTCAAGTAGTGAAGTAAACTATGCAAATGGACATTACCGCTACATTGTAAAATATGGTATACCGCCCAGCCCTAGCGGGCAATACACTCCTCACCCTCCGCATCCAGCGAGTATGTGTTTGACCAGATACAAGACTATTTTACAGTAAACAAAGTGACAAACTTTCAGCGCGCTTATAGGGAATGACATTCAACAAGCACAGCACTTAAATAAATTACTGATGATTGGCTGAGAGAAATTGATGCTGTTTTGTTAGACTTCAGTGCAGCTTTTGACATTATCAATCAGTCTGCAGCTGGAAAAATGTATGTGTTTTGGCTTTACACCCCTTGCTATATTGTGGATAAAAAGTTACCTGTCTAACAGATAGGGATGTTCTTTAATGGAAGCCTCAAACATAATCCAGGTAGAATCAGGAATCCCCCAGGGCAGCTGTCTAGGCACCTTACTTTTTTCAATCTTTACTAACAACATGCCACTGGCTTTGAGTAAAGCCAGTGTGTCTATGTATGCGGATGACTCAAATAAAGGTCGACCGATTAATCGGAATGGCCGATTAATTAGGACCGATTTCAAGTTTTCATAACAATCGGTAATCTGCATTTTTGGACACCGATTACGGCCAATTACATTGCACTCCACGAGGAGACTGCATGGCAGCTGACTACCTGTTATGCGAGTGCAGCAAGGAGCCAAGGTAAGGTGCTAGCTAGCATTATACATATCTTATAAAAAACAATCAATCTTAACATAATCACTAGTTAACTACACATGGTTGATGATATTACTAGTTTATCTAGCTTGTCCTGCATGGCATATAATCGATGCGGTGCCTGTTAATTTATCATTGAATCATAGCCTACTTCACCAAATGGTTATTTAACAAGCGCATTCGCGAAAAAAATCCCTGGTGCAACAACGTGTACCTAACCATAAACATCAACGCCTTTCTTAAAATCAATACACAAGTATATATTTTTAAACCTGCATATTTAGTTAATATTGCCTGCTAACATGAATTTATTTTAACTAGGGAAATTGTGTCACGTCTCTTGCGTTCTGTGCAACAGAGTCAGGCTATATGCAGCAGTTTGGGCCCCCTGGCTCATTGCGAACTGTGTGAAGACCTACTTCGCCAAACGGTGGATAATTTAACAAAAGCGCATTTGTGAAAAAAGCACAATCGTTGCACGAATGTACCTAACCATAAACATCAATGCCTTTCTTAAAATCAATACACAGAGGTATATTTTTTTTAACCTGCCTATTTAGTTAAAAGAAATCCAGGTTAGCAGGCAATATTAAACTAGGGAAATTGTGTCACTTCTCTTGCGTTAATTGCACGCACAGCCAGGGTATATGCAACAGCGTGAGCCGCCTGGCTCGTTGCGAACTAATTTGCCAGAATTTTACGTAGTTATGACATAACATTGAAGGTTGTGCAATGCAACCGGAATATTTAGACTTATGGATGCCACCCGTTAGATAAAATACAAAATGGTTCCGTATCACTGAAAGAATAAACGTTTTGTTTTCGAAATGATAGTTTCCGGATTTGACCATATTAATGACATAAGGCTCGTATTTCTGTGTTATTATTATGTTATAATTACGTCTATGATTTGATATTTGATAGAGCAGTCTGACAGCAGACTGGCTCTTAAGCATTCATTCAAACAGCAGCTCTCCCCTGTGCTTCAAGCATTGAGCTGTTTATGACTTCAAGCCTATCAACTCCCGAGATTAGGCTGGTGTAACTGATGTGAAATGGCTAGCTAGTTAGCAGGGTGCGCGCTACTAGCATTTCAATCGGTGACGTAACTCGCTCTGAGACCTTGAAGTAGTTGTTCCCCTTGCTCTGTAAGGGCCACGGCTTTTGTGGAGCGATGGGTAACGATGCTTCGAGGGTGGCTGTTATTGATGTGTTCCTGGTTCGAGCCCAGGTAGGGGCGAGGAGAGGGACGGAAGCTATACTGTTACACTGGCAATACTAAAGTGCCTATAAGAACATCCAATAGTCAAAGGTATATGAAATACAAGTGGTATAGAGAGATATAGTCCTATAATAACTAAAACCTAAAACTTCTTACCTGGGAATATTGAAGACTCATGTTAAAAGAAACCACCAGCTTTCATATGTTCTCATGTTCTGAGCAAGGAACTTAAACGTTAGCTTTCTTACATGGCACATATTGCACTTTTACTTTCTTCTCCAACACTTTGTTTTTGCATTATTTAAACCAAATTGAACATGTTTCATTATTTATTTGAGGCTAAAATGATTTTATTGATGTATTATATTAAGTTAAAATAAAAATGTTTATTCAGTATTGTTGCAATTGTCATTATTACAAATAAATAAAACATTTATTTTATTTAAATGGCAGATTAATCGGTGGGTTAACTGCCTGTTCAGGGGCAGAACGACATATTTGTACCTTGCCAGCTCGGGGATTTGAATTTGCAAACTTTCAGTTACTAGTCCAACGCTCTAGGCTACCCTACCGCCCCATGACCGATGGCTTTGTCCATTATACAGTCTTGTTTTGTTAAGCGCCTGGACGCTCGTTCTGAACGTTAACACGAGGGTGGGTATCCTTTCTGGAACGTTCCAACAGTAATATGTTCCAAAAACTTCGTATATAATTCAACGACCCTGGGTTTATAAGCGTGGATATAGACTGCTGGACTACGGGCTAGAAGGTCGAGTGTTCGAGACCTGCTTCATTACAATAACAAGCTTGACAACAAAGAACGCATACAAAAAGTTATATAGCGGCAGAATATGATACCGGTAAACCGTAGGGCATTTAGCCTCGGGGGATGCCTTGCTTGACCACACCCTCCCTCCTTCCTTGCTCCTGGCCTGCCCTGCCTCTTCCACCAATCCATTTGTTTTTATGGACTGAAAAGAGCAGAAGCTCTGAGCTGTCCGATCAGGTCCATTGTCGGTAGGGAGTGGGCTATTTCGTTATGTTTTTCACTCACCACGTTTATTCCGAAACATGTCTGTCCTCGTTCCCTACGGACAAACATTTAAGAAAAAGTTACGTGGTGATTTGATGCCTATTCGGTAGCTACTTTTCTAGGTGAATTGATGCCGTTTTTGGAACAGATTCCTGTTGAAACGTTCCAAAGGTTATACCCACCCCTAAATGTTAAATTACTACTCACTTATAGGGTTAGTGTTCCCACAGGACCATATATCCAGGTTGTTAACGGAAAACACACAAGTGCCACCTGTGCTAATTAGCTAGCTAGCATGATGGAACACCTGTGTGTAAGCGTAACTGGGTAGGAAGTGTTTGGAAGTTTAGTTTGTAGGCACACAGCCATATGGATCTGTGCAAACATGCTACAGGAAGTATATTTGATTATTTCGTGGTGTCTTAATCGACACCGGAAGCCTGTCTGACCCCAGTGTATTGAATTACTACTACATAATGAAGCAACATCCTTATACCTTGTCTTCGAATGACCTTTTTTCCAGGAATCCTTCGTAGTAGCAGTGTGGAAGCTGTTCGCGCTGTCGCCCAGCTCGCTTGGTCGCCGCCATCAGTGCCGAGTGCGACGAAGAGTTTACGCACGGGGACAGTGATTCCCCGCTCTCCTGGTTAAGTGGTTTAACAACACCTGGGTGGACTTATGGCTTGAAGTGAGAAAAAAAATGTATAACATAAGAAATCGACAGTCCCTGTCAGAGAAAAGCCACGAGGATTGGTTAGTCGTCCAGCTATAATTTGGAGAAGCTTTTGTTATGTGCTTAAGTATCATCTGGCGTTCCTCTCTTGACTGGAAACAATTGCTCTCTCTGTAGAATTGTCCGTAGAGTACTACAGGTGCCACTTGAGGCATGTGTCTGTCGCCAAAACACGCCCACTGCTGGCAAAACGCTCATCATTGGTCTATTTCACATTGGGCCATACCCATTTTTCCAGACGAGGAAGCGCACAGACGTTTTTACAAAAAGTTTCGGTGAGTGCAGGAAAGAACCGTAATAAAAAAAAAAGTTTCTCACTATAGTTTAAGTTTTAATTAGGCTACTTATTTAGTCTACTAAGCTCAACGCGTACAATATATCATACGCCTGTGTTAACCTCAGACCTTATTTTCAGCGTTTATTCCAAAACCCCATTCTTTCCCCATTCATGTTCCCCATAGGGATGGCTGAACGAACCAGAGGTAACTCATTTCCGTGTTTTAGAACTAGGCTACAAGCTGGCGAGATCTATTGTCACAGTGAAGGTTAACTTGTAAGTGGTGGTTTTGCTGCCCCCCACAGGATTTGTTTCGGTAATTTGCTCCTTTTCGAGATAGAGGAACCTCGCAAAGGAGGAAAGAGACGAGGGGGAGCGTGGGACTGACTGTAAGAGGAGGAGATTCTCTAGTGGCTAAATATAGGGGAATTAAGGGCTAGGGATGATGCGGTTTGGACAAGGTTAACTTATTTTACATATGTTTGATTGTAAATGTGTCTTTGGCTACTTGTGGTACGTGTTTATAAATGCCAGCAATTAAATGTTTTTATTATTTTCTCTTTGCTAGAATCATCGAATGGACTGACTGGCCACGTACATAGCGGCTGTCTCAAAGCACCGAGCGACACTATCTTTCCGGAAGCAGGAATTTATAAACTGATGATCTAATTCTACCATGTAATTACTAATTTATAGAAAAATATATATTTTGACTATAACAAACTATGTCCGATACCGAGTGGACATTGCATAGTAGTAGCCGAATAGTAGCCGAGGAGACATAGGATCAGAGAAACATCGCTTTTGTTTACGGGGAGAGTGACAAGGACGGGAGTGAGAGAAAGAAAGGGGAGGGGAATTGACATTAAAGCAACACAACAAGGAAACTACACTGCAGATACAGACGCCTTCATTTTATGTTTTTGAATAATAGCTCGCCAGCCAGTGTGGCGAATTGTGTTTATTGAACCTATTCTGTGCATTGCTCTAAAGTGGCCCGAAAAGAAAACCTCTTGGCGGAGTTGGAAATAAAGCCGCTCTCCGACGCTTTCAGAGAAATGGGTGAGAATGATAAAATAGTGATTTTAATTATAATACTCGGTGAAATTAATCTCGAGCAGCAGGCCTCGTGTTGCGGAGAAATGCAGAATGACCAATGGCCAGAAAAACAACAACAAAGCGCATACATATTTAATCTACTTTTAATAGTGGTAATTAATAAAATAGCAAATGAGATCAAATCAGAAGGCTATTCTTTTGTCCCTATGGAATTTCTTCTGCGTTTTTGGTTTCTTACTAACCATACAAAAGGAAGGTGTCTCACAAAGGCTCCGGCGTTAATTAGGGGCTATCACAATTATCACAAGTGGCAACTAATTAGCTATGTCAAACATCTCTAAATGTAACATGTCCTACATATTATTACTACATTTAAACAGTGACAGTAATTTATGTGCGTCAGTGGGTGACTTCTTGACCTCAGATGTCATGACCCCTGTATTTGTATTTATTAAGGATCCCCATTAGCTGCTGCCAAGGCAGAAGCTACTTTTCCTGGGGTCCAGCAACATGAAGGCAGTTATATACAATTTAAAATATTACATTTCATAACACTTTTCACAACACATTAAGTGTGTTCCCTCAGGTCACTACTCTGCTATCACATATCTACAATACAAAATCCATGTGTACTTGTGTGTAGAGTGTGTGTCTTATGTGCCTGTGTGTGTGTTCCATAAGGTGTATTTTTATCTGCATCAGTTACCGGATGTGGAATAGAGTTCCATGTAGCCATGGCTCTATGTAGTACTGTGCACCTACCATAGTCTGTCTATTCTGGACTGTGAAGAGACCTCTGGTGGCATGTCTTGTGGGGTATGCATGCGTGTCCGAGCTGTGTGCTAGTAGTTTAAACAGACACCTCGGTGCATTCAGCATGTCAACACTTCTTACAAAAGCAAGTAGCGATGAAGTCAATCTCTCCTCCACTTTGAGCCATGAGAGATTTACATGCATATTATTAATGTTAGCTCTTTGTGTACATTTAAGGGTCAGCCATGCTGCCCTGTTCTGAGCAGTTGAGGGAATCCTTTGTTGGACTCAAGGATATAATATCTTATTTTGGATTAATGACCATCTTTGGTTCTTCATTTCATGTCAAAATCATGGCACCTTATCATGTTTTCATTTGGACATGTTTTTGTTACATTGTAATAAGAGTGGTTCCTCTCTCTGAGCTCACCTTTATATTGTATACATGGCCTACAAATGCATCATACATAACATTTAATGTGTGTGTGTGTTTTCAGGCTCTGAGCCACCCTTGTCTCCACAGGTGGTGGAGGAGGGAGGAGAGGAAGAGGAGGAGGAGCTGAGTGGAGGAGAGGAGTCTGATCTAAGGACCCCTTCAGGGCGTGGCTCCCTGCTGACTAGGCGAGGCATCACCTTGAGAGTGCTGCTGAAGGACGGCCTGGTTGAGCCTGGGGATGGAGTGCTGTCCATACACTACCTGGTAAAAATACAGTAGTTGATAGTAGATGTCTTTACATTACCTGGTAAAAAGATAACAGTAGATATTTATACACTTTCTGGTAATAACAGATTAATGTACACTACCTGAAAATACATGTTCACACACTATCTAGTAATAATGGTTATTACTAACGCTACATACGTAATAAGCCTAATTGCATCCTTCTCTACCTGTTCTCTCCCCAGGGTAAGAAGTTTGTAGGTGACCTGTTGAATGATGGGAAGATCCGCTGGGTGGAGACGGGGCAGATCTTCAATTCTCCCAGTGCCTGGGCCACACACTGCAAGCGCCTGGTCAACCCTGCCAAGAAGTCAGGCTGTGGATGGGCCTCGGTGCGCTACCGGGGCCAGAAACTAGTGCAGTACAAGACCAGCTGGCTGCACAAGTATCAGCCCAGTGCAGACATGGTGAGAAGGAGGGAGAGATGGATGGTGGTGAGGAAAAGAGCAGGGTGGAAAAGAGGGGTAGTAAAAGGAAGCGATGGAGGTTTGTTGATACGGAAACTAAAAGCTAAAAGGGGACGATGAAAGAGGGAGAGAACTGCTGTAGAAGACTGTTAGTATGAATACTAGCATCTCACACCCTCCCTCTTCCTGTGATGTCAGAGCCTGGTGAGCGAGGGAGAAGATGACGAGATGGGAGATGAGGAGGAGGAAGAGGGGAAGACGGCAGTGCCGACAGATGACAAGAACAGGAAGAACAAACCTGAGCTGCATGGTGAGATTAAATCCACCAAGAATCTCTAGAAATGGCATTATGTAATTTTAACTGTGTATAGTAGAGAGTGATATGGGAAAGGGATAGATGCATCTAATGTGCTTTCTCTTACAGATATCAGCCTTGTGCCCAGGAGAGGAGACAGAGAGCGAATCCCCGTCAGATACTGCACTCTGGGTACCAGGGATGCTGCAAGGTATAATTGTGCTCATCCTAGCCTATGTCACTGTAATGCATACAAGTAAGCTTCAACACTAATCAAACACATACTGTATATCGACAGGGATCCACACACATTGGTGGAGTTATCAGCTTTCTCAGCCATTAACAGGTTCCAGCCTTTCAATGTTGCTGTATCCAGCAACGTGCTGCTTCTCATGGTAAGCATGAGTCACACAGTGGTAGTAAGAGAGGAAATGTGAAACCGGGGTGTAGGCTACAGCTTGAATCTGTCTTATTGGGGGAAATTGACAAAAGCGTGATTGTGTGCCCTCAGGATTTCCACTGTCACCTGACCACCAGTGAGGTGGTGGGCTACCTCGGAGGACGATGGGACACTAACACACAACGTGAGTATTTCCTATAAAAGCAGAGACCGTGAGCAAACAGGACATTGTACTTCCCCTCTGACATTACAGTAACGATCTTCAACATGTATGATGTTCATGACCTGTCTGTTGTGCCCTTTGCTTGCAGTTCTGACAGTTTTAAGAGCGTTTCCCTGTCGTACACGATTGGCAGATAGAGATTCGGCCTCTGCTGTTGAAGAAGAGGTAAGTCCTACTAACACTGCTAATACCAGGATGTGGATCAACATAAGTCAATTCCATAATATGATACAATCATACATGTTTGTGTAAAATACAAATGGTCTCTTCTTCCAATTACCTTACAGATCTGCCAGAATCTGTTCATGCGAGGGCTGTCATTGGTGGGCTGGTACCACAGTCACCCTCGGGGCCCCGCCCTGCCATCCCTGCAGGACATCGACTCTCAGATGGACCACCAGCTGAGGCTCCAGGGGAGCAGTAATGGCTTCCAGCCCTGCCTGGGCATTATCTGTGGTCTGTACTGGGCAATCAGTTGGCACCAATGGGGAAAAAACTTTTCATATAGAAAATGAAAATAAATAACCAGACATTGAACTAACATTCAAATGTGCCCCTGATTTTTAGGCCCCTATTACCATGGGAACCAGGGTGTGGCGTCCACTATAACACCGTTCTGGGTAGTGCCACCCCCTGAGGTGAGTGCAGTGGTAGTACATGCCTTAATGAATAAGAACATATTCCTCTAAGACAAGGTAAACGTCTATAACACTTATCACCATTCTATCATCCACAGCAAAGGCCCAATGACTATGGCATTCCAGTGGCGGTGGAGGTGACCTATGTACAAGATAACTTCCTAACTAGTGATGTCCTGAATGAGATGGTACTGTTCGCAAACTTATACTGAAGAAAAATATAAACGCAACACGCAATAATTTCAACGGTTTTACTGAGTTACAGTTGATCAGTCAATTGAAATAAATGAATTAGGCCCTAATCTATGGATTTCACATGACTGGTTCAGGGGCGCAGCCATGGATGGGAATGGGAGTAGGCCTATGCCTACCTACTGGGGAGCCAGGCCCAGCCAATCAAAATTAGTTTTTCCCCACAAAAGGGTTTTTATTACAGAAATAAATACTCCTCAGTTTCATCAGCTGTCCGGAAGACTGTTCTTAGGCGATCCCGCGGGTGAAGAAGCTGGATGTGGAGGTCCTGGGCTGGCATGGTTACACGTGGTCACACTTGGTCTGTGGATGTGAGGCCGGTTGGACGTACTGCCAAATTCTATAAAACGACGTTGGAGGCGGCTTATGGTAGAGAAATTAACATTAAATACTCTGTCAACATTCCTGCAGTCAGCATGCCAATTGCACACTCCCTCAAAACTTGAGACATTTGTGGCATTGTGTTGTGTAACTAGACTACACATTTAAGAGTGGGCTTTTATTACCCCCCAGCACAAGGTACACCTGTGTAATGATCATGCTGTTTAATCAGCTTCTTGATATGCCACAACTGTCAGGTGGATGGATTATCTTGGCAAGGGAGAAATGCTCACTAACAGGGATGTAAACAAACTTGTGCATAACATTTGAGAGAAATACGCTTTTTGTGCATATGGAACATTTCTGGAATCTTATTTCAGCTCATGAAACATGGGACCAACACGTTACATGTTGCGTTTATATTTATGTTCAGTATAGTTATAATCATAGTAACCATACCTATGCAAATAAATTCAGTGGTAGGACATTGGCCACTTTGTCACTGTTCTATGTTCAATTATTGTTCCACAGATGCTGCTGGTGGACTTCTACAGGGCAGCCCCTGACCTGGTGCAGTTCCATCAGTTCTGGTGTCCTGATACCACCATGATGGACAAAATCAAGGTCTGTTCATTTAAGAACTCATTAACAACAGGAAACTGCATACCAACTAACTTTTTGTCATAGATATCCTATTAAATTATTCTAATTCCTTATATGCTTTTTGGCCTTTCATCTAAGGCCAGATGCTAACTTGTGATCCGTGCGCGTTATCCAAATGATCACACAAATCTCTCATTGACATCTACAGTTGTGTGAAGTTCAGGTCATACATGTTATCTCCAGTTGGGATATGTCCTACAGAGATTTCCTCCTCACCGGTTTGGTTTCTCTCCCTCAGGGCTCTCTGAGCGGCCATGCACCGAAAGACCAGGCCTATTCTCAGATCCTGGAGCATGTCTACAACCAACTCATCAACACACACTAAGCTGGAGGAGAAACAAGGTTGTGTGTATGCACTGGCTTCAAATGAAAATCTCAAATAACCTATTCCCCATATAGGTCACTACATTTGTAGGTCTCTATATAGGGAATAGGCTCTACAGAGAATAGGTTGTCATTTCTGCCCTTTGTCTGTGGCACTTCAACTGCTGCCCTGACCTCAGGCATACTGTAAGTTGGATGTGCACTGTCCTGACGGAGGAGATGGTGACTCCTGAGTCCGGAGGGCGAGTACTGCTCTCCATGGCCTTTTCTGACTGAGGTCTGTATCACTGACAATGTTTGTACAGTATGACATGTGCGTGCTGTGAATGTGTCCCCTAGCGTCTGCTGCCAGTGCTTGACGTCAGACTGTTGTTACAGAAGTTGACATGGAAATAAGGATCTTCCTCTCTTCTCTATTACCTGTGGTGTATTTATCTAAACTGTGGTCTGTGACATGTGTTAGTACTAATATGTGAACAATCCTTTGAACCCCCTGAATACCTAATACATTAAAAATACGCACTGGAACTACTTCTGTGTTTGTCTGTGTTGGTGCTTTGGAAAGAGCTACACGGCCACCTTTCGTCCCAACAACCTATTCAACATTACAAGCCAAAAACAAAGGTAAAAATAATCATTAGTGTAAAATCCACCCTCTTTACATGCATTAACATTTTGGCAGCCAGGCAGTATAAGTTGAGCATTTTATTACCAAAACATTCCATACACTCAGTGCAGAATGCTTTTTTTTCTCCATTTATTTATACAAAGATGGTAGAAGGGGGAAACGAGACAAAGGAAGTACAAATATTTTGATAATACATGACAAGATATTGCAGTTAAATTTGACATACCAAAAGTAAAAAGAAAGCTTCAACTAAAATACATTTACAATGTATTGAATAGACCTACATGCAAAGATTAATAACAAGTATTAAGGTTTTGTATATAAAAAATAATACTATTGAATACAAGAACGACCTTTAGTTTTTAAAGAGAATTCTGGTACTCCAACTGATTAGACAGAAATAACCCTTTTAAAAAAGTGTAGTGTGACACAAAGACATGCACAAATGTATGTACACCACAAAGTGCCAAGGCTGGAAATGGCAACAGAACCCTTGGTACATAAATGTATGACCATTGTAAGTAGCTTGGTTATTTTGGTTGGTAGTATTATTCCTTCCTTTCCCAACGGCACTGAAGCACCCCTAACTATGGATTCTCTGTTGGTTCTGGACTTGTGTTGGTGTGATTCAGGCAGCACCAACCTGCTCTTAACCAGTCCATCACTCCACTCTCCCATTGAAATGAACTACGAGCAGGCCTGTAAACGTATATGGAAGAGATCTAACACCAGAGTGAGGTTTTGTGACAGAGCAGAGTGGTGGATGGAGGGAGCAGCCTGGAGCAGAGAAGAGTAGCTTAAACTCATGACCATTGAAAGTAGCCTGGACCTCAACACTGAGGGGAGAGGAATATGTGAATGAAAGAGTGCACTGCAGCAAGTGCGACTCAATCACATCGCCTCCACAACTATCAATCGTGGAGGGTCTCTTAGCGCTGATAGTATGCATCTTGGTAGTAGGGGCTTTTCCTAACAGAACAATCATCACAAATAAAATAAGACTTCTGCTATATATTATTCCTTTTCCCTTTTTGTCCTGTTCTGCATCACTAACCTGTCTTTCCCTCTTTCAGTATTTACTGTATTTGACGCCCTATGCAGTCCTGTCCAGCAGCACACATACCAACTCCAGAATAGAACCCAACCCATCCTAAGAGACCCAGCGAGGAGTATGATAATCAACGGAGTAGTAAATAATACTAAATACAGGAAGAAAGTGACTGAGGTGAATGAATGCGATTTACTGATCCAAAAGATGTTCAGTTACACACACACAACGCCGCCAGCAGCATTGTCATTTATGGAGGCACTGGGACAGACAGACGGGTACTATGACAGCTAAAACCCAACACTATGTACTCTATTCTATGTGGCATGTGTTTCCTCTATTGAACAGATGATGAGACAGCGAGGAAAAGTAAAACACACAGGCTTCGTATGTTGCTAACGTCACTAAATGTGCAGAAGCCCATCCCTGGGGAAAGCGGTTTCTTCTAAATGTTAGTGTTTGACTTTGGGTCTAGTGTTCTCCTCAGGGGCTTCTGTCTCAGTAGAGGCCTATAACTAAACAAAACTTACAGGCTCTCATACGTACAGCAAAAATCTCATTTGAGGACCAAGGTGCAATTTAACAGTTTAGCTGTACATTAAAAAACAATAAACAAGGCTGAAACCAAAACAAATCAAATACACACCATTGCAAAACTAAACAATGTCTGAGGCCCTTCAAGCTCTCCTGTGGCTCAGGCATACAGGATGTACATAGCGTTGTAAATCTACTGACTGTAAATGGATCATAACTACAAGGCATTACTGTAGTTGTTTACTGAGAAGGGGAGTGGTTGTCTAAGCCTGGCCGGCAGGGGGCTCCAAGAGACGTCCAGTCAAAATCCATCATTTGGAAAGGCTGTGCAGTTGCAGTGTGTCTGACATACTTGCCTTGGAAATAGGGACTCAAGTATTCACCAGAGTCCATACTGAAATGTGGGACCTACAGAAACTTTGGATGTGACAAATTACTTTAAAAATGTCTGTAGTTATGCAAGTAAGGCTTTACAAGTTGTACAGTTTTTACAGAGTCAGAAGCAGCTAAACTGCCGATGTAAATGTATTCTGCTGCTTACCTGTATGTAATTTAACGTTAAATAATTGATTTTGAACTGTTCAATTCTAAATTAATTTCATTTGAAACTTCCCTTTCTATTGGGATATCTGTGGTTGACAGAAAACATTACTTTAAAACATTAAGTCTGCTTTAGTTCGGTTCTTCATGTCTGTGTCCGTCTGTCCGTATTTATTTTTGCTTGGGGGGCAGCGGGGGTCATATTCAAATCTCTCTTTCTCAAAACTGGAATGCGAGAAACCACCATCTTCCAATGTCCTTCCTTCAAACGTCAAGATGACAAAGTGACAAAGAGTACAAGTACGTCTGTGATGATGGCGATGATGGTAAAGATGAGGACAAAGACTCTATAATCTGTTAACTGGCTCCTCATTCCCTCCCTCACTCTCCCGTTCCCTCCATCTCTCTCATGTACTCTGTACAGCACTCCTTAATGTGTTAGGGGGACGACGATTTCCACGTAGTTGAGAGGGAAGAATCCTGATTGACCATGCAGCATGCCCTCGTACCAGTTCTCATCGATCTGATTGGTCAGGGTGATGATGTCGCCCTCCTTGAAGCCCAGCTCTCCCTCGTTCTCTGGGTCAAAGTCAAACAGGGCCTTACAGGACGGCTGTTCTGAGACTGAATGACAGAAAGAGGAGAAAGAGAGGAGAGAGGGGTGGATAACAGGGGGAGAGAAGGTTGAAAGAGTGTACATCCCTGGCAGACCAGTCCCATGTCCACTCTCTGTCCCTCCCTCCTCCTTTCGGCTGGCTGACAGAGTTGGAACAGTTTCAGACTGATTGTGGTTTTAGGTTCACACGGCACCCTGTTTGTTAGCTTGTGATTCACACTGCAGTTTGAGTATTTGGGTGGCTGGGCTGGGATATTATCACACTGCAGGCTCAGACAGTGTTAGTGAGAGACAAGACGCTGAGTGATGGAGAGATGACCTGGCCCCCTCCATATAGTCCTGTGTTGTTCTTAGCTGGGGCCTGCAAGGGTTGGGGGACTACAGTGGCTAGGACTGGAGGGGTACAGGAAGTCTGTCTATGACTCATAGTGGAACACACATGTCGGTCAGTCTCACAACACACACGCAAAAGTAGTTGACCACACACTAATGGGTGTCCAAATCCCAATGTTTTGCATCCTCTCTGTGAGACACTGCCCTGCTCCCCCTCTCCATCCCTCCATCTCTCTCAGAGCTCAGGCAGTCATGGCCATGGCTCTATCCACACACCAGGCTTTTTGTCTCAAAACAATTTCCTCTTTGTGTCAGTTTACCCCACAGGGCATGATACAGTAAATATGGGGAGGGATCCATCACAGTCTCTGCCTGGGAGATTCACTTTCATTGTTGAACACAACACATCCCCTTCCCATAAATCTAGGAGACTTACAGAGATACAACTAACCCAAAGATGTATCATATCTCTATCCTTATTCAACCCGTTTATTTACCAGCATGACGGTGAATGTAGTTAGTATCATCTAGAATAAGCTTTACAGTTACACCAGCTATCTGTATGTGACAATGATCCAGCTGACAATATGGAGTGGGTTTAGTCCAATGGTACTATTGCATTCACTGCAAGTCATTAAACGGTGTCAATCAAAAAGCTCTAGGCTTCATATCTAAAAACAATTCTGGTAAACATTTAAACCAGAGAAACAACCAAACCCAATGAAGAACCGAATCAAATTATACATTTCTCAAATATCATGTGTACAAGATGATGGATCAGTTCAATCACAGAACTTCCAAGTCGAGAGCTTTTTGATTTGACACTTGGCTCACTGATAGTATTGCATCAACCATTTCATACAGGTAGCTTGGCTGCCATCTCTCTGACAAACACTCTCACTCTCTGACTCACATTTGGTTTTCTGAAATGATAATCTGGCGTGGAGGAAGTGTAACTCTGATGATGTCATAGGAAGAGAAAAACAAGGTCAAAAGGAAACAAGGGCAACCAGCTGACAGCACCCCCCTCCTGTTCATTATCTCCACACACACACACACACACACCTCATCCTTCAACAAACACACAGTCATACTACACTGCAGAAACAGCGTGAGTGAACCTCAAAACTGGCTGCAGTAGTAGAATAAGATTGAAATAAATGGCCTTCTCTTTGATGAGCTGATGTAGACTGTAGGTAGCATGGTCCAACTGTTACCTGAGTTGCGGGAGGATGGTGTGGCAACGGAGGTCGTGTAGCCACCATTGGTTGATTGGTTGTCACATTCTCCAAAGTCAAAGATGGGTTTGGGCTTGGGCGTATACTCGCGGCGTGGTCGGTTCTGGGCCTCGTTCATCCTGAAGAGAAAGAGAGTTAGATCAACCCAGCAGGTCCAGAGACCAAAGTTAATTTCTGTTTGTTGACTCAATGTTAAAAATAGAACATTTGACATATTTGTCATTTAGCAATTACGCTTATCCAGAGGGACTTACAAGAGCAATTAGGGTTAAGTGCCTTGCTCAAGGGCACAGACAGATGTTTCACCTAGTCGGCTCAGGGATTCGAACCAGCAACCTTTTCAATTACTGTCGCAACGCTCTTAACTGCTAGGCAAGTAGGCTTACTGGCTGTAAAAAATCAAGAACTCAAAATGTACACAAGGTCAACCAGTGTGTACTGTACGCTCTGTGATTGAGGGCCTTGAATGTGTTGTTTCAGATTCACAGGAGAACACATTGACACAGATATGGAAAGGACACACATGATTGTTATGACTAGACAGGGAGAAGGGGTTGGTGAGTGGGCCTACTGTATCTGTATGACGACACTTTGGACACATAACTTGCAGTGATTGAGCAGGGAAGAAAGGTTAGGGATAGAGATGGAGGCTGCTGCATTATGTACCTGTCCCTCAATTTGTCAGAGAGCTCGTCCAGAATCTGTGTGGCCTGTCTGTGGTACTGCAGCTGGGACTCCACCAGAGACGACAGCTGGCTCACCTGTTCTATCTGCACAGACACACACACAGAGAGCAGGCTATGGTTACTGACTGTACACACTCACACACAAACAGAGATACAAGCATGCACTCAGTCACGTACACAGAGACACACGCACAACGACCCAGCCCATGGTCACACTTGATACACACATGAGTAATAACAATGGCATTCCCCTGGATACCAAGTATTACACTGTGGTTAATGTGTAATCTGTCTAATGGTAAGTGAGAGCAGTACTGTAAATTAGATAAACAAAAAGTTATGAAATACATTTTACCAAGACAAATATGATTATTCATCTTCTGAATCGTTCAGTGTGATCTGTCTCTAATATATATCAAAAAGTCAAATGTCGTAACCTAATAAAGAAATGCTACAAAAATTATTTCCAGCAAGCTATTCTAGTCTAGCCTTTTCTACATGGTACTCCAAGAGCTAAATAGCGGTATTTAATGAGAGAGGCCAGTAGAGCACAGGAGCTTGCGTATTGCACAAGAGACAGAGGCTATAATTTAGAAGATTATTATGCATAACCCATCATTAATTAGCCTAATATAAAAGGCTAATACTGCATTGAATGTATTACCTGAAAGAGGTAGGCTAGGACATCTATATGTAGGGCTATATACTGTATCACTCTAGAACAGGATTATCTATTTTGGATGCTATTTTAATGGAGTTGACTGCACGAGAGTCCTCGCGCTGGCACTGATTTAAAGCAACAATATTCGAGTGATAGGCTGTTTTTAAACTCTGCAGCTGCAATGAAAAAAAATATTTTCTTTACAATTAAAAAACAAGGTGACTCCCTAAAGCCAGATGGATGGGTAAATTACTGCAACATAGGCTAATCTGCAGCAAATGTAGGCCTACCTGTCACAAGAAAAAAAGTGACCATGATGAGATGATAGGTCTACATGCATTGTGAACTGCTGCTCCATACTGAGATGGGCT
Organism: Salvelinus fontinalis; assembly: GCF_029448725.1. Taxonomy (NCBI): domain Eukaryota; kingdom Metazoa; phylum Chordata; class Actinopteri; order Salmoniformes; family Salmonidae; genus Salvelinus; species Salvelinus fontinalis. The sequence continues at coordinate 33,664,334 of NC_074678.1, forward strand.
GTCTGTCATGCAGAGGCTGTATAGAAGCCAGATTGACAGTGCATTTGGAAAGTATTCAGACCCCTTGACTTTTTCCACATTTTGTTACATTACAGCCTTATTCTAAAATGGATTTAATAAATAAAAATCCTCAGCAACCTACACACAATACCTCATAATTACAAAGCGAAAACAAGTTTTTAATAACTATTTGCTAATTTATATAAAAATAAAAAAAAGAGGACCCTTTGCTATGAGACTCAAAATTGAGCTCAGGTACATCCTGTTTCCATTAACCACCCTTGAGATGTTTCTACAAATTGATTGGAGTCCACCTGTGGTAAATTCTATTGATTGGACATGATTTGGAAAGGCACACACCTGTCTGTATAAGTTCCCACAGTTGACAATGTATGTCAGAACAAAAACCAAGACATGAGGTTGAAGGAATTGTCTGTAGAGCTCTGTGACAGGATGTGTCAAGGCACAGATCTGGTGAAGGGTACCAAAACATTTCTGCAGCATTGAAGGTCCCCAAGAACACATGGAAGGGGTACAGGAAGAAGATTGGAACCACCAAGACTCTTCCTAGAGCTGTATGCCCGGGTAACTGAGCAATCGGGGGAGAAGGGCATTGGTCAGGGAGGTGCTCAAGAACCAGATGGTCACTCTGACAGAGCTCTAGAGTTCCTCTGTGGAGATGGGAGAACCTTCCAGAAGGACAACCATCTCTGCAGCACTCCACCAATCAAGGATTTATGGTAGAGTGGCCAGACGGAAGCCACTCCTTGGTAAAAGGCACATGACAGCCCGCTTGGAGTTTGCCAAAGGCACCTAAAGACTCTCAAACCATGAGAAACAAGATTTTATGTTCTGATGAAACCAAGATTGAACTCTTTGGCCTGAATGCCAAGCGTCACGTCTGGAGGAAACCTAGCACCATTCCTACGGTGAAGCATGGTGGTGGCAGCATCATCCTTAATGAAAACCGTACCCAGAGTGCTCAGGACCTCAGACAGGGGTGACGGTTCACCTTCCAACAAGACAACGACTCTAAGCACACAGCCAAGACAATGCAGGAGTGGCTTTGGGACAAGTCTCTGAATGTCCTTGAGTGGCCCAGCCAGAGCCCGGACTTGAACCCGATCGAACATCTCTGGAGAGACCTGAAAATAGCTGTGCGGCAATGCTCCCCATCCAACCTGACAAAGCTTGAGAGGATCTGCACGGAAGAATGGGAGAAACTACCCAAATACAGGTATGCCAAGCTTGTAGCGTCATACCCAAGAAGACTTGAAACTGTAATCTCTGCCAAACAAAGTATTGAGTAAAGGGTCTGAATACTTATAGTATGTAAATGTGATATTTCAGTTTTATATCATTTCTAAAAAAAGCTCAAATTTCTAAAAACCTGTTATTGCTTTGTTATTATGGGGTGTTGTGTGTAGATTGATGAGGTAAAAAAAAGATTTAATCAATTTTAGAATAAGGCTGTAATCTAACAAAATGTGGAAAAAGTAAACAGGTCTGAATACTTTCCGAAGGCACTGTAGGCATCACCAATACGTCCCACAGTTGTGTCAGGTTGGCTGGATATCCTTTGGGTGGTGGACCATTCTTGATACACACGGGAAAGCATGATAAACACAGCAGCGTTGCAGTTCTTGACACAAACCATACCCCGCTCAAAGGATTTAAATCTTTTGTCTTGCACATTCACCCTCTGAATGGCACACATACACAATCGTTGTCTCAATTGTATCGAGGCTTAAAAATCCTTCTTTAACCTGTCTCCTTCCCTTCATCTACACTGATTGAAGTGGATTTAACAACATCAATAAGGGAACATAGCTTTCACCTGGGTTCACCTGGTCAGTCTATGTCATGGAAAGAGCTGGTGTTCTTAATGTTTTGTATACTCAGATTACTTTAGTCTAAGACTGCCACCATTGAAGTCATTTGTGGTGATCAGGGGTGTTGTACAAAACAAAGTCATCAGCGATTGTGTTCTGGCCCAACACATCGGTTCCGGACCAATCACGGCCTCGAATGTGTTCACATTTGGTGAAGTGTCGGGACTCAGATCATGACTCACGGAGAAGCAACTAACATCCGTGGGCATGGCGTAGTGTTTGGCAGGAGCAAGGAGTCTGGGTAGCCAAGCAAGAGGTTAGGACCATTGGTTTTCTTAGAGGATTATCTATTAACATTATTTTACTCATTGGTCAAAAGATGCGTTTTTGATTGGACACCCTTTATAAACCCTCCAGAGAAGGGCGGGTAGGGATAACCACAGTTAACATAGGCCACAAAGCTGATTAACGCTGTACATAGATGATATTTCATGTTGACCTAAGTTGGTTCATGCTGCAGGTGACACTCTTGTTATGGTGGAGAAGTGTGGATTTAAACAGTAAATCTAATTGAACAAATTACCTTTAGCCCATAGATCGCACCGCTTGCCCCCAACGGAACTGGTCTCTGTCACTGAGCAATCAGACCGATAATGAAATCACAAACATCAGATTGATGCTAGGCTGGGTATTCCCATTGACATTGTGAATGTTATGAAGGGACAGGCCCACACCTACAGACAGGTACTACTTACGTCAGTCTCCAGTATGTTGTACATGCTGATCTCAGCCACCTCTTTAGACTCGTGGAACTTCTCCAGGGCCTGTCTCAGCTCCTCATCTGGTATTTTCCCTTGGCGCTTCTTCTTATAGTCGTAGTCCAGACGCCTTCCCTCCAGCTTCTTCAGATGGTGCTGGGGGACGGGAGGAGGAAGAGGAGGAGAAGAGATGGGTAGATGAGGAGAGGGATGTAACTCACATTCAGTTAAAACTAGAGAGATGGCAAAGAAGTTGAGTTTTAGCAACAGATAGATAAGCGTGTAACGTGATACAGTACCTGTATCTCTCGGAGGTCCTTGTCACACAGGTTTTGTAATGGATCAATGAAGTTCTGTTTGACGTCGATGTCTAAAGAGTCCTTCACCTCCGCCAGCCTCTTCATGGTCTCCCCCGCATCTACTAGAGCCCCACCTGACACAGAGCAAAAGCAGACGCTGAGTCACAAGTGATTAAATTCACAACTCCACAAAACAGATACCATCTATGCACTGACAGACACAACGTACCAAAGTTGGTTTCCTCCCCTAGGTCCCGGCCGTACTTGACCATACACTCTCCCAGCAGGCCCTCAGCTTGGGGATAGCCTGGGTTCTTCACCTGGCCTCTGATCTTAGACACAGTGTTCAACATAGACAGCTTTGCCCGTGACGCTGAGAGGGATGGAGAAAGGGAGACAGTGAGAGGGAGGGATGGAGAGGTGGCAGTTATAGGACTTGTGTTCAAGCTACCTTATATCTGTGATATAGTACAAAATCAATATTTTACCACCAATTACACACTTTCTATACATTTTAATTGAAGGTCTAATTAAGACACTAAGAATCCCTTTCTGGTCCATTGCTTTACCTGGGTTAGGCTGCAGGTACTCTGAGGTTTTAGATATGACTTCCACCACAGCCTTGCTGGTCACATCTACTTTCTATAAAACACAGGGGAGGGGACGTCACTAACAACCACAACGAAATATGGAACACAATGTCTTTGCTTTAATTTCTTCCAAATCTTTTATTTGCGATGAGACTAGTTTCCAAATAGGCAATGAAAAAGATGATGAAATATTATCACTTCACTAATTGTACTGTTAAATGAAACTGACTTTGTAAAACAACCAAAGTTTATTCAGTGCAGGTGTGTACAATAGACCACTTAAGTGACGTCTTTTTCTGTTGATTGCTGGACTCCATGACAGTTGGCTGAAGCAGCAAAGGCAGGTGCGCTGCCACTCTATGTATCTATTCACAGGGCTCCCCTATGAATACTATACTGACATACTGTCACAGCGTGCAAACAGACTGCTCACTAACAGCTGCCTCTTCACTTCAGTCCACAGCTATGCATGATGCAACACTCCCTTCTAGTGCATGGTTGTCTAGACTCTATGGTCATATGTAAGTAAGGTGAACGAGACTGTATTATTAACATCATCACTACTGCATTATGTAACACTGTAGGGCATATCTATTCATGCACTGTGTTGTTGGGCTACATGTGTCTGGTTGTGTTAACTTATTAGCCTATGTCCTGATGCCTTTCTGTTAACCTGTAAATATATTTGCCTAATATATAGAATTCTAACTTTACTACTCTACTTCAGGTAACGGTAATTCATGTACAGTCAGAGGCATTATACCCTTTCCAAATCTTTGAAGTCTTCATCCAGTTTCGTTCCCTCTGCACCGCCAACCTTCTCACTGACCATCTGCACAGAGAGAGTGGGAGAGAAAAGCGTCATTATTAAACAATACATATGCCGTTCTTGAGAGCGAATCAGAAAGATCCCTCAACAGATGTGATCGTTTTCTTACTCTGTCAGAAAATACAGATGGCCAGTTCCGCCATTCACCCAGTAATGTTCTAATCGTGAAGGTAACAGTTGAATCTTAACTGACATCAGTCTGTACTGACTGACACCATCAAACAACCCTCTAGGAAACAAAAGTAGAGTTCTTCTTTATTCTCACAGATACACCCGTGCATAAATAAATACAGGCTTGTCTGGATATGACAATTGTAGATCACTGGAGCCTACAGTACAGAATTTGAGGTGGAATTATGTCTATACAGTAAAAGGACCAGATGCTAGAATCCTGTACAATATATTTGATCCTCTATAATGACCATGTACTGTAGGGTAGTGAATCACCTCATAACTGTAAACATCAGATATAGGACATTTCTCACATTCAGTTCAACATGTTGGAACTTGTTGTGTAAGACACCAATACGTGCAGGCCACCCAGCATTAAATGTAGCCTACAGGTTTACCTTCTCCCGCTATCTACCCCCCTGTGGAAAAAGACTGCTTTACATGTCTGCACTTTAAAGGGATACTTCGGGCTTTTGGCAATGAGGCCCTATATCTACTTCCCCAGAGTTAGATGAACTAGTGGATACCATTTTTATGTCTCTCGGCCCAGTATGAAGGAAGTTAAAGGTAGTCGCGAGCCAATGCTAACTAGCGTTAGCATAATGACTGGAAGTCTATGGGTATCTGCTAGCATGCTAACGCTAGTTAGCAACTGCACTAGCGCTAGTTAGCAACTTCCTGCAAACTGCATGCAGACATACAAATGCTATACACGAGTTCATCTGACTCTGGGGAAGTAGATAAAGGGCCTCAACAACAAAAAAGAAGCCCTCTCTCTACCGCACTTCTCTCCCTCAGTTTTGCTTCCCAGTTCCTCCCTCATAAAATGTCTCTCAACTTCACTACTTGGCTATATATAGGGGGACTACAATACAGTATGTAGTAACGTCAACATTCCAACTCAATTTCAGCTTTGACCTGCTGCAAGTACCATATGATGACCATGACACCATAACATCACAGTGATGCAATAACATTTTCACTCTCTTGATATTTCATTTGAATCTAGCTGCCAGTGCTTTGATACCTGTGTTGTAATTGTTTTTCATGGCAAAAATTAAAACACAAAGCAGACCAAACTCTTTGGTCCTTTAAAAACCTGCTGTATGTAAAATATTGTGTGCTATAGCTTGGAATATAAATACATGTGACTCTGAATGATGTTTGTTTCCAACATTAGGGCTGTTATTCTAAAGATGTTAAATCTGCTTCATGTTTTGTTTCCTTGCCATGACACTAACGAGTTTCGCAATACTGGTATCTTCCCCACCCTTCAAAACATACAGGGAAACTGTATATCTTGATTCTACCCCTTTCTGGATTTTGTAAATTTTTTATAATGACAATACCTAAATGTTTTTGAAGTGACGTACACCGCTATCCTAATTGAAAGTATATGCACTCTTTTATGAAGAAACTTTAGGATTCACATTCAACATTTTTTATGCTACGTACTGTATTCTGACATCCCAGTTTAAAAACTTCCCCATCATATCCCAAGAGCTTGAATACTTTTTCGTTCCCCATAGGCTACCGGTAATTCCTTGACATTCAAGTAGCCTACATTTCTCTCCCTTCTGCCATGTCAGTCCTAAATATGTTAGGGAGGTCTAGCTAACCCAGTTATGACCAGGAGAAAAACAACTGCCTGTGGGGACAAAGGGACGGTTCTGCAGCATACACTGCCAGTGGCAAGGCACAACATCTACCCACTACTCCTGTCCCACTGCCTGAGGGGCTTCACTCTAACAAGAGGAGTATAGGCTATTTGCATTTCTACCTCTCAGCCCTGGGAGAGGGATAATCATTGAAAGCCTTTCCTTGTGCAAATGTCACATTGTAGACTAATTAGGCTATAGGACTTTGGTGAGTGCAGCAGGTCGCCTACCTTTAGATTACAGTAATAAACTGTGGTATGTATGAGGTAAACATGATACCCTCTGGCTCCGTAGGACTGTTCTAACTTCAGGTTGAGAGCTTCAAGTTCCTTGGTGTCCACATCACCAACAAACTATCATGGTCCAAACACACAAAGACAGTCGTGAAGAGGGCACGACAAAGCCTATTCCCCATCAGGAGACTGAAAAGATTTGGCATGGGTCGTCAGATCCTCAAAAGGTTCTACAGCTGCACCATCGAGAGCATCCTGACTGGTTGCATCACCGCCTGGTATGGCAACTGCTCGGCCTCCGACGGCAAGGCACTATAGAGGGTAGTGCGTACGGCCCAGTACATCACTGGGGCCAAGCTTCCTGCCATCCGGGACCTCTATACCAGGCGGTGTCAGAGGAAGGCCCTAAAAATTGTCAAAGACTCCAGCCACCCGTGTCATAGACTGTTCTCTCTGCTACCGCATGGTGTAACAGTTTAACTTTAGTCCGTCCCCTCGCCCCGACCCGGGCGCCAACCAGGGACCTTCTGCACACATCAACAACTGACACCCACGAAGCATCGTTACCCATCGCTCCACAAAAGCCGCGGCCCTTGCAGAGCAAGGGGAACCACTACTTCAAGGTCTCAAAGCGAGTGACGTAACCGAATTGAAACACTATTAGCGCGCACCACCGCTAACTAGCTAGTCATTTCACATCCGTTACACTCACCCCCCTTTCGACCTCCTCCTTTTCCGCAGCAACCAGTGATCCGGGTCAACAGCATCAATGTAACAGTTTAACTTTACGTCCGTCCCATCGACCCGGGCGCGAACCAGGGACCTTCTGCACACATCAACTACTGACACCCACGAAGCATCGTTACCCATCGCTCCACAAAGGCCGCGGCTCTTGCAGAGCAAGAGGAACCACTACTTCAAGGAGCAAGTGGCGTCACCGATTGAAAGGCTATTAGCGCACACCACCGCTAACTAGCTAGCCATTTCACATCCGTTACAATGGCAAGCGGTACCGGAGTGCCAAGTCTGGGTCTAAAAGGCTTCTTAACAGCTTCTACCCCCAAGCCATAAGACTCCTGAACAGCTAATCAAAGGGATACCCAGACCCCTCTTTTACGCTGCTGCTAATCTCTGTTTATTATTTATGCATAGTCACTAACTCTATCTACATGTACATATTACCTCGACTAACCGGTGCCCCCGCACATTGACTCTGTAGCGGTACCCCCTGTATATAGCCTCGCTATTGTTATTTTACTGCTGCTGTTTAATGATTTGTTACTTTTTACTTAACACTTTTTTTCTTAACTTCTTAAAGCATTGTTGGTTAAGGGCTTGTAAGTAAGCATTTCACTGTAAGGTCTACACCTGTTGTATTCTGCGCATGTGACAAATAACATTTGATTTGATTAACATTCACTATAGTCACAGAAAGTGAGGTTGGTGAGAGTAAACTTACTGACATGATGTAGCGTTTGGTTTTACTTACTGAAACAGTTCAAAATGAGTTACGCCTATATACTTCAGGGGGGAGGACACGATTGGTACATTCTGTGCCCATTAATACAAACCACATGGGGGTGATAAAAAATATAAACGCAACATGTAAAGTGTTTGTCCCATGTTTCAAGGGATGAAATAAAAGATCCCAGAAATGTTCCATACGCACGGAGCATTTCTCCTTTGACAATATAATCCATCCACCTGACAGGTGTGGCATATCAAGAACCTTGTGCTGGGGACAATAAAAGGACACTAAAATGTGTAATTGTCATCACACAACAGAATGCCACAGATGTCTCAAGTTTTGAGGGAGCGTACAATTGGCATGCTGACTGCAGGAATGTCCACCAGAGCTGTTGTCAAATAATTGAATGTTAATTTCTCTACCAAAAGCCGCCTCCAATGTTGTTTTAGAGAATTTGGTAGTACTTCCAACCTGCCTCATAACTGCAGACCACGTGTAACAACGCCCGCCCAGGACCTCCACATCCAGCTCCTTTACCTGCAGGGTCGTCTGAGGCCAGCCACCCGGACAACTGATGAAACTCTGGGTTTGCACAACGGATTTCCTGCACAAACTGTCAGAATCTGTCTGAGGGAAGCTACTCTGTGTGCTCGTCCTCCTCCACAGGGTCTTGACCTGACTGCAGTTCAGCGTCGTAACTTCAGTTGGTAAAAGCTCACCTTCAATGGCCACTGGCACGCTGGAGAAGTGTGCTATTCAAGGATGAATCCACTGTAAACTGTACCGGGCAGATGACAGACATGTGGGCGAGCGGTTTGCTGATGTCAACGTTGTGAACAGAGTGCAGTGGGGTTATGGCATGGGCAGGCATAAGCTACAGACAACAAACAACTGCATTTTATTGATGGAAATTTTAATGCAGAGATACTGTGACGAGATCCTGGGCCCATTGTCATGCCATTCACCTGCTGCCATCACATCATGTTTCAGCATGATAATGCATGGCTCCTTGTTGCAAGGATCTGTACACCAAAATATGAAACATTTGGTTGGGATACTCTGGATCAAGGTGTACAACAGGATGTTCCAGTTTCTGATCCACGCCCATATCTTTTAAAAGGTATCTGTGACCAACAGATACATATCTGTATTCCCAGTCATGTGAAATCCATAGATTGCGACCTAATGAATTAATTTACATTGACTGATTTAATTACATCAACTGTAACTCTGTAAAATCTAGCATGTTGCGTTTTAAATTTTGTTCAGTGTATGTACTTCATAGTACCAGTTGTTGCTACAGACGTGTACACTGCTTTTACAGTGAGTGTCAGATCTGACGAGTAGAAATAGACACCCAGCAAATAGAGTGCTGACTTCCTGTGCATGCCAAGCTACCGATTCCCCACATAACGTGTAAACCAGAGAATGGATCATCTGAACATACACAGTATCTGGGGTAGAAAGTCCACTGACTGAGGGATGAGGAAAGTGACTCATATAGAGGAATCTGAATGGGGACGAAGAGGAGCCACAACGACAGTGCAAGAGCTAATAGAATCAGTGTCTAAGGCAATGGTGTTAGCCCATAAAAATGTGTTTGCTTTATACCAACAGGTGGGGAAATGGTGTGTTCAGCTCTTGCTAGCCACAAAACTGCTACTGTGGCAAAACATGGATGGTGGCTGTGCTTTTATAGGCCTAAAATATGTTGAGGGGAATAATGAGTGGCGCAGCGGTCTAAGGTACTGCATCTCAGTGCTAGAGGCATCACTACAGACACCCTGGTTCGAATCCAGGCTGTATCACAACCGGCTGTGATTGGGAGTCCCATAGGGCGGCGCACAATTGGCCCAGCGTCATCCGGGTTTGGCCGGTGTAGGCCGTCATTGTAAATAAAATAAAAATAATAACTGACCTGCCTAGTTAAATGAAAGGTAAAAAAATATATTTTAAAATAAAAATAAATTTGAATAAAAACAATATAAAAAAGACATTCACAAAAATACATTTTGAAAAAGTAACCCTACAGCTGAATGTTTTATATATTTAGTATATATTAAAAAAATACATAACCGCCACAGATTGTCTTGAAAGTAACGCGTAAATCTCCACCTGAAAAAGATATAGCTTTATTTAATAGAAATCTTCACAGAAATGTAGTCACATTTTAGTTATGCAGTGAGGCAGACACACAAGGCCACATACGTGCCGGCTACTGCTAGCTAGATAACGAGGGAGGAGAGCACAACACTGACGCCTGAAAATAGCATCTCTTTTACAGAGAATGGTGTGATTGTAATTTATTGGGAGAGAGACAGCTGTAGTGAGTCAGCTGCCTCCTTAACAATGGGCCAACCACTGCCAGGCTTTCTCCTTTTACACAACATTATAGAAAAAGATCTAATAACTGTCTGAAACCTGAATGGATCATAAACTGGCGTAATTGACCGTGAAGGGATAAAGGCAGTGAAGGACTTCGTAACACTGCTGGCAAAATAGACATGATACACCTATACATTTGGATCATGAAGTATGTATTTTGCTAATAGACCTATGTGAGATTATGCAGAAAAATACTATCCATGAGTTCATCTGACTCTGGGGAAGTAGATCAAGGGCGTCTGCCAAAATCCTGAAGTATCCCTTTAACCTTTTGAGCTGCATACGATCCTTCAGTTAGCCACTCCCTTGTGAGTGAATATGATAGGATCAGCCATCTGCAGACTCCACTCTGACCCACCATTTCCTCTAACATTCCCACCAACTTCCCTGTACATATTGCAAAGTATGCTGCTAGTGCAGGACAATGAAAGGCATTTCATTCAGATATTAAGTCAGATTAAGTATTATCTATGATACATGGTGCATGTGTGTAAACAAGTTGAATGTTTAGGCCATGTTTTGGAAATGTGTCAAAGGGGGGCAGTAAGTTAAAAAAACATGGGCGTGTGGGGTGCTGCATATATTATCTAAAGCCAACTTCCTGCATTCCATAAGTGCAGAAAAAAGTTCTGTTGAAAAAACAATAATAATCCTACAATTAGGCCTATTTCCAATCACATGCCATCATTGGTAGTAACGTCCCTGCGTGCTCTGAATAAGCATGTTATTTTGTGCCTTGCAAGGGAGCGTAATTTATTGTTGTCATCTGGCATTATTGACTCCTATGGAGTTTGCCAAGAAACCAATCCAATCTGGGAAAGCACTGCCTCATTCCTCTCTCTTCACCCCCTGTAAAACATGCACATACAAACACTGCAGTTCTGCCTCTCCATTTTCTCTTGCACTTTATTTCCATCTTCCCAATGGATTGACTCTTTTCCCACTTTCTCTCACCTACGGGGATCTACACTTGCTCCTAACAGGAAGTCGGGGTAGAAAGCAAATGGATTTTCTGCAGAGATCAGCAGGAAGAGTGACTCAAAAGTCTATTTTAATAATCAGCAACCAGAACTGAGATCAGACAGGGAGGGCTCCAACTAAACTGATGATTAAAAAAAAAAAAAAAAATGAAATTAACTACAAAAGAGAAACAATGTGTAAAAATGTATTATTTGATCAATACTTTTATAAAGAGATTTCCTATGCCATACAAGGCAGTTACTACCAACACCAAGCTACACAAAATCAATATCCCCAGGGCATACATAACCTAGTGCCTTCAAACAACTCTGGACATCGAAGACAGTTACTGCAATTTTTCCATTGTTCCCCTCTAATCAGGGACTGATTTAGACCTGGACACCAGACTGTGTGCAATTAATTATTTTTGGTAGTACAGAAAACCAGCATGCGCCGGACCTCGCAGGGCAAGAGTTGAATACCCCTGGCATTGTAGGACAAATGTGTTACTTTAAGGTGTGCATCCGCCCCTAGCATGCCTGTTGAGTGACAGCCTTGACACATGCACTGTGTAGTTAACGGTAGACTAAGTATCCCAGCTGTGCACTAGGATTGGATACCTGAAAAAGGTGTTTCTTGGTGATTCTAAGCACACAAAAGGCAGCTAATTAGCTGGCTAAACGTTAACTTGTCAAGTTTATCAAGGCATTATTTTGAAAGGCAAATTAAATCAAATGAAAGGCAAATGAAATCATAATGACATAGGTAGCTTACTATTTTCTTTTCTTAAGAATGTCTGTCTAGCTAGTGTGTAAGGAAAGTAGCTAACTAACTATCAAGAGAACTATTTAACCCGCTAATAGACGCATACAAGTAAATGCAAGCTAACGTTAGCTAGCTAATTTAGCAAACTATTACTTTATCTTGAACCCGTTGATTGCTAACGTTATAGCTATAACATTAGCTAATACTTATTTAAACCAATGTGTTAGTTATAGACGGACATGCAAACAAATACTATTACAGAACTTCAGAAGTGTATAAAAAGTAACTAGATAAGTTAACTAGCTGGCCACATGCTACCTAGCTATGTTTACTAGCTACAGTAACAGTTATTCTGAGGGGAGGAAAGTTGTTCGCTAACCTGGCTGGCTTTATAAAACTGCTTCTTGAAGCCCGCTACTGACATCTTGGAGCCGGACTGTTTCAATTTTGCAGTAAATTGAAGTTGAGAATAACTAGCTATTACGCAAAATTGTTAACTAGTACGCCGTGGTCATAAGATTGCGCTACCGTCGTTCAGTCAGGAGACGCCAAATGTCTGATTGCTGACCACGTCAACGAGGATTTCATGCGGACCGCGGTTGTACAAGCACGCAGATCTCTATAAGTGCAGATCGGTATTGAAAGCCTCTAGTAATACGTAGCTATGAGCATATCCACACAGTGTACACTTTTGCAAAATTGCACCAAGCGGTCAATCCCTGCACTGCACATTCCACAGTTTGCAGATGGTCTCTCCATAAACAAGTACGCAGCGCCCACTATCGCACAGAAGAGGAACAGGCCAATCAATACAATAGGTTCTATGTTCACTTTCCACCCCCCACAGGGTGCCAGAAGTGTTCTTCGATAGTTTTCTAGACGTGCGTTGTTGTCTCCAGCACTTTTAGGCTAGTTTTGAGATACATTTTGAGCAGTGGAGGGTAGTGGGAGGAGCTATAGGAGGACATACTAATTGTAATGGCTGGAATGGAATCAATTGGAATGGAGTCAAACATGTGGTTTCCAAATGTTTCTCTTTGATACCGTTCCATTTATTCAATTCCACCCATTACAATGAGCCCGTTCTTCTATAGCTCCTCCCACCAGCCACCATTGATTTTTAGATACCCCTACCCGAGGTGTAATGCAACAGAACCATATTTTTCTATATCTCTGAGGTCTCCCATATATTAAATGGATGGTTGTGTGAAAATATTTTACTGCAAAAGTGGTTAAATTTATAGATATTGTGGGGTGGACCAAATATGCTCATGTAACCCAATATTGCTGGTAGCTGTTCAATAGACAACTTCCCAAGTCAAATTTGCTCTCATTCAGTGCTGTATGGTCATGCCTGACAAAAACACATATAGTATCACCATCCATGTTGTGGCTATTGTAATCTGCTATAAAACACCCACCAAACTAAAACAGTGCAGAATAATGCCTGGCTGGAGGGAGGTGCGCCACATAAACACATGTGACTCAATATTTCAATCTCTGATATTGCTCATATGTGAAATACAACTATTCAGCTGTCTACCCTACATACACAAACAAACAGCATTAGAATATCTTCATGCATCTTGGAAATATAGACCTGGAAACACACAGATAGAATAGGCAGAAATATCAACTATGAATATTTATGATGAACTTCCCTTTTTGGTAGCTGTTCAATAGACACACTTCCAAGTCACATTTTCTCTCATCCAGTGATGTATGATCCTGCCTGACAAAAATGCATACTGTTACACGTTTTTTTAAATGTTTTGGCTATTGTAATTGTCTCTAAGGAAATCAAGTGGGCTCAGACATCAAAATAAATAAAAATTGGGTCCAAGGTTCCTTCAAGGATTTTGCATCTTCAGCCCCTAGTCTTGCAATTAAGTCAAAGGTGCAATCACAGATTATCTTTATATTTAGTCTCAATTCCAATATGGCGTCCAAGATCAAATATGGCTGCCATAATAACGTTTGATGGAAGTAAATAACATTTGATGGAGGTTAAATCACCTGCAAATAGGAATTTTGTAAATTAAAGGAATTCTTTTCAGTATTGTGAACAACACTCATGCCTATAAAGACTGTTGGTGTGAACCAATTTTATTCTGAATCCAAGATGGCCAACGTGATTACACTCAAACATCGTAGCCTGCATATAAGTATCTCTAGTTAATTTTGTATTGTGTTATTCTGCCTTTATAATGGTTTCATAACTCTTCGTATATCTAGTTAGGTTATTTAGAGTGTAACTAGGTAATAGACTATGACCAAGAAGCTTTGGTTGAGATGGACATAAACACAACTCCACACACTTACACATTTGAAGATGATCCCAGGGCTTGATGGACAGTGAAAGGGTTGCAGAGGAGGTGGAGCTGGTCAAGCATGGTGCACAAAGGCCACTATCTCACAGTCAATCCCTAGCCACCATAAACGATCACATACAGCAAGTTTGCTTCTTGTTTACCATAAATGCCATATGTCCTTATAGGGATATTGGTATTACTGCAGTTTCGCAGAACAATGCATGAGTCACCCCAGCATGAAAACGAATTATACACATGCGAGTCCAGTTCAGCTGTCACATGGGCTGACCAGTCCTGGTTGGTAGCAATAGGTACAGATGAGGACAATACACTCCAACAATTTCCAGACAGCATTTTGATGGAGGACTGATGCTAGAGTGGGCCTATCAATGACATTTCTGGGAGATTTAAGATGGCATTGACATTGGAGAGGTGCAATTCCAATGACATGTGAAGGACAAATAAGTTGGTGGCATTTCTTGTCAATTAGTGTCAGGTTGTGTTGGTTCACTATAGTTAACACCTACCTGCCTTATGCTCTTGTCATATGTGGTTGCTTCCTCCCCATACACCATAACGGTCACCAAGTCAACATATCAAGGGCAATGGTGACATAATTTAGGACCTTTAAGGTTGCAGTGACACATCCATAACCTGAGCGGAAACCAGATTGCATACCAGAGAGAATACTACAGACATCAAGAAAGCCACTCTTGATTATTAACACGTTTTTCCAATACTTTTGATAAACAGTGCAAAATAGAAATTGGCCTATAACAGTTAGGATCAGCTTGGTCTCCCCCTTTAAATAAAGGACACACTGTGGCTGCCTTCCAAGCAATGGGAACCTCCCCAGAGAGGAGAGACAGGTTAAAAAGGTCAGAGATAGGCTTGGCGATGATAGGGGCAGCAACCTTAAAGAAGAAAGGGTCCAAATCATCTGACTCAGATGTTTTTTGGGGTCAAGTTTAAGGAGCTCCTTTAGCACCTCAGACTCAGTGACCGCCTGCAGGGTGAAACTTTGTAGCAGGGCAGGGGGAAAAGAGGGAGGAGCATCAGGGATAGTCACATTGGAAGGGGTGGGAGATGAGAAAATGTTGGACAGGCGAGGAGGCATGGCTGAGTCAAATAGGAATCCTGACTTAATGAAGTGGTGATTAGAGCTCAGACATGTGCTCATTGTCAGTAACAACCACATCATCAGCATTAATGTGCATCACAAATGCAGTGAGCCAGCAGAAGGTAATGTTGGATTCAGGGCAGGCCTCGAATTTGCCGGCAGTATCAATGACCACGCCCCCTAGAATTTAAATATGAACTATCCTACATTATATTTGTCAAACATGACAGTATAAATTACATTTAACCTACAGTTGAAGTCGGAAAATTACATACACCTTAGCCAAATACATTTAATCTCAGTTTTTCACAATTCCTGACATTTAATCCGAGTAAAAATTCCTTGTTTTAGGTCAGTTAGGATCACCACTTTTTTTTAAGAATGTGAAATGTCAGAATAATAGTAGAGAGAATGATTTATATCAGCTTTTATTTCTTTCATCACATTCCCAGTGGGTCAGAAATTTACATACACTCAATTAGTATTTGCTAGCATTGCCTTTAAATTGCTTAACTTGGGTCAACCGTTTCGGGTAGCCTTCCATAAATTGGGTGAATTTTGGCCCATTCCTCCTGACAGAGCTGCTGTAACAGGTACTGAGTCAGGTTTGTAGGCCTCCTTGCTCGCACACGCTTTTTCAGTTCTACCCACACATTTTCTATATGATTGAGGTCAGGGCTTCGTGATGGCCACTCCAATACCTTGACTTTGTTGTCCTTAAGCCTTTTTTCCACAACTTTGGAAGTATGCTTGGGGTCATTGTCCATTTGGAAGACCCATTTGCGACCAAGCTTTAACTTCCTGACTGATGTCTTGAGATGTTGCTTCAATATATCCACATAATTTTCCTTAATTATGATGCAATCTATTTTGTGAAGTGCACCAGTCCCTCCTGCAGCAAAGCACACCCACAACATGATGTTGCCACCCCTGTGCTTCACGGTTGTGATGGTGTTCTTCGGCTTGCAAGCCTCCCCCTTTTTCCTCCAAACATAAGGATGGCCAAACAGTTCTATTTTTGTTTCATCAGACCAGAGGACATTTCTCCAAAAAGTACGATTTTTGTCCCCATGTGCAGTTGCAAACCGTAGTCTGGCGTTTTTTTATGGTGGTTTTGGAGCAGTGGCTTCTTCCTTGCTGAGTGGCCTTTCAGGTTATGTCAATATAGGTCTCATTTTACTGTGGATATAGATGCTTTGTACCTGTTTCCTCCAGCATCTTCACAAGGTCCTTTGCTGTTGTTCTGGAATGGATTTGCACTTTTTGCACCAAAGTACGTTCATCTCTAGGAGACAAAACGGGTCTCCTTCCTGAGCGGTATGACGGCTGCTTGGTCCCATGGTGTTTATACTTGCGTACTATTGTTTGTACAGATGAACGTGGTACCTTCAGGCGTTTGGAAATTGCTCCCAAGGATGTACCAGACATGTGGAGGTCTACAATTTTTTTTCTGAGGCTTTGGCTGATTTCTTTTGATTTTCCCATGATGTCAAGCAAAGAGGTACTGAGTTGAAGGTAGGCCTTGAAATACATCCACAGGTACACCCCTAATTGACTCAAATGATGTCAATTAGCCTATCAGAAGCTTCTAAAGTCATAACATAATTCTCAATGAATTTCCAAGCTGTTTAAAGGCACAGTCAACTTAGTGTATGTAAACGTCTGACCCACAGGAATTGTGAAACAGTGAGTTATAAGTGAAATAATCTGTCTGTAAACAATTGTTGGAAAAATGACTTGTGTCATGCACAAAGTAAATGTCCTAACCGACCTGCCAAAACTATAATTTGTTAACAAGAAATTTGTGTAGTGGTTGAAAAACTCGTTTTAATGACTCCAACCTAAGTGTATGTGAACTTCCGACTTCAACTGTATATAAAGGCAATTAAAGGTCTCAATAAAGTTTGGCCAAGTTTTCTGGCACCTTCCTCATGTCAGCATAGGTGTGGACATGAGAGGCTGTAGCCAATACGCATTGGCTATCACCTACACTTTGACAAGTAGGCATATTATTTATGTACATTTATATACACGTTTTTCTTAACAGAATACTTAATGGCAATGGTGCTCTAGCTGATTGTCTTGGTGCCCTGGCCTCTTGAAGGCCAAATGGCCTTGCACCTAAAATAATGAAATTCCAGGCCTGATTCAGGCAGACGTATTGGACTAGCAATGAATCAAAGCTCACTTCTAAATGATAAGTTGGTGACTTAAGATCCCAATCCTGGCAGGGCAAGTTATACCATATAGTTTGTGGCCTGGCGGTTGGGAGCTTGGGTCGGCGGCCGATAGGTCGCTTGTTCGGGTCCTCGTTTTGACTTCATGGGAGATCTGTCAATGTGCTCTTGGGCGGGGCGCTTGACCCTGGTTGCTCCTGTGGGTCGCTCTGGATGGGAGTCTGTTAGATGACAGAACGTAATGCAAATGTTGAGCGGCTTCACTGCAGGTAGATTGTATGTTTTAATGTCCATAATAAAAGTAGAAAATTACACCACAGTGGGGGAAAGTTGTAGAGCTAGGGAGAGAGTGTCAGAGTCCAGGGTTGGATTCTCTTTCCTTGCATTTGAGCCTCCCAGTTGCCTCATTGATCCTAAAAGTGGCTTGTGACTTGGAATAATTGGTGTTGCCATGCCAAGCAGTCAGCTGCCCTTTTTATATATCCAGACAAATGTGTTTGAGTGTTTATGGTGGGCAAATTGGATTCCTAACATACACTACATGCGTTTATACAACTATCCATTTCATATATGGGAGACCTTGGAGATATGGGAAAACATAGTCGTGCTTTGTTGTGGGGTATCTCAACAAATAAAGCCCTTTTTGCAGATTGGCCACTAGTCTATTTAGTTGAAAACCACTTCACACTCATGCTATATGTATGTCTTAATGCATTTGCATGATCATGATTACTGTAACTTTCATGAAGAGTACAGCATCAGTGCAGCAACACTAGCTAGTGTGCTCAGCCCCCTCCTGTACTCCTTGTTCACTCATGACTGCGTGGCCACGCACGCCTCCAACTCAATCATCAAGTTTGCTGACGACACAACAGTGGTAGGCCTGAACTACGAAACAGCCTACAGGGAGGAGGTGAGAGCCCTGGCAGAGTGTGCAAGGAAAATAACCTCTCCCTCAACTTCAACAAAACGAAGGAGCTGATCGTGGACTACAGGAGACAGCAGAGAGAGCACACCCCCATCCACATCGACAGGGCCGCAGTGGAGAGGGTCAAAAGCTTCAAGTTCCTCTGTGTGCACATCACTGAGGACCTGAAATGGTCCCTTCACACTGATAGCGTGGTGAAGAAGGCACAACAGCGCCTCTTCAACCTCTGGAGGCTGAAGAAAATTGTCTTGGCCCCTTTGACCCTCAGAAACTTCTACAGATGCACAACCGAGAGTATTCTGTCGTGCTGTATCACTGCCTGGTTTGGCAACTGCAACGCCCGCAACCACAGGGCTCTCCAGAGGGTGGTGCAGTCAGCCCAACGCATCATCGGGGGAGCACACTGCCTGTCTTCCAGGACATCTACAGCACCCGTTGTCACAGGAAGGCCAATAAGATCATCAAGGACCTCAGCCACCCGAGCCACAGCCAGTTCACCCCGCGACCAGAAGGTGGCAACAGTGTAGGTGCATCAAAGCTGGTGCCGAGAGACTGACAAACAGCTTCTATCTCCAGGCCATCAGACTGCTAAACAGTCATCACTAACCATTCTCTGCCCAGTCCTCTGCCCTGAATCTTAGACACTGTCACTAGCTGGCTACCAGCCCGTACTCTACCCTGCACCTTAGAGACTGCTGCCCAATATACATTCTTTAGATTAATTGAACACTGGTCATTAATAATGTTTACATACTGTTGTACCCGCTTTATATGTATATAATGTATATAATAATATTCATGGCTCATCCTATACAACTTCTGCTGTACACACCTTTTCAATTCATATACTGTCCATTTGTCTACACACCATTCACATACATATATATTTATATTCTGGACTCTGACATTGTTCGTTCTGATTTTGCTCATTCTGACATGTCTTAATTTCTTGTTATTTAAAAAAAAGGGATTATGTGTGTATTGCTAGATATTGCTGAATTGTTGGGGCTAGAAACATAAGCATTTCGCTGCACTTGCGATAACATCTGCAAAACTGTGTACGCAACCAATAAACTTCGATTAGCTAACAATCTTGTGAAAAGACTTGGAACTCAAAGAGCTATTCATTTTGATGTTGCAAGGTAGTTGGGTTGAGCACCGTTGGAGCTACCCTTGAATTTGCCACATCTGTGTCAGAAGTTGGATTGTGGTCCAGTGAGACCCCCAACAATTAGTAGGGAGCAAAGAGTCACAAGTGCTACACTGTAAACCGGTAGGCCTATGTATGCCATCGTTTGAAATACGATGATTCTATTCTCCGGAGATTGTTAATGTTTGTTTGATTGCAATAATACCACGGACTACTGTATACAAATAGGACCACACAGAAGAAACAACATTTTGGGAAATAGTTGATTGGTGTCAAGCAATGTCCCCTATAATTGTTTTAGGCACTAAGCAAATTTCAGGTCTGCTGAGTGCAAACTTGAACGTTGTGTAAATTCTGTGCAACTTCCAGTGCGTATTTACTGTGAACACTGAGGCTGTACCCACTTTAAGTTACAGTTTTAGACAGAGGTCAAGTAGGGCTACTGTGGCTATTTGATCATAACGTAGCTACCAGAGTGGCCTACCATCAAAAACAATGGAGAAAATAGATCCCATAACATTTTATCATAGAAATAGCTGTTCTATCATTCAGCCTACAGTAGCAGCCAATGTGTGGTGTTCAATGTAGGCCTACATTCCATAAGACTTTGAAAAAACATGTAGAGCTTAACATGAACCTGTTTATTCACGTGTCCTTCAGACAAGGAGGTGACTGAAAATGTTGTTGTGTTGTTTGATGCAAGAAACCACTTCACAAAATAAAATGCATTATTATTCCCATACCATTATTACAGAGAATCAGACAAACTATGCCATCCTCTGCCTATTGGCTCCTTAGCTTATTCAAGCCTGTCTCAAAATACAACACTGCCACTTTAAGACATAAAAAAGCTCTTTAGCTGACTTGCTTTTCAAAGACTCTAGAAATGTATATGTTTTGTGCTCTTGTAGGAAACAATCACTCCCTCATTGCTGACTACAAATGATCTATAACTGGGCTAATAACTCACCAACTAGCAAAGGATATGAACAAATGTGCACACATGGCTACATGCAGCTCTCGCTTTGATCTCAAAACAAGCACATCTACTCACGACATCTCATGCTGTAAAGCCAGTCCAGTTCAAAGTGAATGGAAAAGATCCATATGTGGCAACGGTCTATTTGCATATAAGCCTACTAGAGCTCTGATTGGTTATGGTGCACCGGTCTGTGTAGAGTACAGGCTGCAGGCTGAGTCATGCATGTCAATGCATTACAATCCTACTCAGATGCGTTCTGCCTACAACAAGATCTCTTGCATAGTTAGTTTTGCATATGTAACAGTATAACTTTAGTACGTACCCTCGCCCCGACACGGGCGCGAACCAGGGACCCTCTGCACACATCAACAACAGTCACCCACGAAGCGTCGTTACCCATCGCTCCACAAAAGCCACGGCCCTTGCAGGGCAAGGGGAACCACTACTAATAGGTTTCAGAGCAAGTGACGTAACTGATTGAAACGCTACTAGCGCGTACCCGCTAACTAGCTAGCCATTTCACATCCGTTTCACATACTAAGTCTTGCATAGTTCGTTTTGATTCGGTATTTTGCATTGAAAGATGCTAATATTGCGTTAATTCGATCACAATTCCCACAGTAAAGGGAAACGTTGATAGTGGTAATTAACTAAGGGTAAAACTCTAGAAAGTTGAGTGAAATTCAATCTAGTGCTTCTCTGAGCGGACTGATATTTCTTCTGAGCAAGCCCACAGCTAAAAGTTAACATTGTCATGAGAGCCCAGTGGCCCTCAACTTAATTGGACTGCAAGCTTGTATTAAGATATATTTGTACCTGGATGCCAAATTGCATCTGGACACTGTCATGTCCTGTAATGATTCTATACCTGACGTAAGACAATTCTTTAGAAAGGAACCCTGCTAAGGCACTTGGACTTATAATACATATACAAAAGTATGTGGACACCCCTTCAAATTAGTGGATTCGGCTATTTCAGCTACATGCGTTGCTGACAGGTGCATAAAGTCGAGCACACAGCCATGCAATCTCCATAGACAAACATTGGCAGATAAAATGGCCTTACTGAAGAGCTCAGGGACTTTCAATGTCATAGGATGCCACAATAACTGTTTGTCAGGAGCTTCATGAAATGGGTTTCCATGGCCGAGCAGCCACACATAAGCCTAAGATCACCATGTGCAATGCCAAGCGTTGGCTGGAGGGGTGTAAAGTTCACTGCCATTGGACTCTGTAGCAGTGGAAATGCGTTCTCTGGAGTGATGAATTACGATTTACCATCTGGCAGTCCGGCATACGAATCTGGGTTTGGCGGATGCCAGGAGAACGCTACCTCCCCCAATGCAAAGTGCCAACTGTAAAGTTTGGTGAAGGAGGAATAATGTTCTGGGGCTGTTTTCCATGGTTCCGGCTAGGCCACTTAGTTCCAGTGAAGGGAAATCTTAACGCTACAGCATACAATTACATTCTAGATGATTCTGTGCTTCCAACTTTGTGGCAACAGTTTGGGGAAGGCCCTTTCCTGTTTCAGCATGACAATGCCCCGGTGCACAAAGTGAGGACAATACAGTTAGTTGAGAATGGGGTGGAAGTACTTGACTGGCCTGCACAGAGCCCTGATCTCAACCCCATCAAACACCTTTGGGTTAAATTGGAATGCCGACTGCGAGCCAGGCCTAATTTCCCAACATCAGCGCTCAATGCTCTTGTGGCTGAATGGAAGCAAGTCCTCGCAGCAATCTTCCAACGTCTAGTGGAAAGCCTTCCCAGAAGAGTGGAGGCTGTTATTGCAGCAAAGAGGGGACCAACTCCATATTATAACCATGATTTTGGAATGAGTTGTTCGACGAGCTGGTGTCCATATACTTTTGGTCACCTTAGCATTGTTTCACAATTTGCACCACTGTGATTTATCAGTTTGTCTTAGAACAAGCAAAAACATCTATCTTTTTCAATGTTGTCGACAGATGTTAACTGTATATCTCTTTTTAAATATTTAACAAATGACCTATCTATATTCCATGTGATTGATATTCCTATACAGTTGAAGTCGGAAATGTACATACACTTAGGTTGGAGTCATTAAAACAAGTTTTTCAACCACTCCACAAATTTCTTGTTAACAAACTATAGTTTTGGCAAGTCGGTTAGGACATCTACTTTGTGCATGACACAAGTAATTTTTACAACAATTGTTTACAGACAAATTATTTAACTTATAACTCACTGTATCACAATTCCAGTGGGTCAGAAGTTTACATACACTAAGTTGACTGTGCCTTTAAACAGCTTGGAAAATTCCAGAAAATTATGTAATGGCTTTAGAAGCTTCTGATAGGCTTATTGACATAATTTGAGTCAATTGGAGGTGTACCTGTGGATGTATTTCAAGCCCTACCTTCAACTCAGTACCTCTTTGCTTGACATCAAGAAGATGATGGAGGAAACAGGTGCAAAAGCATCTATATCCACAGTAAAATGAGTCATATATCAACGTAACCTGAAAGTCCGGTCAGCAAGGAAGAAGCCACTGCTCCAAAACCGCCATAAAAAAAGCCAGACTACGGTTTGCAATTGCACATGGGGACAAAGATCGTACTTCTTGGAGAAATGTCCTCTGGTCTGATGAAACAAAAATAGAACTGTTTGGCCATAATGATCATTGTTATGTTTGGAGAAAAAGGGGGAGGCTTGCAAGCCGAAGAACACCATCCCAACCGTGAAGCACGGGGGTGGCAGCATCCTGTTGTGGGAGTGCTTTGCTGCAGGAGGGACTGGTGCACTTCACAAAATAGATGACTTCATGAGGAAGGAAAATTATGTGGATATATTGAAGCAACATCTCAAGACATCAGCCAGGAATTTAAAGCGTGGTCGCAAATGGGTCTTCCAAATGCACAATGACCCCAAGCATACTTCCAAAGCTGTGGCAAAATGGCGTATGGACAACAAAGTCAAGGTATTGGAGGGGCCATCACAAAGCCCTGACGTCAATCCTATAGAAAATGTGTGGGCAGAACTGAAAAAGCGTGTGCGAGCAAGGAGGCCTACAAACCTGACTCAGTACCTGTTACATCAGCTCTGTCAGGAGGAATGGGCCAAAATTCACCCAACTTATGGTGGGAAGCTTATGGAAGGCTACCCGAAAAGTTTGACCCAAGTTAAGCAATTTAAAGGCAATGCTACCAAATACTAATTGAGTGTATGTAAACTTCTGACCCACTGGGAATGTGATGAAATAAATAAAAGCTGATATAAATCATTCTCTCTACTATTCTGACATTTCACATTCTTAAAATAAAGTGGTGATCCTAACTGACCCAAAACAGGACATTTTTACTCTGATTAAATGTCAGGAATTGAGATTAAATGTATTTGGCTAAGGTGTATGTAAACTTCCAACTTCAACTGTATGTAATACCAATAAACTGTTGTGGAAGAATCTAATTTCAAGGGTTAATTAGTTTCAATACATGAGTAAACACAAAAACAGCATTAACTTACTGTAAAAAGCCTTTTATTACATTCTTAAATCCACATATTGTATCCCCATTGTACAACAAAACTCTTAAATGTGTCATATTAATAATATATTTGATAATATCTTATTCAAATCTATATTGATTTCAATAATAATCTTATAATAGAATGAAAACATGATAAACAGAAGGATCATGACAAAAGTGTAACTTTTATGGAGATATTCTTAAAAACATTCTTACATTTTTTTTAAAATTACAACTGTCCGACAAAAAGGACACTAAACTGTTGACAAAAAAAATTGACAGGTACCGGTAAATATAGAAATTAAGAAACAAAAGATCACGACAAAAACAACACAGGATTCAAAGATTAAAATCTATCTTTCAGTACATTTTAGATCCTATTTCTTCTACAATTCAAAAGTCCTGTAATAATATTGATATTAGACAGGGGTAAATCTTTGATACTTCTGTGATCAACATTCACAAGAACATGTACTATACACAGTGATCAAGGTTTGAGGGCTTCTATTCGGTGCAGTGTCTGACTTGGCTAACTGACGAAGACACTTTAGTACAGAGAGCCCAGCTATCTCCCTGAGTGACTGAGTGGAAATGTAACTGCATACCTTGAGAACTGCCTCCAAAGACGGAAAAAGCAGTTTTAGGTCTGCAAATTCCACTTTATGAATACAGAACAATCTAAGTTATTACAAAGCATTTACACCTTGTTACAATCTTCTCCCCTGCCTTACGAACTATGAACTCAAGTCAGTTAATATTAGTTCTGTGTAAAAGTAGAGTTGTTACGTCGAGAGAACTTGGCCTCTTGTGCTGTACTTTTAAAGGTCTCTGGCTGGAGTGCTTACTGAGTCTACTAGGCCATCTACCAGGACTGTTTAGGCCCTCCTAACTGAAATTGGGAAAGACATTATAGCACAGTCCCATTATGACACAGTTGTAAGCACCCAGAAAAGTGTATCGCCCTAAATGCCAACTATTTCATATATATAGTATGGCGAAGAGCACTGTTCCAGCAGTGCAAGGTGAAAAATATGATTTGATTTGGACAGAAAATATCCAAGGCCTGAAAGTGATTGTCTCTTTTTGTGGTAAATTATTCCACTCTGACCAAACTGTTCACACAGCAGCTTGTCTATGTACAAGCTTTGTACTGTGGGCGGTGAAAGCTTTTTTAAATCCAAAAAGCGCCTTCAAGAATTGTTAAAAAGTAACATCCTGCCACACCCGATGTCCCTCTCCCAAGATAGAGATGTTAATCTAACCATGACTTCCTGGTAGAGATTAATAAAAGGCTGCGCTCATTGAAGACAGAGAGGCAGATTTAGTGTTCTCAAATAAACAGCGTGGGAAAATATATCTGCATAAAATACATATTTTTGTATGTATATCATTGTCCTTCAAATTATGAAATATCATATACTCTATAATCTGAATGTAGAAATCCCTAACTCAGGGGGGTAGCTGATGGCTCTGTCAACCCTTTGTTGTGCCATACAGGTGTACTCTCTTAATTTGACCAGTTTCTCACAGCAGGAAAATAATCCTGCAGCAACTGGAAATGTGAATTATGTGGGTAAATCCATTTTTCGTTTGGAATTTACAAACTTTATACGATTTTTTAAACCTTGAATACACTACAATTTGCATTTACTGTTGTGCAGTAAATTATCTGCGACAACAGTGATCAAATTAAGAGATCACATCTGTATGTGTTTGGGAGAGGGTGAGGTAGAAGGGGGAGGGTTAGGGTGAGAGGGCATCATTAACAAATCAGCACACCTTCAGTTCAGTCTGAAACAGTAGACTGCTTGAACGCACAGGGAGGGCATGAGTCTCCAGCTTCCCCCTGCTGGTCAAAGGTCAAACCCCTTTTCCTATTACGGTTGTTACCTATGTGGGAGCACAGGAAAGTGTGTTTGCCACCTGTTTGTTTTCTTCTTATCATCTGCTTCCTTTCTCTGCTCAACAAAGTCTTGTATTGGACCCACAGATCCCACTTCTGTTAGATTCAGGAGGACAATCGGCAGTCTTTTGAGTTGGAACCCTGAGATTCTTGGTAGCACAAGAAAATGGTCCGGATCGGGTGGAGGGCTCTTAGATGGTAAGTGCTATTAATCTAATCATTTTTCATCCCAGTTCCCCAGAATATGGTCAGGCAGTCTTTGACTGACAGATGAACATTCATCACACTGTCATGGGGAATCTATTTATCTTTATTTAACTGCCTTTATTTAACTAGGTAAGTCATTGAAAACACATTCCCTCTTACAATAACGACCTGAATCATTCTATCTCTCCCTTTTATATACACTGTATATAAATCCCTGTCTAATTTTATTTTACATGATTAAATATAAGTGTATACGTAAGGAACGTTTAAAAATACTTTCAAAATACTTGTGTGATTCTCTCTTTCGCTCTCTAAGTGGCATTTGCAAGGGGAAAGGGTAGTGGGACCGAGGTCTATGATTGCATTTTTAAAAATAAAGTCAAGAGCTCAAAAATATCAGTGTCTGAATGTGTGCCTGTAAAAATACATATATAGGTCAGCATAAGTGCTTTGTCTTAGTGCTGTGTGTGCAAGTCTGCATGGATGGTAATAGACACCCTGGGTCTCTTTGTCCATGTCTTGCATGCAAAACAAATCTGTCCGACTATCTGTTTGATCTTGGTCCCTTTAAACAGTTTGTTCATAGGATACAAAACTGCAAAGTATGGGCACTACCAAATAAGAAACTAAAATTGAGCTGTAGAACTGCAATAAAATAAAGATCTACACAGCAACTCCTCCATGGGGCAGGATAGTAGGGTATATAGTACACTCTGTCTCAAACCTAGGGCTGTGCTTCATGTCTGTGGGGTACATTCAAAGAAGTCATACTCGTTTTACAGAGGACTTTAACTTGAGGGAGATCTCAAGCTCTCAGAACCGTTTTAGTCAACAACAAAAAATAAGTAGCATGCGCATAGTACCCAGCACCTAGTGTTGAATTTCATAGCCTGGACTGGCTTACAGTCCAAGCGACAGAGTAGTGTTCCTAAAGTGTAGCGTGCAGGATTTTCACTGAGCTGCTGGTTGCTTCGCTGTTGCCACGTTCCTCTTACTCTCTACCTCTCCTTCCCTACATCTTTCTGTCTCTATATGAATAACTTTCATATCTGAACAGATTTTTAGCCCATTGTGGAGTCTGGGAAGGTGATTTCACTGCTGAACACCTCGCGGTACAGAGGGGGGAAATTGTATGCCGTCTCTGGGTGGAGGAGACGGAAAAACTTGAGCTTGTCAATGTGGAGATTGCAGATGGACTTCATCATGGGAAGCTTGGACACCATCTTAGAGGTAGAAGAAGAGAGAGAGCGAGACAAGGGAAAAGAGACAGAAAATGTGAAGTTTTCACATTTCACCCAAAATCCACTAACAAAGGCCTGTTTGAGGAATAAAGGAATATATCATCTCCTGCAAGTCTGTACCTTTGCCAGTTTCTCCTCCGATGAGCCACATCTGTGTAGACAATGCTGCAGAGAGAGATATACTTTCTCTTGAAGCTTCTGCACCTGTTGGGTGTCTTTCAACCATGGTCGGTCTGGAGGAAAAAGAGAGCGACAACCACAGTTAGACTGTGCTGGTTTTCCTTCTTACATATTACTTAGTGTCTGATTTAGAACTGGGAGTGTGAGGATTACCTGGTGACAGGAGAACAGCAGCACTGAACAGAGCCATTTCCTCTTCAGAGAGCTGCATACGGCTCAGGCTCTTGGCCAGGTCAAATACGGCACCCACAAGGTCATCACAACCTGGGAGAAAACAGGGGGAAAAACAGGTGTCATCAAAACAAACGCCTTTTTTTAAATGGAAACCAATGAAAGGTTGACCTAGAATTTTGTGGGTGTGTGAATAAATATTCATGATTTGGTTTCATAAAGAGGGGACTCACCAAGAGCTTTGAAGGTCTGTGCACTGGCAAACTTGCCATCAAACAGAACAGTGTTGTTGATGGGGTTGTAGGCGCGACACATGCGAATCAGAAGCACATCCAGACATCCTGAAGAGATCATAAATATACCACAAAGATGAACAGGGAGAGACGGAGAGGGAGAGACAGAGAGAGAGAGATGAGAGGGTGAGACAGAGAGAGAGAGACAGAGAGAGAGAGACAGAAAGAGACAGAGAGAGAGAGACAGAGAGACGGAGAGAGAGAGAGACGGAGAGAGAGAGACGGAGAGAGAGAGCCAGAGAGAGAGAGACAGAGAGACAGAGAGAGAGAGACAGAGAGACGGAGAGAGAGAGAGAGAGAGACAGAGAGACGGAGAGAGAGAGAGACGGAGAGAGAGAGACGGAGAGAGAGAGACAGAGAGAGACAGAGAGAGAGAGACAGAGAGACGGAGAGAGAGAGAGACGGAGAGAGAGAGACGGAGAGAGAGACGGAGAAAGTGAGATGAGAGGGTGAGACAGAGAGAGAGAAACAGAGAGAGAGAGACAGAGAGAGAGAGACAGAGAGACGGAGAGAGAGACGGAGAGAGAGAGAGACGGAGAGAGAAAGACGGAGAGGGAGAGAAAGACGGAGATGGAGGGAGAGACGGAGAGGGAGAGACGGAGAGGGAGGGAGAGAAAGACGGAGAGGGAGGGAGAGAGAGAGACGTAGAGAGAGAGAGACGGAGAGAGAGAGAGGGACGGAGAGAAGGAGAGAGAGAGAAAGAAAAAGGGAACAAAGGATGCTCCAACATGTACACACAAACAACATTAAATAAAACATGAATTCCATGTTGTCAGTCAATAAAATACATATATTTCATATCATAACATCAAATGTATTTCAATAAATTATCAATAAAATTCTTTTTAAATAAATTGTTTTACAATTCAATCAATGATGATGAACAAGCATTTCATAATGAAAAACCAGCGTTAGAATAATAACTATTTTCTTCAAAATCGTTGGAAACAGAATGTGGTCTTTGCGTTATATGTTGTTCATTTATGTAGCAACCTCCAGGTACATGCAAAATGTAGTGGCCCTATATGCAAAATGTAGTGGCCCTATATGCAAAATGTAGTGGCCCTATATGCAAAATGTAGTGGCCCTATATGCAAAATGTAGTGGCCCTATATGCAAAACGTGACAAATACAGTATTTTGTGTGCACAAATTAGGTGAAATGATTTGTTTATGCTAAAATGTAGTCCAAATGCTGGAGTTTGTTTTTCTAACCATAGACACACATGTTTTTCAGATATACTATTGTGTATTAATGTTGTAGTACTATACTACAACATTAAGTACTGAGACATGTTAATGAAGTAAATGGATACATGCTCAGGTTGTGTGAACAGGAACTATGCTTTAAGGTCAGAGAAAGCTGAGGTCATGGAATAGTGTTATGAAATGCACTCCTCCAATGTCCTAACAGTAGGTACCGACCTGCTTTGAGAAGAATGATCTGGTCGTTCTGACAAAGATCCAGGAATCCAGTGATGCGCTTGGCAAACTCCACCACGTACTGAATGGCATTGGTGAGGTGGATGGCACAATGCTGCCACATGACTTCCGCAGACTGAAAGAGAGACCAGAGGGATGCCCATGTTATATATGACATTGGGAATAGCACATAGGGGTGTCAGAGTATATAGGTCACAGAGTACTAGGCCACTGAGGTAATCCTGCTACAGGACATTGATGTTTACCTTGCTCTGGAAGCTGCGTGTCTCCTCAGGGGTGTACAGGGACCAGACAAGTCTCTTCAGCTCCTCACTGCCGTGCTGACTGGTCTCTATGTGAGACTTTACCACACTAGCAGTAATACGCTCTGGAAATGGACAAGTCAAGTATGGGTTAGCTTTCAACCACACTCAATGAAAAACAATCTAGTGATCGTTATAGTGACACAAAGCAGATAACGATAAGAGTGACAGTTCCACTTACCGATCTCGAGTATTGAGAACCCCTCGGGTAGAGTGTTGAGCAGCGTGTGTGTGAACAGGCTGGACTCATGCAGCAGCTGGTACTCATGCTTGATGTGGTGGTTGCCATCTCCGAAGTCCAGTCCGTTCTGTTCGGGCGAACTCTGAGAGGAGGAGCTGCTGCCCCCTATCATCTCCAGATTGCAGTACTCTCTTTCGGCGCCCTCTGGTGTCAGGGGTAGGTCGAACAGCAGACCATCCGGCAGAGTGGCCATGTCGTCAAGGTCGCTGAGGGCGGCACTGGAGCCTCTGCTGTATGCCCGGCCATGACCTTCGACCTCGGCTCCCTCCTCACGGGCGGCAGCTAACTCCTGGGACGCCTGGTGCTTCTGGACCTCAGCGTATAGGCTGTCTCTCTGCTTTTTGGACATGCGGCCAAACTTCACAGCTGTACCAGCAAAGGAGATAAAGAGTCAGTCAATAACCAGGGAATGAATTATGAGCTCATACGCCCATATGGAGCCAAAATAAAACTAAATATAGAATAAAATCCACTGATAATTTAATTCCATAGCATCACTGCTGTGTCTCTGGCATGATTCCAGCAGTGATTTCACACAGTATAAATGAACTCTACACATGGCCTTTCAATAAGACCCAGAGAGCCCTAGCATCCGGTGAAGAGACTGACAGACAGTGATGCCTTCTGGACTGACCTTGTTGTGTTTGTGTTTGACACTCACCATCACGGCTCATGCCCAGGGCCAGGCACTTCTGCAGCCGGCAATGTTGGCAGCGATTCCGATTGGTGCGGTCAATCAGACAGTTCCTCTGCCGGGAGCAGGAGTACATAGCATTGTTTTGCTGGCTGCGTCTGAAGAAACCCTACAAACACACACACACAAGCACAAACACCATGAACACAGGCACAGAAGCAGGGAGGGCTGAAGTACTGGACAAGGGCATACAATATATAAATATCTATATTGATTGAATTTGCTGAGGGTATTCTTTAGGGATGAGAGTACGCAAAACTAAAATAGAACACTCAAGTGGAGTGAACAGATCTCCAAGGCACGCCGAGGTTGAGGTTGCTCACCTTGCAGCCTTCACAGGTGATTACGCCATAGTGGATCCCTGATGACTTGTCCCCACAGATCTTGCAGGGTATTACTTCAATTTGTGCTGGAAGGAGAGGAGGAACATTTTTTAAATGTTTTAATTTCACCTTTATTTAACCAGGTAGTCCAGTTGAGAACAAGTTCTCATTTACAACTGCAACCTGGCCAAGAGAAAGCAAAGCAGTGCGACACAAACACAGTTACACATGGAATAAACAAACGTACAGTCAATAACACATTAGTGCATTGCATACTTAACACATTTGAACATGTTAGGTGGATGTACATTATTGATTGGTGCTTCATACAAGTTGTTCAATAGCTGTGTTCAGACTGAAAGCACTGATTGTGCTTTAAAAGTCCCTAGACTAGATAATAAATTCTACTTTGATGGTGTCTTGGGTTGGGTTTATTAATCTCTAGTATGACATGGTTCAATCGTCTGGTGATAAGGAGTCTTGTGAATTGTGCCAGAACTGTGTGAGAAAGTACACGAGAGGTGGAGACATAAGAAACATCCCCATAAACGCTATCAAATAAAGAGGATTAGCCACCTTTTAATCTGTTTCATCTTAATTACCAACTGCCCTGATTTTGAACCCAAAAGAAACACTATCAAATGCAAAAGCCCATCTGCAACAATTTGCTGATAAAAACATTCCACCCAAGCGATAAAAATATAAAATGTAATATAAAATGTGTTCATATTAAAGATTGTTTAAATGTCAACTTGTGGGATGAAAGAAATTAGAAGAATGCATCCTGCCAAAATCTACAAATGGAACACAGACTACAACTTTAACAGTGTGTGCACAGCCCTGAGCCCTCTCTCCTTGAAACAGGCTGTTCTTTTCATTATGCTGTTTATCTAAGTGGCAGGGCCTCCTATGGCCCAGAGTAGCAGGTCAATATGCATTAGCTGGGGTCTGGGGTTATAAAGTTTCACTGGCAATGTTCCTCCTCCAGGGTGAACTAAATGTCAAGAGGTTAACAAAAGCCCCAGCTTCAGGAGAGCGTCCTCCGCTACAGAAGATAAAATGTCTACTCTCAAAAAAAATATTTTTTTTTCTGTTTGCTTTGACTGCTGGGTGTGTTGAATGATTTTTTCTGAACTACTTTGTGTTACAGTGACGCAAGGCGTTAGGTAACATTTAATTTGCAGGCAGCAACAGTATTAACTGCCCTTTACCAGCTCATCAAAAAAGGAAATAAATAAAGGCAGTGGGAAAAAACCTCTCTCTACCACATCCAGCACTCCTGGCCCCCACCCTCACCATGTTATATAACTGCTGTCTGGCTTTGCGCCACGAAAACACTCATTCAGGGAGGAGGTCACCCTAGCAATGCTGTGAAAAGCCTAGCCCTCCCCTTTCGCTCAAATTGGTTCCTGGGAGCATAGCTTTGTCTCTGATAAGTTAACTCACATGCCGCTCAGCTGCGGAGCAGTCAGGCTACGAGAGAGGAGCTGTTCTACTGACACACTTTCCCATTCAGCAAGGGGGAGGTACTTCGGGTGGCAGGGCATGTTATCCGATTTCTTTCTTTCCTGTTTTAAGTTGGAACCAAATCTGATTCAATCACTGACAGGGGAATGGAAATGTTCACAGGCTTAAGAAAACAGTCTATGTTTGATAAGTGAAAGATTAATGAGCACTTTAGAAACTGTGGAGTAAATACAGCTGTATTGCCATCCATTTTCCACTTATGTAACACCAGGCAGTACAAGAGTATTTTCAACATACAGTATATTCTGAAGGGGCCCTGGCTGTAACTTACACTGGTGCTCAACTTGTGGCAGCATGTCAAGTATTTGAGTGCATTTTCAGCTGTCCATAAAACTATTAATACCCCTAGCATGGCCAGAGAGACCTGCAGGAGTGTAATGGGCTGCCTGGACATAGTTACATAAAGTGCTCATGGATTCAACACTTGAAAACTTTTCACACAATTCAAATGGATGACTAATTCATTTGAGGACAATCTCTTAATCATGTGGAAGTATATGGCATGTAAAGTACACACAGCGCCATATTTTTTTCATTCATTTATTTAACCTTTATTTAACTAAGTCAGTTAAGATTTTTATTTTATTTTTTACAATGACCATACAGTAGTACGTAGCAGTTCAGAATGTCAGCAATGTTTCTGGACATTTTGTCAAGAATGATGAGTTCTCATGGGCCTTACATTTCTGGTTTGATCAATGGGTCAGGGACGTTTGACCTGTAGTCATACTCTGTCAAGTTTAGGCCAAGGACTATTTGTATGTTACTCTCATAAATGCACTCTCTCTAGGAAAACAAAAAGTAATAATTATGTAAAAATAAACATTGTACCATGGTAAATACCAGGTAATTAGTGGGCAGTAAAATAAAGTGGAACCAATATGAGTGAGATAAGATGATATTCAGGGCATTTGGAAAGTATTCAGACCCCTTCCCCTTTTCCACATTTTGTTACATTACAGCCTTATTCTAAAATGGATGACATGTTTCCCCCCTCATCAATCTACACATAATACCCCATGATGACAAAGCGAAAACAGGTTTTTAGAAATGTTTGCTAATTTATTAAAAATAAAAAACAGATAACTTATTTACGTAAGTATTCAGACCCTTTGCTATGATACTCGAAATTGAGCTCAGGTGCATCCTGTTTCCATTGATCATCATTGAGATGTTTCTACAACGTGATTGGAGTCCACCTGTGGTGAATTAAATTGATTGGACATGATTCGTTAAGGCACACACCTGTCTACATAAGTTCCCATAGTTGACAGTGCATGTCAGAGCAAGTTCCATGAAGTCAAGCCATGAGGTCGAAAGGAATTGTCCGTAGAGCTCCGAGACAAGATTGTGTCGAGGCACAGATCTGGGGAAGTGTACCAAAACATTTCTGCAGCATTGAAGGTCCCCAAGAACACAGTGGCCTCCATCATTCTTAAATAGAAGACGTTTGGAACCACCAAGACTCTTCCTGGACCTGGCCACCGGGCCAAACTGAGAAATCGGGGAAGGGCCTTGGTCAGGGAGGTGACAAAGAACCCGATGGTCACTCTGACAGAGCTCTAGAGTTCCTTCTGTGGAGATGGGAGAACCTTCCAGAAGGACAACCATCTCTGCAGCACTCCACCAAACAGTCCTTTATAGTAGTGACTAGACAGAGCCACTCCTCAGTAAAAGGCACATGACAGCACGCTTGGAGTTTGCCAAAAGGCACCTAACGGACTCTCCGACCATGAGAAACAAGATTCTCTGGACTGATGAAACCAAGATTGAACTCGTTGGCCTGAATGCCAAGCGTCACATCTGGAGGAAACCTGGCACCATCCCTACGGTGAAGCATGGTGGTGGATGCATCATGTTGTGGGGATGTTTTTCAGTGGCAGGGACTGGGAGACTAGTCTAGATTGAGGGAAAGATGAACAGAGCAAAGTACAGAGAGATCCTTGATGAAACCCTGCTCCAGAGAGCTCAGGACCTCAAACTGGGACGAAGGTTCACCTTCTAACAGGACAACAACCCTAAGCACGCAGCCAAGATAACACAGGAGTGGCTTCAGGACAGGTCTCTGAATGTCCTTGAGTGGCCCAGCCAGAGCCCGGACTTGAACGCGATCGAACATCTCTGGAGAGACCTGAAAATAGCTGTGCAGCGACGCTACCCATCCAACCTGACAGAGTTTGAGGATCTGCAGAGAAGAATGGGAGAAACTCCCCAAATACAGGTGTGCCAAGCTTGTAGTGTCATACTCAAGAAGACTCCAGACTGTAATCGCTGCTAAAGGTGCTTCAACAAAGTACTGAGTAAAGGGTCTGAATACTTGTGTAAATAATGTATTTCAGATGTTCATTTTGAATAAATTAGCAAACAACTAAAAACCTGTTTTTGCTTTGTCATTATGGGGTATTGTGTATAGACTGATGAGGGGGGGAAAACTATTTCATCCATTTTAGAATGAGGCTGTAACGTAACAAAATGTGGAAAGAGTAAAGGGGTCTGAATACTTTCCGAATGTACTGTAGGGTATATATATATATATATATACATATATAGAGAGAGAGGAACCAGTTTAGAAATAATGTATATTAAGGGACATAACTCATGTTGTAATAATCATCTACTTAGTGGGAGAGGAGTGTTGTCAAAGTCTGAAAATGTTCATGCTATCTCAATCTGCAGACAATTGTGATTGAGGGTGGGATTTGATTAGAGTTTTAGTGCCCTAAAGCAGTTAGTGGTACTGTCAGTTATCTGAGGTCATGTATCTTGAGGTATCTTCTGAGGCAACTCTGTGTCAGTGTGTGAGTCTCTGCCGGTCAGTTTGCTTGTCCCAGCAGTAAAGCCTGCAGTCAGAGACTTTGCTCTCTTATCTTACTCTAAACAGCTCATAGGGAGTCCAAAGGTCCTATTTACCTTGCACTTTGTATTTACTTGACACACTGTATGTTTAACCTACATTGCATATGCGTTAAGGGTTTAAGCTATATATACAATATAGAACATCTTGTGTGAAGTTCTCTTGTCCTAGAGCTTTATTGCAAGATGAAGGGGACATTTAGTTTATTAAACATAACCCTCTCTCTGGGCTAGGCTGCTGATGGGGCCTACAGTACCACCTAGCACCTGTTTTCGAAACAGCTTTGTCGATAGTGATAACTTCTCCCTCTCTCCACATCAGCATGGCCTACCTACACAAAGTAGTATTCTGTGAGAGTGTATGGCTGATACAGACTCTTTAAATATGCACAAGAGGATTGAGTAATTCCTCTGTAGAAGTAACAGGAGTGGACTGAGAGTGGACTTAAGTGTGTACAGTACCAATGATGGTGACTGATGATCTAGCCTAGCTACATTAGGTAACAATCAGTGATACTGTGTTAATACTAAATATTGAGTAGGAAAATAAATTATATAACCAGATTGCACAGTTTTTTTGTTTCCCAAAATGTATACTTTTTTGATAAATGTTTTTATTTGGTCGTTGCTTTGACAGTTTTTCATTTAATTTCAGCATTTATTCTTGTTTTATGGGTGTGGTTTGTGGCGTTATTTTTGGTGTATGAAACATCCACTTCTCTTTTGCTCTCTATGTATTTTACTCCACTGCCATATATCATTTTGAGTGTAACATACAGTTGAAGTGGAAAGTTTACATAGATTTAAAGTAAAAATTCCCTGTCTTAGATCAAATTTTATTTGTCACATACACATGGTTAGCGAGTGTAGCGAAATGCTTGTGCTTCTAGTTCCGACCATGCAGTAATATCTAACAAGTAATCTAACCTAACAATTTCACAACAACTACCTTATACACTCACAAGTGTAAAGGAATGAATAAGAATATGTACATAAAAATATATGAATGAGTGATGGCCGAACGGCATAGGCAAGATGCAGGAGATGGTATAGAGTACAGTATATACATATGAGATGAGTAATGTAGGGTATGTAAACATTATATAAAGTGGCATTGTTTAAAGTGGCTAGTGATACATTTATTACATCAGTTTTTCCATTATTAAAGAGTCAGTATGTTGGCAGCAGCCACTCAATGTTAGTGATGGCTGTTTAACAGTCTGATGGCCTTGAGATAGAAGCTGTTTTTCAGTCTCTCGGTCCCCGCTTTGAACAAGCAGTGGCTCGGGTGGTTGTTGTCTTTGATGATTTTTTTGGCCTTCCTGTGACATCGGGTGGTGTAGGTTTTCTGGAGGGCAGGTAGTTTGCCCCCGGTGATGCGTTGTGCAAACCTCACTACCCTCTGGAGAGCCTTACGGTTAGGGGAGGAGCAGTTGCCGTACCAGGCGGTGATACAGCCCGACAGGATGCTCTCGATTGTGCATCTGTAAAAGTCTGTGTGTTTGGTGACAAGCCGAATTTCTTCAGCCTTCAGGATATCTGTGTGGGTGGACCATTTCAGTTTGTCCGTGATGTGTACGCCGAGGAACTTAAAACGTTCCACCTTCCCCACTACTGTCCCGTCAATGTGGATTGGGGGGTGCTCCCTCTGCTGTTCCAGGTCAGGCTTCATCCGTACTATGACGGTGGATATTGCTCATCTGCCTGCCGCTAACTCTAGCAGGCTTGTACTGTAACTGCGCGTACATGTCACACATGGTTAGTCGAATGCCGAACTCTTCATTGAGACAATGCTGAAACAATCAATGGGCGAGTCAGTGCCACATTTTAATTTGTGCCGAAATCAAAATGAAAGAAAAGTTATCTTGCAAATTCAGCAGGCTATGGTGTGAAACAGGCTTTTAGAAGTGCCGTCTTTATTTTATCTTTATGTTATATACTGATGGCAGCATTACCGCAACATGGAGGTGGCAAGTGGAAGGGGGAGAAGGTAGGGAACTTGTTTGTCTGCCATATATTAAAGATACAAATTGGATGCTATATACTGTATATATGGAGCATAGAACAATCTTAGCTCTGCATATTTTGCTGCGAAGAGACAGAATCTTAGATAATTTATTCTGGTATTCCCCCATGTAGCTTATTTCGAGTAACAGGTTAAGGAATGGCTTAAAAATCACAACATTTAACATTGTGTTGGGCGATGATTGTGTTGGGTGATGATGGCAGTGTTGGGCGATTTGGAAAGCCATAGTCAATCAGTCAACAATATAATAATACTCTTAGGAAAAAATGTAATCTATAACTCACAATCTGTTGATACTATGTGATTAGAAAGGTTCAAATTTCCTGTAAGACATCACATTTGAAAAATATATGGCACATGGAAATCAAAAGAGGGTGGTCTACAGAGACAGGAGGGATGCGCTGAGAGCAGCTGAGGGTTGGGAATAAAAAGCACATGATTGGTAATAGTTAGTACTGAAAACACTATATACTGTATAATGACCCGAGATGTCTGAGTACTAGCTATCCAAAATATAATGTCCGTATAAAATAAACAATATCTCTGTTATGTGAATGCTGTGAAAGTACCATGTATGTAAAATGCGCGTAAAATGTATATGTAACAAAAAAGCTGTAAAAACAAACATTTTAAACAAATGTACTTTTTTCCTCTGCTTTGGACACCATATAATCTTGTGTGCTCACCCCCCCCTGGAACATATTTAGGGCTGTGCTACAACCACATTTTGACACATCATACATAACTCTGTCTTTACGACTCTGCTCCCAAACAAATAGTCAGACTATACTTTGGGCCAGCAGTTTTTCATTGTATGTAGCCTATAGCCTTAATCTGGGGTCCGTTGTTTTTTTCCTGGCCAGGCAAAATTCCCGGCACTAGTCTAGTTATACTGTATAGGGAGTCAAAGGAGCATGAATCAACTCTTGGCAGGGCAAGAGTTAAGGGAGTGGAACATTAGCAGCCAGTTGTCAGAGAGAGGCACCTTCACACATTCTGTAGCCCCACTGTGAACATCTCCTGACAGATAATGACTTTGAGCTTGATCAACAGTGCCCTTGGGAGCAGAGAGCTGCCTCCACTGCTCTACTTTGTCTTTGATCCTTTGCTAAAACTATGCACTACATGGCTGTACCACTTCAGACAGTGTGGCAGACAGAGTTCTCTTCTCACTTAGGAGAAGTGCACTTCATAAAAGTCATCACTACAGTGGCTGCATCCATTAAGTTTACAGTGGTCCTGCCATTGGCACCTGAGGGACCATGCATATCCACAGAGGTGTGGATCACGGGAGAGAATGAGAGCCAGGAATTACATAATATATCCTATTACGTACGCAAGCAGTGGTTAAAAAAAAACAAACGGGTGACATAGATTCTGGTTGCTTTAATCAAGTAGCTAAACTCACAATGGAAACAGAGTGAGGGCTGAGAGGTGAATGTAGGCAACTGGTTGTTGCTACCCATCATTAATGATTGATGATCTTTCAGTTTATGTAAATCATTTGCCATAGAAATATGATACATAACATAATCTGTTAAACACTGATATCTGTGTAGCCTATCAATAAAAAAACATAACCAATGTATCAAATAATATGTGGACTATAATAAACTTTATTGGTTTAATTTTCCTTGTTGGCCAAAGTTTTCACTTATGCATCAGCAAAATCTCTGTTGTTGACACACAACCCGCATTGGTTTGCACACGGCAACGTCCTCAGATTGAAGTAATGGCTAATGGATTGTTTTAGAAATTACAATACCCCTCAGAAACCATGCCTCCACAGTCCCCACCCATCCTGCACCACCTCTCTGAATGCTGTGTAATCCTCAATGACAGAACTAGGTCAATGGAACAGTGGACTCTCTCCCACAGTCCTCCATGCCGGGATGCAGAAAACAACAACGCGCCCTCAACACGCGATATCAAACACCCGCTGCGCACCACCAATTAGAACTGACACGAAATCAGCACTCTCGAGTTTTGAGGGGTTGGGAGCATTTTTTAAATATTTGTATTATCTTAATATTATATTATTACATATGTTCAAGTTCATTATGGCCAACAATAGTCACTCAGCCAGATAACCTATAACCTACCTAGTATCTAGGCTACATGCAGAACGGCAAACTGAGCTGAACGAACATAATCTCTGTAGGCCTAATAACAAATAGATTACACGATTATATAATGCTTTTCGTCAAAGCCATTTCAATCACCACCCCTCTTACATAACCAAAAACGATTGCTGCCAATTGCTGGCGAAAAAAAGTAACTACATCGAAATGATTCTTGTCATCCTGCATGCAAAGACAAACAAACAGATCACCTTCGAAGTTTATCTGCAGACTGATTGGCACACATTTACATGTCATATATGTATAGCCTAAGCCTATGGGAAACGGCACGCAAATATCCATGCAAATAGATGTATGTTTAAACTTGAATCTTATGTATTTAAAAAATATATCTGCTTTATAAGTGCAGTGGTTTAAGTATCTAAATACGATGTGTAAAATATCTTGAGGGGGGACATAGAGTAGTGGGTTATTTGTCTTAAAGCATGTCATGGTCAAATAGTCCGTTGAAGTTTATCTGAGATCTGTGTCGTCGTTCATTGCCAAGCGCGCCTGATTTCAACACGCGCACTTCAGAGCTGACTGTACAGTAGGCTACTTCAAAGTAATGCATCCACCACAGTTAACATTATTCCCATACAAAACTTTAATTAGCAAAATAACATTCTACATTTGTTTAAGTATTATTAGAATAAACTTACCTCTCATTTTCTTGCTGTATTAATTTTTTGTAATAAATCTCCAGGTAGGCTAATGAATATAAAATGGAGGAATTTAAACAAGCTTTTTCGCTCCAAAAAGGAGCTGTTGAGTAAAAAATAAAACAAACTCTCATATGTTTTCTAATAGCTGGTCTGTGAAACAAACAAAATATCAAACGAATAGGTTATTAGTAAGATTGTTTCTGTATTTACTCCGTGTAGCATAAGTATTCTTCCTGTAATAAGTATTCTTCAGCGTGGACTGTATGCAATAAAATATTGTAGCTCCTGGCCTTCCCACTTCGTTCCTGGACTAGAGCTCAATGTCTTTTTTCGCTCGCTGCTGTAACCTACTTTCGGCGCGTGGACTCACGTGCTCTCGCTCCACAAGCTCCGCCTCTTGCGCCGTCAGCTGTGCGCGCGCCTTTCCGCGCGCTTAAATGAGCATGCGTGGGAAAGTGTGGCAGTGTGTCACAAGAGCAACATCGTGGGAAATATTCCCACAAAGCAGACTGGTTCTAGGGTTTTCTTTTCCTCGTTAAAAGATTAATACATGCTGTGATTCAAAAATATATAAAATGTATGTCTCAAATAGACCTAAGCACTAAGGTGCTCTGATTGTGGGTTTTGCTTTTTTCTCCTCTCTCACTAAAATAAGGCTATTTTGTTATCAAATAGGTTGTAGTTCTGTATTCATAAATCAAACCTGTCTAATATCAAACTCGTCCTATTGCATTTACTTTAGTACATTTTTTCAAATGTATAATTAATTAACTAGCCTATACTTTTCTTCAGTTCGAAACTATGAACCTATTCATTATAAAACAGCATTATGCATCCATTATGGAACACATATGAGACCTGAAAACGTTGAACATTTTGGACACACTGGTAGTTTACTACAACGTTATTAAACGCATAGAATAAAAATCCATATAGTTCAATGGCCCTCAGAGACAATTGCTCAGCAATGTGCAAAACAATATATATAATATGTATAATAAACCTTTATATTAAATATGATTCATTGTTATGAGCTGCATAAAACATATATGCTGTGTAGAACACAATATTACTGGAAAGGGAATAAACATGTTGCTTATGAGATTGTAAAATAACTTTGTTATATAATGTTCAATTAGATGATCCCTTATTATTTGCAGTGGTGGAAAAGGTACCCAATTGTCATACTTGAGCAAAAGTAAAGATACCTTAATAGAAAATGACTCAATTAAAGTGAAAGTCACCCAATAAAATTCTACTTGAGTAAAATTCTAAAATTATTTGATTTTAAATATAATTCAGTATCAAATGTAAAAGTACAAGTATAAATCATTTTAAATTCCTTATATTAAGCAAATCAGACTGCATCATCATCATTTTCTTTTTTTCTTTTTTTACGGATAGCTAGGGGTACACTCCAACATTCAGACATAATTTACATATGAAGCATTTGTGTTTAGTGAGTCCACCAGATAAGAGGCAGTAGGGATGAACAGGGATCTTCTCTTGAGTGTGTGAATTAGACCACTTTCCTGTCCTGCTAAGCATTCAATATATAAGTACTTTTGGGCTTCAGGGAAAATGTATGAGTAAAAAGTCAATAATTTCCTTTAGGAATGTAGTGAAGCAAAAGTAAAAGTTGTCTAAAAATATAAATATTAAGGTACAGATAACCCCAAAAACTAGTACATTCGAGTATTTTTACTTAAGTACTTTACAAAACTGATTATTTGTATTGGATTAGGCTGCAGGTTTATGCGTTCATTGTTTTCTTCACAGATGCTCTTTAGAGGATTATGAAGTAAAACATATACTGCTTTTTATTTTGTACTCTCAATTTTAAATAAAGTGAGGGATAAATGCTTTACTTTAAGATAAAATTATCATTGCATAAAAAGGTATGTGGTAAGGCCTACATTATGTTCTTTAAATTAATATCTTATTATTATTCATAATAAACATAATTGGTTCAAATTTCAAAAGTGCATTCTTTCAAATCCCCCATTATATTCTCTGATCAAAGCTCAGTGCACTCTGCATAACACTTAATACATGCTCAATTGAAGTGTATGTGTCATTAATCACCAAAGGAGAGAACCTGACAATGAATTTATGTGTGTGCAGCGAGCTAATGAAGCCAAGAACAATAATAATACTGGTGATGAAAATAGAAAGGTTGTGAGCATGGGTATGACAAAAGTTAAATGACGTAGCTGGTAAGCCTAGTTATTAAATGAGTAGAGGAGAGGAGAGATCAGTAAGTAGGTTAGTAGAACAGCGCTCAAGCTGACAGAGCTCTCCGTTCACACCCCTCCCTCCCTCTCCCTCTCCACACACCCTTTTCTCTCAGTTCCTCTCAACAATTTTCTCTCATTTCCTATCTACAACTCCAGTTACACTCTGCTTTTGTTTGTCCTATGGACCTATTGAGTTGCTTTGCATCTGCTCCTTTTCTATGCTTTTCAATATCTGCATTTAACTTTACAAACATGCACATCTTAACCCATATTGTGTTCTGTATCTCAATGTCTCTTGTATGACCCCGAGTACGTCAGCCTGTTTGCAGGAGAACAGCAAAAACATTAATAAAAATCCAAATGGACACATTTGGGATTTTATTAGCTCAGAGTGCTTCCTGTGCAATGCTTACAAACACAGCCATGAAGAAAATACTGCAGGAATTTCTGCATTCTCCTCTTTCTAAACTTCTCCTTGCTCCTATTTTTCATGTCTGTGTATGTTTTCTTTCCTGTCTGAATGATTCTTCCTCTTCGTACTTCTTCCTCGGTTACTTATTCTCTGCCTCTCGCCTCTCTTTCCTCTGCAGCCACAGAGCGCGTTCCTCTGCCCAGGTGTTGCTGACGCAT
Source organism: Salvelinus fontinalis (assembly GCF_029448725.1). NCBI lineage: Eukaryota > Metazoa > Chordata > Actinopteri > Salmoniformes > Salmonidae > Salvelinus > Salvelinus fontinalis. The sequence continues at coordinate 33,707,512 of NC_074678.1, forward strand.
GCCAGATCTTACAACGCCTGGATAGGTATTTTAAATATCAGCTAACCACATCATATGTTATAGCAATTTGTCAGTTGATGACACAGTCAATGACATGGCGCGCAAACATTGGTTGATGCATGCCACATCTGAGCAGGGGAACGTGACCATAGTCTCTATCCTGCATTCACTGGTTTCGTCACTGACCCCCTGACCCGGAATCTTATATAACCACTGCAATGCCTGTAAATTAGAGTGGGAGAGAGGGGGGAGGAGCTTAACAACACACAGGCATGTAGGCCAAAGATCTCCAGATTATTACAGCATAGAGGAAGAGAGAGAAAAAGAGGGTGGGAGAGAGATTACAGCACATTGCGAAAAAAAGAGGGAGAAAGATTAAGCATAGAGAGAGGGGGAAAGATGTAGAAAAGAGAGAGAGAGGGATTACAGCACATAGACATAAAGAGATTTAGAACTATCACAGCATAGATAGAGAGAAAAGGGGGCGGAGGAGAGAAAGAAAGAAAATAGAGGGATGGAGAGAGATTACAACATATAGAGAAAGAGAGAGAGAGAGCTTATAACATATAGAGGGAGGGAAAGAGGGGTAGAGGCAGAGGAGAGAACAAATAGATTTAAGAGAGAAAGAAAGATGACAGAATATAGACAAACAGAGAGAAGAGATTGCAGCATGATACAAATAGTGATTTCAATACAAAGGTATATATGAAGTGCAAAAGGTTAGATGTGTGCTTTGACAGAGCACAGAGGATGAAGTGAGTTTGGAGGAGGACTAGAGGGCTCCCCGCCAGCCAACAGTGGATAAAGCACTGGAGTATTTTAGGATCCTGCTCTCTGTACTGTAATCCTCTCTCCTCCCCTATCCCTCATCCAGCTCAACCCCCTCTCTTCTCCTCTTTCAAATGCACACTAATCCATTACTGTTTCTCTAACGGGCCTGTAATCTATTTTGTCAATGCCCATCCACCACCTCCTCTCATCGACCCTGTCCATTCATTCACACCAATAGATAAGTGAGCCAAACTCCAGCACAGCCATGCGGAAATCCTTTATCACCTCACTGGCCAGGCCACGCCTCTCCTCCACAGCCAAAGGGTTTGTGGGTCATCTTAGAAACAGGAATGAGAGTTGGGTGGTGCGTGCTTTGGAGGGGAGGCTAGCGATTTCCATCTATCTCGTTGGCAGCTGTCAGTCTCCAAGATATCAGAAATGAGTTTTCCTGAGATCCATATGGGTTTTATCCTTGTCAAAACGATCCATATTATTTTTATATTGATGATCTCGTCTGGCACAGGCGTGTTGGGATGGAAAGCAGACAATAAAAAATTACATTTACAATGATGACATCTGTGCCGCTCTACCACGGTTTTTATTTGACCTTTATTTAACTAGGCAAGTCAGTTAAGAACTTATTCTTATTTATGATGACAGCCTACCCTGATGACGCTGGGCCACGCCCTATCACGGCCAGATGTAAAGCAGCCTGGATTTGAACCAGGTACTGCAGTTACGCCTCTTGCACTGAGATGGACCACTGCGCCACTCGGGAGCCTGACCCCCAGACTTATTTGTGTGGCAGGCCGTGTGGTAGTTTGCTTCTGCTCCATTTTGATCAACATCAAAACCATCAGTTACTATACATGGGACTGACTGTTTGCTATGAGAATAGTAATAAGAAAAATACAGAAGTATTTACAAGTCTTTTGAGGGTCTGGGAATTCTTCCATTTCCTAAATTGGTGGTGAGATTGGTGGTAAAATGTCCATTATTTGTTGGTTGAAATGACTGTCTCTTCCAAATGGTAAAGTAATGGAGAAGAACTATTCTGATTGGTCTTGGCTTGGTTCTGGTCCTTCTGGGAAACCTCTGGTTAGGTCTTCCATTGTCTCAATCTTTTTTAACTCAACATATTGACTCATTGACTAACCCCTTGTTATTTTCGATATTTCTTTCTTCCTTTCTTTCCAGTGCTATCTAATGGACACGTCATTAATAAAGAAATGTGGCGCTATCAACCTATAGTATTGAAATAGCATTTTGAAGAGATATTGGGTGCACAAATTCCATTATAAGTTGATTATAAGTTATTTAAAGTAGTCTAGTCTTTCTGGGCAGTTATTCTCCTTTCTCCTACCTCTGGGTTTCCTCAAATGATAATATTGCCTAACATCCAACAAGGTACCCAGGCATCCACTCTGTCAACAACCAGAGAGAAGAAGTCAATGAGGAGGTCAAGTTTAAGGGCTACAATAAAATGGGCAAGTACCAGGAAATATGTCAGCCATCCCAGGGGTCAGAGGTCATGCTTTAGGCAGGGGGCCAGTTGGTCTTGCTATAGAGTACTGTGGAGAAAAAGAGAGAGGGAGGTAGAAAGGAAGGGAGAAAAAAATGAAAGCGTTAGAGAGTGAAGAGAGAAAACCGAGTGGACAGCCTGTTGCTCTGAAGAAGATACTGAAGCGTGATCTCCTCTTTCCTGCAGGTTTCCATGACAATGGCCAGGGCACAGACCCTGTGGCCTGGCAGTAATGAATCATCTGGCTCGAAGGTCATCTAGCTGAGATAGCCATGTTTGTTTTCCTATCCTCAGAACAGATTCAATTTTTATGAAATGCCAATGCCATGTATCTTCCTCTCTGCCAGCTGCCAGCTACAGATGAGAACAATAACTAAACTGACTGACAAAGAGCAAGGCACACACTTGCTATTGACTCACTGCATTAACACACAGGCAAACGGGCTCAACCATACAATGAACAGGAATATTACACTGAAAACCTGACAACCAGATAAAACAGATGTTAAAAATAGAATTATACATTTAAATGAAAATATACATTGGATTCTGTTGTACAGTACAAGTTACAAAGAGTAGGCCTCTGTATGATTTCTTAGCACTTTCTGAAGTTTTTGTTGTTGTTCAACGGAGGCTTGTCCTGATCCATCCATGCCAAAGCGCTACCAATGGCCTCATGGTAACATGGTGATGAGGATTTGTTTATCTCAGATGACTCAGCATGATATGACATGTATGACTGACCCACTTACCAAGATGACACCCATACTCACTGTGATATATACCTGCAAAAAAACACATTTACAATACCTTGCAAAAGTATTCAGACCCCTTGTATTTTTTCACATTTTATTGTGTTACAAAGTGGGATTAAAATGGATTTAATTGTCATTTTTTGTCAACAGTCAACACAAAATACTCTAATGTCAAAGTGGAAGAAAAATTATGAAAAAAATTATAAAATACTAAATCCATAACTATACTGAACAAAAAAATATAATCACAACATATAAAGTGAAAGCGTGTTTCATGAGCTAAAATAAAAGATCCCAAAAATGTTCCATACGCACAAAAAGTTTATTTCTCTAAAATGTTGTGCACAAATTTGCTTACATCCCTGTTAGTGAGCATTTCTCCTTTGCCAAGATAATCGATCCACCTGACAGGTGTGGCATATCAAAAAGCTGATTAAACAGCATGATCATTACACAGGTGTACCTTGTGCTGGGGACAATAAAAGGCTATTCTAAAATGTGCAGTTTTGTCACACAACACAATACCACAGATGTCTCAAGTTTTGAGGGAGGATGCAATTGCCATTCTGACTGCAGGAATGTCCACCAGACCTGTTGCCAGAGAATTTTATATTAATTTCTCAACCATAAGCCACCTCTAACGTCGTTTTAGATCATTTGGCAGTATGTCCAACCGGTCTCACAACTGCAGACCACATGTAACCACACCAGCCCAGAACCTCCACATCCGCATGTTCCACATCCGCTTCTTCACTTGCGGGATCGTCTGAGACCAGCCACCCGGACAGCTGATGAAACTGAGGAGTATTTCTGTCTGTTATAAAGACCTTTTGTTGGTAAAAACTAATGTTGATATGCTGAGCCTGACTCCCAAGTGGGTGGGCCTATGCCCTCCCAGGTCCACCCATGGCTGCGCACCTGCCCAGTTATGTAAAATACATAGAATAGAGCCTAATGAATTAATTTCAAAGGATAAATGTCCTTATATGAATTGTAACTCAGTACAATTTAGGAAATTGTTGCATGTTGCGTTTATATTTTAGTTCAGTATAAAATATAGTATTCACCCCCTTTGTTTAGGCAAGCCTAAATTAGTTCAGAAGTGAGATTTGGCTTAACAAATCACATAATAAGTTACATGGACTCACTCTGTGTGAAATAATAGGGGTTGAGATCATTTTTTAAAGAATAATGGGCAAATATTGCACAATTACAGGTGTGCAAAGCTCTTATAGATTACCCAAGAAGACTCATAGCTGTAATACATGCCAAAGGTGTTTCTAACATGTATTGACTCAGGGAGCTGAATACTTAAGCAAAGACTATTAGTTATTTGATTTTTTACGACAGTCCATCATTACTTGAAGACAAAGGTCAGTCAATCAGGAAATTTTCTAGAGCTTTGAAAGTCTCTTCAAGTGCTGTCGCAAAAAACATCAAGCGCTGTGATGAAACTGGCTCTCATGAGGTACGCCACAGAAAATGAAGACCCAGAGTTACCTCTGCTGCAGAGGATAAGTTCATTAGAGTTACCAGCCTCAGAAATTGCAGGCCATATCAGTGCCTACATGTGTGAAAACTGCGTGTTTCTATGATCTGTGGTTAAAATGATAAGAAGAAAGGGTAATATATATACAGTTGAAGTTGGAAGTTTACATACACCTTAGCCAAATACATTTAAACTCAGTTTTTCACAATTCCTGACATTTAATCCTAGTAAAAGTCCCTGTCTTAGGTCAGTTAGGATCACCACTTTATTTTAAGAATGTGAAATGTCAGAATAATAGTAGAGAGAATGATTTATTTCAGCTTTTATTTCTTTCACCACATTCCCAGTGGGTCAGAAGTTTACATACACTCAATTAGTATTTGGTAGCATTGCCTTTAAATTGCTTAACTTGGGTCAAACGTTTTGGGTAGCCTTCCACAAGCTTCCCACAATAAATTGGGTGAATTTTGGCCCATTTCTCATGACAGAGCTGGTGTACCTGAGTCAGGTTTGTAGGCCTCCTTGCTCGCACACACTTTTTCAGTTCTGCCCACAAATTTTATATGGGATTGACGTCAGGGCTTTGTGATGGCCCCTCCAATACCTTGACTTTGTTGTCCATACGCCATTTTGCCACAGCTTTGGAAGTATGCTTGGGGTCATTGTGCATTTGGAAGACCCATTTGCGACCACGCTTTAACTTCCTGGCTGATGTCTTGAGATGTTGCTTCAATATATCCACATAATTTTCCTTCGTCATGAAGCCATCTATTTTGTGAAGTGCACCAGTCCCTCCTGCAGCAAAGCACCACTACAACATGATGCTGTCACCCTCGTGCTTCACATTTGGGATTGTGTTTTTCAGCTTGCAAGCCTCCCCCTTTTTCCTCCAAACATAACGATGGTCATTATGGCCAAACAGTTGTTTTTTCTCCAAAAAGTACAATCTTTGTCTCCATGTGCAGTTGCAAAACATAGTCTAGCTTTTTTATGGCGGTTTTGGAGCAGTGGCTTCTTCCTTGCTGAGCGGCCTTTCAGGTTATGTCGATACAGGACTCGTTTTACTGTGGATATAGATACTTTTGTACCTGTTTCCTCCAGCATCTTCACACAGTCCTTTGCTGTTGTTCTGGAATTGATTTGCACTTTCCGCACCAAAGTACATTAATCTCTAGGAGACAGAACGTGTCTCCTTCCTGAGCGGTATGACGGCTGCGTAGTCCCATGGTGTTTATACTTGCGTACTATTGTTTGTACAGATGAACGTGGTACCTTCAGGCGTTTGGGAATTGCTCCCAGGGATGAACAAGACTTGTGGAGGTCTACAATTTTTTGGCTGATTTCTTTTGATTTTCCCATGATGTCAAGCAAAGAGTCACTGAGTTTGAAGGTAGGCCTTGAAGTACATCCACAGGTACACCTCCAATTGACTCAAATGATGTCAATTAGCCTATCAGAAGCTTCAAAAGCCATGGCATCATTTTCTGGAATTTTCCAAGCTGTTTAAAGGCACAGTCAACTTCATGTATGTAAACTTCTGACCCACTGGAATTGTGATATAGTGCATTATAAGTTAAATAATCTGTCTGTAAACAATTGTTGGAAAAATTACTTGTGTCATGCACAAAGTAGATGTCCTAACCGACTTGCCAAAACTATAGTTTGTTAACAAGAATTGTGTGGAGTGGTTGAAAAATGAGTTTTAATGACTCCAACATAAGTGTATGTAAACTTCCGACTTCATTTGTATATATAAAAAAAATGTTTTATCTAAATCTACATAGAGTTTCTAGCCAGAAGGAGGGTATTTTCTTATTCCCCACTCATTATGTTTCAAAATCGCTGTTTATAAAATGTTTTGAACTTTTGATGATGTCATTGGGTAGAACATAAACAAGTTATTTTGTCTACAAATCCTTGTCAATTCAAATGTTTCACATTTTAGTAATTTAGCAGACACTCTTATCCAGAGCGACTTACAGTAGGGAGTGCATACACTTTCGTACTTTTTCATACTGGTCCCCCGTGGGAATCGAACCCACAACCCTGGTGTTGCAAGTGCAATGCTCTAGCACACAGGACCCACTGTTGATGTGTTAACCTGGCCACTCACATCCTCTCTATCCCCTTATTACAACGTGGTATCCAAACCACAAAGTTATCCTGTCAAGTTAGCAAATGTGACTGCAGCAATGTCATATCGCTGTACATTTAGCCTTATTTAGCCTTATTTAAAGTAGTCTACTTTTCTAACTCCATACACACTTCCTCTTTTTATTCTAATTGTTCTGTTTCTTAGTTGCTATGTCTTGTCTTCTATAATATTCTTTGTGGCTCAAGGATTGTTGTCGTCTTCATAGCATTTTGAGTGTGTTGTGCTACAGGGCCCCAAATGCGGTAGTCGGGCCCTGCCGCACGCACGCACGCACGCACGCACGCACGCACGCACGCACGCACACACACACACACACACAAAATAATTTCTGAATCACCAGTCAGCACAATTGTTCAGGCAATAATTACACTGTCATTCCCCACAAAATTGTATACACAGCAAGTCCAACAGAAAAAAACACAGACTCCCAGTAATTTGAAACATATTGTAGACTTAGATAGACTTTACCAGATGGAAATTAATGTACTGTACTTGCAATGAAAGGTTGATTTAGTGTGTGTTAACTCCTGTGTTTGCTACCTTACATAGGTATGTATGTGTAATGGGGTTTGCAGTGAGTGGTATATGAGACAAGGGCTGGTGGACTTCAGGAGACACCATGTCCTGCTTTCCAAACTCAGTGGAAAAGTGTGAAATGGAGTGGAAGTGTGGTCTCACACAGGAGAGGGAGGAGGGGACAGGAACAGGGAGGGAGGGGAGGGGACAGGAACAGGGAGGGAGGGGGACCGCTGCTCTGACCTACTTACAGCAACAGTGCAGTGAGAGGAAATTCACCATACTGCTGCACCATCCCTCTCTCTCTAACACACACACACACACACACACACACACACACACACACACACACACACACACACACACACACACACACACACACACACACACACACACACACACACACACACACACACACACACACACACACACACACACTAATGGTCAATGGATGGACACAATAGCTTTCTGAGACTGGGTTATAAAAGTAATCAGTGAATCTGATTTTCCAAGGTTGTTGTTGTAGGAATTACATGTACAGCTGCAAAAGCAATTCTAGATGTTTTGTTTTGAAATCATTATTCTCTGACCCCTTTAACATTTAAGGGTAATTACGTTTCTATAATTTATGTTTCTAGATTAAATTGTGGTAATTATACTATTATTTCAAAGATGTGAATAAGTCCCACTTAAACTGTTCTCTTTTTCTAGGATTGTTTTCTGTCAATTGAAGATAAAATTATATTACTTAAACAAGTGTGGAGGGTATGTAATTTCCTGCTAATAAATCTGTTGATTAATTTCAGAAATTTCCCCAGATGGTTTAATTTAATCCTCGTGGGGAGATTTAATTTAGAACTAGATTAGATCTCCAGTGACACAATGGCCACATTGGCTTTTTCATTATTTGCAGGTACCTGTAGACGAGAGGGATCTGCATTTATTTTATTTCTCCCTTGAACTCAATGCTCCCATTCTGTAATAAACATACTTGACGTTCCAATTCTATATGATACTAGACCTCTTTTATTACCTTTCTCATTCACTGCATCTTAGAAGACACCTGTTGGGATCTTTATTTCTGACACAGAAATCCATGGCATACTTTTATTTACTTCCACTGCTATATGTTCTCACTGTTTGACACTTATTTTGTCTTTTAACTTTTATCTTTATTTTCTGCTTGCCTTTTATCAAGTGGTGTACACTGTGCTGTGTAGTCTACACTGTCATGTAGTCTGTGACGTGCAGTTCAATCAAGGGACATTTTCCAAAGAGCAGTGGTGGTTTGAGCTCTCTAGAGGATATAAGCATTACTTACATTATCAGTGTGTGTAGAATTTCATCTTATGCAACGCCTTCTAAATAAACAATCAATTAGTGTGGCTCGATGCAAGCCTTGCCAGAAGCTCTGAATAATACATTGGTGTTGTCAGAGAATAGCTTGGATAACCAGGATGAGGATTACCTTATTCATCAAGCCCTCTACATCATCCCGAGGTCCTATAATAACCCCATTCACTCTCATTCCCTCTTAAGCCCCATTTATACCTGGTTCTAACATACCTCCTTTGCCCTGATCTTGTCCACATTCTAATTGTGCCCACATTTTTAGACAGGTGTAGACAATTAAAAGACACATTGTGATCTGATTGTGATTAGATTTCCCTGACTACCACCAGAGGTAGTCAGACAGGCATTGTGTCTGGATACATTATCTTACAAGTGTGGTCGTATCTGGACAGTGGAACCATTTAAATCTTAATTTGTCCCGCCTCTAAAATCATTGACAGGTGACGCCATTGACTCATATTTGTCAAATCATTTGCATACAGGGAGACACTAGGATATCTGGTCACAATGCAAATACAGTAGATGGATAAGAGACACATTTTACTACCATGAGTAGATTCCATGGCTACAATGTGGGCAAAATCAGAATGTGGATAACTTTAGGATAAAGGATGCATGTTAGCCCCCGCTATAAACAAGGCTTTAGTTCCTCTACAATGTATAACATAAAACAGATAATATTCAATATTATGTGAAATGTAGCACAGTCCTAACAGGCTGGCACTGAGCAATGAGAACACACAAGACAACAAGGGCTGCACTGTTGTGTTTAGAGGCCTTATGATTATTAGGAATCTTGTGATCAGACCTTGTGATCAGTTTTACTGTTTGTGACTAAATGCAGTGAGCGTACAAATCGAGAAAGACTCTATGTCATTCATCTTCGATGGTAGAGGAGAGGGGAGTGGGGGTATGAAAGGGCAAATCTCAATGCTTCAGCCTGGTCTCATAGACTAGACATGGTAAACAAAAATCCGGGACACTCAAATTAGTACGACATGTTACGTTTGGTATGGTTACATAAGACAGAAGGTTACTTAAGGCAATAACAAATGGAAGGTGGTCGGTTGGGTTGCATGTTTAAATCTTATCACGGACAACTTTAGCATTTTAGGTAATTAGCAACTTTGCAACTACTTACTACGTTTTAGCTACTTTGCGACTACTTAGCATGTTAGCTAACCCTTCCCCTAACCCTAACCGTAACCTTAACCTTAACCCTAGCTAACATTAGCCACATAGCTAATGTTAATGTTAGCCACATAGCTAATGTTAGTGTTAGTCATATAGCTAACCTTAGTGTTAGCTCCTTAGCCATCTAGCTAACGTTTGCCACAACAAATTGCAATTTGGAACATATCATAAAAATTGTTATTCGTAACATATCATACAAAATGGAGGATGGACATCCACAAATTAATACATACCATACCAAACGTAACATATCATACTAATTTAGGAATCTCTAATTTTCGTTTACTATGTTATGTCTACCCCTGAGTCCAGGTTGATGGCTTCCACAGGTCTACAGGTGAAAATTTAATGAACCTACACATAAACCACAAACACAGGAAACAGAATGTACTGAATGTTCCCATAGAATAGGGTGAGACAAGTAAAAAAGGCATCAGAGTAAGTGTCTTACAAACGTAGGAAATAGATAATTCATTAACAGGGGTTATACAACAGAGCCACCTGTCACAGCCTCCCCCATTACCAGTCATGGTCTCTCAGGACCATCTTCAGAACAACATGCAGGCTATCGACTCGGTTATCTCCCACTTTCTACCTCTCTCTTTCAATCGTCTTCTCACTCTCATTCTCTCATTCTCCCCTTCTCTCTCTCTGACCTCTTTCTTATTATCACTCCATCAGCATAACATTTGTAATTAAATTGTTAGTTAGAGTGTTCTATGGTTATGTTTCTTTGCGTCACAGAGACATAAGCCTTGTAGTGTCTCGATCTTATCCAATACACCTGCTACTAGGTCAGTTAGCCTGTGCCTTGTTATCGTCATAGTCATGGAGATGCAGTAAATGGCGGTCCGGGTGATTAGAAGTAACATGGGGATCAATGACCCAATACTTCACTAATTGACCAAGTGCTTCTGGATAGCTGTGCCTACCAATGAGATAACATGGCCTATCATTACCTGATCCCAGGCATTGTGTTTGTTCAACATCTGCTCATGAAAAAGGGCTACAATAGAGGGTACAACTGTTGTTCCCACCCGAATTAAGCCGTGTAAATGGAAAGTGATCCGTTTTTATGCACTTTTCTCTCTATGTATATTCTGATCTTGAATTTAAGCATGAGAAAATCATGCTATTCACCCGCTATTCGTTTGGGGTGGAGATCAAGGAAATGAAGGTGTGGCGGAGGTGTGTCTACAGAAAATGCTGTATTCTGACCTTGACTTAATTCCCTCATAATTCCACCACCTTTACGCATGATGAAACGATGAATAAGGTCAAGCAACCTGTCAGTTCCAAGTGGAACAACATTTACTTTCTTTGTTCTGATAGAAAGAACACCATTCTCCATACCCTGTCATTTACAAATTGATAAGTGCTATTGATAAGAGCCAGGTAAATGATTAAGGTGTTTGGATAATGGGATTGTAAATATAAATTACACTTGTTTCAGATCTATTTTACCTTATGATCGCTGGAGGCAAATGTGAAACCAGTCATATGCAACAAACTGAAGCATGTCAACATATCACCTTTTCCATAGTGAAGTTAATGAAATGCTGGACTTATGAAAAGTTAATGAAATGCTGGTCTTATGAAAAGTTAATGAAATGCTGGTCTTATGAAAAGTTTATGAAATGCTGGTCTTGTGAAAAGTTTATGAAATGCTGGTCTTATGAAAAGTTTATGAAATGCTGGTCTTATGAAAAGTTTATGAAATGCTGGTCTTATGAAAAGTTTATGAAATGCTGGTCTTATGAAAAGTTAATGAAATGCTGGTCTTATGAAAGTTAATGAAATGCTGGTCTTATGAAAAGTTAATGAAATGCTGGTCTTGTGAAAAGTTAATGAAATGCTGGTCTTATGAAAAGTTAATGAAATGCTGGTCTTATGAAACGTTAATGAAATGCTGGTCTAATTAAAAGTTAATGAAATGCTGGTCTTATGAAAAGTTAATGAAATGCTGGTCTTGTGAAAAGTTAATGAAATGCTGGTCTTATGAAAAGTTTATGAAATGCTGGTCTTGCAGGGATGACATTTGGAGATCCAAGCTATACTCTTCTGTAGCCATGTGCAAATGACAGCGTAGTGCCAAACCTAGCAATTAGATTTATGAATTCTAGAATGTTTTAATGATATTCCTGGACATTTCACTCTATTTTTTCAAACAATTTGTATCATGTTAAATATTAACCACTATCGGTAGCCACCGTCAGTTATACCCAAATACATTTATAACTGCCACATTGTTAGTTTCCTTACATTTTGCCTCATTCCATTACATAGTTAGTTTACCTTTCCTTCGTCTGTCACGTTCACATGGTTGTTCCTATGGACCGCTAGCAATAATGGATCATGTTAGGCTAATGTTTTACAAGTTGTGCAATAATTTGGGACATGTAGCCTATTTTAATCCTTATGGAATGCAGGCCAAACATAGCAATTTAGATCTGGAGCCTGGCACATGGTTCACGACGACTGGGCCGTTGTCATCACAGTTCTGTGATTAGTGAAGATTATTTGGGTAGATTTATAGGACTACTGTTCAAACCCTATTGTACATTTTTCTTCATATTGTACATACCTTCCAATATGTCACGGATTGAACAATTGCATATGGCAACTTTCCGGATGAATCAAACCACTGTATTTTTGATTCACAAATATATTTTGTGTGTAAAGGCTCGCCAAACAATTTTTTATTATTATTCATCAATACTTTCCTAAATTGAAATAATATATATTTATATTTAAATCCACCAATTGGTGCTGAAAAGGAGGTGAACATGTGTTTATTTACATGGCATTCTTTCATTGATCCCTAATGTCCTGAACTGTTTTCTCCATATATTCTAGTGCCTGTCGAGAACATTCTAATTAAAGCTACAACACCTAATTTGAAGGGATAGCTTTAGATAAAAGTACTGAAACCCCTATTGAATGAAAAAAAAATATGAAAAAGATCTGTTGGTCAGCAAGCACACGCAAGGGAACCACGCCTGCAAAGCCCAGTGTGCACCTGCATAAGTTACAGTGAGGGAACTAAACTAGGACATTAACAAAGAGAGAGTGTAACGGCAGCCTTCCTTCTCTTCAAGAGAAGAGGAGGTGTAACAGGGATCGGACCAAGACGCAGCGTAGCTTGTGCTCAACATGTTTAATTACGAAAGAATAAACGTGAACACTTAACACAATACAAAATAACAAATGTGGCAAACCGATACAGTCCTAGCTGGTGCAGAGAAAACACAAAGACAGGAAACAACCACCCACAAAATCCCAACACAAAACAAGCCACCTATATATGATTCCCAATCAGAGACAACACAAAACATCTGCCTCTGATTGAGAACCATAGTAGGCCAAACATAGAAACAGACAAACTAGACACACAACATAGAATGCCCACCCAGCTCACGTCCTGACCAACACTAAAACAAGCACAACACACAAGAACTATGGGCAGAACGTGACAGAGAGGAAGTTTTTCCATCTCATTGACCAGGTCAAAGTGAGACAAAATATTGTCTATGTTGTTCTATACAATGTATAGTATAACATAACACAGCAGAGAAGAATGGAAAAGGGAATAATGCTGTGGGGATATAACAGCATTGATAGTGACACAATGTATTGTATGTCATAATGGAGACAAGGACTTTCCATTACGGGTAGAGGGTGGTGTGAAAGAGTCCCTGTTCTGGTGTGTAGAGTACAAAGCAGTATCATCTATCTGTCCAGCCCTTATATTTGCCTCATAATTTAGTGTTTTACCATGTTCATTTCAGGACAATCAGGGCTACAAGTAAAACACAGAACAATTTGACAAAAATAGTTGCATTCATAAGTTTAATGTTGTTAAAAAATAAGGTCTGGCATAGCAAAAACCTGATAAAAATAAATGTATATGAATGTTGTAAGTACAGAAATGTTCAGTGGGAAATTAATATCCAACTAGTCAGTGACAACTGTGTGGAGTTTGTAGCTTGTTGACAGCAACTATGTGCGCTTATGACGGTATTATAGACACTATGTCCTTGGATTTCCTATGATCTTCTATGTAGAAGAACCCCTTACAGTATTATAGACACTTATCCTTGGATTTCCTGTGATCTTCTATGTAGAAGAACCCCTTACAGTAATATAGACACCTATCCTTGGATTTCCTGTGATCTTCTATGTAGAAGAACCCCTTACAATATTATAGACACTTATCCTTGGATTTCCTATGATTTTCTATGTAGAAGAACCCCTTACCTTCTAACGACAGAGCAAAATATGTTACATCAAATCAAATCAAATGTTATTGGTCACATACACATATTTAGCAGATGTTATTCTGTAGCAAAATGCTTGTGCACCTAGCTCCAACAGTGCAGTAGTATCTAACAATTCACAAAAATACACACATCTAAAAGTAAAAGAATGGAATAAAGGAATATATGAATGTTAGGATGAGCAATGTCGGAGTGGCATTGACTAGAATACAGTAGAATACAGTATATACATATGAAATGAGTAAAACTGTATGTAACATTATTAAAGTGACTAGTGTTCCATTATTAAAGTGACCAGTGATTCCATGTCTATGTACATAGGTCAGCAGCCTCTAAGGTGCAGGGTTGAGTAACCGGGTGGTAGCCGGCTAGTAATGGCTATTTAACAATCTGATGGCCTTGAGATAGAAGCTGTTTTTCAGTCTCTCGGTCCCAGCTTCGATGCACATGTACTGACCTCGCCTTCTGGATGATAGCGTGGTGAACAGGCCGTGGCTCGGCTGGTTGATGTCCTTGACGATCTTTTTGGCCTTCCTGTGACATCGGGTGCTGTAGATGTCCTGGAGGGCAGGCAGTGTGCCCCCGGTGATAGGTGGGCAGACCAGATCACCGTCTGGAGAGCCCTGCGGTTACGGGCGGTGCAGTTGCCTGTATCAGGCGGTGATACAGCCCAACAGGATGCTCTCAGTTGTGCGTCTGTAAAAGTTTGTGAGGGTCTTAGGGGCCAAGACAAATTTATTCAGCATCCACTACACTTCAGCCTCCACAACACTGTCTGTGTGGTTGGACCATTTGAGAATGTGATGTGTACACCGAGGAACTTAAAAGCTTTTTAGGGCAAGGCGTCCCGCCAGCGGGATACCTGTCGACAACTTCCGGTGAAATTGGACGGCGCGCAATTCAAATAAATAATCATAAAAATTATGGATATTAAACATCTAGGTACATACAAGTGTCTTATATCAGCTAAAAGCTTAAATTATTGTTAATCATACTGCATTGTCCAATTTACAATAGGCTTTACAACGAAAGCATGCCATGCGATTGTTTGAGGACGGCGCCCCACATCAAAATATTTTTTAACCAGCACAGGCTTCATAAAATCCCAAATAGCGATTAAATATTCACTTACTTTTTGAAAATCTTCCTCTGATTTACAATCCAAAGGGTCCCAGCTACAACATGCATGGCCGTTTTGTTAGATAAAATCTTTCTTTATATCCCAAAAAGTCCGATTTGAGTAATCCTCTCGTTCAACATGCAGAGAAAGGAATCCAAAAAGCTACCACTAAACTTTGTTAAAACAAGTCAAAATACATTTCTATTTAATCCTCAGGTACCCTAAAATGTAATTAAACTATAACATTTAATACGGAAAGAAGTATGTTCAATAGGAAAGTAAAATTAGCAGATGCGTGTCCTCTTCGTCACACGCGCATAGACTGATTACCAAAACTATAAATTCTTCCTCGTTTGGAAGAAACAAGCCTGAAGAAGTTTTAAAGCTTTTCACCTTTTCCACTGCAGTCTCGTCGATGTGGATAGGGGCATGCTCCCTCTGCTGTCTTCTGAAGTCCACAATCAGCTCCTTCGATTTGTTGACGTTGAGAAGTTATTTTCCTGTTACCACTCCGCCAGGGCCCTCAACTCCTCCCTGTAGGCTGTCTCGTAATTGTTGGAAATCAGGACTACTACTTTTAGGTCGTCTGCAAACGTGATCATTATAATTGAGTTGGAGGCGTGCGTGGCCACGCAGTCATGGGTAAACAGGGAGTACAGGAGGGGGCTGAGCATGCACCCTTGTGGGGCCCCTGTGTTGAGGATCAGTGTAGTGAAGGTGTTGTTTCCTACCTTCACCACCTGGGGGTGGCCCGTCAGGAAGTCCAGGACCCAATTGCAAAGTGCGGGTTTCAGACCCAGGGCCCAGAGCTTAACCTGTTTGGGCTGCAAACCCGATGTCGGAACGAAAATGACAACAGCTGCAGGGCGCGAAATTCAAAATCTATTTTTTTTAAATATTTAACTTTCACACATTAACAAGTCCAATACAGCATTTGAAAGATAAACATCTTGTCAATCCAGCCAACATGTCCGATTTTTTAAATGTTTTACAGAGAAAACACCACATATATTTATGTTAGCTCACCACCAAATACAAAAGTGGACAGACACGTATGATTATGATTATGATGTATGAATTATGATTCAAGTAGCATGCACAAGCCAACCGAAATAACCTAAAACCAACCTAAAGAACCCAGAAAAAACTACCTCAGATGACAGTCATATAACATGTTACACAATAAATCTATGTTTTGTTCATAAAATGTGCATATTTTAGCTATAAATCAGTTTTACATTGATGCTACCATAAATGCTACAGTCTGAAATCAGACGGGAGTAGCCAGAGAAAATACAGACACCAACGTCAACTACTAATTACACCTCATAAAATATTTCAGAAAAACATATGGTGGATAGCTAATGAAAGACAGATATCGTGTGAATAGAGCCAATATTTCCGATTTTTGAAGTGTTTTACAGCGAAAACACAATATATCGTTATATTAGCTAACAACATAAGCTAGCATAAGGCAGCATTGATTCTAGTCAAGCGCTAGCCTAGCACAGTTAGCACAGTTAGCATAGAACAGTTCGACAGATATATGAAAAAGCATCCCAAATTGGGTCCTTATCTTTGTTGATCTTCCATCAGAATGTTGTAACGGGGTCCAATGTCCAGTACAGTCTTTAGTTGGGTTCCAGAACGAAATATTTCCCTCTTTGGTTAGCAAGCACCACGGCTGTGCGGCGCTAATCTTTCTGTCTTCAAAAAATTCTTCCAAAACATCACGTCTAAAGTCCAGAATAAATTGCAATAATATAATTAAAGTATATTGAAAAAACATACTTTAGGATGATTTTGTGACATGTATCAAATAATATCGTAGCAAGAGATCATATTCACCGTTATCGAGCTTCTTCCAGGAGCCGAGTCTAAATTCTGCCTCGCGCCCGGAATTTTTTTTTAACTGCGCAGGTCTCACAAGAAGGTGTGGTATTCAGTCCATGGACGAGATATTCGACTGCTTTCAAGTCTCACTTCCGCATTACATCCAGATGAAGGCGTATGACATGTTTCTACGGTCCTAAGTGTCATGTCCTTGTATAGACAAGGTCTTAAAGAGACACATCGCATTTTGGAAATCTCAATTCGGCTGGGAAAATGGCTGCAAAAATAGTTCTGTTCGACTTAGAGAAATAATTCAAACCTTTTTAGAAACTATAGACTGTTATCTATCCAACAGTAGTAAATATATGCATATTGTAAAATAAAAAATTTCTTAAGAGGCCGTTTGAAAATGTGCACATATTTTCCAGTTTTTTCAATATTCACCCTGCAGCCTGAAGAAGTTTTTAATGATGAGCTTGGAGGGTACTATGGTGTTGAAGGCTGAGCTACATTCAATGAACAGCTTCCTTACATAGGTATTCCTCTTGTCCAGATGGGATAAGGCAGTGAGAAGTCCGGTGGCGATTGCATCGTCTGTGGATCTATTGGGGCAATATACAAATTAAAGTGGGTCTAGGGTTTCAGGAAAAGTAGAGGCTATATGATCCTAAACTAGCCTCTCAAAGCACTTAATGATGACAGAAGTGAGTGCTATACAGTGAGATAGGCATTTAGTTCAGTAACCTTTGCTTTCTTGGGTACAGGAACAATCGTGGACATCTTGAAGCAAGTGGAAACAGTAGACTTGGATAGGGAGAGATTGAATATGTCCGTAAACACTTGAGCCAGCTGGTCTGCGCATGCTCTGAGGACGCGGCTTGGGATGCCGTCTGGGCCGGCAGCCTTGCGAGGGTTAACATGTTTAAATGTCTTACTCACGTTGGCCATGGAGAGCGAGAGCCCACAGTCCTTGGAATTTCATTTATTTATCTAACCTTTATTTAACGAGGCAAGTCAGTTAAGAACAAATTCTTATTTACAATGATGGCCCACCAAAAGGAAGCGGGCTGCATCGGTGGCACTATGCTATCTTCAAAGCGGGCGAAGAACATTCTAAATGAAAGAAAATTTCAACCTATTATTTAGTATATGTAAAGACAAGATTAAGTCAATAGGGGGGCGCTGTTTTCACTTTGGAAAAAATCGTGCCCAATTTAAATGGCCTCGTACTCTATTCTAGATCATACAATATGCATATTATTATTACTATTGGATAGAAAACACTCTCAAGTTTCTAAAACTGTTTGAATTATATCTGTGAGTAAAACAGAACTCATTTGGCAGCAAACTTCCAGACAGGAAGTGAAAATTCTGAAAATGGGGCTCTGTTTCAGGGCCTGCCTATTCAACTGGCTTATATTTATCGATATACATGCACTTCATACGCCTTCCACTATATGTCAACAGGCAGTGGAAGGTAGAATGGGGTGTCTAGCTTGATCTGAGGTCGAATGAGAGCTTTTGGAGTGGCAGGTCAGGAATTTCCTTTGTCTACCAAGGCGCGAGGCGGAGCTTGACATTAGCTTCTGAAAAGCTTTCGGTTTACACGGCGAATATCTCCGGCTCTGATTTTATTTGATATATGTGATAATAACATCGTAAAGTAGGTTTTTTCAACCGAGTTTTATTAGTTTATTCAACGTTTATTGGGACTTTTGGAGTTTTCCATTCTTTGCGTCAAAAGAGGGTGGGAACGTTATCAACCTTGGCTAGCATTGTGGCGCGAATTCGACAGAAGA
Source organism: Salvelinus fontinalis (assembly GCF_029448725.1). Lineage (NCBI taxonomy): Eukaryota > Metazoa > Chordata > Actinopteri > Salmoniformes > Salmonidae > Salvelinus > Salvelinus fontinalis. The sequence continues at coordinate 33,726,296 of NC_074678.1, forward strand.
AAAGGACATTCTAAAACCAAACAAAGATTTATTCTGGACCAAGGACTCCTTGTACAAGATTCTGATGGAAGCTCAGCAAAAGTAAGAACAATTTATGATGTTATTTCGTATTTCTGTGGAAAATGTTGATTCCTATTCTCCGCCGTTTTGGTAAGTGCTGTCTCGTAATAACGCAAGCTGTATGTTATGGTAAAGTTATTTTTAAAAATCTAACACGGCGGTTGCATTAAGAACCAGTGTATCTTTCATTTGCCATACAACAAGTATTTTTATGTAAAGTTTATGATGAGTTCTTTGGTCAGATTAGGTGAGTGTCCAAAATAGCTCCGGACATTCTGGGGAAATGTTGCTACATATTCACAATGTATAACCATGGTTTGCAGCTCTAAATATGCACATTTTCGAACAAAACATAAGTGTATTGTATAACCTGATGTTATAAGACTGTCATCTGATGAAGTTGTTCAAGGTTAGTGATTCATTTTATATCTTTTGCTGGTTTTTGCGATAGCTACCTTTTGCGGTGAATAAATGCATTTGTGTGTTTGGCTATTGTGGTAAGCTAATATAATTCTATATTGTGTTTTCGCTGTAAAACACTTAAAAAAATCGGAAATATTGGCTGGATTCACAAGATGGTTATCTTTCATTTGCTGTACACCATGTATTTTTCATAAATGTTTTATGATGAGTATTTATGTATTTCACGTTGCTCTCTGTAATTATTCTGGCTGCTTCGGTGCTATTTGTGATGGTAGCTGCAATGTAAAACTATGATTTATACCTCAAATATGCACATTTTTTTAACAAAACATAAATGTATTGTTTAACATGTTATAAGACTGTCATCTGATGAAGTTGTTTCTTGGTTAGTAACTAATTATATCTCTATTTGGTCGTTTTTGTGATAGCTACCTATGCGGTAGAAACGTGGTGAAAATATGCGGTTGAGTCTTTGGCTATTGTGGTTAGCTAATATAAATACATATTGTGTTTTCGCTGTAAAACATTTTAAAAATCGGAAATGATGGCTGGATTCACAAGATGTTTATTTTTCATTTGCTGTATTGGACTTATGATTTCATGAAAATTATATTATATGATATCCCTGTCCCGTTAGGCTAGGCTATGCTAGTCAGCTTTTTTGATGAGGATGCTCCCGGATCCGGGATGGGTATCACTGAAAGGTTTTAAATGAAGAATAGTCTGATGGGTGAATGATGCCCAGCTTGTGTGTAGTAAGGCAAGAAACAGCGCATGGGATCTATTGCATTCCACAACTATCCCAGACTATGTTTGGAATATTTATTTCTCACACAGAAGGACAAGTTGACCAATAGAATAGATCAACTGTTGTACTATGTGTAACGCTCGTCAGAAGGAAGAGACCAAGGCACAGTGTTCTTTGAGTTCCACGTAATTTAATAGCGAAGTGAAACTTTGAAAGGACTAAACTAAAAGAATACAACGACCAAACAGCTTCGATGTGCAAAATACCTGCACACAAACAAAGAACAAGATCCCATACAGAAGGAGGGAAAAGAGCTGCCTAAGTATGATCCCCAATCAGAGACAATGATAGACAGCTGCCTCTGATTGGGAACCACACTCGGCCAGAAACAAAGAAATAAAGAACATAGAATGCCCACTCAAATCACACCCTGACCAAACCAAAATAGAGACATAAAAAGGCTCTCTAAGGTCAGGACGTGACACTATGGGGGATAATAGATTGACATATGCTAGTGGACAGTTCTCCCAACATCTTCAATATGCCCCTTGATAAGGACTCGCTCCCCGATGTGTCTGTCTTCACTTCTATCCTGTGAGAAGGACCCGATCACATGACGGCATTGGCTAATGAGAATTGAGATATCTTAAAGGGAGCCATTTGAGTGCGAGGTGTTCGGAGCATGCAGACGGGAGAAGGGAATTATAATTATTATATTCTGCCCATTGACACAACGGCCACTGGTCGCAAAAGGCATTGTATTTCTTTGGTGAGCATTACAGCCACACAAAGGGGATGCCACCTGTAAATTCTAGGCATTATCAAGTGCTTGTCAAATTGTATGAATGAAAAAAAACAAAGCAGAACTCATGTCTTTTATGCAACTTTTTTAAAACCATCATTAGAGTCACATCATGCAGCCTTAGAATGTATTAACATTCTAAACATATAGCCCTACACTTGTATCACAACACAATTTCATCACCGCCACGGCCCTAGCTACGGAAGGGACCTTCATTTTACATTAATATTTTAGTCATTTAGCAGATGCTCTTATCCAGGTGTGAGGAGGGGGTGCGAGGGCGGTGTTCTGTGAGATTATTTAAAATATTATTTGAAGAGGTAGGGTTTCAGATGTTCTTGGAAGATGGGCAGGGAGTCTGCTGTCTTAGCTTCAGGGGGAAGCTGGTTCCACCATTGGGGTGCCAGGAAAGAGGAAAGCTTGGGCTGACCTCGGCTGAGAGGGCCAAGAAACGAGGTGGCTGGGTTGGGGTGTAGGGTCTAAGCATAGCCTGAAGGTAGGGAGGGGAAGTTCTCTTGCTGCTCTGTAGGCAAGTACCATGGTCTTGTAGTGGATGCGAGCTGCGACTGGAAGCCAGTGGAATGTGTGGAGGTGTAGGGTGACATTGGAGATTTTGGGAAGGTTGAACACCAGGCCTTCGGGATAAATTGCAGGGTTTGACGGCACAAGCTGGGATCTCATCCAACAGTGAGTTGCAGTAGTCCAGACGGAAGATGACAAGTGCCTGGATTAGGACCTGCGTCACTTCCTGTGTGAGGTACACTTCTCAAGCTCAGTCCATGTTAATCGCACAAAGTTGGTACCAACGGATGTAGAGTTTGTAGCTCAAACACACAATGTTTAAAAAGGGGTAGAAGTCCAAATTGCACCAGCATAGCGGTGGGACCAATTTTATACTGCAGTTACCAACCAAGTAGCACCAACCTTAGTCTAGGACTAAACTTGTCGTGCTCTGGTGAGGGTTAGCACCAACAATTTATGGCTAACCAATCAGAGAGTTCTGTTGCATCATTTATAAAATGATACTACAATGGTATTTCGATTTGAAATTGTGTGTATAATGATAAATATATCTTGAATTTGACATGAAAATATGCAACTGATTGATTTTGCATGACATTTTGTGATTTATAAATTACAATTATTTCTGAATGTCCCTACACAACTTTATTAATGGGTTTAGACATATAAAATAAATGAACCTACACAGAAATGTTGTAGGCTAGACAAACCATGGACAGATAACCCTGGGTATAGTCTAGGATTATCCTGAGGACACGCATGGTGAAAAACAATGTGTCTTTGTGAGGTAATCGGAACCAAATGTGACTTTATGCCAACGGTGTGTTGGCATCAGGGGACTGCAGGCATGAGCTTCAGTAGCTAGGCAGTAGAACAATATCAGAGTAGTGCACTACATGACCAAAAGTATGTGGACACACGATCGTCGAACATCTCATTCTAAAATCATGGGCATTAATAGGGAGTTGGTCCACTCTTTGCTGCTATAACAGCCTCCACTTTCCTGGGAGGCTTTCCACTAGATGCTGGAACATTGCTGCGAGGACTTGGTTCCATTCAGCCACAAGAACATTAGTGCGGTCGGGCACTGATGTTGGGTGATTAGGCCTGGCTCGCAGTCGACGTTCCAGTTCATCCCAAATGTGTTGGATGGGGTTGAGGTCAGGGTTCTGTACAGGCCAGTTAAGTTCTTCCACACCAATTTTGACAAACCATTTCTGTATGAACCTCGCTTTGTGCACGGAGGCATTGTCATGCAGGCATTAACCATTATTCCTCCTCCACCAAACTTTACAGTTGGAACTATGCATTGGGGCAAGAAGCGTTTTCCTGGCATCTGTCAAACCCCCAAATTCTTCAAGCTCTGTCAAGTTGGTTGTTGATCATTGCTGGACAGCCATTTTCAAGTCTTGACATAGATTTTCAAGACTATTTAAGTCAAAACTGTAGCTAGGCCACTCAGGAACATTCAATGTCGTCTTGGTAAGCAACTCCAGTGGAAATTTGGCCTTGTGTTTTAGTGCAAAGTACAAAATTGTGTCAAGTACAAATTGATCTCTGAGATTTCTGCCATGCGAGTATACGTGCAAGGGAGGGTCCGAAAACACATTAGGGACACTGTCATCAGATCTTAGAATGTGCCAATGTTTGTGAACGATTCCCTTAATTTGTTCAGAGCACTTTGAATAGTGCAGACTGGCCTTGAAAGAGATCATGTCTTGATTGATTTTGGATTTTCTCAATGGCAGTACTGATCTGAACATTGTTGTACCCCCTTTCAGCCTCAGCCATGTTTCTGTTGAAATCTGATAGTTTTTCTTTTGTTTCTAGAGAATTGGCTGTAGGGCAAACTGTTTTTCAAGGGAAGCGGTTGACAGCTATCAGTCCTCAACAAACTGTTACGATCAGTAGGATTCCTGTAAAGATCAGTGTATAGAACATTATCCTCTCACAAAATCTAAAGATCAAGGAAACTGATTTGAAGTATCTCCGATTGCATAGTGAATCTCAGGTGCTCAGAACAAGAGTTAAGAAAAGCATGGAATGCCCGGAGCTGTTTGTGCAGTAACTACAATGCTGTTCTTCCATCCTCAGATTTTTCCTATCACAGTCATTAACTCTGTAACTGTTTTAAAGTTAGCTTTTAAAGAAATCCCTAAGTGATTTCCTTCCTCTCCGGCACCTGAGTTAGGAAGGATGCCTGCATCTTTGTAGTGATTGGGTACACAATCCAAAGTTTAAAGATTACTTAGGCATGCTCAAAGGGATATTCAATGTCTGCTTTTTTTATACCCATCTACCAATAGGTCCCTTCTTTGGGAGACCCACATTGGAAAACCTCCCTGGTCTTTGTGGTTGAATCTGTGTTTGAAATTTTCTGACCTCCTCCGTATAGGCTGCCTCGTCATCGTCAACAAACTTTATGATGGTGTTGGGGTCGAGTGCGGCCACGCAGTTGTGGATGAACAGGGAATACAGGAGGATCTAAGCACACACCCCTGAGTGGCCCCCTTGTTGATGATCAGCGTGACGGATGTGTTGACCTTATAGATAATTATATGTGTGGGGTACAGAGATGAGTTAGTCATTCAAAAATCATGTTAAACACTATTAGTGCGCACAGAGTGATGCAACTTATTATGTGAATTGTTGTGCACATTTTTAGTCCTGAACATATTTAGGCTGGCAATAACAAAAGGGGTTGAATACTTATTGACTCAAGACATTTCAGCTTTTCATTTTAAAGTGATTAGTATGCATTTCTAAAAACATAATTCCAGTTTGACATTATGGGGTATTGTGTGCGGACCAGTGACAGAAAATATACACTTTATATTTTTTTAGTCAGCGCGGCTGATAGTCAGCGTGGCTGATGTGTTGTTGCATATCCTCACCGCCTGGGAGCAGCCAATCAGGAAGACCAGGATCCAGTTGCAGAGGGAGGTGTTCAGTTCCAGGGTATGATGTTGAATACTGAGCTGTAGAGACGTAGGATCTTAATTTGATCACTATTTTGTTGCTGAGAATGTTCCTGTACAGCAGGTAATGCAAACTTTTGGTATCTGCTCTTCCTGGGGTCCACACGAAACATAATACAGAATAACTGTAACGGTTCTCCTCTTCCTCTTCATCCGAAGAGGAGGAGCATGGATTGAACCAAGACGCAGCGTGATACTTAGACATGATGTTTAATAAACAAAACAGAAAACACGAACGAACACTTGAAGTTACAAAACAAATAAACGATGTAGACAGACCTGAACGATGAACTCACATGAAACACGAAGAATGCGAAAACTGCCTACATAAAACGAACGAACAAACAAAACCGAAACAGTCCCATGTGGCACAACGACATACACAGACACAGGAGACAACCACCCACAACAAACAGTGTGAAAACACCTACCTTAATATGACTCTCAATTAGAGGAAACGCCAAACACCTGCCTCTAATTGAGAGCCATACCAGGCAACCCTTAAACAAACATAGAAACAGAAAACATAGACTGCCCACCCAAACTCACGTCCTGACCAACTAACACATACAAAAACTAACAGAAATAGGTCAGGAACGTGACATAGCCCCCCCCTTAAGGTGCGAACTCCGGGCGCACCAGCACAAAGTTTAGGGGAGGGTCTGGGTGGGCATCTGACCACGGTGGTGGCTCAGGCTCTGGACGAGGTCCCCACCCCACCATAGTCAATCCCAGCTTACTTCCCCCCCTCAGAATGACCACCCTCCTATTCCACCCACCTAATATAAGAGGCAATACAAAAATAAGGGACAGCTCCGGGACAAGGTAGCTCAGGACAGAGAGGTAGGTCAGAATAGAGAGGTAGCTCAAGATAGAGAGGTAGCTCAGGATAGAGGGGCAACTCCGGACTGAAGGGCAGCTCCGGACAGAGAGACAGCTCTGGACTGAGGGGCAGCTCTGGATACATGGCACCTCTGGACGCTCATGACTAGCTGACGGCTCTGGACGCTCATGGCTGGCTGACGGCTCTGGACGCTCATGGCTGGCTGACGGCTCTGGACGCTCATGGCTGGCTGACGGCTCTGGACGCTCATGACTGGCTGACGGCTCTGGACACTCATGGCTGGCTGGCGGCTCTGGACGCTCATGGCTGGCTGGCGGCTCTGGACGCTCATGGCTCGCTGGCGGCTCTGGCAGATCCTGTCTGGTTGGCGGCTCTGGCAGATCCTGTCTGGTTGGCGGCTCTGGCAGATCCTGTCTGGTTGGCGGCTCTGGCAGATCCTGTCTGGTTGGCGGCTCTGGCAGATCCTGTCTGGTTGGCGGCTCTGGCAGATCCTGTCTGGTTGGCGGCTCTGGCAGATCCTGACTGACGAATGGCTCTAGCGGCTCGGGACAGACGGGCGGCTCTAATGGCTCGGGACAGACGGATGGCTCAGACGGCACTGGGCAGACGGATGGCTCAGACGGCACTGGGCAGACGGATGGCTCAGACGGCACTGGGGAGACGGATGGCTCAGACGGCACTGGGCAGACGGATGGCTCAGACGGCCGGATGAGACGCACTGTAGACCTGGTGCGTGGTGCCGGAACTGGAGGCACCGGGCTAAGGACACGCACCTTCATGCTAGTGCGGGGAGCAGGGACAGGGCACACTGGACTCTCAAAGCGTACTATTTGCCTGGTGCGTGGTACCGGCACTGGTGGCACCGGGCTGAGGGCACGCACATCAGGACGAGTACGGGGAGAAGGAACAGTGTGTACAGGGCTCTGGAGACGCACAGGTGGCTTAGTGCATGGTGCCGGAACTGGAGGCACTGGGCTGGAGACACGCACCATAGGAAGAGTGCGTGGAGGAGGAACAGGGCTCTGAAAACGCACTGGAAGCCTGGTGCGTGGTATAGGCACTGGTGGTACTGGGCTGGGGCGGGGAGGTAGCGCCGGAAATACCGGACCATGCAAGCGTACTGGCTCCCTTGAGCATTGAGCCTGCCCAACCTTACCTGGTTGAATGCTCCCCGTCGCCTGACCAGTGCGGGGAGGTGGAATAACCCGGGCTATGTAGGCGAACCGGAGACACCATGCGTAAGGCTGGTGCCATGTATGCCGGCCCGAGGAGACGCACTGGAGACCAGACGCGTTGAGCCGGCATCATGGCACCTGGCTCAATGCCCAATCTAGCCCTACCAGTGCGGGGAGGTGGAATAACCCACACCGGGCTATGCACATGTACAGGAGACACCGTGCGCTCTACTGCGTAACACAGCGTCTGCCCGTACTCCCGCTCTCCACGGTTAGCCTGAGAAGTGGGTGCAGGTCTCCTACCTGCCCTTGGCCCACTACCTCTTAGCCCCCCCCCCCAATACATTTTTGGGGTTTCTTCACGGGCTTCCGTGCTAGCCGGCTTCCAGCCACGTCTCCTTGCTGCCTCCTCATACCACCGCTCTTGGGCTCTCGCTGCCTCCATCTCCTCACGAGCGCGGCGATATTCCCCAATATGTGCCCAGTGTCCTTTTCCCTCCAAGACTTCTTCCCAAGTCCACGAGTCCTGATTGTTTGGTCGCTGCTCGTAATCACACTGCTTGGTTCTGGTAATTTGGTGGGTGGTTCTGTAACGGTTCTCCTCTTCCTCTTCATCCGAAGAGGAGGAGCATGGATTGAACCAAGACGCAGCGTGATACTTAGACATGATGTTTAATAAACAAAACAGAAAACACGAACGAACACTTGAAGTTACAAAACAAATAAACGATGTAGACAGACCTGAACGACGAACTCACATGAAACACGAAGAACGCATGAACACGAAAACTGCCTACATAAAACGAACGAACAAACAAAACCGAAACAGTCCCATGTGGCGCAACGACATACACAGACACAGGAGACAACCACCCACAACAAACAGTGTGAAAACACCTACCTTAATATGACTCTCAATTAGAGGAAACGCCAAACACCTGCCTCTAATTGAGAGCCATACCAGGCAACCCTTAAACAAACATAGAAACAGAAAACATAGACTGCCCACCCAAACTCACGTCCTGACCAACTAACACATACAAAAACTAACAGAAACAAGTCAGGAACGTGACAATAACATAATACAGAACATCAATAGACAAGAACAGCTCAAGGACAGAACTACATACATAAAAAAAGGCACACGTAGCCTACATATCAATGCATACACACAAACTATCTAGGTCAAATAGGGGAGAGGGGTTGTGCCGTGAGGTGTTGCTTTATCGGTTTTTTGAAACCAGGTTTGCTGTTTATTTGAGCAATATGAGATGGAAGGAAGTTCCATGCAAAAAGGGCTCTATATAATACTGTACGCTTTCTTGAATTTGTTCTGGATTTGGGGACTGTGAAAGACCCCTGGTGGCATGTCTGGTGGGATAAGTGTGTCAGAGCTGTGTGTAAGTTGACTACACAAACAATTTGGGATTTTCAACACATGAATGTTTCTTATTAAAAGAAGAAGTGTTGCAGTCAGTCTCTCCTCAACTCTCAGCCAAGAGAGAGTGGCATGCATAGTATTTCTATCAGCCCTCTGATTACAACGAAGAACAGAACGTGCTGCTGTGTTCTGTGCCAGCTGCAGCTTAACTAGGTCTTTCCTTGCAGCACTGGACCACACGTCTGGACAATAATCAAGATTAGACAAAACTAGAGCCGGCATAACTTGCTTTTGGGAATGTGATGTCAAAAAAGCAGAGCATCTCTTTATTATGGCAAGACCTCTCCCTGTCACGTTCCTGACCTATTTCTGTTAGTTTGTTGTATGTGTTAGTTGGTCAGGACGTGAGTTTGGGTGGGCATTCTATGTTGTCTGTTTCTATGTTGGTTTATGGGTTGCCTGGTATGGCTCTTAATTAGAGGCAGGTGTTTGGCGTTCCTCTAATTAAGAGTCATATTTAGGTAGGTTGTTTCACAGTGTTCGTTGTGGGTGGTTGTCTCCTGTGTCAGTGTTTGTCGCACCATACGGGACTGTTCGGTTTGTTTGTTCATCGTCATTTATGTGTAGGCTATTTTCCCTGTTCGTGCGTTCTTCGTGTTTATGTGAGTTCGTCGTCCAGGTCTGTCTACACCGTTTGTTGTTTTGTTAGTTTATAGTCGAGTTCGTGTTTTCGTGTTTTCTTTGAATAAATTATGTGTTCACAACCCGCTGCGCCTTGGTTCCATCACTACTCCTCCTTTTCGGTTGAAGAGGAGGAGGACCACCGTTACAGAACCACCCACCAATCCAGAATCAAGCAGCGGTGTAAACGGAGTAAGGGACAGCGCAAGAAGGAGGAATGGACTTGGGACGATGTATTGGACGGTAAAGGTTGTTACACATGGGAGGAGATCCTGGCTGGAAGGGATCGCCTCCCATGGGAACAGCTGGAGGCACTGAGGAGAGCAGAGGCAACCGGAGAAGGGAACCGGAGTTATGAGGGGACACGTCTAGCACGGAAGCCCGAAAAGCCCGTGAGTACCACCCAAAAATTTCTTGGGGGGGGGCTAAGAGGTGGTGGGCCAAGGGCAGGTAGGAGACCTGCGCCCACTTACAAGGCTAACCGTGGAGAGCGGGAGTACGGGCAGACGCCGTGTTACGCAGTAGAGCGCACGGTGTCTCCTGTACGGGTGCATAGCCCAGTGCGGGTTATTCCACCTCCCCGCACTGGTAGGGCTAGATTGGGCATTGAGCCAAATGTCATGATGCCGGCCCTACATATCTGGCCACCAGTACGTCTCCTTGGGCCGGCTTACATGGCACCAGCCTTACGCATGGTGTCCCCGGTTCGCCTACATAGCCCGGTGCGTGTTATTCCACCTCCCCGCACTGGTCGGGCGACGGGGAGCATTCAATCAGGTAAGGTTGGGCAGGCTCGGTGCTCAAGGGAGCCAGTACGCCTGCACGGTCCGGTAATTCCGGCACTACCTCCCCGCCCCAGCCCAGTACCACCAGTGCCTACACTACGCACCAGGTTTCCAGTGCGTTTTCAGAGCCCTGTTCCTCCTCCACGCACTCTCTCTATGGTGCGTGTCTCCAGCCCAGTGCCTCCAGTTCCGGCACCACGCACTAAGCCACCTGTGCGTCTCCAGAGCCCTGTACACACTGTTCCTTCTCCCCGTACTCGTCCTGATGTGCGTGCACTCAGCCCGGTGCCACCAGTGCCGGTACCACGCACCAGGAATATAGCACGCTTTGAGAGTCCAGTGTGCCCTGTCCCTGCTCTCCGCACTAGGCTTGAAGTGCGTGTCCCCAGTCCGGTGCCTCCAGTTCCGGCACCACGCACCAGGCCTACAGTGCGTCTCTGCCGGCCAGAGTCTGCCGTCTGCCCAACGGCGCATGAACTGCCTGTCTGCCATGAGCCTGCAAAGCTGCCTGTCTGCCATGAGCCTACAGAGCCTTCCGCCAGACAGGAGCAGCCAAAGCCTTCCGCCAGACAGGAGCAGTCTGAGCCATCCTTCTCCGCAGCGCCATCTGAGCCATCCGTCTCCGCAGCGCCATCTGAGCCATCCGTCTCCCCAGCGCCGTCTGAGCCATCCGTCTCCCCAGCGCCGTCTGAGCCATCCGTCTGTCCCGAGCCATTAGAGCCGCCAGTCTGTCCCGAGCCGTCAGAGCCGATAGTCAGTCAGGAGCCGCTAGAGCCAGTCGTCAGTCAGGATCTGCCAGAGCCGCCAACCAGACAGGATCTGCCAGAGCCGCCAACCAGACAGGATCTGCCAGAGCCGCCAACCAGACAGGATCTGCCAGAGCCGCCAACCAGACAGGATCTGCCAGAGCCGTCAGTGAGCCATGAGCGTCCAGAGTCGTCAGCCAGCCATGAGCGTCCAGAGCCGTCAGCCAGCCATGAGCGTCCAGAGCCGTCAGCCAGCCATGAGCGTCCAGAGCCGTCAGCCAGCCATGAGCGTCCAGAGCCGTCAGCCAGCCATGAGCGTCCAGAGCCGTCAGCCAGCCATGAGCGTCCAGAGCCGTCAGCCAGCCATGAGCGTCCAGAGCCGTCAGCCAGTCATGAGCTGTCCCTCAGCCCAGAGCGGCTATTTATTCAGAACTGCCCCTCAGTCCAGAGCTGTCTCTCTGTCCGGAGCTGCCTTTCAGTCCGGAGTTGCCCCTCTATCCTGAGCTACCTCTCTATCCTGAGCTACCTCTCTATCCTGAGCTATCCCTCTGTCCTGAGCTATCCCTCTGTCCTGAGCTATCCCTCTGTCCCGGTGCTGCCCCTTGTGTCGATGTTACCCAAAAGATTTAGTGGATGTAAGATGAGGGTGGTCATTTGTAGGGGGAAATGTAAGCTGGGATTGACTATGGTGGGGTGGGGACCTCGCCCTGAGCCTGAGCCACCACCGTGGTCAGATGCCCACCCAGACCCTCCCCTAGACTTTGTGCTGGTGCGCCCGGAGTTCGCACCTTATGGGGGGGGTTATGTCACGTTCCTGACCTATTTCTGTTAGTTTGTTGTATGTGTTAGTTGGTCAGGACGTGAGTTTGGGTGGGCATTCTATGTTGTCTGTTTCTATGTTGGTTTATGGGTTGCCTGGTATGGCTCTTAATTAGAGGCAGGTGTTTGGCGTTCCTCTAATTAAGAGTCATATTTAGGTAGGTTGTTTCACAGTGTTCGTTGTGGGTGGTTGTCTCCTGTGTCAGTGTTTGTCGCACCATACGGGACTGTTCGGTTTGTTTGTTCATCGTCATTTATGTGTAGGCTATTTTCCCTGTTCGTGCGTTCTTCGTGTTTATGTGAGTTCGTCGTCCAGGTCTGTCTACACCGTTTGTTGTTTTGTTAGTTTATAGTCGAGTTCGCGTTTTCGTGTTTTCTTTGAATAAATTATGTGTTCACAACCCGCTGCGCCTTGGTTCCATCACTACTCCTCCTTTTCGGTTGAAGAGGAGGAGGACCACCGTTACACTCCCAATCTTTACAACCACTGAATCTATATGTTTTGACAATGACAGTATACAATCTAAGGTAATTCTATTCCACCTATTCCAAAACAGACTGCAACTCTTTGTTAAGGGTTTCCGTGACTTCATTAGCTGTGGTTGCTGATGCGTTTATGGTTGAATCATCAGCATACATGATTCATCATGATGATGATTCATCATTCACACATGCTTTGTTTAATGCCAGTGGCTGGTCATTGGTAAAAATAGAAAATAGTAGAGAGCCTAGAGAGCTGCCCTGCTGTACACCACACTTTACATGTTTGACATTAGAGAAGATTACATTAAAGAAAACCCTTTGAGTTCTATTAGATAGATGGCTCTGAATCCACGATATGGCAGAGGTTGAAAAGCCATAACACATACGTTTTTTTCAACAACAGGTTATGGTCAATAATATCAGAACATGTAGTGTATTTGAGTTTTAAAAAGGCCTCTGAAGTTTGTAATTTCCACTTTGAAATGTCAGATTTGATTTGCCCTAACGAAAAATGTATCAACCCCTACAAAAATGTTCATTAATTATAATCCACACAATAATTCACATTTCCTGTTCCTGGATAATTATTTTCTTAAACTGGCTCAAATTAAGATCGTATATCTTTACAAGGAATAAATGTACTCTTTGTAACGCCCCCCTGAAACACACTCAATTGTATGACACCAGGGTCATTCAGCTCACATATGTTATGGTGAGAAGGGGATGATTGCTTCTAATTCAACACCTTTACAACTTGAGTTATGTTCATTTGTAAAGTCCCAGAAAAGGGGCCAGGCTAGCATCATTCTGACTTCTAGTGATCACCTTAAACAAACACAGTGGATCATGAGCAGGCATTCCCACCCCTCTGACCTTGAGAGTAGCTTTTAATGAAATGACAGCTACAGTGCTACAGTAGGCCAGCTCATAACACTACCTTGGAGGAGAGCCAAGGCTAGTCGCCCCGTCTTCAGCAGCATGTGGGTAGAATGACCCTGATTCACACCTCAACAAGATGGGAGCGTTAACCTGCTGGCTGGCTGCCATCCCATTCTGCTGACTCTCCACCGGTGGTCTTCAATCATTCATGATGTTTCTCTCCACAGGCCAGACTGAACGTATGGTGTAGGGGAGCCCAGCCCCAGAAGTGACTCTTCTTATCAACTGTATGCAAGAATTTGCTTTGTGTTGTCTTAGGAATTCAACATTCTCCGTGTTGGTCTTGTCAACCCCCATTGTCACACCTCTGAGAAGCAGAGGTTACATCATGGAGGTCTGATAACTGATTGGAGGTTAACTTTACAGTGATACTATTGGTCAACAACTCAGGTTTTGAATCCAAACAACTCAGGTGCTTATAAAAGGGTCTAAGATGCATTGTTCTTTCTCTTATTTGTTCCTGACCTGCTGTGCTGAGATACTCTTTCTTTCTCTCTCCACCCCATTAACTTTTGGGGCTTGGCCTTTCAGGCTATGGTTTCTCTCTCTCTCTCTCTGACCATGCTTAGAATAATGCCTTGTAATACTTGTTAATGCTTTGTACCTTAATTTGTGCCTTGTATGTGAATCCATTAATTTTACGAAGTAACTATATACAGACACGCTCAGACATTTCTCCATTGCCTATTACTCTAACTCAACCATAGTCTCCTTGCATATTCCTATAAATCCTGTGGATAAAATTAATTCATTGAATCAGCTAATTGCTTCGTCTTAATACAAGTCACGTGTGAGCTATTTCTACTTGCAACACGACTTTGACACCAATGACTCGTGACTTGACCTGGACTTGAGCCTTATGACTCGACCTGACTTGATACCCTCCCCGAGCCCAAATGTTAAAAATGATGCAATAAAAAAAAGTGTGCAGCGCATCAACTCTTCATTTAACGGATTACAGTTTGAATCGGACAGCAGCCAATCAAATTGTGCCAGCTGAGAAAAAGTTGTGCGTGGCAGTGCAGAAGAACATTGGCGGGTGAATTCAGATGGAGCCCTTGGAAAGATGATACCCAAAATTATTATTTTCGGATATAAAGATAACACTGTATCAACAAAAAACGGATTGCAACTTGCAAAACATGCTGGAAGAAAATTACAGATGGAGGTGCAACAATTTCCAACTTTGTTCGACATTTGAGGCTGCACAAAGAACGGTAAGTCGTGGCTAATATAGCCGATAGCTATATATTTTATTACTTTACTAGTGTATCATGTAGGCTAACGTAACGTTAAATCAATGAGCCTCCACACAGTCAGTCAGTGCGGGAACGTGATCCTTACACCAGTTGGTAGCCTAAATCCTGCCGGATGTTACTGTTGTTCCAAAAACCATTGACATACTTTAGCCTACTGTAACCACAGGGAGAGAGAGAGAGAGAGAGAGAGAGAGAGAGAGAGAGAGAGAGAGAGAGAGAGAGAGTGTGTGTGTGTGTGTGTGTGTGTTAAGGTTGGGCGATTGTGTACAAGCCTACATTGCGCCCCATAGAGATCCTCGATAGTCGATCACTATTGGGGGGGTCTTTCTCATGGCTACCCATGTATTTCCATGGAAATATAACGTTTATTTGTTAAGTAATAAATGTATAGATATTTTTTAAATCATTCATAATTTGCGTAAATGTAATTTACTAACTATTACTCTTGTTAAAAATATGAAATGGTATTACATTTGGTGAAGAGCACATTATGACTTGTTTCGGACTCGAAACTCAAAGTTGACTTGAGACTTGACTCGGACTTGCCTGTCTTGACTTGGGACTTGAGTGCTAAGACTTGAGACTTACTTGTGACTTGTAAAACAATGACTTGGTCCCCCCTCTGGTATTTAGAGTACACTGTGTTTTTGAACCATTATAAAGAATTGCTTGAAGTACATTGAAAAACATTTTATTCATATTTAACTCATACTTACTAATCTGCATGATTTTTGGTTCAACTTCTAGCAGTTGTCTAAGAGAGTGGCTCATCGGCTCAACAGTACATGAACATAGATCATGCTAAGTGCTTGTCAGTGAGACAGGGTAGGGCTGTGGTTGTGTGTTGTTGTGGTATTATCTATCCAAGTGGAGCACTGGCAGGGGGATTCATTCCCTTTTCTCGTTGGGGTTTCTTGTGTCACCTCATCACGGTAAATGTCAACAAGAAAATCTAGAGGCAGAAACCCAGTTTCCTGTTCTATTTTATGTCTAAATGTCAGACAGGACATACGAAAAACAATCACTTTTATTTCTCAAGGAAAAGATGCTTTACAACAGCAGACACCAGATCAACAGGAGGTTGAGTTCTGAGAAAAAAAGGATGAAGTGTTTCTCAGGATAGGTTTTCCCCACTCAAACTCTGTGGCCTCTGAATGTTCTTTCCTGCGTCCTATGTTGAGACGGAGGAAAGGTGCACCACATCTCATGATCCCTGATGAATCAGAGGGGATTGCTTTTCAATTACTCTAACCCTCATTAGATTACAACGCAACAGCACTCAGTGCTAATCAGCAAGCCAAGCCTCGACACACATTTACAGCAGCCTCAACAACACTGCTCTTTAATTAACTATATTGTGAGTGAGAGAGTCGTTATATGGTGTGTGTGTGTGTGTGTGTGTGTGTGTGTGTGTGTGTGTGTGTGTGTGTGTGTCTGCTCATTCATTGTACTTCTCTTTAACTGCCATTTCCCAAAAGTCAAACTCTTCCCACATGCCAACAAGGACCTGCATTCACCAAATTTTATGTGGTTATCCTTAGATGAATAACCCTGTCTTTCAAAGATAATTTGTAAAAATCCAAATAACTTCACATATCTTCATTGTAAAGGTTTAAAACACTGTTTCCCGTGCTTGTTCAATGAACCATAAGCAATTAATGAACATGAACCTGTGGAACAGTCGTTAAGACACTAACAGCTTACAGACGGTAGGTAATTAAGATCACAGTTATGAAAACTTAGGACACTAAAGAGGCCTTTCTACTGAAAAAACACCAAAGGAAAGATGCCGAGGGTCCCTGCTCATCTGTGTGAACGTGCTTAGGCATGCTGCAAGGAGGCAGGAGGACTGCAGATGTGGCCAGGGCAATAAATTGCAATGTCCGTACTGAGACGCCTAGGACAGCGCTACAGGGAGACAGGACGGACATCTGATCGTCCTCGCAGTGGCAGACCACGTGAAACAACACCTGCACAGGATCGGTACATCCGAACATCCACCTGAGGGAAAGGCACAGGATGGCAACAACAACTGCCCGAGTTACACCAGGAACGCACAATCCCTCCATCAGTGCTCAGACTGTCCGCAATAGGCTGAGAGAGGCTGGACTGAGGGCTTGTAGGCCTGTTGTAAGGCAGGTCCTCACCAGACATCACCGGCAACAACATCGCCTATGGGCACAAACCCACTCTCGCTGGACCACACAGGACTGGCAAAAGGTGCTCTTCACTGACGAGTCGCGGTTTTGTCTCACCAGGGGTGATGGTCGGATTCGCGTTTATCATCGAAGGAATGAGCATTACACCGAGGCCTGTACACTGGAGCGGGATCGATTTGGAGGTGGAGGGTTCGTCATGGTCTGGAACGGTGTGTCAAATCAAATTTCATTGGTAACATACACATGGTTAGCAGATGTTAATGCGAGTGTAGCGAAATGCTTGTGCTTCTAGTTCCGACTGTGCAGTAATATCTAACAAGTAATGTAACAATTTCACAACAACTACCTTATACACGCAAGTGTAAAGGTATGAATAAGAATATGTACATATAAATATATGGATGAGCGATGGCCGAACGGCATAGGCAAGATTTAGTAGATGGTATACAGTACAGTATATACATATGAGATGAGTAATGTAGGGTATGTAAACATTATATAAAGTGACATTGTTTAAAGTGACCAGTGATACATTTATTACATCCAATTTGTAATTATTAAAGTGGCTAGAGATTGAGTCAGTATGTTGGCAGCAGCCACTCAATGTTAGTGATGGCTGTTTAACCGTCTGATGGCATTGAGATAGAAGCTGTTTTTCAGTCTCTCGGTCCCAGCTGTGATGCACCTGTACAGACCTCGCCTTCTGGATGATAGCGGAGTGAACAGGCAGTGGCTCGGGTGGTTGTTGTCCTTGATCTTTTTGGCTTTCCTGTGACATCGGGTGGTGTAGGTGTCCTGGAGGGCAGGTAGTTTGCCCCCGGTGATGTGTTGTGCAGACTTCACTACCCTCTGGAGAGCCTTACAGTTGTGAGCGGAGCAGTTGCCGTACCAGGCGGTGGTACAGCCCTACAGGATGCTCTCGATTGTGCATCTGTAAAAGTTTGTGAATGTTTTTGGTGACAAGCCAAATTTCTTCAGCCTCCTGAGGTTGAAGAGGCGCTGTTGCGCCTTCTTCACCACACTGTCTGTGTGGGTGGACCATTTCAGTTTGTCCATGATGTGTACACCACAGCATCATCGGACTGAGGTTGGATCTCAATATCATTGAGCACGCCTGGGACCTGTTGGATCGGAGGGTGAGGGCTAGGGCCACCCCCCCCAGAAATGTCCGGGAACTTGCAGGTGCCTTGGTGGAAGAGTGGGGTAACATCTCACAGCAAGAACTGGCAAATCTGGTGCAGTCCATGAGGAGGATATGCACAGCAGTACTTAATGCAGCTGGTGGCCACACCAGATACTGACTGTTACTTTTGATTTTGACCTCCCTTTTGTTCAGGGACACATTATTCCATTTCTGTTTAGTCACATGTCTGTGGAACTTGTTCAGTTTATGTCTCAGTTGTTGAATCTTATGTTCATACAAATATTTACACATGTTAAGTTTGCTGAAAATAATCGCAGTTGACAGTGAGAGGACGTTTCCTTTTTTGAGTTTATATTGTCCAGACTTGTAAGGAGGGAATTGTTGATATGTTGTCAAATGTTGATTCTGGATAACATTTTGTTTGGAAATATGTGCCCAAAATGCTGTTTACATACATGTCTTTAGTATTTGAAAATCTCCTCTATACAATGCCGGTCCTGGAGTGTTTTAATAAAACTAAACCAAAATATTTAGCTGACCTTTTCCATTGTCCAGAAAAATAGATTTGCTGTACATGCAAATATGTACATATTTAATGACATACCGCCTAATTTGCATATTTTTATACATTAATTCAGAAAAGTTGCAACACAAAAAAGTATTATATTGGTGTGTATTTTCAACTAGTAAAAAAAGTTGATTGTGATATGATTAATGGGGAAAAAATACCCTATTAGGGTGTGGTGCCTGGGCCCAAGAACACTAAGGCAGTCCCTCTCAAATAGTGGGGGGCGCGTGTGACCCCGGGGAACATGCTTTTTTTTGCCGCAGGGAGTAGTTTTTTTTTGCACCAAACAAGAGCACACAGCACAGAGCAGGAGATATGAAGTGCAGATAACAAACCCTTAAGAGACACCATGGAAAAATATTTAACAGGGATGAAAAGAAAGGCGGAGAGAGACGGGGATAATGAGACAAACGTAAGTCTCCCGAAAGCTAAGACGAGGAAATATGACGACGCGTATGTAGCGCTTGGCTTCCATGTGACTACGGTGGGAGACGAGGAAAGACCGGTATGTTTACTGTGTCTAAAAATGTTGGCAGCGGACAGCATTAAGCCAAATAAATTAAGGCGTCACTTAAAGACATTACACCCCAATCACGCTGATAAGCCGCTTGAGTTTTTTCAGCGAAAACGTGCCGAATATTGCCAACAATCATCTCACTTTGTGAATGCTACTTCAGTAAAACAGCGAACACTGTTAGCATCATATAAGGTGGCGTACCAAATTGCTCAGTGCAAAAAAAAACACTCCATAGCAGAGGAGCTGATACTGCCTGCAGCATTAGACATGGTCTCTGTCATGCTGGATGACGCAAGTACTGCAAAAATAAAAACTATCCCTCTGTCCAATGACACTGTCGCCAGACGTATACATGACATTGCTAACGATCTTAATAAAGAACAGCTGGTAGATAAACTCAAAGACAAACGTTCTGCCTTACAGTTCGATGAAGCAACTGACAAACTCCCTGTGTGAGGATCTACTTTTTTGTAAATATGTCAGAGACAGAGCCACAGCTGAAGAGCTATTCAAAATGCAAGACTGCTTCCTGACTGAGAATGGGCTAAAGTGGGAGAACTGCATTGGTGTTTGCAGTGATGGTGCACAGACCATGGCAGGGATGAGAAAAGGACTTCGGGCACTCATCAAGAAGGCCTCACCTAATGCTGAGTGGACACACTGTGTTATACACAGAGAAGCACTGGCATCAAGGCACCTTTCCTCTGAATTAAGTGAGGTTATGACTGACATTGTAGGTGTAGTCAATTTTATAAAGACCAGACCACTAAAAACAAGAGTCTTCTCTGCTAACTGTGAGGAGATGGGAGCTGAACATCAAGCTGTGCTGTTTCACAGTGAAGCAAGGTGGCTGTCACGAGGAAACGTCTTGTCCAGAGTTTTTGAGCTCAGAGAGCAGATAAGAATGTTTTCGGAGAAGGAGCACAAGTATGACCTCGCAGAAAGAATTTGTGATGAGAACTCCCTGGCAAAACTGGCCTACCTGAGTGACATATTTGGAAAGCTAAATGAACTAAATCTACAGCTTCAAGGGAAAGATAAACACCTCCCTCAGGTCACAGACAAGATCAGCTCTTTCACTCGAAAGCTTGCAATGTGGGGCAGGCGACTTGATGAAGGAAATACTGATTCATTCGAGAACCTGCATGAATTTGTTGACACTACTGACTATGATGCCACCTCAGTGATTCCATATATTAAGGAGCATATTTCATCACTGATGGGATTCTTTAAAAAGAACTTCCCTGAAACAGTTCCCAATACGACTGGGTGAGAGATCCTTTCAATGCACCAGCTCCAACTGGTTTCAGCTCTGCAGAGGAGGACCAGTTCATTGATATGACGTCTGACTCCACATTGAGACTGAGGTTCACATCACAGACACTGAGTGAATTCTGGCTGAGTGTAGAGAGGCAGTATCCACTCTCAGGGCAGAGGGCCATGGGTATTCTTCTTCCTTTTGCAACATCTTATCTTTGTGAGACTGGCTTCTCTGCTGTTGCTGCACTGAAGACCAAGTACAAGTCCCAGCTAAACATTGAGCAGGAGCTGAGAGTTGCAGTATCATGCTTCAAACCCCGCTTCGAAAAGCTGTGCTCTGCAAAACGTGCTCATTGTAGCCATTAATCCTGACTTCCTCATTTTGATTTTAAAAAATCGGCACAAATTGTTTTATTCATTTTTGTTTTATAGGTCAAAGTGTTTCATATATTGTGCTCCTGAGTTAATGTTGCTGATCAATTTGAATGTATTATTATTTATTGATTATATTTCATTTCATTTTTCATTATCAAATGGTCAAAAAATGCTTACAGTTTAAATAAGACTTGATATTTCTTTTTTAATTTCAGGCAAATTGATGCACTTAAAGTATTTTCTGTTACAGACTAAAAAACAATGTTAATAAAGTTATTCTTTGTTGTAAGTTGATCTATATATATATATTTTTTTTTTCTTTAATGTTAATAAGGATACAATGTTATGCAGAGGTGTACTTATAACAATTTTATAGACAAATGATACTATTTACAGTCGCGGTGGAGAGTTGGGGGATGCAAAATGTTTTCTTCTTCCTAGGGGGGGGGGGGGCGTAACAGAAAATAATTGAGAAGCACTGCACTAAGGTAACCTGCCTAAATGACTACAGACCCGTAGCACTCATGTCTGTAGCCATTAAGTGCTTTGAAAGGCTAGTCATGGCTCACATCAACATCATTATCTCAGAAACCCTAGACCCACTCCAATTTCCATACCGCCCCAACAGATCCACAGATGATGCAATCTCTATTGCACTCCACCCTGCCCTTACCCACCTGGACAAAAGTAACACCTATGTGAGAATGCTATTCATTGACTACAGCTCACCGTTCAACACCATAGTGCCCTCAAAGCTCATCAATAACCTAAGGACCCTGGGACTAAACATCTTCCCCTGCAACTGGATCCTGGACTTCCTGACGGGCTGCCCGAGGTGGTAAGGGTAGGTAACAACACATCTGCCACACTGATCCTCAACACAGGAGCCCCTCAAGAGTGCGTGCTCAGTCCCCTCCTGTGCTCCCTGTTCACTCATGACTACACGGCCAGCCACGACTCCAACACCATCATTAAGTTTTCCAATGACACAACAGTGGTAGGCTTGATCACCGACAACAATGAGACAGCCTATAGGGAGGAGGTCAAAGACCTGGCCGTGTGGTGCCAGGACAACAACCTCTCCCTCATCATGATCAAGACAAAGGAGATGATTGTGGACTACAGGAAAAGGAGGGCCGAGCATGCCCCCATTCTCATCAGAAGGGCTGTAGTGGAGCAGGTTGAGACCTTCAATTTCCTTGGTGTCCACATCAACAACAAACTATCATGGTCCAAACACACCAAGATAGTTGTGAAGAGGGCACGACAAAGCCTATTTCCCCTCATGAGACTGAAAAGATTTGGCATGGGTCCTGTTGTGGAAATTCAGTACTGAGAGATTTGGTCATTTCTTCAAACAATCATCTTTATTTAATATCGATTAATTATTGCAATAATGAGACTGGTCGACCCCCCACCCTTGAGTGTTGGACCGAGTAACCTAACCTTTACACAAATGCAGAGTACTATACATAGCTGACACTAACAATGCTCAGTCATGGTTGGTTCAACCCCCCTCATGCAGACCAAGGAGCATCATAAGCCACTCTGGCTTCATCCTGTCGTTATCTGCACGTGGGTTGTTGTCGTAACCTGTTGAGGATAGAGGGCGCTATTTTCACTTTGGGGGAAAATCGTGCCCAATTTAAACGGCCTCGTACTCTATTCTTGCTCGTACAATATGCATATTATTATAACTATTGGATAGAAAACACTCAAGTTTCTAAAACCGTTTGAATTATATCTGTGAGTAAAAGAGGAGTCTAGCTATATCTATGGTCAAAAGAGAGGTCTTGGAATGACATGACCCCAATTTCCTTTGTTCAGGAAGACGCGGGAAGGACATCAGCTTTGGCTTCTGAAAAGCTTTCCTTATAGACGGCTAATATCTCCGGCTTTGATTTTATTTGATAAATGTGATAATATCATCGTAAAGTATGTTTTTTCAATATAGTTTTATCAGATTATTGAAATCTTTTCGGGAGTTTTGGCGTGTTCCGTTCTCTGCATTTGGTGACGATGGACAGCTTCGCGCCACTTGGCAAGTTTTGGTTGCTAAATCAACAGACGAAGAGGACATTCTAAATCCAAACAACGATTATTCTGGACAAAGGACCCCTTGTACAAGATTCTGATGGAAGCTCAACAAAAGTAGGACCCATTTATGATGTTATTTCGTATTTCTGTCGAAAATGTTTACTATTAGTTTCCGCCCAGATTTTGGGCGCTCTCTCGCTATAACGTAAGCTGTATGTCGTACTAAAGTTATTTTTAGAATTCTAACATGGTGATTGCATTAAGAACTAGTGTATCTATCATTTCCTGTACAACATGTATTTTTTAGTAAAGTTTATGATTAGTTATTTGGTCAGAATAGGTGTGTCAGAAATATATCCGGAGATTCTGGAAAATAGTTGCTACGTTTTCACAATGTATATATGTATTGTGTAATATGATGTTATAGGACTGTCATCTGATGAAGTTTATGAAGGTTAGTGAAATAATTAATATATTTTGCTGGTTTTGTCGCTATCGCTACTGTTGCCTTGAATCAATGCTGTTGTGTGGTTGGCTATTGTAGTAAGCTAATATAATGCTATATTGTGTTTTCGCTGTAAAACACTTAAAAAATCTGAAATATTAGCTGGATTCACAAGATGTTTGTCTTTCATTTGCTGTACACCATGTATTTTTCAAAAATGTTTTATGATGAGTATTTAGGAATTTCACATTGGTCTCTATAATTACTCTGGCTGCTTCGGTGCTATTTGTGGTGGTAGCTGTGATGGTAGCTGCAATGTAAAACTATGATTTATACCTCAAATATGCACATTTTTCGAACAAAACATAGATTTATTGTATAACATGTTATAAGACTGTCATCTGATGAAGTTGTTTCTTGGTTAGTTTGGTTGGTTCTTGGTTAGTTTGGTTGGTTTTGTGCAAGCTACCTGTGCTGTGAAAGAAATATCTGTACTTTTTTGTATTTGGTGGTGAGCTAACATAAATATACGTGGTGTTTTCGCTGTAAAACATTTTAAAAATCTGACATGTTGACTGGATTCAAAAGATGTTTATCTTTCATTTGCTGTATTGGACTTGTTAACGTGTGAAAGTTAAATATTTCTCAAAAATATTTTTTGAATTTCGCGCTCTGCCTTTTCAGTGGAATGTGGGAGGAGTTCCGCTAGCGGAACCCCGGGGCTAGACAGGTTAACCCCACCCTGACTTAGTTTCCCAGATGCAAGGATGATTTTGAGACAATGAGGGATTGTTCTACTCCTAAACTATCTCTAGTAAAACACATTCTTGTCTATGTAATACAGTCTTTAACTCATTTGTCAGCTCAAGTCATCTCCAGGGACCATACGCCCAGATTAGCTGCAGGGACATGATGATGCAGGACAGAAATGTCTCACTATTAGTTAAATATTAATTGTTAACCATTAATATCAAATAAACCAGGTAAATATGTCATTTTTCTATCACAGTTATCAGATCCTCAAAAAGTTCCACAGCTGCATCATCAAGAGCATCCTGACTGGTTGCATCACTGCTGGTATGGCAATTGCTCGGCCTCCGACTGCAAGGCACTACAGAGGTCACTGGGGCCAAACTTCCTGCCATCCAGGACCTCTATACCAGGCGGTGTCAGAGGAAGGCCCTAAAAATTGTCAAAGACTTCAGCCACCCTAGTCATAGACTGTTCTCTCTGCTACCGCACGGCAAGCGCCAAGACTAGGTCCAAAAGACTTCTTAACAGCTTCTACTCCCAAGCCATAAGACTCCTGAACAGTTAATTAAATGACTACCCAGACTATTTGCATTGCCCCCCCCACCCCCCTTTACACTGCTGCTACTCTCTGTTTATTATCTATGCATAGTCACTTTAACTATACCTACATGTACATATTGTAGCTCCCTCCAGTAACCACAAGCACAACCGTTCCTTGATTTTAACTGGCGGCTTTATTCTGTAGATTTAGTCAGAATTATCACCTTCCGTGAGAACTATAAAGTAAATGAAAAATACAGTTAAGCATACTCTTACAACCTTATCTTACGAGTGACTTATTAGCTTGGTATAACTCTGAAGTGCTTACATACATAAACAGTTTAGCCGGCGCTTTAACAGTATTAGATTAAACACATGAATAAAGGAAAAATACCTCATTGGCTGCTTATTACAGAAGGGAGGAAATCAAACTTCACACTTATTATTCCTGGCATGAATTCACGCTTCATCCTTAATTATTATAACGTTACCATCCTAACATATACGCTTCAAACTTTATGAACTACACCCGATGACATGAAAACTTAGCTAACACAGTGCGGGATTGCCTTCCCTCCAAAAGTGTGTTGCTACAATAAGAATCCCCGTTACAACAGTTATTAGCTACGTAGTTCCGCTTGTCTTATCATTTCCCCGCACAGCGGACACGTAAACAATTCAAACACAAAACAACGACATAACCTGTAAGTCTAACTGTCAGTTACACAATTCAAACACAAAACAACGACATAATATGTGTAACTGACAGTTAGACTTACAGGTTACCTCAATTAGCCCGACTAACCGGTGCCTCCGCACATTGACTCTGTACCAGTACCCCCTGTATATAGCCTCACAATTGTTATTTTACTGCTGCTCTTTAATGATTTTTTTTTTTTTTTTTTTTTTACTTAACACTTATTTTTCTCAAAACTGCATTGTTGATTAATGGCTTGTAAGTAAGCATTTCACTGTAAGGTTGTACCTGTTGTATTCAGTACATGTGACAAATAACATTTGATTTGATTTGACTTAACCAACAGTGCAGTTCAAGAAAATGTATTGTGTATGTGTGCCATTCAGAGGGTGAATGGGCAAGACAAAAGATTTTAGTGCCTTTGAACAGGGTATAGTAGTAGGTGCCAGGCGCACCAGTTTCTGTCAAGAACTGCAATGCTGCTGGGTGTTTCACGCTCAACATCTTCCTGTGTGTGTCAAACTGAATCAAAGAATCAAACTGTTGGGGAAGCTACTCTGAAAATATACGGAGTTCACCAAGCTACCAGTTACTTCACACTGGAAGAAGTTATAAACTTAAACTAAAGCTTAGAAAATATATATAGTTTACTTAACTGAGCTTACTTTGAAAAATGTTACTTCACACTTTTTTCCCCAAAATAAAATAAAATATGGCTGAAATAGGCAATACTTTACTTTCTTTTTCGGTATCAGACCTGCCTAATTCTCACTAGATTTAATGGCGAGAAGGCAGAAAAAAAGGGGACAATATGCGTACTTTCTTATTGAAACACACTTTTCCACCACCATGCTAAAGTGGCTAATGCCTAGAAACGCTAGTCTCGGATGTTGCGTATTGCGTTCAGACAATCAGGTTGCAGCAGTCTGTTGTTTACCCCTGGCTGAACGCAGGGCCCAACATCAGGAAGTAGCAACTAGCAAGCTGGTGGAAAATGGTGTTTCATAAAGGAAGTATGCATATCTTGCCTGTTTTTTTCCACCTTCTCGCCATTAAATCTAGTTAAGGAGGAAATCCAATGCAGTCTGAATGGAGAATGTTTTAGGTACGAACCTGTCCACGGGTGTCATGACTTCCGCCGAAGTTGGTGCCTCTCCTTGTTTGGGCGGAATTCGGCGGTCGTCGTCACCGGCTTTTTAGCTGCCACCGATCTACATTTCTTTTTCCATTTGTTTTGTCTTGATTGTACACACCATGTTCCCATTATGTTATATTTTTTTCCTTATTTAACTCTCTGGTTCCCATGATGTTTTGTGCGTGATTGTTTCTTGTTTAGTGTTAGTCTTCTGTGTTATGGTGTGTTTTCCCTGCGTGGAATTTATGGTTGTTTATTTTTTGAGTAAAGTACGTTATTTTACTCAGTTCTGTGTCCTGTGCCTGACTCCGTCCTCACCTCTGCACACTGACACTTGATAACGGGGGATATGAGTGTATTGCCGGCTGCCATCAATACCAGATCAATATCATCATATGCCAACCTTTGGTCTAGGGCTAATGGTAACTACTTCTAAACTTCCAAAGATCTAATCAACCATGGATGAATGATAGTATACCTAGCTAAAGTTGAAATTATGGCGTCCTTTGTTGGGCAAATTAGATGTCAATGTAACCTTCATAAACCCAACCTCCAGTGGCGACCCGTTTTGAGCCCCACATTTTTAGCAAAATATTTGGCTTATGTAGGAGGGCTTTCCTGTTTTGCATGTTATTTTGGTATTCATTCGTGTCACATATCAGTTTGCAAACAATGCAAACAATATATCATTGAGTTAATAAAGCCGCATACAAACATAGTCTCTTTTATGTTTTCTTGAGTAAGGAAGCTCCAAAATGCGGGTGTTTCAGCCTAGCTGAGTGCTTTCTGTGGTGGTGGGGCAAGCCAACAGAAAATACGAAGCGTGCGCTGTGTTTGGCTCAGTATTTTGTCACTTATGGGGACACTACATCACCGCCAAGTCTAAGGGTAGAGCTAGAAATTTCAAGCCCCTTGGATGCTGCCATAGAGTTACATTAGAAGTGCCCATCCAAGAATGCTCAAGGTCAATGGCCACAAATAAAATGATGTCAAATCACATTATATCTACAGCAGCTTTGATTGGACTGATCATGTCAACATCATACTTTCAAATCTTAGCTAGCATCATCAAATCAAATCAAATGTATTTATATAGCCCTTCGTACATCAGCTGATATTTCAAAGTGCTGTACAGAAACCCAGCCTAAAACCCCAAACAGCAAGCAATGCAGGTGTAGAAGCACGGTGGCTAGGAAAAACTCCCTAGAAAGGCCAAAACCTAGGAAGAAACCTAGAGAGGAACCAGGCTATGAGGGGTGGCCAGTCCTCTTCTGGCTGTGCCGGGTGGAGATTATAACAGAACATGTCCAAGATGTTCAAATGTTCATAAATGACCAGCATGGTCAAATAATAATAATCACAGTAGTTATCGAGGGTGCAGCAAGTCAGCACCTCAGGAGTAAATGTCAGTTGGCTTTTTTAGCACGTCCGGTGAACAGGTCAGGGTTCCATAGCCGCAGGCAGAACAGTTGAAACTGGAGCAGCAGCAAGGCCAGGTGGACTGGGGACAGCAAGGAGTCATCATGCCAGGTAGTCCTGACGCATGGTCCTAGGGCCCAGGTCCTCCGAGAGAGAAAGAAAGAGAGAAGGAGAAAATGAGAGAGAGCATACTTAAATTCACAGAGGACACCGGATAAGACAGGAGAAGTCCTCCAGATATAACAAACTGACCCTAGCCCCCCGACACATTAACTACTGCAGCATAAATACTGGAGGCTGAGACAGAAGGGGTCAGGAGACACTGTGGCCCCATCCGACGATACCCCCGGACAGGGCCAAACAGGAAGGATATAACCCCACCCTTTGCCAAAGCACAGCCACCACACCACTAGAGGGAAATCTTCAACCACCAACTTACCATCCTGAGACAAGGCCGAGTATAGCCCACAAAGATCTCCGCCACGGCACAAACCAAGGGGGGGCGCCAACCCAGACAGGAAGATCACGTCAGTGACTTAACCTACTCAAGTGACGCACCCCTCCTAGGGACGGCATGAAAGAGCACCAGTAAGCCAGTGACTCAGCCCCTGTAATAGGGTTAGAGGCAGAGAATCCCAGTGGAGAGAGGGGAACCGGCCAGGAAGAGACAGCAAGGGCGGTTCGTTGCTCCAGAGCCTTTCCGTTCACCTTCACACTCCTGGGCCAGACTACACTCAATCATAGGACCTACTGAAGAGATGAGTCTTCAGTAAAGACTTAAAGGTTGAGACCGAGTCTGCGTCTCTCACATGGGTAGGCAGACCATTCCATAAAAATGGAGATCTATAGGAGAATGCCCTGCCTCCAGCTGTTTGCTTAGAAATTCTAGGGACAATTAGGAGGCCTGCGTCTTGTGACCGTAGCTTACGTGTAGGTATGTACGGCAGGACCAACTTGGAAAGATAGGTAGGAGCAAGCCCATGTAACGCTTTGTAAGTTAACAGTAAAACCTTGAAATCAGCCCTTGCCTTAACAGGAAGCCAGTGTAGGGAAGCTAGCACTGGAGTAATATGATCAATTTTTTTGGTTCTAGTCAGGATTCTAGCAGCCGTATTTAGCACTAACTGAAGTTTATTTAGTGCTTTATCCGGGTAGCCAGAAAGTAGAGCATTGCAGTAGTCTAACCTAGAAGTAACAAAAGCATGGATAAATATTTCTGCATAATTTTTGGACAGAAAATTTCAGATTTTTGCAATGTTACGTAGATGGAAAAAAGCTGTCCTTGAAACAGTCTTGATATGTTCGTCAAAAGAGAGATCAGGGTCCAGAGTAACGGCAAGGTCCTTCACAGTTTTATTTGAGACGACTTTACTGTCACGTTTCTGACCTTATTTCCTTTGTTTAGTCTTTATTTAGTTGGTCAGGACGTGATCTGGGTGGGAATTATCTATGTTGTCTGTTTCTATGTGGGGTTTCTTGTTTGGCCTGATATGGTTCTCAATCAGAGGCAGGTGTTAGTCATTGTCTCTGATTGGGAACCATATTTGGGTAGCCTGTTTTTGTAGTGTGTTTTGTGGGTGATTGTTCCTGTTTGTGTGTTCATCTGGTCTGTTTTCACTAGTTCGGGGCTGTAGCGTCTTCGGTTCTTTCTGTCAGTTTCTTGTTTTTGTTCGTTGTTTAAGTAGCCTATTAAAATATGGATTATCATCACGCTGCAGTTTGGTCCTCCTCTCTTTCACCCGAAGACAGCCGTTACATTTACAACCATCAAGATTAATTGTCAGATTCAACAGAAGATCTCTTTGTTTCTTGGGACCTAGAACAAGCATCTCTGTTTTGTCCGAGTTTAAAAGTAGAACGTTTTCAGCCATCCACTTCCTTATGTCTGAAACACAGGCTTCTAGCGAGGGCAATTTTTGGGCTTCACCATGTTTCATTGAAATGTACAGCTGTGTGTCATCCGCATAGCAGTGAAAGTTAACATTATGTTTTTGAATGACATCCCCAAGAGGTAAAATATATAGTGAAAACAATAGTGGTCCTAAAACGGAACCTTGAGGAACACCGAAATGTACAGTTGATTTGTCAGAGGACAAACCATTCACAGAGACAAACTGATATCTTTACAACAGATAAGATCTAAACCAGGCCAGAACTTGTCCGTGTAGACCAATTTGGGTTTCCAATCTCTCCAAAAGAATGTGGTGATCGATGGTATCAAAGGCAGCACTAAGGTCTAGTAGCACGAGGACAGATGCAGAGCCTCGGTCTGACGCCATTAAAAGGTCATTTACCACCTTCACAAGTGCAGTCTCAGTGCTATGATGGGGTCTAAAATCAGACTGAAGCATTTCGTATACATTGTTTGTCTTCAGGAAGGCAGTGAGTTGCTGTGCAACAGCTTTTTCTAAAATTTTTGAGAGGAATGGAAGATTCGATATAGGCCGATCGTTTTT
This sequence comes from Salvelinus fontinalis, assembly GCF_029448725.1. NCBI lineage: Eukaryota > Metazoa > Chordata > Actinopteri > Salmoniformes > Salmonidae > Salvelinus > Salvelinus fontinalis. Next base: position 33,756,446 of record NC_074678.1, read on the forward strand.
TATATTTTCTGGGTCAAGGTTTGGCTTTTTCAAGAGAGGCTTTATTACTGCCACTTTTAGTGAGTTTGGTACACATCTGGTGGATAAAGATCCGTTTATTATGTTCAACATAGGAGGTCCGAGCACAGGAAGCAGCTCTTTCAGTAGTTTAGTTGGAATAGGGTCCAGTATGCAGCTTGAAGGTTTAGAGGCCATGATTATTTTCATCATTGTGTCAAGAGATATAGTACCAAAACACTTAAGTGTCTCTCTTGATCCTAGGTCCTGGCAGAGTTGTGCAGACTCAGGACAGCTGAGCTGTGGAGGAATATGCAGATTTAAAGAGGAGTCCGTAATTTGCTTTCTAATGATCATGATCTTTTCCTCAAAGAAGTTCATGAATTTATTACTGCTGAAGTGAAAGCCATCCTCACTTGGGGAATGTTGCTTTTTAGTTAGCTTTGCGACAGTATCAAAAATACATTTTGGATTGTTCTTATTTTCCTCAATTAAGTTGGAAAAATAGGATGATCGAGCAGCACTGAGGGCTCTTCGATACTGCACGGTACTGTCTTTCCAAGCTAGTCGGAAGACTTCCATTTCCGTTCCAATTTTCTGGAAGCTTGCTTCAGAGCTCGGGTATTTTCTGTATACCAGGGAGCTAGTTTCTTATGACAAATACTTTTTTGTTTTTATGGGTGCGACTGCATCTAGGGTATTGCGCAAGGTTAAATTGAGTTCCTCAGTTAGGTGGTTAACTGATTTTTGTCCTCTGACGTCCTTGGGTAGGCAGAAGGAGTCTGGAAGGGCATCAAGGAATCTTTGTGTTGTCTGAGAATTTATAGCACGACTTTTAAAGCTCCTTGGTTGGGGTCTGAGCAGATTATTTGTTGCGATTGCAAACGTAATAAAATGGTGGTCCGATAGTCCAGGATTATGAGGAAAAACATTAAGATCTACAACATTTATTCCATGGGACAAAACTAGGTCCAGAGTATGACTGTGGCAGTGAGTAGGTCCAGAGACATGTTGGACAAAACTCACTGAGTCGATGATGGCTCCGAAAGCCTTTTGGAGTGGGTCTGTGGACTTTTCCATGTGAATATTAAAATCACCAAAAATTGCAAAATTATCTGCTATGACTACAAGTTCCGATAAGAATTCAGGGAACTCAGTGAGGCACGCTGTATATGGCCCAGGAGGCCTGTAAACAGTAGCTATAAAAAGTGATTGAGTAGGCAGCATAGATTTCATGACTAGAAGCTCAAAAGACGAAAACCTTTTTTTTTTTTTTGTAAATTGAAATTTGCTATCGTAAATGTTAGCAACACCTCCGCCTTTGCGGGATGCACGGGGGATATGGTCACTAGTGTAACCAGGAGGTGAGGCCTCATTTAACACAGTAAATTCATCAGGCTTAAGCCATGTTTCAGTCAGGCCAATCACATCAAGATTATGATCAGTGATTAGTTCATTGACTATAACTGCCTTTGAAGTGAGGGATCTAACATTAAGTAGCCCTATTTTGAGATGTGAGGTATCACGATCTCTTTCAATAATGGCAGGAATGGAGGAGGTCTTTATCCTAGTGAGATTGCTAAGGTGAACACCGCCATGTTTAGTTTTGCCCAACCTAGGTCGAGGCACAGACACAGTCTCAATGGGGATAGCTGAGCTGACTACACTGACTATGCTAGTGGCAGACTCCACTAAGCTGGCAGGCTGGCTAACAGCCTGCTGCCTGGCCTGCACCCTATTTCATTGTGGAGCTAGAGAAGTTAGAGCCCTGTCTATGTCGGTAGATAAGATGAGAGCACCCCTCATCATGAATCAAGTCGACAATCTACTGGCAAATCCTTTTTAATCCTTGTCATAGGATGATAAATAATGAAGAGATATTATAGATAAAACGTATTGGTGCTCATCAACCATTGGACATAAACATAAGTTGGAAATTCAACAATGAGTGGTTTGGAAGGAATCAGTGGCTAACTGCAAGCATTGCAAAGCAATCACTAGCCTACGATACAGTGGAGTGGTGGTGTGATCTCAAGTCTAAGATTAAGGGTCTCTTTTCCTGGTTTAAAATTATAAAAATTCAACATTGGACATGCTGTCAATGAAGCATGACATGTGCTGCACTCAAAACAACTGTTAACTCTGTACTGCAAAATCTGACTTTAGTGAGTTCAAGACAACTGGGAACTCTGGAAAAACGAGCCAAGACTGGGAAAATACGTTTTGAACTTTCATCCAACTCGGAATTGTACATTTGGAACTCGGGCTTCTTTCTATAGTTACGACCTGAAGATCACTGACGTCATCATGATTCAACCTTTTTTTCCCCAGAATTCCCAGTTTTCTTGAAAGCACCATAAATCCAGAGAATGCCAGACTTTGATGACAAAGTTTGATGACAAAAGTTGCCCACAAAGGACCGCTGCGCCACCTTCCTGTTCAAGTGAGTACAACACAACAAGGTGAGTCCAAAAATGTATTGTATGCTGCTGCATAAATTATGTAATATGGCAGGGAGATATGTACACTGTAGCTAAGAAAGTAATACTAAGTGTGTGTTGTGTAGTAAGCTGTTAGTAGCCCATGTGCCCCACCCTAATAATTTAGCCTATTTTCACCTCTTAATTTCACCTCCTGTTCTGACTTGGTGGTGCACATGTAGCCTGTAATCTGTTTTTGAGAAATGTAATCATCGAATATTGTACGAGTTTTCATTGTGTGCTTATATGCCCTCTTTATCCTATGCTTCTGTCACGTGTGCTCCCTCTCCAGGCCTCTGGGTCACCAGGCTGCTCATTATGGCGCACACCTGTCACCATCATTACACGTGTAATGTGTCATCAGACTCACCTGGACTCCATCACTTCCCTGATTACCTTCCCTATACATGTCAATCACTTTGGTTCCTTTCCCAGGCGTTATTGTTTCTGTTTCTGTTTCTTGTCTGTGTGCTGTTAGTGTTTCTTGTTTTTTATTATGTTCTATTAAAACACTCACTCCTTGAACTTGCTTCCCGACTCCCAGCGCACATCGTTGCAGCTTCTGACTTGGTGTACAGGGAGAATACTGTAAGAACGGCCCATGTTCTGAATTCTGTCGCTGTACATTTCAAAAGTGCAGAACAAATAGTTATATTGACTACGTCCGTCCTAGCTCGCTCATGAATGTCTTAATCGAAATTACGGATTGCCTCTTATCTGCTTGTCGTCCCCTTATGCCATAGTTTGTACATCTCAATTGTCAGTAGAAACCACATTTGTTTAAGCAAGTCTTCCATATCAGCTATGTTTTTTAAAAGGCAGTAAATGAGGCTGTATGAACTGTTTCGCTGCTTGACAAGGCTCCACTGATAGCCAGGAGTAGCAGTGGTAAGGTGCTGGGACTGCTGTTGGGACAGCTTTGTGTAGGCCCTAACAGTTTGTGGGCACTGTTTGTCACCATTATAGTGCAATTAATGTATTGTTAAGTGTTGTGTTTTGTAGTGGCTTTGCTGGCATGCATCCCACATCTTATTTTTTTTGCCCCACGAGGATTTACATTCTAAAATCGCCACTGCCAACCTCACTCCGAATTTACTTTTACATACAGCTTGTGTAAGTTATAGGAGTTACTTTCAACTATTCAATGCTATTCAGGTTGTCTATGGAAATGAGTATGGAAGCTGATCAATATCTACATTTTGTATTTATTTATTTAACCTTTAATTAACAACGCAAGTCAGTTAAGAATAAATTTGTCACGTTCCTGACCTGTTTTCCCTTGTTTTTGTATTTGTTTAGTATGGTCAGGGTGTGAGTTGGGTGGGCATTCTATGTTGTGTGTCTAGTTTGTCTGTTTCTGTGTTCAGCCTAATATGGTTCTCAATCAGAGGCAGCTGTCAATCGTTGTCCCTGATTGAGAATCATATATAGGTGGCTTGTTTTGTGTTGGGGATTGTGGGTGGTTGTTTCCTGTCTCTGTGTTTGTGTTCTGCACCAGATAGGACTGTCTCGGTTTTCACGTTTGTTGTTTTGTATTGTTGTAAGTGTTCACAGTTCGTTAAATTAAACATGTTGAACACTAACTGCGCTGCATTTTGGTCCTCTCCTTCATCCCAGGAAGAAAGCCGTTACAGAACCACCCACCTAACCCGGACCAAGCAGCAGCAGCAGGAGAGGCTGCAGCAGCAGCAGCAGCAGCAGCAGGAGAGGCTGCACTATTTGGAGGAATGGACATGGGAGGACGAATTAGACGGCAAAGGACCCTGGGCAGAGCCAGGGGAATATCGCCGCCCCAAAGAAGAGCTGGAGGCAGCGAAGGCGGAGAGGCGCTATTATGAGGCGCTAGCACGGCAGAGCGGCTGGAGGCCCGAGAGGCAGCCTCATTTCTTGGGGGGGAGGCACACGGAGAGTGTGGCAGACTCAGGAGTCAGACCTGAGCCAACTCCCCCTGCTTACCGTAAGGAGCCGGTCAGGGCGGAATTGGAGGTGAGCGACGCAGAGACAGTGAAGGAGTTAATGGGGAAATTGGAGGAGAGAGTTATGAGGGAGGGGCTGGTTTGGTGCATGAGGCACGACATCCGCCCGACTGAACGTGTCGGGGAGTTGATGTCACCGGGAACAGCTCTCCATACTCGTCCTGAGGTGCGTGCTAGCCGTCTGGTTAAGACTGTGCCAGCCTCACGCACCAGGCCTCCTGTGCGCCTCCCTAGCCCTGCACGTCCTCTGCCAGCTCGGCGCTACAGCTCTCCCAGCCGTGCTTCCAGTGGAGAGAGAGGGCCTCGTACTGGGCAGGCACCGTGTTATGCGGTGGAGCGCACGGTGTCCCCGGTGCGTGTGCTTAGCCCGGTGCGCAACATCTCAGCTCCCCACATCTGCCGGGCTAGGGTGAAGATCCAGCCAGGGCGGATGGTGCCAGCCCTGCTCTCAAGACCTCCAGTGCCCCTTCACGGTCCGGTCTGTCCAGTACCACCAGTGCCTACACCACACACCAGGTTTTCAGTGCGTCTCCAGAGCCCAGTTCCTCCTCCACGCACTCTCCCTGCGGTGCGTGTCTCCAGCCCAGTACCTCCAGTTCCGGCACCACGCACCAAGCCTCCTGTGCATCTCCAGAGTCCTGTACGCACTGTTCCTTCTCCCCGCACTCGCCCTGAGGTGCGTGCCCTCAGCCCAGTACCACCAGTTCCGGTACCACGCACCAGGCCAACAGTGCGCCTCGAGATTCCAGTGTGCCCTGTTCCTGCTCCCCGCACTAGCCTTGAGGTGCGTGTCTCCAGTCCGGTACCACCAGTTCCGGCACCACGCACCAGGCCTACTGTGCGCCTCAGCAGGTCAGAGTCGGTCGTCTGCCCAGCGCCGTCTGAGCCATCCGTCTGCCCGGCGCCATCTGAGCCATCTGTCTGCCCAGCGCCATCTGAGCCATCCGTCTGCCCAGCTCCATCTTTGCCATCCATCTGCCCAGCGCCATTAGAGCCGCCCGCCTGTCCTGAGCCGTCAGAGCCGCCCGTCTGTCCCGAGCCGTCAGAGCCGCCCGTCAGTCAGGAGCTGCCGGAGCCGTCCGTCAGTCAGGAGCTGCCGGAGCCGCCAGCCAGTCAGGAGCTGCCGGAGCCGCCAGCCAGTCAGGAGCCGCCAGCCAGTCAGGAGCTGCCAGAGCCGCCCTCCAGTCATGAGCTGCCTTCCAGTCATGAGCTGCCCTCCAGTCATGAGCTGCCCTCCAGTCATGAGCTGCCCTCCAGTCATGAGCTACCTCTCTGTCCTGAGCTACCTCTCTGTCCTGAGCTACCTCTCTGTCCTGAGGTATCTCCTCTATTTAGGAGGGACCTTTGGGAAGGTTCCTAGACCAGGGTCGGGGGCGAGGGTCGCCACTCAAAGGACGCTAAGGAGGGGGACAAAGACAATGGTGGAGTGGTGTCCTCGTCCTGCGCCGGAGCCGCCACCGCGGACAGATGCCCACCCAGACCCTCCCCTTGAGTTTTAGGGGTGCGCCCGAAGTTCGCACCTTGAGGGGGGGGGTTCTGTCACGTTCCTGACCTGTTTTCCCTTGTTTATGTATTTGTTTAGTATGGTCAGGGCGTGAGTTGGGGTGGCCATTCTATGTTGTGTGTCTAGTTTGTCTGTTTCTGTGTTCAGCCTAATATGGTTCTCAATCAGAGGCAGCTGTCAATCGTTGTCTCTGATTGAGAATCATATATAGGTGGCTTGTTTTGTGTTGGGGATTGTGGGTGGTTGTTTCCTGTCTCTGTGTTTGTGTTCTGCACCAGATAGGACTGTCTCGGTTTTCACGTTTGTTGTTTTGTATTGTTGTAAGTGTTCACAGTTCGTTAAATTAAACATGTTGAACACTAACTGCGCTGCATTTTGGTCCTCTCCTTCATCCCAGGAAGAAAGCCGTTACAAAATTCTTATTTAAAATGACGGCCTACCAAAAGACAAAAGGCCTCCTAGGGGGACAGGGGCCTGGGTTTAAAAAATTTAAAAATACAATATAAATGCCTTGACATGATAGCTCAGCTGAAACGAACACAACTCGTTTCCAAAATAAGCAGCGTACATAGAGGCAATGGCGCAGAAGAAGAAGGCTGACGTCTTACCTGTCCCAGACCTATTGTGTTTTTTTGTTCGTTTATTTGCGTTGTTTGAAACTTATTTTTTTACCTATTTTGTACAGTCATGGTCAAAAGTTCTGAGAATGACACTAATATTAATTTTCACAAAGTTTGCTGCCTCAGTTTGTATGATGGCAATTTGCATATACTCCAGAATGTTATGAAGAGGGATCAGATGAATTGCAATTAATTGCAAAGTCTCTCTTTGCCATGCAAATGAACTGAATCCCCAAAAAACATTTCCACTGCATTTCAGCCCTGCCACAAAGGATCAGCTGACATCATGTCAGAGATTCTCTCGTTAACACAGGTGTGAGTGTTGACGAGGACAAGGCTGGATATCACTCTGTCATGCTGATTGAGTTTGAATAACAGACTGGATGCTTCAAAAGGAGGCTGGTGAAACACGTACCGTCATCATTGCTTTGCACAAAAAGGACTTCACAGGCAAGGATATTGCTGCCAGTAAGATTGCACCTAAATCAACCATTTATCGGATCATCAAGAACTTCAAGGAGTGCGGTTCAATTGTTGTGAAAAAGGCTTCAGGGCGCCCAAGAAAGTCCAGCAAGCGCCAGGACCGTCTCCTAAAGTTGATTCAGCTGCAGGATCGGGGCACCACCAGTACAGAGCTTGCTCAGGAATGGCAGCAGGCAGGTGTGAGTGCATCTGCACGCAGTGAGGCGAATACTTTTGGAGGATGGCCTGGTGTCAAGAAGGGCAGCAAAGAAGCCACTTCTCTTTTGGAAAAACATCAGGGACAGACTGATATTCTGCAAAAGGTACAGGGATTGGACTGCTGAGGACTGGGGTGAAGTCATTTTCTCTGATGAATCCCCTTTCCGATTGTTTGAGGCATCCGGAAAAAGCTTGTCCGGAGAAGACAAGGTGAGCACTACCATCAGTCCTGTGTCATGCCAACAGTAAAGCATCCTGAGACCATTCACGTGTGGGGTGAATCAGCCAAGGGAGTGGGCTCACTCACAATTTTGCCTAAGAACACAGCCATGACTAAAGAATGGTACCAACACATCCTCCGAGAGCAACTTCTCCCAACCATCCAGGAACAGTTTGGTGACAAACAATGCCTTTTCCAGCATGATGACGCACCTTGCCATAAGACAAAAGTGATAACTAAGTGACTCGCGGAACAAAACATCGATATTTTGGGTCCATGGCCAGGAAACTCCCCAGACCATAATCCCATTGAGAACTTGTGGTCAATCCTCAAGAGGCGGGTGGACAAACAAAAACCCACAAATTCTGACAAACTGCAAGAATGGGCTGCCATCAGTCAGGATGTGGCCCAGAAGTTAATTGACAGCATGCCAGGGCAGATTGCAGAGGTCTTGAAAAAGAAGGGTCAACACTGCAAATATTGACTCTTTGCATCAACTTCATGTAATTGTCAATAAAAGCCTTTGACACTTATGAAATGCTTGTAATTATACTTCAGTATTCCATAGTAACATCTGACAAAAATATCTAAAGACACTGAGGCAGCAGACTTTGTGAAAATTAATATTTGTGTCATTCTCAAAACTTTTGGCCACGACTGTACATAATGTTGCCGCTACCATCTCTTATGACCGAAAATAACTTCTGGACAACAGGACTGCGATTACTCCCCACGGACTGGCAGAATCCTTTTTGTCCTTTAATGAGTCTGACACAAATTATATACTGCTTTCTCGGGAACAGTCCCAGATCCCCGTGATATGCATGAAGAGGAGGCAGAGATAACGGGGCCAGACGGCGGGCTGCCTTCTGAGAATTCGTAGGCGATCGAATAAACGGCCACTTCCTTCCATTCTTCAAGCAAATGTACAATCTTTGGAGAAAAAAATCGATGACCTACGCAGAAGATTAAACTGTCAATGGGACATTCAAAACTGTAATATCTTATGCTTCACGGAGTCGTGGCTGAACGTCCACACTATCAACATACAGCTGGCTGGTTATACGCTGTACCGGCAGGATAGAACAGCAGCGTCTGGTAAGACAAGGGGCGGTAAATAACAGCTGGTGCACAATATCTAAGGAAGTCGAGTATCTCATGAAGCTGTAGACCACACTATCTACCAAGATAGTTTTCATCTGTATTTTTCGTAGTACATACCACCACAGACTGAGGCTGGCACAAAGACAGCATTGAATAAGCTGTATTCCGCCATAAGCTAACAAGAAAACGCTCACCCAGAGGCGGCGCTCCAAGTAGCCGGGAACTTTAATGCAGGGAAACTTAAATCCATTTTACCTAATTTCTATCAGCATGTTAAATGTGCAACCAGAGGGGAAAAAACTCTGGACCATCTTTACTCCACACACAGAGCTCTCTCTTGCCCTCCATTTGGAAAATCTGACCATAATTATATCCTCCTGATTCCTGTTCACAAGCAAAAAGCACCAGTGACTAGATCAATTAAAAAGTGGTCAGATGAAGCAGATGCTAAGCTACAGGACTGTTTTCCTTGCACAGACTGGAATATGTTCCGAGATTCGTCCGATGGCAATGAGGAGTACACCACATAAGTCATTGGCTTCATCAATAAGTGCATCGATGATGTCGTCCTCACAGTGATCGTACATACATACCCCAACCAGAAGCCATGGATTACAGGCAACATCTGCACTGAGCTAAAGGCTAGAACTGACGCTTTCAAGGAGCGGGACTCTAACCCGGAAGCTTACAATAAATCCCTCTATGCCCTCTGACGAAACATCAAACAGGCAAAGCTTCAATACAGGACTAAGATCGAATCGTACTACACCGGCTCTGACGCTAGTCGGATGTGGCAGGGCTTGCAAACCATTACAGACTACAAAGGGAAGCACAGCCGAGAGCTGCCCAGTGACACGAGCCTACCAGACGGGTCTATGCTCATTTCTTAGGCAAATAACACTAAAACATGCATGAGAGCACCAGCTGTTCCGGAAGACTGTGTGATCACGTTCTCCGCATCCAATGTGAGTAAGACCTTTAAACAGGTCAACATTCACAAGGCCGCAGGGCCATATGGATTACCAGGATGTGTACTTCACTATATATTTGACCTCTTGGTGATGTCATTCAATTTTCACTGCTATGCGGACAACACACAGCTGTACATTTCGATGAAACATGGTGAAGCCCCAAAATTTCCCTCCCTGAAAGCCTGTATTTCAGACATAAGAAAGTGGCTGGCGGCAAATGTTCTACTTTAAACTCGGACAAAACAGAGATGCTAGTTCTAGGTCCCAAGAAACAAAGAGATCTTCTGTTGAATTTGACAATTAATCTTGATGGTTGTACAGTCGTCTGAAATAAAACTGTAAAGGACCTCGGCGTTACTCTGGACCCTGATCTCTATTTTGACGAACATATCAAGACTGTTTCAAGCTTTTTTGCATCTACGTAACATTGCAAAAATCAGAAACTCTCTGTCCAAAAATTATGCAGAAAAATTAATCTATTCTTTTGTCACTTCTAGGTTAGACTACTGCAATGCTCTACTTTCCGGCTACCCGGATAAAGCACTAAATAAACGTCAGTTCGTGCTAAACATGGCTGCTAGAATCTTGACTAGAACCCCAAAAATGTATCATATTACTCCAGTGCTAGCCTCTCTACACTGGCTTCCTGTTAAGGCAAGGGCTGATTTCAAGGTTTTACTGCTAACCTACAAAGCATTACATGGGCTTGCTCCTACCTATCTTTCCTATTTGGTCCTGCCATTCATACCTACACGTAAGCTACGGTCACAAGACGCAGGCCTCCTTACTGTCCCTAGAATTTCTAAGCAAGCAGTTCGAGGCAGGGCTTTCTCCTATAGAGCTCCATTTTTATGGAATGGTCTGCCTATCCATGTGAGAGATGCAGACTCGGTCTCAACCTTGAAGTCTTTATTGAAGACTCATCTCTTCAGTAGGTCCTATGATTGAGTGTAGTCTGGCCCAGGAGTGTGAAGGTGAACGGAAAGGCACTGGAGGCAACGAACCGCCCTTGCTGTCTCTGCCTGGCCGGTTCCCCTCTCCACTGGGAGATCTCTTGCCTCAAACCCTATTACAGGGGCTGAATCACTGGCTTTCTGGTGCTCTACCATGCCTTCCCTAGGAGGGGTGCGTCACTTGAGTGGGTTGAGTCACTGACGTGATCTTTCTGTCTGGGTTGACGCTCCCCCTTGGGTTGTGCCGTGGGGAGATCTTCGTGGGCTATACCCGGCCTTGTCTCAAGATGGTAAGTTGGTGGTTGAAGATTTCCCTCTAGTGGTGTGGTGGCTGTGCTTTGGCAAAGTGGGTGGGGTTATATCCTGCCTGTTTGGCCCTGTCCGGGGATATCGTCGGATGGGGCCACAGTGTCTCTCGACAACTCCTGTCTCAGCCTCCAGTATTTCTGCTGCAATAGTTTATGTGTCGGGGCTAGGCTCAGTCTGTTATATCTGGAGTATTTATCCTGTCTTATCCGGTGTCCTGTGTGAATTTAAGTATGCTCTCTCTTGCCTCAACTTTTTTTCGCTTTCTTTCTTTCTCTCGGAGGACCTGAGCCCTAGGACCATGCCTCAGGACTACCTGGCCTGATGAGTCCTTGCTGTCCCCAGTCCACCTGGTCGTGCTGCTGCTCCAGTTTCAACTGTTCTGCCTGCGGCTATGGAACCCTGACCTGTTCACCGGACATGCTACCTGTCCCAGACCTGCTGTTTTCAACTCTGTAGAGACAGCAGGAGAAGTAGAGATACTCTGAATGATCGGCTATGAAAAGCCAACTGTGCTCCTGGGTTGTTGACCTGTTGCACCCTCTACAACCACTGTGATTATTATTATTTGACCCTGCTGGTCATCTATGAACATTTGAACAACTTGGCCATGTTCTATTATAATCTCCACCCGGCACAGCCAGAAGAGGACTGGCCACCCCTCATAGCCTGGTTCCTATCTAGGTTTCTTCCTAGGTTCTGGCCTTTCTAGGGAGTTTTTCCTAGCCACCGTGCTTCTACACCTGCATTGCTTGCTGTTTGAGGTTTTAGGCTGGGTTTCTGTATAGCACTTTGTGACATCAGCTGATGTAAGAAGGGCTTTATAAATACATGTGATTGATTGATTGATTGTACTGCAAGCATGCGCTGACCAACTGGCAAGTGTCTTCACTGACATTTTCAACCTCTCCCTGTCCGAGTCTGTAACACCAACGTGTTTTAAGCAGATCACCATAGTACCTGTGCCCAAGAACACTAAGGTAACCTGCCTAAATGACTACCGCCCCGTAGCACTCACATCTGTAGCCATGAAGTGCTTTGAAAGGTTGGTCATGCTCACATCAACACTATTATCCCAGAAACCCTAGACCTACTCCAATTTGCATACCACCCCAACAGATCCACAAATGATGTAATCTTTATTGCACTCCACACTCCACACTGTGGATCTGTTGGGGCGATATGCTAATTGAAATTTGTCTTTGGTTTCTGCGATAATGGTGTTGATGTGAGCCATGACCAGCCTTTCAAAGCACTTCCTGGCTACAGACGTGAGTGCTATGGGTCAGTAGTCATTTAGGCAGGTTACCTTAGTGTTCTTGGGCACAGGGACTATGGTGGTCTGCTTGAAACATGTTGGTATTACAGACTCAGTCAAGGACAGGTTGAAAATGTCAGTGAAGACACTTGCCAGTTGGTCAGCGCATGCTCGGAGTACACGGCCTGGTAATCCGTATGGCCCTGCGGCCTTGTGAATGTTGACCTTTTTAAAGGTCTTGCTCACATCGGCTATGGAGATCGTGATCACACAGTCATCTGGAACAGCTGATCCTCTCATGCATGTTTCAGTGTTACTTGCCTCGAAGCAAGCATAGAAGTAATTTAGCTCGTCTGATAGGTTCGTGTCGCTGGGCAGCTCGCTGCTGTGCTTCCCTTTGTAGTCCGTAATAGTTTGCAAGCCCTGCCACATCCGACGAGTGGTCTTAGTCCTGTATTGACGCTTTGCCTGTTTGATGGTTCGTCGGAAGGCATATCGGGATTTATTATAAGCTTCCGGGTTAGAGTCCCGCACCTTGAAAACGGCAGCTCTACCCTTTAGCTCAGTGCGGATGTTGCCTGTAATCCATGGCTTCTGGTTGGGGTATGTACGTACAGTCACTGTGGGGAGGACGTCATCGATGCACTTATTGATGAAGCCAGTGACTGATGTGGTGTACTCCTCATTGGAACATATTACAGTCTGTGCTAACAAAACAGTCTTGTAGCTTAGCATCTGCTTCATCTGACCACTTTTTTATTGACAGAGTCACTGGTGCTCCCTGCTTTAGTTTTTGCTTGTAAGCAGGAATCAGTAGGATATAATTATGGTCAGATTTGCCAAATGGAGGGCGAGGGAAAGCTTTGTATGCGTCTCTGTGTGTGGCGTAAAGGTGGTCTAGAGTTTTTTTCCCCCTCTGGTTGCACATTGAACTTGCTGGTAGAAATTAGGTAAAACAGTTTTAAGTTTCTAGGGCAGTAAAGTACCTGGCCACTTGGAGACCACCATCTATATTCTTCGTAGTTGTCAATATACATAGACCGCCACCCCTTGTCTTACCAGAGGCTGCTGTTCTATGCTGCCGAAAAAGCGTAAAACCTACCAGCTGTATGTTATTCATGTTATCATTCAGCCACGACTTGGTGAAACAAGTTATTACAGTTTTTAATGTCCCGTTTGTAGTATATACGTGCTCGTACTTCGTCTATTTTATTATCCAATGATTGTACGTTGGCTAATAGGACCGATGGTGAAGGTAGATTACCCACTCGCCGTCAGATCCTTACAAGGCACCCAGACCTACATCCCCGATATCTCAGTCTCTTTCTCCTGCCAATGACAGGGATAAGGGTCTTGTTGGGTGTCTGGAGTAAATCCTTTGCGTTCGACTCGTTAAAGAAAAAATCTTCTTCCAGTACAAGGTGAGTAATCGCTGTCCTGATATCTAGAAGCTCTTTTCAGTCATAAGAGACAGTGGCAGAAACATTATGTACAAAATAAGTTACAAATAACGTGAAAAAACACACACAATAGCACAATTGCTTAAGGGACCGTAAAACGGCAGCCATCTCCTCCGGCGCCATCTCTTGTAAGTAAGTATTTCATGGTAAGGTCTCCACCTGTTGTATTTGGTGTATGTGACAAATAAAATGAATGTCAAAATGTGTTGACATGATAGCTCAGCTGAATCGAACACAGTTTGTTTGCTAAGCAACATGTAGGTAGGCATCTGGATGGTATACTTGTTCTCACTGAAGTGCATTATCCCTCATATACCAGTCGGAGTCACTGTTCAGTAAGGAATTGTTGGACTGTGGCTTCACATGTTATTTAAATGTTTCTCTTTATTTAGATTGATGGCATGACGTTAAAACGATGTTGATTCAAACATACCAGGTAGTAGTTAATAACTTTTTTTCCATGTAGTGGTATACCTAACTACTGGAACTACACATTACTCTTTTTTTATATAAAATAAAATATGGGTGAAATAGGCAATGCTGTCCTTTATTTTTCGGCATCAGACCTGCCTAATTCTCACTTGAAACATAGTTTTTGTGTTTAATAGGTTAAATTACACATTCTGTTAACATACGACCCCAAAGTGATCTGCTCTTGCAATTTATTGCCTATGACATTTCAGATTTACACATGATAATTTTTCACGAAGTTGTTTTCATGTAGTGAATAACTTTTTCAAAGTAACTTTAGTTAAGAAACCTATATATTTTCTTCAGGGTAGCTTTAGTGTAGCTTAACTTCTTCCAGTGTGAAGTAATTGGTAGCTTGGTAAACTATATTTTCAGAGTAGCTTCCCCAACACCGGATTTTAGAACGTGTAAATAGACATGTACATGCATAATGTAGCATATACTGTATTTATAAATCATGGACCACAGTTGTTTTGGAAACACGTTTTTCACCAGTTGACTTCGATAGATCATGCTTCTTGTCATGTGTCTTTGAACATTCAACATTCAACACAAACAAAAAGACATTAGAAGTGAATCTCCAAACCATGATGAGACACAAATATTACACCAACAGTCTAAATTTCCCAAACATTTACACTACAGACCATATAAAGGAAATAACATTGTCTTGAAGTAAAAAGTACTTCTCATATTGTGACTGTGTATAGTGAGGAGGTAATATAAAACAGAAAAATATCAAGGCAATTTCAGAGCTTTTGGCTCTTTCCTTATTGTTGAAATATTCTTAGGCTTTAATGTATTTCTGTCAAATTGTTCATCTCTGGTGATAGTATACCTACGCAGTTCTATACTTTGAAATGCAAATAGACTGCAGTCTATCAAACACAACTTCCCTTTTCTGTTGTCAAGGGGAAACTGCTTGAAAGAAATGTCTATCTTCTCACACAGCTTCAAGAAGGAGACAGTAAAAGTGGACTCTTAACTTACAGGTGAAAAACATCTGTATGCTTGGTGGCTGTCAATCACATTAAAAAACTGCCTTTGTCAGAGTTCCTCTCATTTTAAGGTAGGACATTTATTAACAGTCAGAACCAACAGAAAGAACGATGTGTTTTTAATTGAAGTGGGAAGTACAGACCAAGTGAGAACTGTTATAGTAGTGTGTGTCGCAATTCTTAACCTCTGAACCATAAAACAGCAGTCAGCTCAATGATGTTGATTGCAACTTTGACTTTTAGTAATACACGCTTGAAATAGTAACACATTACTAACTTCATAAGAATGTAAAGACCACAATTTTAGCCTTCATCAGTAAAACATCATAATATTATCCTAACTGACCATGCTCTTCACCATAGTGAGAATGATGTCCAACCACTCATATGGACCACACCTCTGTAAAACCAACATGTTGGAGGAGGTGAGGCTGTTTCAGAGGGTAGTGTACAGCCCTGTGTTTCTGCTGGGTCTGGCCCTGAAACTCTCTGCTCTGAGGGTGTTCTACCGTAAGAGAGCCAGCTTTACAGACACACACATCTACATGTTCAACCTGGCTGTGGCCGACTGTGCCCTCATCACCTTCCTGCCCTTCAGGATCTACCACACCTTATTCAGCATTACCTCTCCTGGCCTCTGTGCTGTTCTGGTTCTCATTCATTTCACCTACATGTACGCTAGTATTTTCACTGTTATGGCTATTAGTGTTTAGAGATTCATCGCCATTCAGTTTCCCTTCCACTCCAGGAGAATGGGCTCCAAGAAACAAGTGGCTGTTGTAGTGTGTGTGATGATATGGGTGACTATTGTGTTCCTATGTGTGATATTCAGGGAGCACAATAGACCTGAGCACAATCTGGCCTGCTTTGAGAGGGAATTCCATTTGTTTCCACTGGGCTACATTCTGACTCTGGAGATACTGGGATATGTGGTTTCTCTTCTCACAATGCTGCTTTGTTCATGTCAGACGATCTGCACTCTGCTGGCCTACAAGGACATGCACTCATATAAGGACAAGAGGAAAAGTATTAGAATAATATCAGCCAATTTGGTAGTCTTTTTCATCTGTTACACTCCTATCTGTATAGCATTTTTCATGAAATTCTATGTTGCCTACAAAGTCCCAACTGACTGCCAACAGTATAATTTGATGCATAACTTTTATCATGTCTCAGAAGGGATTGCCACAACAAACTGCTGTTTAGATGCTATTGAATATTTCTTCTTGGTAAAGGAGTTCCGCAAGGAACTGGTCCCAGGGAAGTCAGAACCGAGGCTCTCCAGATAGAATTGCTCTCTCTAGAACCGGATAGGAATTGAGAGGGATTATCAGCTACTGTATATTCTGTTTTGGCCTAGTGAATGCTGTAACTTGAAAAATCATAAAAAATCTGATAGTTATACCAATATATTAATTATATACATATTTTCCAGCTGTGTCGTCTTTTTTGAACAATTGAAGGGTAGCTTATGTTAAAAACGGTTCTGTTTTTCTGGACTTAACTTTTGGCAGGCTATTGTCTCCCCCCTTGTGTTCAGGCTGGTCATCACACACTGCTTTATGCTAAAATACATTCACATTTATATTGAATGATAGATATTTACATGGTTTATATTGAATAATCAATATTGACATTGTTTATATTGGATAATGGATATTGACATGGCTTCTAAAATCAGGAAAAAATTGTTGAGGCAATATAAGTGAGAATTGTACAAATTATATACAGTTGAAGTCAGAAGTTTACATACACTTAGGTTGGAGTCATTAAAACTCGTTTTTCAACCAAACTATAGTTTTTGCAAGTCGGTTAGGACATCTACTTTGTACATGACACAAAGCTTGGAAACAGCTTGGAGAATTCCAGAAAATTATGTTGTGGCTTTAGAAGCTTCTATAAATAATTGACATAATTTGAGTCAATTAGAGGTGTACCTGTGAATGTACTTCAAGGCCTACCTTCAAACTCAGTGCCTCTTTGCTTGACATCAGGAATGGGCTAAAATTTACCCAACTTATTGTGGGAAGCTTGTGGAGGGCTACCTGAAACGTTTGACCCAAGTTAAACAATTTAAAGGCAATGCTACCAAATACTCATTGAGTGTATGTAAACTTCTGACCCACTGGGAATGTGATGAAAGAAATAAAAGCTGAAATAAATCATTCTCTCTACTATTATTCTGACATTTCATATTCTTAAAATGAAGTTGTGATCCGAACTGACCTAAGACAGGAATGTCAGGAATTGTGAAAAACTGAGTTTAAATGTATTTGACTAAGGTGTATGTAAACTTCCGACTTCAACTGTACACTCAACATTGAGAGTCATGTACACTGAGTGTACAAAATGTTAATGACGCCTTCCTAATATTGAGTTGTACTGCCGAAAGCGCTCCACAGGGATGCTGGCCCATGTTAATTCCAATGCTTCCCACAGTTGTGTCAAGTTGGCTGGATGGACCATTTTTGATACACACAGGAAACTGTTGAGTGTGAAAAACCCAGTGAAAAACCCAGCAGCGTTGCAGTTCTTGACACAAACCGGTGCGCCTGGCTAGGGCGTCACGAAATGTCGTCAGCCAGTGATTGTCAAGTAAATACCTGTCCGTCTCACGGTAATTGACCGTTAATTAACAAACATATTTAGCACCTCCTGGCTTCCACACATGACGTTAGCCTACAAGCCACTGATGCAGACCTTTGGAACATTTACATTTTAAAAAGTCTAATAAATCTATGTAATATAGCCTGCACCTTCACAATAAATCCATTATTTATTTTAGACAGGTCTAAGGACACATGATATGAAGAAAATGTAGTCTATTTCTGAAGAACAGAATAGCATACTCTGAGTTGTCCTTATGTCAGGTCCTGATCTGGCTATGCCATATGGCTGTGGGCTACACTAGTTCATTAAGCAGACAAGATTTGTTTAGAATTCCATGGCATTAAAAAAATATATATATATATATATGTGTATATATATATATACTGTATTATTTTATAGTATGAAGAACACAATTGAACAAAGCTGAATAAAATAGAAAGGATATTTTCTCCAAACGATTTGAGGGAGAGCGCACATGCGGCTATTCTGTGTTGAGTGGTTAACAAAGAAATAGGTACTCCTATATGCTAAATTTAGATGTATTAATGTAACTTTAGTTGTTCTACGTTGGGCAAATGTTGGGCTATATGTTTTGATTTTTAATACATTGTAAGGCTGCATGATGCGACTCTAATGATGATTTGAAAAAGGTTCATTGAAAGACATGAGCTCTGCTTTGTTTTTTTGCGCAGGCTGTCATCAGTCTCTCACTCACAACTTGACAAGCACTTGATAATGCCTCGAATTTCCTAGCGGCATCCCATTTGTGTGGCCATGATGCACCCTAAACAAATCCATGCCTTTTGCAGCCAGTGGCCGTTGTGCCCATCTCCCTGAGTGCTGCGTACTCCGAAGCACATCTCACTCACATGGCTCTCCATCAGGTGATCGGGTCTTTCTCACAGGCTACAAGTGAAGACAGACACTTCAGGGATGCAACTCGGCACGTCCTTATCCAATTCTGAGGTGTATATTGAAGATATTGGAAGAACTGTCCACATTTACTTTTCATCAGCCAACAAGATGAGTAGGCCTAACAAAAGCACTAGCCTCTATCAATCTACTATCCCTCATAGTACAAAAGTGGACCTATTCTATTCACCTATTCTATTCTGTGCGAGAAATAAATATTCCAACAAGTAGTCTGGGACAGTTGTGGGATGCAATAGATCCCAAATTAATACAACAACTAGCTTCAAAAAAACGTTTTTACTGAAGCAACAGATCAGAACATTTAGTTTAAAATGTTGATCAACTATTTGACTATTTCTTCACATTATAAGCGCAGCAATGCGCACACTGCAGTAGGCTATAAGCACAAATGTTCCATTACGGGGAAAACACTATTAACAAAAGTGACCACAAATGAGATTATGCATGTAATGCTTTTATTATAAAGGTGCATTTTTTGGTGAAAATTATCTTCCCCAAACTTGAAACTCACCCGCTGCTTGTATGCCAGTTAGGCTCTACACCCCTTGTAGAGCGAATTGTGCTTAATTTTAATAATTTATTTGGCATGTAGACCAATGTCCACACTTATATTGATTGTGTAATTCTATGGTCCTTTACTGGATGTGTTGTTGTCAATCTTACTGTACATCTGTCCGGCCCTCTGTGCTTGATTGTCTGTGTTGGTGCCTGAAAGCAAACAGATAGAGCATTAAACAGAATGACCTTTTCCTTCTCTCTCTCAGAGGTGCCTGATAAATATGTCAGATAGATGGGCCTCAAATTACACACTGTGTCTTGTATCATGTTCATGATGTTAACACCATTCAGCCCTGTAATGAATGCAAAAAGACAAGGTGTGGCTGGAATCTGAATACACAGAACAGGGCTGTGAAGCTGTGAGTTAGCCTGCAGTGAGCTCAGCTGTGGGTCAACCTGACAGTGTCCGCTGGGCTGGCATTGGTCCAATCCATTAATGAATCAGATTCATCACATGAATGTGCCCCTGGCTCGGCTGATTGATTTTGAGATTTATGATTACGTGATGGCCAGCAAGGGCTGCGGTGGTGGAGGGAGGGAGGACTGCGGGGCAGGCAGGGCTCCAGCTTCATACTGCAGCACCAGGGGCTGAGGACACATAAAGCAGCACCAGGGAATGGGCGGCTCTGACAGGCCTCACAGCCCCTTTACCTGTCAACAGATGTGTTACTGTCTCATACACTCCCCTGAGATAGAGAGGTGTGCTCATATCATTAATACTGACAAAGCTATTTTTGTTAATTTCTATTATTCATTCTGATGCTTTTCGATGGTAATCCTCAGAATTGTCAACAGTGGTATTACTCATGTTGGCAAAATGGAGGACCACACTGGACTGCCATGGCATACGAAGAGGCATGGTTCAGGTCTTATTTTATGGCTGTTAAAGGCCGTTGATGGACCAACAGCACCATCTGCTGGACAGTGGGGGTATTTTCAAACTACGCCATAGCTACAAAGAGAAGTGTACTAATGTATTTGACACAAGTGATAGCAAAGTATTCATTTTTGTGTTTTATTTAACCTTAATTTAACTAGGCAAGTCAGTTAAGAACTCATTCTTATTTACAATGGCGGCCTACCCCGGCCAAACCCTAACCTGGACGACGCTGGGACAATTGTGCGTCGTCTTATGGCCAGTTATGATACAGCCTGGAATCTAACCAGTGTCTGTAGTGACACCTCTAGCACTAATATGCAGTGCCTTAGTCCGCTGCTCCACTTGGGAGTTAAGAGAATGCCAAGAGTGTGCAAAGCTGTAATCAAGGCAAAGGATGGCTACTTTGAAGACTCTGAAATCTGAAGTATATTTAGATTTGTTTAACAGTTTTTGGTTACTACATGATTCCATATGTGTTATATCATAGTTGTGATGTCTTCAGTATTATTCTACAATGTAGAAAATAGTAAAAATAAAGAAAAAACCCTTGAATGAGTCGGAGTATCCAAGCTTTTGACGGGTACTGTATATATACATGTATCCTTGAGGAGGAGAATAAATAGTCAAAATAACTGGAGTAAAAGAAGATACAAGAAGATAGTTAATGTCTGAGTGGTTTATTAGAATAAGAAAGTTGACAGAGAGCAAAGTCTCCATGCTAAGTGACAGGCAGAGCTGAGGACAATGTTGAAATGGTGTTCAACTGCTGAAGGGTGTGTGTGTGTGTGTGTGTGTGTGTGTGTGTGTGTGTGTGTGTGTGTGTGTGTGTGTGTGTGTGTGTGTGTGTGTGTGTGTGTGTGTGTGTGTGTGTGCTGTTGTTTGAGGGTGCATGCATGTGTTTGTGTGATGGACAGATTTGCAGACACAAGCACACACACTTGCATGTACTGTATAAATTCACACGTTGCTACTTCTGTACACACAGAGGCTGTGTCATGCAGCTACTGCACTTAAATTACATTTAAGCATTGAGATTATGTACACACAGGGACACGTTGTGTCATTTAATGACAGTGTCCCTGGTCACAGGCAGGGACAGACAGCCTCTGGTGAGAGCCACAGGACTGCAGGAGTCTGTCACTGTAGCAGGAGACTCGACTCTGGAGGAGTGGAAAAGTTCTCTTTGTTGTGATTCCAGTCTGTATCCCCTCCTCCTCTCCTCTCCTCCTCCCAGACACAACTCAGACACAGCACAGGCATCAGAGTGGGAGCAAATACTGAGATGCTGTTCACAGTACAGAATCTTCATCATCATCTTCGTCAACTTCATCATCAAACTCACACACCAAAGAGGAAATAGAAAATCCAATACAACAAATCCCAAAAACTCAAACCAAATATTACCACAGAAACAAAAAAAAAAAACATGACAAGAATGATCAGTGCGGACTAAATAGAATGCTCTCTACAACTTTACAAAAATGCTAACATTTTTTTGTGCTTATCTTTCGATGATAAATATGTCTGCTGCCCGTGTTTATTCCTTAACAGATTCGGTTACATGTCTTCTTATTTGGTTTGGGTCTTTCTAGGGCATCCCATCCTGGCATTGGCAGTTTCTGGCTGGGGGGCATTAGCTAAATCACTGGGTTACTCAGGAAAACAAGCCAACAACAAACAATGGCATGGTTTCAGGGACACACACAGTCCATGATATTTATACACACAGATCAGGTCATGTGGGTTGGGGGTGGGTGGTGGGGGTGGGGGGAGAGAGAGGAACACTCTGTGAGCTACATATCATGTCCAGCAGAAAGTAATGGCTGCCAAAGAAAGCAATTTACTGCATCAGCGGATTGCAAATGTAGATAAAGGGTTAAAACATTTCAAAACTGATTTCAAAAGAACAAAGATTTTTGAGCGCTTCACAGTAAATTACCCAGATTTCTCATTCTGGTGTTGACACATTTAAAACTACCTCTGTTTGATTGTAGCTGCTAATACAACATATAGAGAGGGAAAGGCTGATTGTGTGTATGTGTCTGTTTGTCTCTCTGTGTGCAAACCTGAAGGGTTGTATTATGGGGAACCACAGATTCCTTAACTGTTTAGTCATGGTGGACTAAGATAATCATGTGTGGCTCTTCCAACGAGCAAATCCCTGGGTCTGAGCCACAAGTTTGGCCTCCCTCCTCCCTGGCCTGGGGATAACAGCGGATCGTAATTCAATCGCATCCTGAATTTGATTAGGGAGCAGTGTGTGTGTTTGAGTGTGTCTATGTTTATGTGTGTTTAACTGTGTGATTGTGTGTGTATGGGGGGATAGCTGCAGAGGAGAGTGGGTGCTCGTCACCCTCTTGATGTGTCTGTGCTAATCTTCTCAGGGGCTCATCACGCCATTAGGGGCTGGGATGTACTTTGCCTAATCAAGCATGTTTAGTGAAACAGTGTAAGAGAGGGAGCTGGAGCACGCCTGGCTGGGCAGGCAGAGTAGGCCTCATTCACTCACTGCACTTAGGGGACACCACTGGCTGGGAGAAAGAGAGGAGACAAGAGGGGGCACCAGGGGGCCACTACTGCTTCAAGGCCCCATGTTCTCAACCAATACTCCTCTCGGGGCTATAATGGAGATAGGAGGAGGACGACGACAACGTGGAGGAGTGGTTTTGTCTACTACAGTATGGAATGTGCTATTTCAATATACTCCCCAACTCCCGACTACTTTACTCATTCATGGCAACACTCACTACTAATATACTTCAAGTACACACAAACCAACACACACACATGAACGCACACATGCATACACACTCATTCAGTTGTTGCTTTGTCTCCCTGGACTCAGCCATGAGTGGGCATTTTTACACAGCTAGATCATGTGTTTACACTCTATGAATCTCTTTTAGTATTCTACCTCAGTGGTTTAGCCCTTTACACATTAAGACAAACAAATCCACCGTCCAACCTGGCTCCTCTCCTCAGCCCACCACACAGCTGGCTTTCTATACAAGGCCAGGCCTCCCCTCTATCTGCTCCCCCTGTTTCAGGGCAGCTCTGAATGTAGCCATAGCTTTGTATTGAAGCCCTGCTAAGATTTATGTTTGTGATCTCTGGCTCTGTTGTGTGTTTCTCTAACACCACTCTCTGCCAGTCCTACCCAGATCAGCCCAGCCTCTGCTCCTCCCAGCCCACAGACCCACTAATGAAGCCAGTCTATGCGCTCCCATGCGTGTTGTCGACGAGCGCTCAGGGTGAGGGTGCAGTTAACACTGATTTGTGAATGTTGGGGGATTGAGGCAGAAATCACTCAGATAATGGCTACCGGGCCAGAGAACTAGAGGGAGAACAAGGAGATTATGGACAACTTCCGCTGTAGCCTGAAACAGAGCAGCATCCACACACACAAGTCATGACACAGATGAAAAAACACGAGCCACCGGATCTACAGACAGGGGAGTGAGCAGAGAGGCGGACAAAAGGAGAACATCAAACAGAGAGAGAGAGAGTGGAGGGAGACAATCCACGCCCAAACAGTTCTACTTTGCTTTGTTGAGCCAGTGTCCCTTGTGTATAGATGCTGAAAGGCAGGGATATAGAAGTGATAGCAGTCTGAATGAGGCCAGTCTCCTAGCCCCAGCCCTATCGGCCCATCCCTGGCCTACCACCCTGACTGGTCCCAGCCCCAGTCCCAAACGGTGCCAGTGTCTGTGAGGGGGGCCGGAGGGATGGGCAGGGGGGCACTGCTGTCTTCATTGATATTCCGCTGGGCTGGGGCACTGGGTTCGCCCCTCCGGCCCTGACTCTTAACGGCTATTTGTTGCAGCCATCTCCTCCTGCTCTGGGGCACAAAGAGGCTCAGTGTCAGGGAGAGGAGCCTGAATGGAGCTCCCCAGTGGCAGGGCCCTGGGCCCGCTAACTCCCACAGCCAGGCTCACATTCCCCTAAATGGGCTATGTGCACTTCTCTCCTGTCCGCTGGCCTGCCGGGTAGCCCAGGCCTCAGGTCAGGTCACATAGATCCAGGGAGAGACAGACAGAGAAGGAGGAAGGGAGTGGGAGGGACAAGGTTGTCTTATACCACTGTGCCCTCTGACTGTCTTTTGCTGTTCCCTCAACTTCTCCAAGGAAACACAGAGATATTAAGGTACCATCCTCTCATCTCCTCCCTGCTGGTTTTTGTCCCCTCCACCTTAACATGTTCAAGTCCAGTGCTGTTGTTGCTAGGTCTGGGCTGCAGACTGGGGGAGGAGACCGTTACAAGGTCTGATTATAAACACATAATAGAGCTTTAGAAACACACTAGAAATGTGTGGTTTTTCCATGATTGTTAACACAATGGGATGGATCGTTGACATCATTATCAAGCATATTCCAATAAAGATCCAGTGTGTTGTATGCCCACATTAAGACAGGAACCCTTTCCCATACTGCATGATCCAGTGCCACCTGGCATTGCTAATATCTATCAAACACAAGCTGACTGATAGAGCTGACTGATAGAGCTCACTGATAGAGGTGACCAGAAAAAAAACAAGGAAAAGCACATGGTTGTCTGCTGGATGCTGGCACAAAAGCAAAGCAGAAATAAAAATGTCACACCCAAAGAATGACTTGCAAAGCACAAGATAGTAGAATGAGACCTTTCACAACTGGAACTGAACTAAATTATCAGTGAAGCAGTTCTCATTTCTTTTTGTTTTTCCTTTTTCACAAAATGTCCTTTCCCTTGCACCCCTTCCTAGTCCTTGAGGTTGGTTTTATGGTGTCCAGTCCATGCTCTGTGGGTTAAACCACGTATGGAGCAGAGGGGTGCACCTCTCAGGGGGATAGCAGAGCTGCAGCCATGAGGAGAATAACCTCATCTCTTTAACTCTCTCTCTCTCTTTCTCTCTCTAAACTGCTGGCTTCTGGAGACCCAGTCTCTTCAGTCAGTTAGTCAGTCAGGCTTGACGCCGGGGGATGTCAGAACATTGAATGACAGTGAGAGAGGACAGACAGGGCAGGATTCGGGAAGGGAGAGTCTGAGGGGTATTCCAGTTGCTGAGGGGAAATGGGTTTCAGAGGGGGGTTCATTGCGCTCTTCTCCTCACTGGCCACTAGGGGTGGGCTCGCCCACGCTCTTTCCCATTAGGTGACTGAAGTCGGCAAGGCCGTGGTGGTTGGCCCGGATCAGGCTCGGGCGCTGGGAGGGGTAGGGCGCTCCGTTATTGCTGTTATAGTTGAGTCCCTCGTGAGGCCAGCGGGGAGGCTCCCCAAAGTCCATCTGGGTGCTAGGGGCTGAGACCACCCTCCTGCGGTCTGGGGAGTCCTGTGGCGTGGCTGGGTAGTTGTATTCACCTGCAGAGTTCCTCAGGGTGGTCCTGGGTTGTCCCCCATGGGGCTCCCGGTTGCTGGCCAGGACCAGGTAACGTGTTCGCTCCGTGTTGGGGGGCCCCACATCCCCTGGGCCCTCGTGCCTGCCACCTCTCTCCTGCAGGAACTTGGAGCTCAGGTAGATGACGGAGTTGGCTGGGCAGGGCATGCCCACTGAAGTGAGGAAGGTCTGACTCTGGTCCCAGTCTACATCTCTCATGCTGGGTGGAGGCCGTTTCTGCTGCAGGGGGGTCTGTTCTGGAGTAGGTAGGCCTGGATCCATCTCTCCTTTAGGCCAGCCGTTGGGCATTACAAACGGGTTGTCTGCCTGAGAATGTGACCGGGGTCTCTCGCTGCCGCTGGTACGTGTCACGCTCATCACTGAGCCGCTCCGGCCCTGACCCAGCATGTTCTGCTCCTTGTCCCCTTTACGGCTCCTGTTGGCTCCTGCCCCTCGTGTGCGGTGGCGATGACTCATGATCCAGCAGACAGCCAAGCCCGACAGCACCGCCCCCGTGGCGAAAGCTGAAACTGCAGACACAACCAGCAGGTTGACTGACACCAGACCATCTGGCTCGTCAATGAAAGACTCCTGCAGGAGACCTACAGACAAAGAGAAAGACAGACAGATGAACAGAAAAAGCTGTAAATGAGTCAGTGGATACGGTGGATATGTGAAAGAGGGTTCAGACACTCCTGGGGAATAATGATGTTGAAGAGAAAAATACATTATAAAACAACAATACGTTTCTGCATTTAGCCTTCATCAGGGTTCTAAAGTCTGTAAACAGAGCACAGTTAACATCATCTCAGCTCTGGCCTTAGTAAAGTGGGAGATTACAGCTTGAGAAAGTGGCCTATTTCCCTGTGCCTCAGTGGGTGGGGATGAATGCTCTTCTGCGAAGATATGCTATTGGTGTAACGGCTAATTGTGTTCATTACCTAAAGTGGATGGTGATTTTAATGGCTGTAATAACTGTCTTCCTGATTGAGAATATCTCCCAACCCCGAAGCGTTGCAGAACATTTACTTTGCAGCGGAAGATGCCTGTACATTCCGGAATTAAAGGGATA
The DNA here is from genome assembly GCF_029448725.1 of Salvelinus fontinalis. NCBI lineage: Eukaryota > Metazoa > Chordata > Actinopteri > Salmoniformes > Salmonidae > Salvelinus > Salvelinus fontinalis. The sequence continues at coordinate 33,782,850 of NC_074678.1, forward strand.
GTCCTGGACTCTGAGAAGTGGATAAAGGGCTTCATTAAACTATCCCTTTAATAGTGAGTAATTTTTTATATTTTTATTTTTTATTTCACCTTTATTTAACCAGGTAGGCTAGTTGAGAACAAGTTCTCATTTACGACTGCGACCTGGCCAAGATAAAGCATAGCAGTGTGAACAGACAACAACACAGAGTTACATATGGAGTAAACAATAAACAAGTCAATAACACAGTAGGAAAAAAATCAAAATATAAAATGAGTCTATATACATTGTGTGCAAAAGGCATGAGGAGGTAGGCAATAAATAGGCCATAGGAGCGAATAATTACAATTTAGCAGATTAACACTGGAGTGATAAATCATCAGATAATCATGTGCAAGTAGAGATACTGGTGTGCAAAAGAGCAGAAAAGTAAATAAATAAAAACAGTAAGGGGATGAGGTAGGTAAATTGGGTGGGCTGTTTACAGATGGACTATGTACAGCTGCAGCGCTCGGTTAGAGTGAGAATTGCTTTAAGTTGCATACTGTATTAACACATGAACTTCAAAGTTATTTTCTTCTAACGGCATGAGAAATGGTTTTAAAAAATACAATCACATCTGAAAGAGGACCACGACAATATGCTTATTTTCCCTGCAAAGAACTTGAGAGAAGCTCCTCTGGAGAACAGAATATATGAATTACTAAAGCAGTGGAAAAACAGCAGAGCACAAAGCTGCTGCCATGGATCAATTAAGAAAATGTCAGGAGAAAACTTGTTCTTTGCAGTGCAAGCACCAGGGACAATACCAATAGAAAACAAAGAGCTTACTCCCAGCCAGAGGAGGAAATGAGGGAAAAACTATGAAAGAGTGAGCGAGAGAAAGACAGAGAGGGAGAGCAAGAGAGACAGAGTGAGAGTGAGTGAGTGAGTGAGTGAGTGAGTGAGTGAGTGAGTGAGTGAGCGAGAGAGAGAGAGTGGAAGAGTGAGAAAGACAGAGGGAGAGAGAGGAGAGAGGGATGAAGAAAGAGAAAAGAGGCCTTCAGCAAACTACTGCAATAGAGGCCCCAGACAAACAGTAAATGTTTCTTAAATTACTAGAACAGCAAAGGGATGGTGATGGGTGTGTCAGGGAGATAAGATAAGTCCCCACAGGAAATAGATGGATGTCATTAATGGATGTTGGGAGCCACTTATTCACCCTGCAAAAAAAGCAGAGAAAGAACATGCCAGAATGCAGGGAGCAGAGGTCTGCTTTAAACAAACATACCTTTATCATCTGATACATTTATTGTAATGGAGACAAATGGCAATAATTAGGAGCAGGTAGGATAAACTAGCTAGTAGCTAATTAGTGGGTTTTGGGGCTTGGCGAGACACAGTATTGTTCTCCATGCGTTGACAGGCAGAGAATGGGGACGGCCTACATTAATAAAAACCATAACAATAGAAGGTGCGAATTGAAAGGCCACAGTGAAAAGGATTTAGTGCTAATCAAGTTGCCATCTTGGTCAATCTAGGTCCTTTTATACTCTTATTAGTGTTTGATCACTTATTTAATAGACCTCGGAAATACATGGCGGATCGCTGGGTACCATAGTTACAGTGAGTGAAATATGTGTTGTGTGTCTATTGCATCTTCAACTATAGAGTGGATATCCACAAAGTACCTGTATGGGTTTTTGGTTTCATATTAACGTGACTGATTTTCCCTTTTCTTTCTTTCCCTTTTACTTCCCTCTATCTGTCACATAGAGAGCTCATCATTCTGCTGGCTAAGCATAGTCCTTCCCATTGTGCTTGTGTTTTCTGCTAAACACTCATTTATCTCTCTCTCTCTCTAAACATATCCCTGATCCATCATCACCAGGCCAGCCTAAAAATATCCCTGATTCATACACTATTTATTTTCTCTTTTTGGACCAATATTCAACTTGGATTCACTGCCAGTATCTATTACATTACTCTGGAAAGTACTGTGCTCTTAAATGATGATGTTCAGTGGCAGCCAGGCAGCAGAGAGCGACAGTGGAAAAAATGACAGGATATGGCACTGCTGTCATATTTATTTACTGCGACCTGTTTTATTCCTAAACCAATGAGGTAATGAATTGGTTCATGGGTTTGGTAATTCCTAAAAACCACAAGCCTTGATGGCTCTCTAACAACTTTGGACCATAATTTCATCCACATCTGGAAATGTTCATACTTCACTTACACTGAGGAGTTCCCATTCCCTTTTCCCTTTCACATTTCTCCCTGAAAATGCACGTCCGGGGTTCACTATGGAACATCAGATTCAATTCTGTACGCTGTCGTTTCGGTGTGGGGAGAGGTTGTGATGAGCGTCTGTGTTCCCACACCTCAACTAGAGAATACGGCGAGGAGGGTTGCCCTTTCCTGGTAATGATACTGAACCACCATTGAAATGCATCCGCCCTATCTGGAGCAGCATCATTCTCCTCCCATTCAGACCCAATGTGTCTCCTTTTTGCCCCTCACAGTGAGACGATGCACATCGCACTCTGAAAGGCCTAGGCCATTAGTGATTGTCGCCTTTGGAGCCACTCTGCTTTGTGTCAATGGCTGGGGGAGACAAAGCAGCTGGAGGAGAGATGGGTGAAGAGTGAGGAGAGGGGAGGGGGACAGGTCTCTCTCTCTGTCCCACCGGGCTGACAGCAACCCTCTCCTCGCCGACTCACTTATTAAACCTTAATGGAAGCCGCCCTGACTGTCAGCCTGACGAACACTGAGCACGTCTTGGGCTTGCAGCTCCAATTACAGGAGAACAACACTGAGGCAGGAGCAGCCTAGTTAGTGGAGGAGATGGGGAGGAATGGGCCAGGCGGAGGGATATGGCGCTATGAAGGCAGACTAACTAACTGTCATGTGTTTGTGTTTCTTTCAGGGGGAAGTCACCAAGCTACGGAGCGCACACTCGTTCACAGTCTTTCATTTCTATGTTGCGGTTAATCTTCCCCATCTCTCTTTCCATTTGTCTGCAGCCACCGTCTTCTGTTCCCTCGCTTCCCTGATCTTCTCCTCCTCTCTCCTCCATTCCAGTGGCATGTCCTTTAATCTTCTTCTCTCTCTCTCGCTCCATCTCTAGGGATATCACTCTGATTCCTTCCCTCCATTCCTCCACCCTCCATCTCAACCTCAGCCCTCCTGCCCTCTCTCCCTCTCCTTCTCCCCCATGGACCCTGGCTCGGAGTAGCCCAGCCTAATGAAAAGCCACAGTGGCCCTGGCTCTTGGTTAAGATTCCCTTCATTAAAACACTGGCAGCGTATGGATTTGCTCTGCCCATGCTTGCAAATTGGCTGGCCTTTTAACGGTGGGGTTATTGATTTTCAAACCCAACATAGTGTCAGTGAGGCCGGGTATGTTGTGACTGGAAACATGCAGTTATTAACTGTGATGCTGCCTGCTGCAGTGTAGGGGGATAGAAACTACTGTACCAGCAAGTGGGTTGGCTCACACATGAAACCCATCCTGCTTTCAAACTACAGCACAAAAGCAGCAACACACTCCCGATGGACATGCATATGACACAAACTGACCGAATACAAACAGTGTAGCTATTCCCTCCGCAAGGCAATCAAACAAGCTAAGCGTCAGTATAGAGACAAAGTAGAGTTGCAATTCAACGGCTCAGACACAAGAGGTATGTGGCAGGGTCTACAGTCAATCACGGACTACAAAAAGAAAACCAGCCCCGTCACGGACTAGGATGTCTTGCTCCCAGACAGACTAAGTAACTTCTTTGCTCGCTTTGAGGACAATACAGTGCCACTGACACAGCCCGCTACCAAAACCTGCGGACTCTCCTTCACTGCAGCCGACATGAGTAAAACATTTAAACGTGTTAACCCTCACAAGGCTGCAGGCCCAGACGGCATCCCCAGCCGCGTCCTCAGAGCATGTGCAGACCAGCTGGCTGGTGTGTTTACGGACATATTCAATCAATCCTTATCCCAGTCTGCTGTTCCCACATGCTTCAAGAGGGCCACCATTGTTCCTGTTCCCAAGAAAGCTAACGTAACTGAGCTAAACGACTACCGCCCCTTAGCACTCACTTCCGTCATCATGAAGTGCTTTGAGAGACTAGTCAAGGACCATATCACCTCCACCCTACCTGACACCCTAGACCCACTCCAATTTGCTTACCGCCCCAATAGGTCCACAGACGACGCAATCGCAACCACACTGCACACTGCCCTAACCCATCTGGACAAGAGGAATGCCTATGTGAGAATGCTGTTCATCGACTACAGCTCAGCATTTAACACCATAGTACCCTCCAAACTCGTCATCAAGCTCGAGACCCTGGGTCTCGACCCCGCCCTGTGCAACTGGGTACTGGACTTCCTGACGGGCCGCCCCCCAGGTGGTGAGGGTAAGTAACAACATCTCCACCCCGCTGATCCTCAACACTGGGGCCCCACAAGGGTGCGTTCTGAGCCCTCTCCTGTACTCCCTGTTCACCCACGACTGCGTGGCCATGCACGCCTCCAACTCAATCATCAAGTTTGCGGACGACACAACAGTGGTAGGCTTGATTACCAACAACGACGAGACGGCCTACAGGGAGGAGGTGAGGGCCCTCGGAGTGTGGTGTCAGGAAAATAACCTCACACTCAACGTCAACAAAACAAAGGAGATGATTGTGGAAAGTTTTAAGTTCCTCAGCGTACACATCACGGACAAACTGAATTGGTCCACCCACACAGACAGCGTTGTGAAGAAGGCGCAGTAGCGCCTCTTCAACCTCAGTAGGCTGAAGAAATTTGGCTTGTCACCAAAAGCACTCACAAACTTCTACAGATGCACAATCGAGAGCATCCTGTCGGGCTGTATCACCGCCTGGTACGGCAACTGCTCCGCCCACAACCGTAAGGCTCTCCAGAGGGTAGTGAGGTCTGCACAACGCATCACTGGGGGCAAACTACCTGCCCTCCAGGACACCTACACCACCCGATGTCACAGGAAGGCCATAAAGATCATCAAGGACAACAACCACCCGAGCCACTGCCTATTCACTCCGCTATCATCCAGAAGGCGAGGTCAGTACAGGTGCATCAAAGCAGGGACCGAGAGACTGAAAAACAGCTTCTATCTCAAGGCCATCAGACTGTTAAACAGCCACCACTAACATTGAGTGGCTGCTGCCAACATACTGACTCAACTCCAGCCCACTTTAATACTGGAAATTGATGGAAATTTATCAAAAATGTATCACTAGCCACTTTAAACAATGCCACTTAATATAATGTATATGCATATACTGTACTCTATATCATCTACTGCATCTTGCCATCTTTATGTAATACATGTATCACTAGCCACTTTAAACTATGCCACTTTTATGTTTATATACCCTACATTACTCATCTCATATGTATATACTGTACTCGATACCATCTACTGCATCTTGCCTATGCCGTTCTGTACCATCACTCATTCATATATCTTTATGTACATATTCTTTATCCCTTTACACTTGTGTGTATAAGGTAGTAGTTGTGGAATTGATAGGTTAGATTACTCGTTGGTTATTACTGCATTGTCGGAACTAGAAGCACAAGCATTTCGCTACACTGGCATTAACATCTGCTAACCATGTGTATGTGACAAATAGAATTTGATTTGAACATATCGGAGGTTGAGTGGGACTGACATTATCGGTGTTATAGAATGATCTGAGGGACTTTGATCTAGGAACCTACTGTTTCTCTGCATGGCAACGTATTTTATATGTACCCTGTGCATGCACGTGTCAGTGCATGTGTGTACTATATATATGGACGTGATTGTGTGTGTGTGTGTAATAGATGAGAATAAGGGACTGCACTCATGGTTCAGTGATTTAGCTCATTATCCTCTCTTTCTTTATCTTGCTACCATTCTTTCTCTCTCTGTTAAAAGACAGACTGCAGGCTCTATCTTGTTACTTTCTCTCTTTGTCTCTATTTTTCTTTCTCTGTCTTTCTCTCGCTCCCTCTTACTCTATTGGAAGTCTGCAGGCTCTTTCTGGGCCGTTCTCTCTCCCTCTTAACCTCTTCCTCTCTCGCTCTCCTGCTGTAATCTGGGTCCCCCTCCTCCACTGCTCTTCGGTCAGACAAATTGGAGTTTCAGAGTCTAAGCCTTGCTACACCATAAACACTGTGTTTACTCATAGGGCTGGTGGTCATGGCATTTATAGTTCCTCTGACTACATTACCAAGGTAGAGTAGTGACTGAGTGAGATTTCTGGAGGTTGTGTAGAACCTTATAAGGTCTGGTCTGAGGTGCCTTTACTGATCAATATGGTAAAACATTTATGAACCCCAGCATGTGTTTTCAATTAAAATTCCATAGCATTTCCACAAAAATCTGCTATTGGAATCAGGCTTTCACATTTCTATTAGACATATTAAAGTTTTACTTAAGGTAGCTAATTCTGTTCTAATTGCATCCACTCAGTAGTCCACTGTGCAGCTACAATGCCCGCTCTGCTGCTTGGGGTAAATGATAGAGTACAGTTGATTTAAATAAGGGTGTGTTAAATTCATATCCATTGCAGGAAGTTAGCGCCCTCCCATGCTGTGGACAATTTGTTGAGCGGGAAACCGTCAGTCAGTTAAGTGGTTTGTTTGTGATATACAAAGCATGATTTTTTTTATTTTAATACATTCTAACCTTGCTTTTCATATCATGCCAGCCTTTTGCAACAACTTAACAAGGTGGATGCTGTTAGCGCTTTCAGCTGCATTCAATCCAAACAAAACAGCTGGGCTGTGGATTGTTTTTCAGAAAAGTGTGTCTCGGAGGGATACCGTTTCCAATAACACCCTGTAGCCTACAGTTATGGTTTTGGCTGGCGTTGGGTAGTAATTTATATCCTCAATTTAGGTGTAAAGGAAAAGAACACAGTGTAAACTATTAATAAATATTCAGGAGATACGTCACAGGCAATAAATTATAAACTTGGTCCGTGTTATTAGTCTAACGATCCACCGGGAGTTTCAATCTCTCATTCCCCAATCACGTACATCGCAATTTCAACTTAATCTTTCTCACATGCTAAAGACATACATCTAGTGTGCCATGGCTGTATGCACCATGATATATGACCGCAGGGGAAAACGCACTTCTATTTGTTGAGGTTAACACCTCAGTGTTGAAGTGTTGGATTTGTTCCCATCAACATTGCTGAAGGTTTATTAGGTGGATGATTAAACCATCCAGCCTTGGTTGAGACTCCAGCCCATCTGGTTGACTGATTTAATCTTTTCCTCTGCCCTGCTCCTCTGATTTAAGACACACGTTTTATAAAACGTCTCCTGCACCATACCTTCTACGCTGATCCTCAAAATGGGGGTCCCCCAGGGGTGTGTGCTCAGCCCCTTCCTGTACTTCCTGTTCATCCATGACTGAGTGGCCGCGCACGACTCCAAATCAATCATCAAGTTGTAGAGGCGCAACAGCACCTCTACAACTTCAGGTGGCTAAAGAAATTTGTCATGGCCCCTAAGACCCTCTATTACCAGGCCATCAACCTGTTTAACAGCCATCACTAGCGGTCTACCAGGTGATGCACACTCACTCACACAAAACACACAAGCTAGCACACACACCTCATACTCACAAACAATGTTTCCTCTAATATTTTTCAGGCACTGAGCAAATTTCAAGTCTGCTGAGCACAAATTTGAACATTGTGAAAATGCTGTGCAACTTCCAGCGTGCGTTTACTGTGAACACTGAGGTTGTGTTTAAGTTACAGTTTTAACAGTGGCCATGTAGGCTACCGTGGCTATTTGATCAACATGTAAGCCTACCAGAGTTGCCTACCATCAAAAACAATGGAGCTAATGTATCCCATTACATTTTAACACGGAAATAGCTGTTCTTTCATTCAATCTACAGTAGCAGCCAATGTGTGGTGTTCAATGTAGGCCTACATTCCATAAGGAGTGGTTGGAGCGTTGGGCCAGACACCGAAAGGTTGCTAGCTCGAATCCCCGAGCTGACAAGGTAAAAATCTGTCATTCTACCCCTGAACAATGCAGTTAGCACACTATTCCTAGGCCGTCATTGTAAATAAGGATTTGTTCTTAACTGACTTGCCTAGTTAAATAAAAAATAAAAACATGCAAGGCTTGACATTAACCTGTTTATCCACTTGTCCTTCAGACAAGGAGGTGACTGAAAATGTTGTGTTGTCTGATGCAAGAAACCCCTTTACAAAATAAAATGCATTATTATTCCTATACCATTATTACAGAAAATCTGACAAATTATGCCATCCTCTGCCTTTTGGCTAATTAGTTTCTTCAAAATACAACACTGCCCCTTATTTTTTTTTTTTTACCTGACTGGCTTTTCAAAGATGTCTAGAAATGTACCCATTTTGTGCTCTTGTAGGAAGCAATCACTCCCCTATTGCTGACTAGAAATTATCTATAACTGTGCTAATAATTTAATTTGCTAGTTAGTGAGTTAACAAAATGTGCACACGTGGCTACATGCAGCTCTCGCTTTGATCTCAAAACGAGCGCATCTACTCATAAAATGGCACAGATCCATACAGTATGTGGCAATGGTCTATTTGCATGTAGGCCTACTGCACCTCTGATTGTTTATGCCACACTGGTCTGTGTAGAGTACCGGCTGAGTGGTGCATGTCAATGCAATACAATCCTACTCCGATGCGTTCTGCCTTCAACAAAATCTCTTGCATAGTTAGTTTTGTATACTAAGTGTTGCATAGTTCATTTTGTTTCGGTATGTTGCATTGGAAGTGGCTAGTATTGCGTTGATTCGATTACAATTCCCACAGTAAAGGGAAACGTTAATAGTGTTAACAGGGAAAACTCTAGAAAATTGAGTGAAGTTCAATCTTGTGCTTCTCTGTGGGTTGATACTGTATTTCTTCTGCGGGGCAGTCGCACATACACTTACACACACACACTCCCAGCCAACGCTGCTATCCCATGTTATAGAGACATTGAACCACTGGTCAATTCCTGTTTCACACTGTGTATTTAAATACTGTATCCCCGACATAGCTTATTCTAATATTTATTCTACTGTACAATGTATTTTAGTTACACTGTTTATACACATCGGATATTTATTTATATACTGGATTCTTGACATAGCTCACTCTATATTCTATGTACTGCTGTACATTCTTGACATTCGACTGCATGCTTAGGAGGAAGCAACATAAGCATTTCGCTACACCGCTATAACACCTGCTAAACACGACCAATAAACTTTGATTTGATTTGTTACCTGCGAACAGAGTGCTGGATTAGGGACAGTGCTAATCCCATGGGTCTCAAAAGGATGTCACTCTGTGGGGGTTAAGAATGAGGCATTATGGGGGCTCTGGGACCCAACTAACTGCTGTTAAGAACACTATTTCTCAGCCATGCAGCATAAAGATGTCGGATCTTAACTTGATCACTCTTTTGCCGGGACTCATGAGTCCCTGAAAAAGAGCAGTTCTCTTTCTCTCCATGTTGGGGCAGTCGAGTCATTGGGATCAGGGCTTGCGATCAAAATCATTTTCTCTCAATGTGTAATTACATGAGTCTGACATGCACAAATTTGGTATATTTGGAAAGAAGCCATCTGGGAGATTATGAGGAAATGATCAGAAGATAGATAATAGTTACATAGTTCAGAATACACAAGATCAAGCACACACAAAATCACAGTTTAACATTTTTCATTGACAAGCGATAAGTGAATTATTGATGGCTAGAGCTGGAAACATATCAGATGGCTTCCACAACATGTGAACAATATCAGAAAAAAATGGGATTGATAGATCTAACAACTAGAAATGGGCATATGTGTTAATAAGTGGTGCCAGGTGTGGTCACAGGACGTTTCCAAGTGTCCTTAAACCTCTCCAAAGTGGCATATGTCTGTAAATTAGATAATTCCAGCGCTTTTACATATTTGCAATCCCTAAATGCCATTTGTTCAGTATAAAAACATAATTTCTACCATATCAACCTCACTCAAACATTGTGGTGTTATGGGGTATCCAGGATACATTCAAGTGTCCTCTCAACCTCTCCAAAGTGTCCGAATGTGGTAATTGCACTGTTTTTACACACTGGATGTGCCTAAAAGGGACACTTTACTATAAAAACTAAATTTCTACAACAACAACCTCTCTCAAACATTGTGGTGGTGTTGGGGGACATACAGGGGATATGGATACCTACAGCGCGTAAGCAGGCAACATCATATTTTTGATGCACAAAGATAGTCACTCGTTGGACATTCAATGTTGCAATTAAGTCATACATCCCTACCAACCTAAAGATGAATTTGATACCCCCCATGTAGCTAGAGCTCAAACACAGAACGTATCAAAGCTTACCTTGAATGTTTGCTGATCAATAACAGTAGGTCACAGGCGGACAAATAAGATATCCTCATGATCTGTGGCGTCTTGGCTTTCGTTGTGTATCAACGGATTCTGTGTTTATTTCATTTATGCTTCACAACACTGACCGGAATGTAGATAGCAGCCATCTTGAAATGAGGTCATCGGCTCGGCCTGCCCTTATAAATGTGTTTGCCCATATATGGTAGTAAGTCATTCCAAAGATTTGAAGGTACCGATCAATAACCAATATACTCAGCTTTCCACAGACACCCTGCTTTTGCAGATAGGGGCTACCGTTCTCATACCAGACTGAATAAAAAAAATCAAAAATCAAATAGGGTCCCCAAATATGTGGACTTTACATTTAAGAACATAACATTAATAGGAAAATAATAAAATAATAACAAATAGGCTACACCAACATTAGTTTCCATTCATACAGTAGATTTGACATGGTAAACGATGAAATACTTTATTTCTATTGTAAATCGCCCTTAGTCTGTTTGAAAAAGTTGTTCCAATACCAACTAGAGGGCGAATGTACAGTACCAGTCATAAGTTTGGACACATCTACTCATTCATGGGTTTTTCTTTATTGTTTACTATTTTCTACATTGTAGAATAATAGTGAATACATCAAAAATATGAAGTAACCAAAAAAGTGTGAAATGTCTTTCCTTCTTAATGCGTTTGAGCCAATCAGTTGTGTTGTGACAAGGTAGGTGTGGTATACAGAAGATAGCCTTATTTGGTAAAGACAAAGTCCATATGGGAAGAACAGCTCAAATAAGCAAAGAGAAACGACAGTCCATCAATACATTAAGACATCAAGGTCAGTCAATCTGGACCATTTCAAGAACTTTGAAAGTTTCTTCAAGTACAGTTGCGAAAACCACCAAGCACTATGCAGTGGTGTAAAGTACTTAAGTAAAAATACTTTAAAGTACTACTTATGTCGTTTTTTGGGGATATCTGTACTTTACTTTACTATTTCTATTTTTGAAAACTTTTACTCCACTACATTCCTAAAGAAAATAGTGTACTTTTTACTCTTTACATTTTCCCTGACACCCAAAGGTACTTGTTACAGTTTGAATGCTTAGCAGGACAGGAAAATTGTCTAACTCACGCACTTATCAAAATAACCTCCCTGGTTATCCCTACTGCCTCTGATCTGGCAGACTCACTCAACACAAATGCTTCGTTTGTAAATTACATCTGACTGTTGAAGTGTGCCCCTGGCTTTCCGTAAATGTTTTTTTTTTTAAGTGCCGTCTGGGTTGCTTAATATAAGGAATTTGAAATGATTTATACTTTTACTTTTGATAGTTAATTATATTTAATTAAAGCCAAATACTTTTAGACTTTTACTCAAGTAGTATTTTACTGGGTGACTTTCACTTTTACTTGAGTAATTTTTTTTAAGGTATCTTTACTTTTACTCAAGTATGACAATTGGGTACTTTTCCACCACTGGCGCAATGATGAAACTGGCTCTCATGAGGACTGCCACAGGAAAGGAAGACCCAGAGTTACTTCTGCTGCAGAGCATTAGAATTACCAGCATCAGAAATTGCAGCCCAAATAAATGCTTCACAGAGTTCAAGTAACAGACATATCTCAACATCAACTGTTCAGAGGAGATTGCGTGAATCAGGCCTTCAGGGTCGAATTGCTGCAAAGAAACCACTACTAAATGACACCAATAATAAGAAGAGACTTGCTTGGGCCAAGAAACATGAGCAATGGACATTAGACCGGTGGAAATATGTCCTTAGGTCTGATGAGTCCAAATTTTAGATTTTTGGTTCCAACCTCGGTGTCTTTGTGAGACGCAGAGTAGGTGAACGGATGATCTCTGCATGTGTGGTTCCCACCGTGAAGCATGGAGGAGGTGTGGTGGTGCTTTGCTTGTGACACTGTCAGTGATTTATTTAGAATTCAAGGCACACTCAAGGCAGCATGGTTACAACAGCATTCTGCAACAATACGCTATCCCATCTGGTTTGCGCTTAGTGGGACTATCATTTGTTTTTTCAACAGGACAATGACCCAACACACCTCCAGGCTGTGTAAGGGCTATTTGACCAAGAAAGAGAGTGATGGAGTGCTGCATCAGATGACCTGGCCGCCACAATCACCCAACCTCAACCCAATTGAGATGGTTTGGGATGAGTTGGACCGCAGAGTGAAGGAAAAGCACCCAACAAGTCCTCAGCATATGTGGGAACTCCTTCAAGACTGTTGGGAAAGCATTCCAGGTGAAGCTGGTTGAGAGAATGCCAAGAGTGTGCAAAGCTGTCATCAAGGCAAAGGGTGGCTAGAATAATCTAAAATCTAAAATATATTTTGATTTGTTTAACACTTTTTTAGTTACTAAATTATTCCATATGTGTTATTTCATAGTTTTGAGGTCTTCACTATTATTCTACAATGTAGAAAATAGTAAAAATAAAGAAAAATCCTTGAATGAGTAGGTGTGTCCAAACTTTCTACTGGTACTGCATCTTGAAAGACTTTGTTTGCAAGCAGGACTAATGTAACACTGACATCTTTTAGGGAGCGGTAATGGTGACCAATAATGGTTGCAATTGAGATCAGCTGTGCGGGTGAATTTAGCGTGTATTGATGGTTTAACGAGACATCAGCTTGTGATAATCTTAGTGCGATCGATGGTTGCAATAGGCCCCTTGTGATTTGGTTTATTTTCCATTAGGCTACATTCTGTAGGCTAACCGTTAGCCTACCCATTGTTACACAATGAAAGGTGTGAAAACTAATGATAGGCTGCTATGTTTCCCTGGCTGAGTTGATGAGCTGATTTGGGCCATCAGTTGATTGACAGATGTAGGCCTACTGTAGAACGATACATTTTCCTCCAGTGTGGATGCTCATCCACGTTTTATAGTTAGGCAGCAGGCTATGTATAATGTATCAATATAGTTCTGGTCTTTGGTGTAGATTGAAAGCCTGTATTGTGTGGCTTTAATATTTCATTTCATAAAGCTGTCAAGTTGTTTATGCATTTGAGTCTATCCAAAGACAATTTTGGTGAGCTGAGACACTTTATTTAAATCTTTTTAAGAAGTAAAATGAATAGTCTGATCATTTACACATCAAAGAAACCACAATTAACTTTTGGACCTAATGTAGGCTCAGGCTGGTCACTACAGTATAATCACCCAGCATTGGGTGTGAACTCATGAGGCTTTGACCCTGGAGCGTGCTACGTAGACCACTGCACTACGTCAGTTCACAATGCTCTAGCAAGCACTAAGAATACTATGAATACTGATGATATATAGGTGCGTCGTTTTTTAATGATTTTATTTTAAGCTTTCCCGAAACCTTAACCACTCGGAATTAATGCCTAAACTGTTAACATTTGAGTTGTTTCTGTTTTAACTCTGTATCCATGCGGAATTAACCCTGTAACCACACAGAATGAATGCATCAAAAATAGACCTTCATCTATGAGTCAAAGGGCAGTAGGCTGGACTCAAACCCATGTTGACTCTGGCATATGTGTGCCGGGTCAGTGGCTGGAACCGCTGGAACACACAGGCATTGTGGAAAACCAATAATTGACTCTGCCTATTGCTTGCCTTCAACATATAATAAAACAATCGATCTAAAACAATTGCTTTTCCCTAACATAAAATACATCTACCCCCTACAAATATGTCCATTTATTATAAACCACATTAGAATTCACACGAGATGCACTGTAGCCTGCATGTACCCTAAATAAGGTAGAATGGAGGTATGGTGGGCATTGTATATACAACCCCCACTTCCAGCTGCCCCCTGGCGGCGGTTATAAATATTTCTTCAGCTATTCAAATCTTCCTGCTGCAGGATTATTTTCCTCCTGCACAAAAGGGATCAAATTAAGATCTGACATCTGTAGAACGCAGTTAACCATCACCAGATCAGCACTCTGCAGTTCGACATGAATGTGTATCGTTGGGGTTCTTTATTTCCTGTTGACATGCAGCAGCCCAATGGTGGTGTGTTAGCCAGCGGTTGGGCCCCTCACGACCACTGTTTGCTCTCTCTGATACCAGCTGACGGATAAGAGCTGCTAGCCTATCAGTTTTCACCCTGCTATCTGGTCCCTCTCTGCTCTCCCTGCTCTCTCTCTCCTGCAGGTGGCTGACACACGACTACCCATCTCTCCTGCCTCTCTCTCCTCATCACACTCCTCACAGGAGAGACCCACGTGAAAGAGCAGAAGCCATCCAGGAGTCCTCACATCTCTCCAGATATTCAGGATTGATGCTGCACTCTTTGAAACGAACTGCACCCACCCCCTTCCCACCACCCGCTCATCCTCTGCGGAGGAACGTAGGCCCTCACATTTCACAAACCCGCACCTCTTGTGTAGCGATGGGCGTCAGTCAGAGCTGCAGTTCAAGCATCTCAGATCTTTGCTCCATGGCTGAGATGTGTGTGTGCAATGGTAGGCTGGCGTCTGCTGTGTGTGGGTCGCGTCACCCTCCCGCTCGTTGTGTGAGGAGCGGAGCGAAGACAGCCAAGCAGGGATGACTTCAGCGTAGTCAAGGTCACCAAGCTCTCCCATAGCAGACTTCTGCAGTGTCTCAGCCGGGTTCAGCATCAGGGAACACATTTGTCATCTGGAGGTTTAAAAGCTGTACTTACTACTCCCACAATGTAAATATAAAGCACTAATCTTTATCCCGATGTAAATATATAGCACTAGTCTTTACTGGCTCCTTTCAGGCCTCAAAGAGGAACACTCCCTAACCCACACCAACCCGCACCAATTAGAATGACCCGATGTCGTAAATTTGCCAACTAATTTTCTCTCCCTCCCGCTTCCACTCCCCCGGAGTCCTTGCTCTGCAGTTGTCACCCGCTAACATCACGCAACTGCTTCGGTTCACTCATGCTCTCGCTTCATTGATGTGCTGTGGACCTCAATTAAACTGATTGCAACCCGCTGTTCTCCAAGTCAAAACACCGGCTTACTTCTGAAAATATTTTCACAGTGCCATAATTGCTTCCATCTGTAACTGCTCGGCTCGCTGGTGAAGGCATGTCATTATGCCTGAGTGCTTTCACGGCGGCGGGGAAGGAGCGAGTGGCGAGAGAGTGACAAAGGAGCGTAAGAGTTGACTATTGCCTTTTGTCTTTGTTCACACCAGTAGTGGTACGTGGGTAAAATCGCTGGGGAAGCAAAGCCAGAAAATAATCCATATTACAACCTATGTGTTGTGATAAGTGCGTTGTTTGCTCTATAACCTGTTAGTTCATATGCCTTGACACCGTGATATACAGTATAGGCCTAAGGCCGAGACAATAAGAAGACATAGTGGCAGAATAAATTCAACCACACATTTGTTTCATTAAAAAACTGGAGAGCAACCTCTGTCCGGTGAAGTCCACAAAGCATATTGCATGTAACAAACAGTTACATCATCTACAGCATGGTCAAGCAAGTTGATGTTTCTGACATTTTTTGACTACTAAACAACTATTAATTTAGAACGACGTAGAGTTACCGCAAGTCGCAAAGAAAACAGAAGCTGCCGCCACTATTCCAGCACCATTTCAACATCATCAAATAATCTATGCTTAGTCTAAAAAAGTGACAAGTCAAAGATACCAAAAACTATTTAGTCCAATAAACATAAGCTAGATATGATGCTGCTGTCTATGGATCTGATTTCTGTGTGTGTGTCTGTGCGCGTGCCTGTGTGTTTGTGCAAGTAGAAAAAGGTTGACTCCCCCGACTTGTAGAGAAACGCCAGTGCCATCCTTCTCTCTTTCATGTTGACGAAACGGTCTATCACTCTGCCATACAGTACACAAATGTATTTGTTGTTGTCCTGCTACCTGGCTGAAATGCTTTCTCGCTAGCCTAACTTAATTTGATGGACAACGTTAGCTAGTTAATATTAGCATTCTACATCTATCCACATAATGAACTTCCATCCTCTCAAGCCAGGGGCACAACAATGTATGAATTAATGGTTAGATCAGAATCACAAGTTATAATCATTGGCCAGTATGGAGAATTAAGTAAAACCACAAGTCCAAATCCCTATCTCCATCAAATAAAATCGCATTCTCACATATGTGTTCCTCTTGTCCAGGTGGGAAAGGGTAGTGTGGAGTGCAATAGAGATTGCATCGTCTGTGGATCTGTTGGGGCGGTATGCAAATTGGAGGGGGTCTAGGGTTTCTGGGATAATGGTGTTGATGTGAGCAATGACCAGCCTTTCAAAGCACTTCATGGCTACAGACGTGAGTGCTACGGGTCGGTAGTCATTTAGGCAGATTACCTTAATGTTCTTGGGCACAGGCACTATGGTGCTCTGCCTAAAACATGTTGGTATTACAGACTTGGACAGGGAGAGGTTGAAAATGTCAGTGAAGACATGCTCGCAGTACACGTCCCGGTAATCCGTCTGGCCCTGCGGCCTTGGGAATGTTGACCTGTTTAAAGGTCTTACTCAAATTGGCTGCGGAGAGCGTGATCACACAGTCTTCCGGAACAGCTGGTGCTCTCATGCATGTTTCAGTGTTATTTGCCTCAAAGAGAGCATAGAAGTAGTTTAGCTCGTCTGGTAGGCTCGTGTCACTGGGCAGCTCTCGGCTGTGCTTCCCTTTGTAGTCTGTATTTGTATTTGTATTTTGTATTTATTATGGATCCCCATTAGCTGCTGACAAAGCATCAGCTACTCTTCCTGGGGTCCAGCAAAATTAAGGCAGCTTATACAATTTTAAAACATTACAATACATTCACATCACACTGTGTGCCCTCAGGCCCCTACTCCACCACTACCACCTATCTACAATACTAAATCCATGTGTATGTATAGTGCGTTTGTTATTGTGTGTGTATGTGTATGTGTGTGTGTGTGTGTGCCAATGTTTGTGTTGCTTCACAGTCCCCGCTGTTCCATAAGCTGTTTTTTAAATCTATTTTTTAAATGTAATTTTACTGTTTGCATCAGTTACTTGATGTGGAATAGAGTTCCATGTAGTCATGGCTCTATGTAATACTGTGTGCCTCCCATAGTCTGTTCTGGACTTGGGGACTGTGAGGAGACCTCTTGTGGCATGTTTTGTGGGGTATGGATGGGTGTCCAAGCTGTGTGCCAGTAGTTTAGACAGAAATAAAAGTAGTGATGAAGTCAATCTCTCCTCCACTTTCAGCCAGGAGAGATTGACATGCATATTATTAATATTAGCTCTCTGTGTACATCCAAGGTCCAGCCGTGCTGCCCTGTTCTGAGCCAATTGCAATCTTCCACTTTTTTTGTGGCACCGGACCACACGACTGAACAGTAGTCAAGGTGGGGCCTGTAGGTCCTGCCTTGTTGATAGTGTTGTTAAGAAGGCAGAGCATCGCTTTGTTATAGACAGACTTCTCCCCATCTTAGCTACTACTTCATCAATATGTTTTGACCATGACAGTTTAAATTCTAGTGTTACTCCAAGCAGTTTAGTCATCTCAACTTGCTCAATTTCCACATTATTACAAGATTTAGTTGAGGTTTAGGGTTTAGTGAGTGTTTTGTTCCAAATACAATGCTTTTAGTTGTAGAAATATTTAGGGCTAACTTAATCCTTGCCACCCACTCTGAAACTGTAGTAGCTGGCTTGTATAGTGTTGAGTCATCCGCATACATAAAAACTCTGGCTTTACTCAAAGTCAGTGGCATGTCGTTAGTAAAAATTGAAAATAGCAAGGGGCCTAAACATCTACCCTGGGGAATTCCTGATTCTAACTGGATTATATTTGATAGGCTTCCCTTAAAGATCACCGTCTGTGTTCTGTTAACTCTTTATCCACATTATAGCAGGGAGTGTAAAGCCATAACACATCAGTTTCTCCAGCAGCAGACTATGATCAATAATGCCAAAAGCTGCACTGAGGTCTAACAAGACAGCCCCCACAATAATTTTATCATCAATTTCTCTCAGCCATCAGTCATTTGTGTAAGTGCTGTGCTTGTTGAGTGTCTTTCCCTATAAGCATGCTGAAATTCTGTTGTTGATTTGTTTACTGTAAAATAGCATTGTATCTGGTCAAACATTTTTTCCCCCAGAGGTTTACTAAGGGTTGGTAACAGGCTGATTGGTCAGCTATTTGAGCCGGGGGCTTTACTATTCTTGGGTAGCGAAATGACTTTAGCTCCTTCCAGGCCTGAGGACACACGCTCTCCAGTAGGCTTACATTGAAGATGTGGCAAATAGGACTGGCAATATCATCTGCTATTATCCTCAGTAATCCAGATTGTCAGACCCCGGTGGCTTGTCATTTTTGACAGACAACAATAATTTTTTCACCTCTTCCACACTGACTTTACGGAATTGAAACGTACAATTCTTGTCTTTCATAATTTGGTCTGATATACTTGGATGTATATTGTCAACGTTTGTTGCTGGCATGTCATCCCTAAGTTTGCTTATCTTGCCAATGAAAAAGTCATTACAGTAGTTTGCAATATCAGTGGGCTTTGTGATTCAATGAATGAAGGAGCTGGCTTTTTTTGCCCAAAATTTCATTTAAGGTGCCCCAAAGCTTTTTACTATCATTCTTTATTTAATTTATCTTTGTTTCATAGTGTAGTTGATTTTTATTTAGTTTAGTCACATGATTTCTTATTTTGCAGTACGTTTGCCAATTATTTGGGCTTCCAGACTTAATGCCATACCTTTTGCCTCATCCCTCTCAACCATACAACCATTTCAATTCATCATCAATCCAAGGGGATTTAACAGTTTTTACAGTCATTTTCTTAATGAGTGCGTGCTTATTAGTAACTGGAATAAGTAGTTTCATAAATGCATCAAGTGCAGCGCCTGGTTGCTCCTCATTACACACCGCAGACCAGCAAACATTCTTTACATCATCAACATATGTCTGTAATAGTTTGCAAGCCCTACCACATCTGACGAGCATCAGAGTCGGTGTAGTACGATATGATCTTAGTCCTGTATTGACGCTTTGCCTGTTTGATGGTTTGTCGGAGGGCATAGCGGGATTTCTTAAAAGCTTCTGGGTTAGAGTCCCACTCCTTGAAAGCGGCAGCTCTAGCCTTTAGCTCAGTGCGGATGTTGCTTGTAATCCATGGCTTCTGGTATGTACGTACGGTCACTGTGGGGATGATGTCATCAATGCACTTATTGATGAAGCCAATCACTGATGTGGTGTACTTCTCAATGCTATCGGAGGCATCCCGGAAAATATTCCAGTCTGTGCTAGCAAAACAGTCCTGTAGCTTAGCATCTGCTTCATCTGACCACTTTCTTATTGATCTAGTCACTGGTGCTTCCCCGCTTTAATTTTTGTTTGTAAGCAGGAATCAGGAGGATATAATTATGGTTAGATTTGCCAAATGGAGGATGAGCGAGAACTTTGTATGTGAAGTAAAGATGGTCCAGTGTTTTTTTCCCTCTGGTTGCACATTTAACATGCTGATAGAAATTTGGTAAAACGGATTTAAGTTTCCCTGCATTAAAGTCCCCGGCTACTAGGAGCGCCGCCTCTGGGTGAGCGTTTTCTTGTTTGCTTATGGTGAAATACAGCTAATTCAATGCTGTCTTAGTGCCAGCTTTTGACTGTGGTGGTATGTAAACAGCTACGAAAAATACAGATGAAAACTCTCTAGGTAGATAGTGTGGTCTACAGCTTATCATGAGATACTCTACATCTGGTGAGCAATAGCTCGAAACTTCCTTAGATATTGTGCACCAGCTGTTATTAACAAAAATACATAGGCCGCCGCCCCTTGTCTTTCCAAGACGCCGCTGTTCTATCCTGCCGGTACAGCGTATAACCAGCCAGCTGTATGTTAATAGTGTTGTCGTTCGTCGTTCAAGTATTACAGTTTTAAATGTCCCGTTGGCAGTTTAATCTTCCGCGTAAATCATCGATTTTATTCTCCAAAGATTGCACGTTTGCTAGCAGAATGAAGGAAGTGAGGGTGGATTCGATCGCCTACAAATTCTCAGAAGGCAGCCCGCCGTCTGGCCCCTTATTCTCTGCCTCCTCTTCACGCAAATCACGGGGATCTGGGCCTGTTCCCGAGAAAGCAGTATATCCTTTGCGTCGGGCTCGTCGGACTCGTGAAAGGAAAAAAAGGATTCTGCTGGTCCATGGTGAGTAATCTCAGTCCTGATGTCTAGAAGTTATTTTCGGTTATAAGAGACGGTAGCGGCAACATTATGTACAAAATAAGTTTTAAAAAAAAAGTTACAAACAACGCAAATAAACTAACAAGAAACAATAGATTGGGGACGTCTGCCTTCCTCTCCGGAGCCATTTTAGAGCTAGCTCCATTTGACAGCTCCATCCATGTATAATTTAGGAAAAGGCCAGTTTTAGCTAGCTAGCTAGCCACTGGAGGGCAGAAACACAAAGAGATGCAACAATTCAAGTTGTTTCTGTCAATGACGTATGCTCTCGATGCGATTGGAGAGAAGCCAAATCCAAACTTGCTTCCCTTGACACTTTTTTTTGGTGCACCAGCACCATTCACAGTTGAGGTGACAACAATGTCATACTCTTTGCACCAGACAGCATCAGATAGATGGTCTACACATACAGAGACAGAGGGGCACTGTTTTGCTCGCTCGGATGCTTTCTCCGGTGAGATACATTCAGCCTCTTGTGAATTGAAGGAAAATTATGAAACACAGAGAGCCAAAAGAAAAATAATTGTATATGTTTCTTTTTGTTCTTTTTTTGTAATTTTGAATACATGCCACTGGTTCACACAGACGGAAACACACTCGGCTTCCCGGTGACGTCTTTCTGTAAAAAGGCAGATTTGAAATGTGCTGACTTGGAACAACAAGGGATTGTGCCAGTGGGACTCAGTGTTAATTGCGTCTATGAAAATACTGACAAAAATATTTGTCAAACTGTAACAAGTGCGCTGACAGTCGGGAAGCAAGTTCAGGGAGTGAGTGTTTTAATAAATAAAAGAAACAATGACCACGAAACACAAACAACGCACAGATATGAAAACAGAGTCAATAACACCTCAGGAAAGAACCAAGGGGAGTGACAGATATAGGGAAGATAATCAAGGAGGTGATGGAGTCCAGGTGAGTGTCATGAGGTGCAGGTGTGCGAGACGATGGTGACAGGTGTGCAGGATAATTAGCAGCATGACGACCTAGAGGCCGGAGAGGGAGTATATGTGACACAAACACCTATTTCTCAGTGGCAACTGACGAGACAATAACTGACTAAATAGACTCAGAACAAACTATAACTAAAATAATTGTTCATTTCAGTAGACAAAAACGAGACAAGACAAAATCATCTCTGTGACTAAACTATGACTAGTAAGTGGACTGGACAAGAGTTTTTGGAGCGATTGAGAGCTTTTCAGTGTTATTTGTTTGGTCTAATCAAAAGCGTGCATGACATTAGCAGAATTGTAAGGCTTCTCATTGCAATGTTGCAATGCTGTTATTATTGGAAAACAAATATCATGACCAGGCCATTCACAAGTCACCTCTCTGCCCGGCAACCGTACTCCAATCTGGCAGCAAAAAATCATTGATGCAAATAATGCACACGCCATAGCTACTCTCCCGGTGGTACAAGCTCCACGTAGAAAAGTGGAGCCACTTTACTTATCGAGCCAATTCAAACAAGATCGAATACTACATTTCTACACCCACAAGTTGACTCAAGAGACATCTGAAAGTACATCATTCCAATATATAATCTCAGGTAATAACCGATTGATAATTCTAGCTAGTTAGTTTGTTGCAACCTATCAGACCACTACTTATGACAGAACTTTGATTACAATATATCTACAGTATAACTAAATGGTCAAGACTGCGACCATTTAGTCACATTTTGCAACCCTTTGACTTGGCTGTGCGAGTAAAACATTTAATTAGTCGCATCAGTGCGAGCTGAACATTCATTACAAGGTCACCTCAATCAAATGTCTGAAATTGTTGTATTTTTTTGGTGGTTAAAACCATTATTTGGTCCAACAGTAAAGTACATTATCCTCATTATTCCTGTAATGAAAGTGTCAGCTCAGCCCCTATGCCTGTTTCCCTAGGGCCTGTTTCACTAGAGAATGTTTCCATAGGGCCTGTTTCCATAGGGCCTGCTGCTGTGAGGAGTGAGCCTCTCCCTCTCCCCCGACAATCACTGGATGATGTTGCACATCAAAATATCTTGTATCATGGATTCCTGCTTAGACATGTTAGATGAAATGACGTACTTATTGAATAGCCATCGCAGTAGTCTATTACACAGTCTAAAGCACTGAATGACTTTATAAGGTGATTACACATTTTTTCGACAACATTCATGTGTCAAGTTTTCTGAGGGTGAGGAGAATATTTCATCAATGTCCCACCAAACATACATGGTTCCCACGTTCTCAGAACATACGATAATGTTCTAGCCATGTTTCATGGGAACTTAAAAAAAAAAAAATCATTACACAACATGTCTTGTTACTGTTGCCAAGCCAATCAAGGCCCTGATTGGTGAACTATTGATCCATTCATTGCTCTTTGTCTGTTGGCAAGGTTAGGGATACTCAGATACACAGTGCTTTTAAGATACTGTGTTTTCAATGTATATATTTGACATTAATGATTACATTGTGCATGTTCAATTAATCTTCATCATCTTCTTGAAATCCACATCACATACTATGTACAGTGGGGAGAACAAGTATTTGATACACTGCCGAATTTGCAGGTTTTCCTACTTACAAAGCATGTAGAGGTCTGTAATTTTTATCATAGGTACACTTCAACTGTGAGAGACGGAATCTAAAACAAAAATCCAGAAAATCACATTGTATGATTTTTAAGTAATTAATTTGCATTTTATTGCATGACAAAAGTATTTGATACATCAGAAAAGTAGAACTTAATATTTGGTACAGAAACCTTTGTTTGCAATTACAGAGATCATATGTTTCCTGTAGTTCTTGACCAGGTTTGCACACACTGCAGCAGGGATTTTGGCCCACTCCTCCATACAGACCTTCTCCAGATCCTTCAGGTTTCGGGGCTGTCGCTGGCCAATACGGACTTTCAGCTCCCTCCAAAGATTTTCTATTGGGTTCAGGTCTGGAGACTGGCTAGGCCGCTCCAGGACCTTGAGATGCTTCTTAAGGAGCCACTCCTTAGTTACCCTGGCTGTGTGTTTCGGGTTGTTGTCATGCTGGAAGACCCAGCCACGACCCATCTTCAATGCTCTTACTGAGGGAAGGAGGTTGTTGGCCAAGATCTTGCGATACATGGCCCCATCCATCCTCCCCTCAATACGGTGCAGTCGTCCTGTTCCCTTTGCAGAAAAGCATCCCCAAAGAATGATGTTTCCACCTCCATGCTTCACGGTTGGGATGGTGTTCTTGGGGTTGTATTCATCCTTCTTCTTCCTCCAAACACGGCGAGTGGAGTTTAGACCAAAAAGCTCTATTTTTGTCTCCTCAGACCACATAACCTTCTCCCATTCCTCCTCTGGATCATCCAGATGGTCATTGGCAAACTTCAGACGGGCCTGGACATGCGCTGGCTTGAGCAGGGGGACCTTGCGTGCGCTGCAGGATTTGAATCCATGACGGAGTAGTGTGTTACTAATGGTTTTCTTTGAGACTGTGGTCCCAGCTCTCTTCAGGTCATTGACCAGGTCCTGCCGTGTAGTTCTGGGCTGATCCCTCACCTTCCTCATGATCATTGATGCCACACGAGGTGAGATCTTGCATGGAGCCCCAGACCGAGGGTGATTGACCGTCATCTTGAACTTCTTCCATTTTCTAATAATTGCGCCAATAGTTGTTGCCTTCTTAACAAGCTGCTTGCCTATTGTCCTGTAGCCCATCCCAGCCTTGTGCAGGTCTACAATTTTATCCCTGATGTCCTTACACAGCTCTCTGGTCTTGGCCATGGAGAGGTTGGAGTCTGTTTGATTGAGTGTGTGGACAGGTGTCTTTTATACAGGTAACGAGTTCAAACAGGTGCAGTTAATACAGGTAATGAGTGGAGAACAGGAGGGCTTCTTAAAGAAAAACGAACAGGTCTGTGAGAGCCGGAATTCTTACTGGTTGGTAGGAGATCAAATACTTATGTCATGCAATAAAATGCAAATTAATTACTTAAAAATCATACAATGTGATTTTCTGGATTTTTGTTTTAGATTCCGTCTCTCACATTTACATGCTTTGTAAATAGGAAAACCTGCAAAATCGGCAGTGTTTCAAATACTTGTTCTCCCCACTGTATATCCTAAATTGAAAAGTAACAAAAATGGATGTAGCATGGATGTTTATACTTGGTGGGATGTTGATGGAATATTCTCCCAATCCTCAGAAAACTGAACACAGGAATGTTCTTGCAACGTTCTCATAAAACATGTCAGGAACATTAATATCTTATATTCTGAGAACATGGTAATCATGTTCTGTGTATTTGTGGTGGAACATTGATGGAATATTCTCATAACATAATGCTCACATTGTATATAGACTTATTTTTCTACTGTATTATTGACTGTATGTTTGTTTTATTCCATGTGTAACTCTGTGTTGTTGTATGTGTCCAACTACTTTGCTTTATCTTGGCCAGGTCGCAATTCTAAATGAGAACTTGTTCTCAACTTGCCTACCTGGTTAAATAAAGGTGAAATAAAATATATAAAAATAACCTTCAGAGAACTTGACACATGAATGTTCTTGCAACGTTAATGAAACGAGTCATCAATACTGTATATTCTGAGAACATTAACCACATTCTAGATTAGTTCTGTTTGACATTAAGGGAATGTTCTCCTAACTTTAACACGAAAACATGCTTAAAATGTTCTCAGAAGGTTTTTGCTGACATACAGTTGAAGTTGGAAGTTTACATACACTTAGGTTGGAGTCATTAAAACTTGTTTTTCAATCACTCCACAAATTTCTTGTTAAAACAAACTATAGTTTTGGCAAGTCGGTTAGGACATGTACTTTGTGCAAGACACAAGTCATTTTTCCAACAATTGTTTACAGACAGATTATTTCACTTATAATTCACTATCACAATTCCAGTGGGTCAGAAGTTTACATACATGAAGTTGACTGTGCCTTTAAACAGCTTGTTAAATTCCCCAAAATTATGTCATGGCTTTAGAAGCTTCTGATAGGCTAATTGACATCATTTGAGTCAATTGGAGGTGTACCTGTGGATGTATTTCAAGGACTACCTTCAAACTCAGTGCCTCTTTGCTTGACATCATGGGAAATAAAAATAAAAATCAGTCAAGACCTCAGAAAATAGTTGTAGACCTCCGCAAGTCTGGTTCATCCTTGGGAGCAATTTCCAAACGCATGAAGGTACCACGTTCATCTGTACAAACAATAGTACGCAAGTATAAACACCATGGGACCACGCAGCCATCATACCGCTCAGGAAGGACACGCGTTCTGTCTCCTAGAGATTAACATACTTGGGTGCGAAAAGTGCAAATCAATTCCAGAACAACAGCAAAGGACCTTTTGAAGATGCTGGAGGAAACAGGTACAAAAGTATCTATATCCACAGTAAAACGAGTCCTATATTGACATAACCTGAAAGGCCGCTCAGCAAGGAAGAAGCCACTGCTCCAAAACCACCATAAATAAGCCAGACTACGGTTTGCAACTGCACATGGGAACAAAGATCGTACTTCTTGGAGAAATGTCCTCTAGCCTGATGAAACAAAATAGAACTGTTTGGCCATAATGATCATCGTTATGTTTGGAGGAAAAAGGGGGAGACTTGCAAGCCGAAGAACACCATCCCAACCGTGAAGCACGGGATGGCAGCATCATGTTGTGGGGTTGCTTTGCTGCAGGAGGGACTGGTGCACTTCACAAAATAGATGGCATCATGAGGCAAGAAAATGATGTGGATATATTGAAGCAACATCTCAAGACATCAGACAGGAAGTTAAAGCTTGGTCGCAAATGGGTCTTCCAAATGGACAATGACCCCAAGCATACTTCCAAAGTTGTGGCAAAATGGCGTAAGGACAACAAAGTCAAGGTATTGGAGTGGCCATCACAAAGCCCTGACCTCAATCCTATAGAACATTTGTGGGCAGAACTGAAAAAGCGTGTGCAAGCAAGGAGGTTTACAAACCTGACTCAGTTACACCAGCTCTGTTAGGAGGAATGGGCCAAAATTCACCCAACTTATTGTGGGAAGCTTGTGGTAGACTACCTGAAACGTTTGACCCAAGTTAAACAATTTAAAGGCAATACTACCAAATACTAATTCAGTGTATGTAAACTTCTGACCCACTGGGAATGTGATGAAAGAAATAAAAGCTGAAATAAATCATTTTCTCAACTATTATTCTGACATTTCACATTCTTAAAATAAAGTGGTGATCCTAACTGACCTAAGACAGGGAATTTTTACTAGGATTAAATGTCAGGAAAAGTGAAAGACTGAGTTTAAATGTATTTGGCTAAGGTGTACGTAAACTTCCGACTTCAACTGTAGATAGAATGTTCCCATAACTAACGGAAAACTGGACACTCAAACATTAGGGATTACATTACAAAAACATTCTCTCTCCCTTGAATTGTTAGCTGGTACATCACTTTAGGGTTCTAGCCTTTTCTTATTGACTTTGTTTCACATTTTGCGAGAGCTAAAGGTCCCTTACAACAAATGAAATAGTAGATGGTTGAAGTCTAGCCCGACACTTAGCTGAGCTTACCCTGCTGAAACCAATACTCCTGCCAGGCAGGTCACGACCTGGAAAACCTGAACTCTGCGGCCGCGTGGGGCAATAACCGCTGGTAAGTGGAGCTGACATGTTAGATCATCCGTTGACACCAGGGATAAATCCTGCTCATTATTGTTTTTACACCTCTGGAATTTATTACCTGACATGTTTAGAGGAGGTTTCAGAACTGACTGGGCTCAATGTAAACATGATTAGAAGTATACATCCAGCATTAGGCTTAGAAAACTCTGGGGACAGAGTGATTGAGTTGTAGGCTGTGGGTCTGATGCGAGGTAGGATAGGCCCAGGCCCTAAGTATGCAGAGCCACGCGCATGCAAAAGCGCACACACACACACACACACACACACACACACACACACACACACACACACACACACACACACACACACACACACAGAGCTCTGATTGGACTCAACTGACTGAGCAGCCATTCACCACAGGTCAGCTCAATTAAAAGCTGTGTTGTCTACATCTGCTTTGATCAGGCCTGATTTAGAGGAGACAAGCATAACAAGCTCCTGTCCTGATCTCTGAAGAAGATCTCTGTGTTGATGTGTAAAGGAAGAGAGACAGCAACCGCTGCCGTCTTCTCTTGGACTGGGCTGAGGTAGACCACCATGGGATATACTGTGCATGCACTGAACCTTTGATACCACAGAGGGAGAAGTTGAGGTAGAGGGAGAGGGCGAGAGAGTGTGAGAGTGAGAAAGAGAGCGAAAGAAGTGGGAGCAAAAGCGAGGTGAGAGAGTAGGAGCAGGCAGCCTCCATGTGTCACCTGGCAGAGTTACTGCCTCATCACGCTGTTGGTAACGGGAGCATTGACAACTTGGTGACACCAGAGATGGCGGTAGCCTCCTCACTCCATCTGTTGCGCCCCTGTCCAGGACCCCAAGCTCTGCCATGCCTCCGTCCTCACCCCCCTCATCACCTTCTTCCCTCACCCTCTCCCCTCGTCACCTTCTTCCCTCACCCTCAGCTCCTCATCACCATCTTCCCTCACCCTCTCCCTCATGGCTGCAGACTGCTTTATAGATTCACTCCTGATATTTATTTGACTCAAATCGAGCTAAAGAGCAGATGAAAATCGATTCCCCCTCCTTTCCTTCGTGCGGCTACTTTTCTCTGACTAAGGAGCGGGAGAGGCAGTTAAAGGCAAGTTATCAGAACTGTCCATCCATCTCCCTCTGTGGGCCGCCGACAGGCCTGGACTGGGGGGAGGGAGTGTGGTCTGGTTTGCGCTTGGCTGTGGCTTCGGCTGTGTGCAGTGTCACCACTGAGGAGCTGCAGAGCCCAGCTATGCTCCCTCACTCAGGGAGAGTGAGGAGGAGGGAGGGAGAGGGTGATGAATGTTGCATTATCCCATAATTATCCCGTGCGTGCGTGCGTGCGTGCGTGCGTGCGTGCGTGCGTGCGTGCGTGCGTGCGTGCGTGCGTGCGTGCGTGCGTGCGATGGACTTATGTGACAATTCACAGGTTTCAAATAGTAACACTGAATGATGAAAGTCATAACTGGTTTCCTTTCTACTTGCAGCTTTTTGTCTTTTTCAGACTGTCTATTGAGTCTGTTGATGGCTACAGAGATCTGTTTAGACCATCTGAGTGTTGTACACTGGGGAAGCTATGTACTGTAAAAACTAAAATAGCATCAATATCAGACAGAGGAAGAAATTAAAGCACAAGTTCATCACTTTCTAAGACACAGAGCTTAATGATTCTGGCAGCCGATATGATGCTAGCGCATCCTTTTGGCAAGCGTACACAGGGCTATTCAGCACCATTCATCTTGTGACAACCAACAGCACCTTTGTCAGCAGAAGTCAGGACCGCCACGCGTTTGTCATGTCAGTATCAGAACCATTATCTAAGACAGATCAGATGGGAGAATCCTGGCAACATCCTCAAAGAGACGCTGGGTGCTGAGGCTAATGCACCTTTATGTATACTGGCCGACACAGGGTCAAGCAAGCTTAGAGGAAGAGTCACAAGCCACCGGACCAGCACCCCCAGACAGACAGGGACCAGGGTCCAGGGGGGTGCAGAGGGCTCCAGGGGTGAGGGAGCATCTTCAAACAGCCCCTCTGAAGACTTATGTAATAATGATCTGTGTGGCTCTCCAGGTGCATGGCAGATGAACTTGGAGAACTTGAAGAGGCGGAGGATTCATTTGCACGAATGCCTCATCAGAAGTAGCGGTGGGATCAAAAGAGCCAGGGAGTCGAGGAGATTTCTGTCTGAGGGATCGCTTTGCTTTGCTGTGCCGCCGTCATTTTCATATCAGAAAACAACTAGGAAAACATCAAGGCGAGGCTATCCAGAGACGCATAATAATTAACCAGAAGTATAAACAACTACAAAGCAAAGCTACGGAAGAGCAAAAAGAGAGCTTCTGAACATTCCCAAAAGAAAGAGTAAACAGAGGAGAAAACAAATATGGGTAAAACATACATGGGGATTTCTACATCTGCATTGCTTGCTCTTTGGGGTTTTAGGCTGGGTCTGTATAGAATTTTGTGACAACTGCTGATGTAATAAGGGATTTATAAAATACATTTGATTGATTGATTAATGATGATATGGAGCTAGACAGCAGTAGTAGCAGCTGGTAGCATAGAGGTTAAGAGCGCTGGGCTGAAAGGTCACTAGTTCAAATCCCAGCGACGACTAGGTGAGAAATATGTTGATGTGCCCTTGAGCAAGGCAGTCAACCCTAATTGTGCCGGTAAATCGCTCTGGATAAGAGTGTCTGCTAAATTACTTAAATGTAAAATGTAGTGTATGATGTTCTACCCTAGAGTAGGCAGTTATGCAAGAAACACTGAATCAACACAAATACAGCTTAACATTAGAGGATGGCAATAAACAGAAAGAAACACTTCTCTTACCATCACAGTCGCCCAAGTGGGACACGTTCCCATGTTCTATGTCCTGCTCGAACGGCAATCTGGAAGAGGGGAAAGACGATCATTTATCAATCCACACATAAACAATACATAGGCCTACTGCAAGCTTTGGTCACTGACAGAAACCTCTGCTTTTCTCTGGTAAACAAAACATTGTACCAGCAAAGGACAGGAATACTTTTTTTGTGTGGAGTTGAGAGAAATAATACTGTATTGTATATCCCCAACTCTGAAAGCAGGTCTGGATCTTTCAATTCGTATTAAAAAAATAATTGACCATTTCTACTTTTTTAATACGAGACCTTGGAAAATCAAAAGGGGCTTTGACATTATATGATGAAGCGACAAAATTAAAATTAAATTAAAATGGGTGTGTTCCAACGGCAGTGAGACCAGACCAGGTGCATTGACCTCCCCTGGAGACAGCCACCCTTAGTCATGGGCCATATCCACAGAAACATCAGCTAGTTAGACTGTGAATGTATACCATAAAGGTCATCTAAAGAGGAGAAATAACAGCAGTTTGTGCTTCAAAATGGCCCTTGTCCAATGAGGTAATTTAAACATGGGAAGTGCTCAAGGCTAGAGGGAAGGCTGTATCGCCACAGCCACAGCCACAGCCCCAGCCACAGCCACAGCCTCAGCCTCAGCCTCAGCCTCAGCCTCAGCCTCAGCCTCAGCCTCAGCCTCAGCCAGAGACAGCTCACTGGGATGTGTCTCCTGCTCTACAATTAGTTGAAAAGGCCCAAACAACAAGCAGGCCAACAGAGTGTTTCACTGCCTGAGAATAAGTTTACACTGGAAGTGGTTGGAGGGTTATTGTGGATATATTGCTCACCCTGATAGGGTATATTGTGTTGGGTAAATGAAGGCTGCAGGCTGTAATCTTTAGTGTAAGAAGGCAATGTTTTGTCACAATACCCTCAATGGTGAGAATGTGAATAAGTTTAGGGATTTATTGTCCCCGAGTCTAAAGGAGACCAGATTACAGGTACATTTATAATTGAAAGAAATATGAAGGCTAATAAACAGACGCAAAACACCTACAGTAATAAAACAATATCAACAGATAGACTAATCAGTAAGGAGCCTAATTATCTTTGTTCCAATATAGTCCATGTTACAGTCTTACATTGCAAACAACGGGGAGTTTTTTCATCACCCAGCATCGTCTTCACTTTTCCAAATGGAATTTATCCTCAAACTGGAGCATCACTTGATACAGGATCAATGGACAGGTTGACCGCCCTTGCTAAATCAAATCACAACACAGGGCCCTTAATTGTATAACGGTGAGGCTGTAAGGTGCTCTTTAAGGCTCTGTTGTCTGTAACTGCTGGCACTGTACCTGTGTTTGCACACATAATTCAATAAGCAGCCTCTCTAAAAAGAGATTTGATTTCACTGGGCTGGGCGGACGTGAGGCAGAGCGGGAGGGAGTGGGAGGGTTTACAGCCCAGAACAAGAGGTGAGCTGCCAAGACAGCCAGGAATCGTTCTGTGGCAGGCGTACAAGAGCAACGCAACACTGACAAAGATGTACACCCAGCTCTGGAAATCAAGCTGTGTTGAAGAATGCAGCATTGTTGTGAACACACAATGGCAATAGCAGATATCCTGGATGAATACATGTACACAGCTCGCTCTGACAGGATAACTAAATGAGGACATGTTTGCCTAGCCACAGCTTGTGTTGCAGGCTTATAACTGTAGGCTCTGTCAGAGCTTAGGCCTAACACTCAGTATAAATAGAGAGTGTCACAGCAACCCAGGTGGTCCAGGCATCGACTAGACAGAGAACCGGACAGAGAACCGGACAGAGAACCGGACAGAGAACCGGACAGAGAACCAGACAGAGAACCAGACAGAGACCCAGACAGAGACCCAGACAGAGACCCAGACAGAGACCCAGACAGAGACCCAGACAGAGACCCAGACAGAGACCCAGACAGAGAACCAGACAGAGAACCAGACAGAGAACCAGACAGAGAACCAGACAGAGAACCAGACAGAGAACCAGACAGAGAACCAGACAGAGAACCAGACAGAGAACCAGACAGAGACCCAGACAGAGACCCAGACAGAGACCCAGACAGAGACCCAGACAGAGACCCAGACAGAGAACCAGACAGAGAACCAGACAGAGTACCAGACAGAGAACCAGACAGAGTACCAGACAGAGTACCAGACAGAGAACCAGACAGAGACCCAGACCCAGACAGAGACCCAGACAGAGATCCAGACAGAGAACCAGACAGAGAACCAGACAGAGAACCAGACAGAGAACCAGACAGAGAACCAGACAGAGAACCAGACAGAGACCCAGACAGAGATCCAGACAGAGATCCAGACAGAGACCCAGACAGAGATCCAGACAGAGACCCAGACAGAGACCCAGACAGAGACCCAGACAGAGACCCAGACAGAGACCCAGACAGAGACCCAGACAGAGATCCAGACAGAGATCCAGACAGAGATCCAGACAGAGAACCAGACAGAGAACCAGACAGAGAACCAGACAGAGAACCAGACAGAGAACCAGACAGAGTACCAGACAGAGATCCAGACAGAGATCCAGACAGAGATCCAGACAGAGAACCAGACAGAGAACCAGACAGAGAACCAGACAGAGAACCAGACAGAGAACCAGACAGAGAACCAGACAGAGTACCAGACAGAGTACCAGACAGAGTACCAGACAGAGAACCAGACAGAGTACCAGACAGAGACCCAGACAGAGACCCAGACAGAGATCCAGACAGAGATCCAGACAGAGACCAGGTATAGATATGACAGAGGTCAAACGGAAGCCAGACAGAAACAAGACAAAGGTACAGGCCAGACACGGGGCAGGTCGATAGCAGACAGGGACCATGCATAGAACCAGACACAGGCCAGTGCTGTGCCCTCGTTCCCCCCTAGCATCTCACCTGGTCCCGGGCCTGAGGAAGGAGCAGGTGCTTCCTCTGGTCCAGCCACAGTAGGGGTCCCTGGAGGAGATACAGTTCCTGGAGATAAACAGAGTAAACACAGTCTTTAGTGATGCACCACCCAGGGCAGACCGACACCATGGATTCATTGAACACATTACACGTTTGACACATAGGTTACTGTATGTCACGCCTCACTAGGTTTAGAGTCTGCTGGCATCAAGGCAATACGACTCATTGGTGAGTCGTCAGCAAGGCCAAAGAGCAAGAGAGTAAGACGTGTGTGTGTACGTGTGTATGTGCGTGTGTATATGCGTGTGTGTGTTGAACTACTGTGCCGAATAGATTTACTGATCTGTCGAAGAGCACTTGGGGATGTGGTAAAGTAGTTTGGTGCACCGAGGGTAGGCTGTATAAGTTGGCGGATGGTTTAGGGCCTGACTAAAGGTGTGATTGTAATGATTGGTGGTGGGCGGGGCTTAGGATGTGTTACAGATATACTGTATGTGGCTGAGAGGTGTGTGGGGGCTACAGAGGTGTGGGTAAGAGGTGTGTGTGGGCTACAGAGAAATGGGTGAGAGGTGTGTGTGGGCTACAGAGGTGTGGGTGAGGGGTGTGTGTGGGCTACAGAGAAGTCGGTGAGAGGTGTGTGTAATGTGTGTGTGTGTGTGTGTGGAGCTGAAAGGTGTGTGTGATGTGTGTGTGTGTGGAGCTGAAAGGTGTGTGTGATGTGTGTGTGTGGAGCTGAAAGGTGTGTGTGATGTTTGTGTGTGGAGCTGAAAGGTGTGTGTGATGTGTGTGACTTACTTCATGCAGCGTGAGTAGAGCTGGCATCGTGCCACAGGGACCCTGACCACACAAGAGGGGAAGGCCAGCAGCAGAGACTGGCTCACCCAGTCCAGAGTCAGGGACAACAACTGCCTCGCCTGCGGAGAGTCCTCCCCACACCTAAAAACACATACACACACAGAGAGACAGTGAGAGTGTTGCCTTATTGCACCTGCACAACACACAGTCGGCTAAGGCGCACCACACCATGATGAGGTCAAGCTGACCTCATCATATCACACACTAACTGAACACAACACTACTCTACATGATCTCACTGCACATCATATCAACACAACACATCACTGCTTCATTAAGTATAACTCAAACCAGTTTATAACTAAAAGCACAACAATAAAAGGGAAAGCAGTAAAAGGCCTTCGGAAGCATGGAAATGCCTGTTTGTCACAGTGTCATCTTTAGTATGCAGTGTGTTGATGGCTGATGACTGAGGCCTGGGGTTGGATGGGCATCAAAGCCACCAGCTACATCCTGCATTAGCTCTAATTGGTACTTAGCACTTCCATATTATCCAAACACCTGCCTTTGTAGGCTGGATAAATATATATTTATATACATATGTGCACTCCTGCATGGGCTTATTTGGATGGTTTATGGTAATAAACATGGCTGACAGCTGAGGAGTCATTAGGGGAAATTTATCACACACTACAGTACCAAGTTGTTAGTCATACCTCACAGCAAACAAACTGTGAGAAACCAGACTGACGGAAGGAGAGCGCGAGCGATGGGGAGGGAGAAGAGCATGAGCGATGGGAAGGGAGAAGAGAGCGAGAGATGGGGAGGGAGAAGAGAGCGAGAGATGGGGAGGGAGAAGAGAGCGAGAGATGGGGAGGGAGAAAGAACAACTAAACAAGTAAACAAAATAAGTAAGATGGAGACAGGTTGAGAAATAATGAAAGTGTGGCCCATTAATCTCTCCGTTTCCCCCGGGTCATTTCATGGTTCATTACCAGGTCGAAAATATAAAATATAATCATTATGTCAGACAGCCAATCAAAAAACAATTTGGGCTTTGAGGATCTCTATCTGTGATGTGTTCCCGTTGCCCCTGCGATGGTGGCGGGTGCCGTCTATCTACCCTGGGCCCATTAAGGGAGTTCGTCTGGGGTTAAGGAAGGGCAGGCTGGGAGAAGGCTGATCTGATTACTCCAGTCCCTCTCTCCTGATTAGCTGGCTCCTTGCGT
The DNA here is from genome assembly GCF_029448725.1 of Salvelinus fontinalis. Lineage (NCBI taxonomy): Eukaryota > Metazoa > Chordata > Actinopteri > Salmoniformes > Salmonidae > Salvelinus > Salvelinus fontinalis. Next base: position 33,817,836 of record NC_074678.1, read on the forward strand.
TGAGGGAGAATGCCAGCCCTGTCACACACCCCTATACCAGGCTCACAGCCACACCACTATCACAGCACAGCAAATCACCCCCAAACACACCGGCAACACCGCCGCTATTGCTGCAGCCTTAACTCATCTGCCCTCTGATCTGATTCCTCTGCTCCCCATTTAGTTGTTTGTGGAATGGAACCTCACATTGACGCCTACATGAATGCGTTGTTTTGAAGGGTGGGAAGTAACGGTTTTAACCTCCTTTCACCTGCCAATGAGGTTTGTGCTACAGTGTTTCTTACTACAGTGAATGAGCCCCGTTTTCCCCTCAGTCTGAGCAGAGAATAGATCAGGGGGCACAATTAGCAGCCCCGCCGCCATAGCTCTAGTTAGGAGACTCTTGCTTAAACATTTCTAATTGGGCTCATTGAAAGATAGCCAAGTAATACCCCATCTGTTTGCTTCCTATCCCCCCCGCGGTCCCATGCATGTGTTACAGTGAAACACTTAGAGATAATTAATAAGACCATCACAACAACACCCATTAGAGACTGTCTGTAACCCGTTAACTCTTACTTGTCAGGGATGAAGCCCTCCAGCTCCTCCAGGAAGACATTGCTGCTGGACACGGTGTTGTCCCGGTTGGGGACGATCAGGAACTTGAGAATGGTCCCCCGGCTGGAGCCCAGGAAGAGCACTGTGCGGTTTCTGTAGGGGCCAGCCTCCGTGTCCATCGCCATCTTATTCAGCTGGTACCTGAGGGGAAGAAGACAAGATGATGATATAGAGACACTGTGTTTTTCACCCAATCCTCTCTTGACCCCTTGTCCTGATTAACCAATAGGCTATTGCGTTGATCTGACAGGATTTGAGTTAGCAATATAGAGATAAATCCATCTAGCCTATCAAACAGCATAGTGGAGCTTCTGTTACAATAACTAAGCTTACATGATCCTATCAAATAGGGTAGGGTCTAGGGCTCAATTTGGGACACAACCAATCTGCATACCTCTTACTGTCATTCACTAAATGAAATTCGCACAGTAAAATATTCATCCAATTTACATACAGAACTAATTACCAAGAGCAGTCATTAATATCATTCAGATGAATGGACTTGTCTTGAAACAATAGGACCGTAGCTGAACTACACACGTCCTGTGTGTATGAGTCAATGTTCTAAAATAGAAGAAGTCGTTCCACTGGGTAATTCATATTCCACATACAACTTGTCACAGTAATAGTCTCCTCCCTCTGGCTCGGCTGGTGGCCATTGTAGTTTGATGCATCCCAGCTGCTTGCCTCCTGGAGCAAACTCTCACAGCGAGCGGATCAACCGACCGGCATAAACAGAAGGAGAACCAGCCCAGAGGCTAATTTGTGTCCATGCAAATATGTGTGTGTATGTGTATGAGTTTGCCCTGAGACATGGCTGTAGACTCCTATGGTGTCTAATGGTATGAAGCCATACAAGTGTACATGTCTCAGGGAAACAGCACAGGATGTGTGCGAAAGGTTTCCTAGTTCTGAGTCTGTGATGTCCCCTGATGCGATCACAGAGACTCACCTGACCATGGTTCTGACGATCCAGGGCCTCTGTCCCAGTGAGGGCACGGCCTCGTCCATTAGGGGGTGGGTCTTCACAAAGTTCAGCATCTCATCAGGGAAACCATTGGATGAGTTGAACCTGGAGCCCTGAACAGCACAGCCCCCTGGCCTGTTGGAGGAGGGTGAAACACAGGGTTTAGCACAGGCTCCCCCTTACTGAGGCACAGGCTCCCCCTTACTGAGGCACAGGCTCCCCCTTACTGAGGCACAGGTTCCCCTTTACTGAGGAACAGGTTCCCCTTTACTGAGGCACAGGCTGACCCTTACTGAGGCACAGGCTGACCCTTACTGAGGCACAGGCTCACCCTTACTGAGGCACAGGCTCACCCTTACTGAGGCACAGGCTCACCCTTACTGAGGCACAGGCTCACCCTTACTGAGGCACAGGCTCACCCTTACTGAGGAACAGGCTCACCCTTACTGAGGCACAGGCTCACCCTTACTGAGGCACAGGCTCACCCTTACTGAGGCACAGGCTCACCCTTACTGAGGCACAGGCTCACCCTTACTGAGGCACAGGCTGACCCTTACTGAGGCACAGGCTCACCCCTACTGAGGCACAGGCTCCCCCTTACTGAGGCACAGGTTCCCCTTTACTGAGGCACAGGTTCCCCTTTACTGAGGCACAGGCTCCCCTTTACTGAGGCACAGGCTCCCCTTTACTGAGGCACAGGCTCCCCTTTACTGAGGCACAGGCTCCCCTTTACTGAGGCACAGGCTCCCCTTTACTGAGGCACAGGCTGACCCTTACTGAGGCACAGGCTGACCCTTACTGAGGCACAGGCTGACCCTTACTGAGGCACAGGCTCCCCCTTACTGAGGCACAGGCTGACCCTTACTGAGGCACAGGCTGACCCTTACTGAGGCACAGGCTGACCCTTACTGAGGCACAGGATCCCCCTTACTGAGGCACAGGCTCACCCTTACTGAGGCACAGGCTCACCCTTACTGAGGCACAGGCTGACCCTTACTGAGGCACAGGGTCCCCCTTACTGAGGCACAGGCTCACCCTTACTGAGGCACAGGCTCACCCTTACTGAGGCACAGGCTCACCCTTACTGAGGCACAGGCTCACCCTTACTGAGGCACAGGCTCACCCTTACTGAGGAACAGGCTCACCCTTACTGAGGCACAGGCTCACCCTTACTGAGGCACAGGCTCACCCTTACTGAGGCACAGGCTCACCCTTACTGAGGCACAGGCTCACCCTTACTGAGGCACAGGCTCACCCTTACTGAGGCACAGGCTCACCCTTACTGAGGCACAGGCTCACCCTTACTGAGGCACAGGCTCACCCTTACTGAGGAACAGGCTCACCCTTACTGAGGAACAGGCTCACCCTTACTGAGGCACAGGCTCACCCTTACTGAGGCACAGGCTCACCCTTACTGAGGCACAGGCTCACCCTTACTGAGGCACAGGCTCACCCTTACTGAGGCACAGGCTCACCCTTACTGAGGCACAGGCTCACCCTTACTGAGGCACAGGCTCACCCTTACTGAGGAACAGGCTCCCCCTTACGGAGGCACCGGCTCCCCCATACTGACCAATTTCAGTGTTATCTGTGGTCAGTTAATGGTGTCTTACACTCTTACACTTTAGACTCACATAAAGTACATCAATATGAGCCAGGAGATGATTGCCAGGTAAGGCAATACTGTACCTTGGTTTGGGAATGAGCTCGTCAGGAACAGGGGTCCATATAGACTCAGGTGACTTCTGCTCCTTGAATCTCCCATCAAACACCCCAGCCAGCTGCTCCATGTCGAAGGCACACACAGCCGAACCAGGGATACTACAGAGAGAGAACCAGATACAATGGATAAGGCAGGGGTGGATAGAGTGGCGCAGCGGTCTAAGTCACTGCATCTCAGTGCTAGAGGTGCCACTACAGACCCTGGTTCGATTCCAGGCTGTATCACAACCGGCAGTGATTGGGAGTTCCATAGGGCGGCACACAATTGGCCCAGCGTCGTCCGGGTTTGGCCGGGGTAGGCCATCATTGTAAATAAGAATTTGTTCTTAACTGACTTGCCTAGTTAAATAAAGGTTAAATAAAAAAATATATATAAATGGACAATTAAGGTTATATCCTGAATGAAGTTGGCATACAAAATTGAAGTTTTGTGTTAGAATCCGGGAATACACAGGAAATAAGTAGTCAACAAATGAGGAATTACTCAGAGGAAATACTGTAGAGACCACACAACATGTTCCAGTAAAATGCTTGCACACCTTGGCTGTTGCTAAACTCCTATTGAACTCACTGACCCAGAATGGAACATCTGCTGTGAAAAGAAGCTAAGTCCCCCCACACTGAACGAAGCGCTACAATACTGTTACTGTAGTGTCGAGTGTGGTAGTTAATGGAGGTGTACACAAGAGAGATGGAGAGAGAGAGCAATGTCAGGACAACAGGGGGTGAATACTAGCGTCTCTCTTTCTCTCGTCTCCTGCTCCGAGAGCTTCTCTTCCCTTTGAGACATCATGTTTTTGCTAAGAAGTTGTGTGAGTCTGTGGAGTGACTAGGACTTCTCTGGTACAGCACAAAGTGAACCTTAGGGAGTGACTCAGTGCCTGCCGAGCACTTCACGCCTACTCTCTTTTCCCTTTCCTAACTCTGACACTACGACCTGAGAGAGGGAGGGAGAGAGAGAGGGAGAGAGAGGGTGTGAGAGGGTGAGAGAACTCTAGAGAGGGAGAGAAAGTGAGAGAGCACTGCAGAGAGAGGGGAAGAAAGAGAGAAAGTGAGAGAGCACTGCAGAGAGAGGGGGAGAAGGAGAGAAAGTGAGAGAGCACTGCTGAGAGAGGGGGAGAAGGAGAGAAAGTGAGAGAGCACTGCAGAGAGAGGGGGAGAAGGAGAGAAAGTGAGAGAGCACTGCAGAGAGAGGGGGAGAAAGAGAGAAGGTGAGAGAGCACTGCAGAGAGAGGGGGAGAAAGAGAGAAAGTGAGAGAGCACTGCAGAGAGAGGGGGAGAAAGAGAGAGAAAGCAGCAGAGAGAAAGGCTCTCTCACTCTCACTTTGCTGCTCACTCCAACACTCCATTACTCCAGTGTTAAGGTCAAGTAGTGCCTGTGCTCAGGTCTTGACACAAACAGACAGATGGGCTTATGGGCTCTCTCCCTGCGCTGCCCCTGTGCCCCTAGGCCTGCTGGAGTAGGTATCCAGGGATCCTCTGAGAACTGTTTGTTTGGGTAAGCTGTCTGAGTTTTGCCTCTCTCTGCTGCGAAACCAGAGGCTTTTTCCAGCAGGTGACATGCTAACCTAATACATCATTTGACCAGGTCAACCTCTCTCCAACTGTCTGGCAGCCTATCCTGCCTTTGCCTCTATATTTCTGTATTCTCTTCTCCTTCTTCTCTACCTGTATAATTTCTCTGTCCTCTCTGCTCTTTCTTGCTCTCTCTCTCTCTCTCTCCCTCTCATCCCTTTCATCCTCTGTTTCTCTTCTGATCTCTCTTTCCTCATTTGTTTGAAATGAATTGGCATCAGTTTGGCTATGTACAGCTGTTGAATTGTGGCCGTTCAAATTTGATGTACAGTGAGAAGGGTTGACTGACAGTTAGTACAGGCTGGGGAGGCTGGTGGAGGGGTCAGACTTCGTGCCAGACCACACCCTCACAGTTTAACCAGCTCTCTGACAGCTCTCTATAGCCCAGCTCCGGTGACAGCATGACAGCTGATGGAGGCTAGTGGAGGGGAATCAGTTCTTCAGTCTAGGCTAAGGTTCAAGGAAAGGTGAGAGGATTGTTTATTTTATTTTATCCACCTGGGTCTTTACATCTTTTACATCTCTTCCACCTCTCTGTCTATTCCCCCTCTCTGCACACACATTTACCTTCTTCAACCTTTCTGCTTTGTCTTTCTCTACTTCTCTCATCTGCTTTCTCTCCACCTCTCTCTGTCTCTCTGTCTCTCTCTGTCTCTCCACCTCTTTCTGTCTCTCCACCTGGTAAGGACCAAGTATGTATTCAGCTCCTGCCTCAACCCAGGGCCCAGGGGAGGTATCCAGCTGTGACTGCCACCGCATCTCCCTGGTGGCACAGCCTCAGTGCTCTCCTGTCAACTGGAGACGCCTCCCTCTGACACCATGTCATCTTAATGGCTCCTATGAGGCTGGGTCTCCAGAGGGCCCCCTGCTCTGACTAACTCCGAAGCGCCGCCGCAAAGCGTTATATTTTACAGTGAATGCTGCAGAAGAAGCGGAACTCCTTTGTAGGCGACTCTTTCGTCCACGTGCACACGGCTGGCTGGTGGGGCGCCCCGGCTGACTGACAACAGGCTATACTATATCTTTATCTATAAAAATGTATCTGAGCTGCATGTGATTGAACAGGAAGCATATGCAATCCTTTCATTTCCTTCTTTGTAGACAGAATAAAACATGGTTGTGAGGAATCTTTGAAAAATGTACTAGTCTAATCCGTAAGTTTACTAATACATTAATTAACTAATACAGGAAAAAAATGAACATATTCAATAGTCTACAAGAAACAAAGAAAAGTTATTTTAACCTGGTAGTGATTTATTTTCTTACAATTTGCAATATAATATTATTATCAATAATAAAACTAGGCCTAGGGTATTTCATTGAAAACTAGACTCAGACAGCATATGTTGGATAGGAAGTGCCTTCAGCAAGGCACTGAGGCTTGTTCTGGCCGATTCCCTCAAACTTGTCAGCAGCACACCAAATCGCTCCATCCATTGGAGGAGTATTAGGCTACTAGTGATTGGCACCAATATGTCAAGTCTCACTGTAGCCTATTAATAGACTACCAGTTGCATTTTTTTTCGATTCGAAAAGAAGACAGAATGTGACTGACCTGGACAGATAGGAAAGTGTCCAGACAACTGTGTGCTGATTGACCATAGGCTAGGTGTGTGTGTTCTGAAAGATTATTCTAACCAATCATCTGAATACTTTAAGAGCCCCTATCGACACCTGATGGGCCATCAGCGGGACAATTAGTCAATATCCCTAAATTGCTGTTGGTCATCTGCTATTGCCTGTTTGATTTAAAGCAGCATCTAGTAAGATTTAACAGAGAAAGCAAGGATGTTTCGAATGGGATTTGCTTCTTCAAACAGCCCCCTGTAATTCATTTTTTTACATTTTAGTCATTTAGCAGACGCTCTTATCCAGAGCGACTTACAGTAGAGTGCATACATCATCATACATCATACGCAACATTGTTTCACATCCTTTAATAACAGACTCATAAACATGCAATAGGCTACAGCTCGCTTCACAGCTGTTCCCCGACGAAATGGAGGGAAAGTCGAGGTAGGCTATTGTAGCCTACGGTGCGCTGAGAGCTTTGTACACAGCGTTGGAAAAACAAAAAGCAGCGTAAGTGACTAACTCACCCCAGAGCCCTGCACTTCCCTGGAGGAACTTCTCCAGCCGAGGCCCAGGCACCATCTTTTCAGGCCATGTCTAGTACTGCTAAGCCCACCTTGCCCAGTAGCCAAGTAGCCTAGCCCCAGGCTAGTGTATAGCATAGCCTAGCCAGGCTTGGCTCACCTCCATGTTATCTTCTCAAATAGTCTGTCTCCCTATCCTGCTGCTATAAAAAGCACCCTTCCCCTTTATCTGCAGGCTCAGAGGCTCTCTCATATCCTCCTCTCATAGCCTCCACTGCTCCTATAGATCCCAGACCTCCTGCAGCTCCGGGAGGTTTGGCTGGGCTGTGCAGTGAGAAGGATCAGGTGCTCAGAAGAAACCCAAGCCTACTGTTCATCCCCTCAGACAGGAATCACCAGAGGTGGGAGAGGTGGACACACTGAACTGTCAACCAGTCAACCAAGGAGGATTTGGTGTTGCTAGGCTAGCTAGCTAACGCCACAGACCAGGAAGCTTCATGGGGCTGTAAACTCTATCCTGGTTTTATAGGCATGATAAAATAATTAATAACAAGCAAACATTGAGGGATGCTGGTGGGAAACTATTAAACCAGAGCTCTTTTTCCACAATTCCCACAGTGGTAGCAAATGTGCACATGCGGGAGATGATACACTATCTCAAAATGGCCACTCCAGATTTCCCAAAACCTCTCCCCTGCTGTGCTCACCACACGCAACCGGCAAAAGCAATATGTCTGGTAAGAGCTTTAAAAGTATGCTGCAGCGGACCACACAGTGTTGGGGAGGTTTACAGCGTACCTCTCTCGCTCTCTCTCTGATTTATAATGGAGCACAGCGGCGGAGTGGTGCCTAGGCAGGTAGTGTGTGTTCAGCTGGGCCTCTCCCTGACACGCTGGTCACAGTGTTATCTGTAAGCCGTTGTTGGCCCTGTATAAACCATCCATCTCTCTCTGCAGGTGCACCGCTCCCATCTAGCTCCCATCCCTCTCCCAGCCCTCCCAGCCCAAAGATAAGATGCAGCTGATGAAACAGTTTTAACTCTTAAAGGGTGGCGGGGGGTAGCGCTGCAGATGTTTCCCATTATTGACTTCCTTGTCCTTGAACGGGTTTGAGAGGGTCTTCCTCCTCTCTCTCTCTTCCTCTCCTGGCTGCCACAACAGCAGCCATTATGAGTAGAGGATGTTATTAGAGCTGGCATTAGTTGAGGTTTGCTCTCTGCTGATAGGCATCCTGCTGACTCATCTGCATGGGAGACCTGTGTCGAATCCCTTTTAGAGTCTGCTCTGTATTCAACACACACACACACACACACACACACACACACACACACACACACACACACACACACACACACACGATAGCCTGAAACTTCTGCATGATATATGGTATATAACACAGGAGGCACATATGCATGCGTGTGTATAGGCGTCCGATCACACACCACCCTCATCTTTCCTCTACTCCCTTGTGCTGTTCCGTCTGTTTATTGTGCTCTCTCATGCTTTCTCTGCAACCATCTTCAGCCTCATCTAATCCTCCTCTTACCCAGCAGCATCCCTCATTCCTTTTCTTTCTATTTCATCACTCCAATCTGTTAACATAACTGTCTTCCTCTCTAAAAGTAAACCCATGAAGCAAATAAATGTGTTCCGCCTAATCGAGAACTGTATCTCCCCCCATAAGCCCTAACCATCTCCCTCTCTTCAGGGACCTCCTCTGTCTGTCAGTGTGTGTGTACCTGTTGGCGGGGGTGGAGAAAACTCCCAGGATGATGTCCCTGCCATGCATCCTGATGACAGGGCTGGTGGAGTGGAGCACATTGAAGTAGAAGTGGGAGTCTCCAGGGACGGAGCAGTTCAGTCTGGCCTTCAGGAACGACGTCCACTGCTTCTCCAACACCCTCTGAGAACCACCCAGGTCCCCCTTACACACCCGAGCCACCCGAGACACCTGTACCTGAACACACGTGCACGCAAGTACGTGGAACAGATAGAACAGTCAATGAACTTGCACCATACTACACATCAATGACTATGCACAGAGTTTTCAGCGCTGGGACAGTTGGAAGCACACATATTTCACACAGTAGATTTAGTGGTTGCAATATTCATGGAATCATATTCATGGAGAATGTATAATAAAGTTTGGCAGATTTAAGTCAGAACAATCGTTCAAAATGATGATAAAAACCTTTGGGTGAACTCATAAAAATGTTAAGTATTTGCAATGCATGATACCACATTTGACAGATCATTGTTTTAAAATGGTAAATTAAGATCTAGTATTCATGAAAACGTCAGTGCATTTGAAAACTGCTTCTTTGGACAATCTCATCACAAAGTACCGTGGTACAGTGTAAGTATCCACTTACTGGGAGCCCTACAAACATGCAGCATGAAATGCCTGCGCTAGCACATTTACACCAAATGTGAATTGCTAATTTATTAGATAAAAAGGATTCTTGTTATGATCATATTTTCTGCATGAGCACGTATTTCCACTCTGATATGACTGATGCCATTTGGAGCGGTTATGAAAAAGCTTTTCCCCGTCTAGATATGTAACAGCACAGATACACAGAAACACAGATACACAGATACACAGAAACACAGATACACAGATACACAGATACACAGATACACAGAAACACAGATACACAGAAACACAGATACACAGAAACACAGATACACAGATACACAGATACACAGATACACAGATACACAGATACACAGATATACATAAACACAGATACACAGAAACACAGAAACACAGATACACAGAAACACAGAAACACAGATACAGGGAAAAAGATCATTAGAAGTACTAGGCTGGTATTGACATTTGAATAATAACATGAGATGGAACAGCAGACACACGACACAGAGGGGCGTGTCCAAAGCTTTACCATTTTGTCTCGTACCTTCTCCAGGTAGTTAAACTCCACGGCCATCTCTCTGAAGAAGAAGTAGATGTGAGGACCCCACTCCACTGAACTGACAAAGTAGGGCTCTGGAAAGGACGGGAGAGGACCATGTTACACAGCAAGAGTAGCTTGAACAAACACATCTCCATAGAGCTGTAAGAGACAGAGTAAGATACCTCCCTAATCCCAGACACAAACACAAGCATTGCTAAGCAGGCATACACTTTGAGGCTCATTTTTGTTGTCAGTTTCAAAACCTGTTATTGTTTGTTTGGTTCCTACTGAATAATACTCAGGCCATCCAGCCACATACAGACACAGAGCAGACCTGATCTCTCAGCCCTGGATCCTCTGACCTCAGCAGGGATGCTGCTGACTAAGGCAATGCAGTGAGTCTGACACAGATATTGATCCTGATAGTAAGTGATGTAGACATAAACAGAGCCTTCTAACAACAGAGGCAACACACACACAAACAAATACAAACAAATACACACACGCAGGCGGATACATACACACACAGATGCACACACACGAACACACAAATAAATACACGTGGAAGTACCTCTGAACCATTTGGAGTCATGTTTGACTGTGCGGAGTGCAGGACTGTCCCCCAGGCTACGGTAGATCACAGCGTCTATCGCCAGGAAGTCCGTCACAGTGGCCGTAAACAGATTCCCCTCTGGCAAAAAACACAGAGTCAGATACAATGGGAACAGCTCAAATCACAGCATAGAACATCGCAGAAGGTAGTTTGACATTACATTACACAACTCAATGCATTCGACTGTTGATCAATGAACAATGTATAAGTACATTAGAGATAATTACAGTGGTGCAACAGAGCCTCTAGTGCCGAGTGGACAAATCACTCTATTTCTACTGCTCAGTAATGTGCAATAAAGGCTTCCTATTGTTTCAATCACGGCCAAAGATTATGTGATGACGGGGAACTACTGCAGCTACACCACGAGGTGTTTAAAGCAATGAGTGTTTCCAAACCTGCGAACAGAGCCACGTTGGCGTGTTTAGGATCATAGGGACAGCGGGCCATCCCACTGACTGTCTCTCCCACCATCTCCAGAGTGTCTCCCTGGAAAACACACACACAAACAGTTCACTATACTGTATAATGTTGCTGGAAAACAGAGTGAGGTTCACCTTCACATACAGTAAACATTCATGCAACTGCCAAAATGAAGAAAACTCCAACATAAAGTGTCTTAATTGGGCGCTGGGCCACCACAAACCAGAACAGCTTCAATGCTGTTTCTGGAACTCTATGGTGGAAAACGCTGTCTGAGGTACCACTCCAGAATCTCCCACACTGTAGGTGTTCAATTGGTTTGAGATCGGGTGACAGATGGTTTACATAATTTTCATGCTCATTAAACCATTCAGTGACCACACGTGCCTTGTTGATGAGGGCATTGTCATCCTATGGGGGCATAGCCATTGTAGTCAAAATAATCGCCAAAATAATGACCTGCCCAAAATTGTTATACATGACCCTAAGCAAGATGGGATGTTAATTGCTTAATTAAGTCAGGAGACACATCTGTGTGGAAACACCTGCTTTCAATATACTTTCTATCCCTCATTTACTCAAGTGTTTCCATTACTTTGGCAGTTACCTGTACATGCCCACAGAGTATGGCAATTAGCATATATTATAAAATATTCACTATTATTATTATTCACCCTCTGCAATTATGCAAATGGTACAAATACACAAACACAACCTTTTGAAACGCATGCAGCTAAACAACCACAGGAGAAATCGTCACACAGACACACCATCACCGATTGAAAATTAATTAAATTAATGAAATACTGCGGTTGTCATTAAAACTAGCTGTAAATAAACCCTAGGTTCTCTAACTAGTCCCAGGAGAAGCCCTAAGCACGTCAGCCCAGCGCAGGTTGCATTGCTTAGTGTCATTAACAGCCAGAGATAATGGGTCAGGTATAGAGGAGGGAGTCAGTGTGCTGGTATGTTGGAGACGTGACAGACTGAACATATCACTTATCTGAAAGCCTTTGATGGTGAAATTGGACCCCCCCTCCATCCACCTCCTCCTTTCTCCCTCCCCGTTTCCCTCTGCTAATAGATATTCTGGAGGAACGTTGAGAAACCGACTGAGCAAATGATTCATATTTATGCAGACGTTTTTGTTGTTGTCTGATTGGCAGAGCAAGGATGTGGTTGTGATATGGAGCAGGTCAATGGGGTACATCTGAAGAGGGCTCTTTCAGGAAAGAGTGGGTCGGGTGGTGAGCAGCTCCAGGTACATGAGCAGTGCAACCACTTAGCGTTTTCCTTCCAACTGGCCTGGCTGGGTTTCACCAGAGGGGAAGAAACTAACCATCCAGATACATCATAAGCACAGCCTCCTCCTCAGTTCTGGCTCACACTCTCCCAGCCCTCATCTCTGTACTCGGATCATCTTGTTAGGTTATAAATTAACCTTATAAAATTTCACGGACGCTTAATAAAGCTCAAACCATGTTTATTCCCCGATTGGGTCATACAGCTGCATAAGACAAAAAACACATTCACACAAGCACTGATATTTAACCCTACCTCCTATGCTGAGTCTCCTCCTACACATCTGAACAGCCATTGCATCTCTGTTGCTAGACAGAACCTTAGTGATATCTGTTCATCCTCACTTCATCTGACCTGACTTCTGCTCACTCCTCCCCAACTCACGGCTGGCATGTTGACTCGTACCAGACTGTGTCTCTTTTCCTCTCATAGGATCCCTGAAGGCTAACAGTAACATATCCGGACAGAATGTAAACATTATACAATCCCCTCTCTCCCCCAGTGACATGAATAAGAACATTTCATATTTTCAGAACCCAACAATCTGCAAGCTCCACATACAAGTGTAAGCATTGTACAACAGCAACCGATATCTGAGGAAAGCAGGCCTTTGTTGCCTTGCTAAGGGCCTCTGTCTCTCTCTGCCTTAGGTATCGAACAAATGAGGCAAATAAAATGTAAATGTGCAAGTAAGCAATATGCCTAATGGTGTTTGTGATTGAGCTCTGGGTTCCAGGAAAAACCATAGTCCATTAATCAGTGACGCACCAATCATTCAACTCTGATGCATGACTGACCTGCTGACAGGCAGAGATGTGCTCAGCTTCCCCAAGCAGTAATGACTGCTGTTTGAGCAAGAGAGATAGTGTATGTGTGTGTGCGTTCTATAGGTACTCACAGTATAGTTGGCACACAGCGGATTGAAGGCATTGGTCCCACATACAAACAGACCTCCTTGTCGACTCAACAAAACCTTCATGAAGTTCCGACACTCGTCCTGATAGGAGACAGAGAGGGAGAAGAAAGGGGGGTAGAAATCGGTATGGATCGTCTGTGACTTATTATCCTACTGCTAGGTGAAATTAGGCTTCTAAATGCATGATGGGAGGAATTATCACATCATTAACACTGTCAATCACCTCATTATTCAGCCCTATGGAGGCTCCCTGTCTGCATGCCTGCCGCATCAAAGAGTTTCCATTGGCTCACAACAGCTATTGATTGACAGATGGTAATCCCAGCTAACCTTGAGTTTTCAACCAGCACTCGTTTAACTGCAGTAGTACGACCCTTATTACCATGTCATGTTAATAAGCAGCATGCCAATCCCTAGCAGATACAACATGTCATTGATAGTTGAACAGGGACCATGTATATTATTCCTGTCACCTGTGTGAGTGTGTCTGCAGTGAGTACTATCCCTATACAAGTAAATCCCTAGTGACCCGCTCCCCCCCCCCTCCCCTCTCCTGTCCCAGTGAGCGTGGCTCCAGCTCCTGGCCCTGCACCTGGTGCCTCAGCCTCTGACCCTCCACCACGGGGGTCCACTCACCGAGCAGAGCCTCTGATGTCATTGGAGGGAGAGGGGGAGCGGGGATGGGAGGAGGAGGGGCTGATACTCCAGATGCTCCAGTCCCCAACAGGGTTCTCGTTTTTCCACGGCCGGGGGGGGGGTTACGTGAGGGGGCGGCAAAATGTGTAGAGTGAAGCGTGGTGAGAATTCCTCACACTGCGGTGGTACTAGACAGGGAGACGAGTGACATACGAGGAGCCACTGCTCAATGCATACTAAATCATGACTGTGTGTGTGTGTGTTGTGTGTGTGTGCGTATATCTGTATCTGTGTGTCTCGGTCTGTGTGTTTGTGTGTGTCACTCCACAGATTCAGTGTTCGTGTCAGTATGATTTGCATGTTTGTTTTTCAGTGGGACTGCAGTCTGAGTGGAAAGCTTAAAGCCAGATGTAACACACTGCACGTACGCTTAATGACAAACGAGACGCAGTGCCAAAATCAATAAATACTTATAAGAGCACATAAGCCTAACTAACACACAAAGTGTGGGCTTTTGGCATGGCCCTGCAGCGTAAATTGAAATACAAGATGTCTGCAGTATAAACAACAGGGATTTATACTGTTTGGAAGCCTCTAATCTCTTACATCATTGTGATCCATGGTGTATCGCTTTATTTGCTTGACTTTTCATTATTTTATTGTCATAATCTGCCTTCATATACAGAATTTATTTGGCTCCTATTTTAAACCATACAGCCTGAAGTCTACAGTACTGTATATAGTGCCACATTCAGCTCCCCTTCCCCCTGTTTCCCTACTCCTCTCCCCTCTCACCCCTCCCTCTCCATGGGCACACTCCAGACAAAGCGCCACCTGTGCTGGCTGGCAGTTCTTTCACTTGACCCAGACCCAGATGATCGCAGCTCCACTTCTCACTGTTTGTGTTACACCACTGCATTATTAATACAGAGCAGTCCGGATGAATTATGCAGTGTGCTGCACATATGAATACAAACACCTTGGTGTTTGTGGTATTGTGAGTGCATGTGTGTGTGCTTCCACAGGGTTCAACAGAGTACATAGGCAGCAGGGCTACAGTACAGTATGACTCTGAGCTTTGAGCCAGATGTGTGTGTGGGACTGAACACACTGAGGGTTCGTTCCTCTACAGATGTTGACCTGAACAAGTGCATTCATCTCCCTGCTGATTTCCAGCATGTAACCCATCCCTCAGTCTTTCCCTTCAGTCAGACCCAGGTCTTGCTCAGAGGAACAAGAGCCCTCTGTTACCACAACACATCTGCTCACAACCCACCACAGTCAGAGAGCATTACTACTGAAGACTCCCTCCAACAACCCACCACAGTCAGAGAGCATTACTACTGAAGACTCCCTCCAACAACCCACCACAGTCAGAGAGCATTACTACTGAAGACTCCCTCCAACAACCCACCACAGTCACAGAGCATTACTACTGAAGACTCCCTCCAACAACCCACCACAGTCAGAGAGCATTACTACTGAAGACTCCCTCCAACAACCCACCACAGTCAGAGAGCATTACTACTGAAGACTCCCTCCACCTAGTGCATCTGGTTTCCACTGATCTAATCCTCCTGATGTTGAACTGGTTGCAAAATCGTACACGTCCCCAGTGTGTCTTCCCTTTGTTTCATAAACCTACAGTATGCTATTCACTAAGCATAGAGACTTAAGAAACTCCACTAAATGAAACGTACTTCCTTGGACCATGATGTTTTCACTAAACTGAGGATGAGCTAATTACCATAGCCAAGTTTAGAAATGCTCGAACAACACTGAGCAGAGATACATTTTGTACATTTTTAAAGCTAGTTTCCTGCAATTCTACACATTTTGTCATGGCTTATGCCGTGTTCTTATGCTATCAGCGACTCAAACATTAAAACCAAATCATGGCATTTTTGGAATTTTAGATTCTTCCTGACCGTCTAGTTTTTATTTTGGTGATTGTTAGTTCTCAAAAATATATATTAAATTATATTTTCTACATACTTTATCAATGTTTTACCATCCCAAAAAATATTGAAATTAAAAATATATACAGTACCAGTCAAAAGTTTGGACAATAAAGAAAAACCCTTGAATGAGTAGGTGTGTCCAAACTTTTGTCTGGTACTGTATATTTTTTATCATATTTTTGAGACCGCCGCAGCTAAATGAATATAGGGGAAACATCGTACCATCACAGCTTCTCACTAAAGCCTCAAAAGTTTCCCTAGCATGCTCGAATGGCCCCATCACTGCTGGGACCTGCCAAGAGCTCAGAGAGAGACAGAACTCTTTCCACGCTCCAGCAGGCTACTTTCCTTTTCTCCTCTCTTCTCACTTCCCTCTCCTTGGGTGATTCACGATTGACTCTGATCATCAGAAGCAGATCTGTCATTTCAAGGCAACATTCTGACTTAAACTTTGATGTAAGGCAGAGTGACTGGGGCACGAGAGGGTGGGGGGTGGAGGGTGAATACGGAGGACAAATTAACAGCAGTGCTAAATTAGCACAAATTTGCCCGTAAAAAGGCGGTTCCTGCCCACGTCCTCTCTTACTCAGCATGTTAGTACTAATCCTCTCCCAAGCTCCTCTTGTATCTCACAGAGGCTGTTTGATGCTAATCCTGTGTGAATGCACTACAGGCCAGCATCAACATCTCCCCTGAAGAGGAGGAGGAAGGGGGAGTGAGATTCAGAGACTATCTAAGGCAGCTATGTGGCAGTAATGGTTAGGACACCTGACGGCTGACCCAGAGTTGCAGGGTCAGCTCCCTGTCGGGTACACTGTGATCTCTCCTTGACCAAAACACTTAACCCAAATTACTGCAGTATGTGGCCTGCTAAGGAAATGAGAAGCACGTTCATGTTCGGCTGGAGAGTTGGTATATTTAGGGCATCTGCAGAAACACAATACAACAAACATACAATAAGATGTGAAACCATATCATGGCGAGACTGGTCTTGTCTTGTTCAGAGGACTGAAATGCAGACCGCCTCTGAGAGTTGGTATTAACATCATATTGATCAAACAATCTTACTAAGTGCTGCACATAAGAATGCAAAACTGCTCTTTAAAAAGCCTATATGGAGTTTCCTTTGTTTGCATACTGGCTGACCATGCCCTTCAGCCAGCTGAGGCCAGGGATTGCTTGATATTCTCTCTCTCTCTCTGAATCTGAATTCAGCTGGACAATATAATGGCTCCTTTAAGGTCCACCAGGAGGAGAAAAGGCAAAGGATCAGGATATTGAATTTACCGCACTTTCTGATCAACCAACCCGGAAACATTTAATTACAAAACCAATTACTTTGGTGGCGAATGTATCACATTGGCCAAAACCATCCCGGGAGCAGGACAGGACATTTGCAAGAGGTGAAGTGGATGAGTGGAGGTTTGGGGTGGAGGGTGTGAGTGGAGGGAGGATTAGGAGAGCAGAGGGTGAGTGGGTGACAGGGGCCTAGAGGATAGAGGCTTGAGGGAGTGTGTGCAGGGCTGGATTAATGCAGGGGTTTACCGGGGATGAAGCCCCTGGGCCCAGACCTGTGCGGCACCCGAGAGGAAGCAAAACAAATATATATATATGCATATACACACACACACACACATGTACTGTATATAGTATTTTTTTTACTGCAACCGCCAACCACAGGAGGACTCAGGTGTAGACAACCTGCTGCTGCCTGCTGTCGCACTGCTAATCATAAGATGGGGAGAGGAGAGGGGGTGGTGCCCTCATTGTGACTGGTTAGTTGGGTGTCAGGGGCTGAACCCAATCCCATAAGGGGCCCAAGAGACAAAATATTAAGAAATAATGTTATTTAAAAAAAAAAATCCAACAATAGGAGTGTGCTCTCAATGTTCAAAATACTCCAGATAGCATAAAAACAGAGGAGCAATCATTTATTAAATAATAACTAGGGATTAAGCTTTATCACAAATGCAAACAGGTATCTGCCAAAATAAAGGATGCGCCTTAATGCGCATTGGAATAGATTCTACAAGTGGACGTAAACCGTACCAGGAAAATACACCCCACAACATACAGTAACATATACTTAGTATCCCTTGTTTACTCAAGTGTTTCCTTTATTTTGGCAGTTACCGGTTTGCCAGTTGAGAAGGCCACAGTTTGGGCAGCATGGTTGTCAAATATACAGCTTGTTGCATTGTGGCCATAGACTTATAATACATAGAAGGGTTTTGTAACCTCTTAACCTGGGAATTTGACAGTTAAACTCATGGGTACACGAGCAAAGGATGTCCTTACTTGAATGGGAACTGGTTGGTTGTGTGAAAAACGCGTGAAATTGCGTTTAGAACGTACAATTGGGAAAGCAACTGCTGAAAAGAGAAGACTAATCTGTCCGTAGAACCAATATACTTTTTTTCTCAACAACTCTTAGTTAACATAGGCACTGATTTTCAAGTAGCTCATCTTGAGATAAGCTATTTCCACAACAAGTGCATCGGCCATCACCGTGAGTAGCCTAAGGCTTCATCTTCATCATTAGGTGAGTCAGTGTGCCATTGGAAATTGTACAGTACCAGTCAACAAAAGGGGGTTTCTTTATTTTTACTATTTTCTACAAAACCAGCCAACAAGTGCTCAGCATGTGTGGGAACTCCTTCAAGACTGTTGGAAAAGCATTCCAGATGAAGCTGGTTGAGAGAATGCCAAGAGTGTGCAAAGCTGTCAAGGCAAAAGGCTGGCTAATTTGAAGAATATCAAACATACAATTATTTGTTGAACACATTTCTGGTTACTACATGATTCCATATGTGTTATTTCATAGTTTTGAGGTCTTCACTATTTTTCTACAATGTAGAAAATAGTAAAAATAAATAAAAACCCTGGAAGGAGTAAGTGTGTCCAAACTTTTGACTGGTACTGTGTTAAGTATCCTACTGTAGCCTATGCTATATATACTGATATATATTTCCTCCTAATATTCTACAATCAGTGCGTCACTTCATTAGCCTGGGCTATTGTTGGTTTGATTTTTGATTCAAGACCAGATTGATCTCAGTTTTTCAGTGAGAGCAGCCACTCATTTTGGTGGTATTAAAAAAGATTCAGCTGATGTTTTTTTGTCATGTAAATTACGTAGAATCACATGAAATGCGTTTTCAAAAGGGGGGCTATAAAATAAAATAAAAGCGCTGGGGCTTATGATTTCTTAATCCAGCCCTGAGTGTGTGTATGTATAGTGGGGTCCGAAATGATTGACAACCTTGATAAAGATGACTGTAGAAGAAATTACTGTAGAAAATACTGTACAAGATAAATTATTAAAATACTGAGCTATATTGTATGCCACCCCAAAATGGGAAATTATATTATTTTACACTGATAGAATTGCTCAGAGAAAGAGATTTTGTTTTACAAGTAATATACACTGCTCAAAAAAATAAAGGGAACACTTAAACAACACAATGTAACTCCAAGTCAATCACACTTCTGTGAAATCAAACTGTCCACTTAGGAAGCAACACTGATTGACAATAAATTTCACATGCTGTTGTGCAAATGGAATAGACAAAAGGTGGAAATTATAGGCAATTAGCAAGACACCCCCAAAAAAGGAGTGATTCTGTAGGTGGTGACCACAGACCACTTCTCAGTTCCTATGCTTCCTGGCTGATGTTTTGGTCACTTTTGAATGCTGGCGGTGCTCTCACTCTAGTGGTAGCATGAGACGGAGTCTACAACCCACACAAGTGGCTCAGGTAGTGCAGTTCATCCAGGATGGCACATCAATGCGAGCTGTGGCAAAAAGGTTTGCTGTGTCTGTCAGCGTAGTGTCCAGAGCATGTAGGCGCTACCAGGAGACAGGCCAGTACATCAGGAGACGTGGAGGAGGCCGTAGGAGGGCAACAACCCAGCAGCAGGACCGCTACCTCCGCCTTTGTGCAAGGAGGTGCACTGCCAGCGCCCTGCAAAATGACCTCCAGCAGGCCACAAATGTGCATGTGTGTGCTCAAACGGTCAGAAACAGACTCCATGAGGGTGGTATGAGGGCCCGACGTCCACGGTGGGGGTTGTGCTTACAGCCCAACACCGTGCAGGACGTTTGGCATTTGCCAGAGAACACCAAGATTGGCAAATTCGCCACTGGCGCCCTGTGCTCTTCACAGATGAAAGCAGGTTCACACTGAGCACATGAGCACATGTGACAGACGTGACAGAGTCTGGAGATGCCGTGGAGAACGTTCTGCTGCCTGCAACATCCTCCAGCATGACCGGTTTGGCGATGGGTCAGTCATGGTGTGGGGTGGCATTTCTTTGTGGGGCCGCACAGCCCTTCATGTGCTCGCCAGAGGTAGCCTGACTTCCATTAGGTACCGAGATGAGATCCTCAGACCCCTTGTGAGACCATATGCTGCCACATGCACATTTGTGGCCTGCTGGAGGTCATTTTGCAGGGCTCTGGCAGTGCACCTCCTTGCACAAAGGCGGATGTAGCGGTCCTGTTGCTGGGTTGTTGCCCTCCTACGGCCTCCTCCACGTCTCCTGATGTACTGGCCTGTCTCCTGGTAGCGCCTCCAAGCTCTGGACACTACGCTGACAGACACAGCAAACCTTTTTGCCACAGCTCGCATTGATGTGCCATCCTGGATGAACTGCACTACCTGAGCCACTTGTGTGGGTTGTAGACTCCGTCTCATGCTACCACTAGAGTGAGAGCACCGCCAGCATTCAAAAGTGACCAAAACATTAGCCAGGAAGCATAGGAACTGAGAAGTGGTCTGTGGTCACCACCTGCAGAATCACTCCTTTTTTGGGGGTGTCTTGCTAATTGCCTATAATTTCCAACTTTTGTCTATTCCATTTGCACAACAGCATGTGAAATTTATTGTCAATCAGTGTTGCTTCCTAAGTGGACAGTTTGATTTCACAGAAGTGTGATTGACTTGGAGTTACATTGTGTTGTTTAAGTGTTCCCTTTATTTTTTTGAGCAGTGTATATTTTTTAGAAGGTAGGGGAAACATTACTGATACCACTGTTTTCAATATGTTTCAATACCTCACCTTGAGACAATAACCTGTTGAGGACAGAGGGCGCTGTTTTCACTTTGGGGGAAAATCGTGCCCAATTTAAACGGCCTCGTACTCAATTCTTGCTCGTACAATATGCATATTATTAATACTATTGGATAGAAAACACTCTCTAGTTTCTAAAACCGTTTGAATTATATCTGTGCGTAAAACAGAACTCCTTTTGCAGCAAACTTCCTGACAGGAAGTGGAAAATCTGAAATCGATGCACTCTTTTGGGGGCTGCCTATTAAAGTCCTTGATATTTATTAGCTTAGATGCACTTCATACGTCTTCCACTAGATGTCGACAAGCAGTGAGAGAAGAAATTGAGTGTGTAACTTGATCTGGGCTCGAATTATAGCTCTTGGCATGACGTGTCACCAGTTTCCTGTTTTCTGGAGAGTGCGAGCAGGGACCTGGATTTGCCTTCTGATAAGCTGTCGTTATGGACGACTAATATCTCCGGCTTTAATTTTATTTGATACATGTGACAATATCATCGTAAAGTATGTTTTTTATATATAGTTTTATCAGATTATTGACATTTTTTCGGGAGTTTTGCCGTGTTCCGTTCTCCGAGTTTGTTTACGATGGAGAGATTCGCGCCACTTGGCAAGTGTGCTTGCTAAATCGAGAGGGAAAAAGGCCGTTCTAAATCCAGACAACGATTGTTCCCGACAAAGGACCCCTTGTACAACATTCTGATGAAAGATCAGCAAAAGTAGGACCCATTTTATGATGCTATTTCATATATCTGTCGAACATGTTGTGCTAGTCGTTTGCGCCCAGATTTTGGGTACTCTCTCGCTATACCTAAGCTGGATGTCGTAATAAAGTTATTTTTAGAATTCTAACACGCCGATTGCATTAAGAACTAGTGTATCTATCATTTCCTATACAACATGTATTTTTTAGTTATGTTTATGAATAGTTATTTGGTCAGAATGTGTGTCAGAAAAAGTGTCAGAAAAATATCCGGACGTTGTGGGAAAAAGATGCTACGTTAGCACAATGTATAACCACTGATTTCAGCTCTAAATATGCACATTTTCGAACAAAACATAAGTGTATGTATAACCTGATGTTATAGGACTGTCATCTGATGAAGCTTATCAAGGTTAGTCAAAAATTATATAACTTTTGCTGGTTTGTTACGATCGCTAACTTTTGCTACTGGGGAATGGCTTGTGTTTCTGGCTATTGTGGTAAGCTAATATAACGCTATATTGTGTTTTCGCTGTAAAACACTTAAGAAATCGGAAATATTTGCTGGATTCACAAGATGCTTGTCTTTCATTTGCTGTACACTATGTATTTTTCAGAAATGTTTTATGATGAGTATTTAGGTATTTGACGTTGGTGTCTGTAATTATTCTGGCTGCTTTCGGTGCAATTTCTGATTGTAGCTGCAATGTAAACTATGATTTATACCTGAAATATGCACATTTTTCGAACAAACATAGATTTATTGAATAACATGTTATAAGACTGTCATCTGATGAAGTTGTTTGTTGGTTAGTTTGGTTGGTTCTTGGTTAGTTAGGTTGGTTTTGTGCATGCTACCTGTGCTGTGAAAAATGTCTGTCCTTTTTTGTATTTGGTGGTGAGCTAACATAAATATACGTGCTGTTTTCGCTGTAAAACATTTTAAAAATCGGACATGTTGGCTGGATTCACAAGATGTGTACCTTTCATTTTCTGTATTGGACTTGTTAATGTGTGAATTTCGCGCTCTGCCTTTTCAGTGGAATGTGGGAGGAGTTCCGCTGGCGGAACGCCAGAGCCAGACAGGATAACATCACTGAGCCATTTTCTTAAATGTTTTATGAGATTGGAGAACATATTGGGAGGGATCATAGATCATTCCTCCATACAGAATCTTTCAAGATCCTTGATATCCTTTGTCTGTGCTTATGGACTGCCCTCTTCAATTTAAACCACAGGTTGTAAATGAGTTTCAAGTCGGAGACTGAGATGGCCATTCCCAAATGTTGATTTTGTGGCCAATTAACCACTTCTTTTTGGATTTTGATGTGTGCTTAGGGTCATTGTCTTGCTGGAAGATTCACTTGCACTCACAGCCTCCAGGCAGAGGCAACCAGGTTTTTGGCTAAAATATCCTGGTACTGGGTTAAGTTCATGATGCAGTTGAACGTAACAAGGGCCCCGGGACCAGTGGACGCAACATATCCCCATCCAATCAAAAATCCACCACCCTATTTTACAGTAGGTATGCGTGGGGTTATTTTCTGTTCATGCATTCTCATTTCGACACCAAACCCACCACTGGTATGCATGGCCAAAGAGCTCTATTTTCAACAAAGCACCGGTTCCAATCCAGTGCCAATGTTGTTTAGCAAACTCCAAGCATTAACATTGTTGGGTGACATTAAAATAAAGCTCTGGTGGGTTTGGTGTTAAAATGAGAATGCACAAGTAGAAAATAACCCCTCAAAAACAAAGATGTCTTGATTGCGTATGTCTCATACCCCAGAGCTAATACTTGGTGGATGCACCTTTGGCAGCCTTTACAGCTATAAATGAATTCCCATTAGTGACGGGAATGTCATGAACCGAAAGACATGTTTGCGTTGCAGCTCAAAAGTACTGTAAATGTCACAGTAGCCACTAGCCAGGAGGCTAAGCATTGAAAACTATTCTAACTAGCTAGCTACTAGCTAATGTTAAGAAAACAACTCTTAATTTATCTACCATATCGACTCGTAATTATTGCAACAAAACCATATTACAATCTTGAATAATGCAACAATTCACAAGAATGTGCAGACAATTAGAGGGTTTATTTTCTTGTCTGTAGCTCCAAGACAAAAGCACAGTTACTGCTAGCTAAAGCTAACAACATATCTTCATCAAGTAACATTATCCTATCAAAAACGAACAATTAACCCTCTTATACAAATACTAAAGTGCAGTAGGCCTACCTAATTTTTATAAATATCATGCAAATCATTAGGCTACATGTGGCAAAATCAAATTGCCACTGAAAATGTGGCTAGGCTATAATTCACCGGGGAGTTGAGATGTTGAGCTGTTATGTGGAAGCCCATTCCCCCCACCCAAAAATAAATACATATACACTGTAGATACATATAAATCACACATATAGGTTATGTTTCTTCATTTGTAGCATTGTGTGGCTATTTCCATCAATCCATGTTGCAGAGTTCAGCAAACGTGTGGCGAGTTGGCATTTTCCCCAGCCCTTTTGATTTGGTTTAATAAAAAATATTGGCACAAAAGCGTTGAGAAGATGGACAAAGTACTGTTGTTTAAAAGATTTTTTAAAAACAACATATGACCTGATTAGAAAAAATCTGGTCCGATCATAGCCCATATAAACTGTTTTTTACAGCTGATTTATTACTATGTCACACCCAGAGTTTTACCTGGTTAGGAAATCAACTCCCCCACCCACCACTCTGGGACCTGTGGTGGCACCTCTGAAATCACCACACAATGTTAGAAATGAAAAAAATATATACTTTTATTTGTACAATCTACTATCTCAAAATGTTCACGTAGTGTGACTTGCATATCTCAAAATATTGACTTACATATGTCAACATTTTGAGATAGTATCGACATAAAAAAAATTGAGGCGGGAATGGCCTTCCATAGTTTTCTGTAGCTCAACTCAGCCAACAAGTGGCAGCTACAGCGAAAATGTCAAAATGCAATTTCAGCTAAAACTTAAAATATAAGAAAAATGTCTGTACATTTCAGCTGTTTCAAAAACATTGCTCTCCTATTACCATTTATACTGTAGGAGTGTTGCACTCAATGAGACAATTCTGTTCACACTGCCCTGCTGGGAGGGGCCAACTTTTGAGTTTACACAACAGTACTGTCTCTCGAGATTCGATGCCTCTTGAGAGCCTCCCGAAAATGTCCCCCAATGTGAAAACGGACTAAGATTATACAAACTTAGCACAACTCTTTGGCCAACATACTGTATATCCATTGTTTGTCAAAACTGCTCAAGCTCAGTCATTGATTGATAGCAATATTCAAACCTTCAGGACTGAGACTGGACCACTCAGGAACACTTAACACCTCTTGGAAAGCCATTCTGTTGTGTCTTTGTTATTAAAATGTGTGTAATTGTCTCACTGAAAAATAAAACTCTATCCCAGGGTTAGGTTTCCAGAAGACATAGGCAGGTTTTCCATTAATGTTTTACCTGGGTTTGCTCCTTTCATATTTATTTTGATCCTGACAAACTCCCCAGTCCCTGTTGGTGAGACGCATACCGATAACACAATGCTGCCACTACAATACAGAGGGTTTATTTTCCACTCTGTCTTACAGTATTACTTAAAATACTTGTTGCAAACAGAATGCATGATTTGGAGCGGATTATTATTTATTTTTTTACACAGGCTTCCTTCTTTTCATTTTGTCATACAGGCCAGTTGTGGAGTGAATGCAATGTTGTTGATTCTCTGTATTTTCAAGTATAGCATCATGTTATGGGCATGCTTGTCACCGGCAGGGACTGGGGAGTTTATCATGATTAAAATAAATATGAAAGGAGCACGGCCCAGATAAAAAGTTAGAGGGAAACCCACCGTAGTCTTCTGAAAACCTAACCCTGGGATAGTGGGACAATTACACACATTTAAATGCCAAAAACACACCAGCGGCTTTCCTGAATAGTCCAGTCTCAGTCTGACTTAAATCTGCTTGTCACGACTTCTGCCGAAGTCGGTTCCTCTCCTTGTTCGGGCGGTGTTCGGCGGTCCACGTCACCGGTCTTCTAGCCATCGCCGATCCATTTTTCATTTTCCATTTGTTTTGTCTGGTATTCATTCCCTCATTACGTGTTGTGTATTTAACCCTCTGTTCCCACCATGTCTTTGTGTGGTATTGTTTGTTATAAGTGCTTGTGCACATTGTTGTCTGGTGCGCGATGGGTTTTGTACCCATTCTTTATTATTCTGGATGCCGGTGGTTATACATATGTATATTAAACTGCTCCGGTTATTACCCAGTTCTGCTCTCCTGCGTCTGACTTCGCTGCCACCAGTTACGCACCCCTTACACTGCTTGAAAACCAGAGACAAGATTTGAGTATTAGTGTCCATCAGAGATTCCCAACCAAATTTACTGAGGTTGAGCAATTTTGACATAAATAATGGATATATGTTGCCCTAAGAGATGTGGAAGGTTGGTAGAATCTTATTAAAAAAGATTCACAGATGCTAATAGCTTTTAAAGGTGCTTCCACCAAGTGTTAACTCAGGGTGTGAAGACATACGCAATCAACACCAACATCTTCAATTAAAATATATATATAATATATAGGTTGTGTAGATTGGTAGAAAAAAAATCCAATGTAATCCCTTTTAAGATTTATTTTTAAGGCGTCAAAATGTGAAGACTGTGTTGACTTTCACTAGTAACTTTAGCTCAGTTTTTGACTTATTTTATACAGTCATTTCTGCTCATCTTTATCAAGGGTGTCAATCATTTTGGACCTCACTGTACAGTACGTGTGTGTGTGTGTGTGTGTGTGTGTGTGTGTGTGTGTGTGTGTGTGTGTGTGTGTGTGTGTGTGTGTGTGTGTGTGTGTGTGTGTGTGTGTGTGTGTGTGTGTGAAGGCCAGGCCACAGAGAACAGGATGAGGGGCCTGGTGCTCTTATCTCTGCCTCATTTCCGTGTGACTCACTACATTACCACAGTCATTAGGGCCAGGATGGCCTTTTATTCTTCTCAGTCAGGTCTGTGGCCCCCCTTAGGGGCATGCAGGTGGGACTGACTCCCCCTCTCTCCCCCATACCCGTCTTTGTTTCCTCCACCTCCCTCTCCCTATTCTCCATTGTGCCTTTGTCTCGAGGTGTCTCACACAGATTTGATGTCAGGTGTTATTTTCAGTGTTAAATCAGTCATTTTTTCTGCCTGGTGGGGCTCATCCTGGACTGCCTTCACTCCTCTCACTTTCCCACACAGACACCTTTCAATAATTCTCT
Organism: Salvelinus fontinalis; assembly: GCF_029448725.1. NCBI lineage: Eukaryota > Metazoa > Chordata > Actinopteri > Salmoniformes > Salmonidae > Salvelinus > Salvelinus fontinalis. The sequence goes on from NC_074678.1 coordinate 33,844,621, forward strand.
GGTCGGTTGGTGTGTGAGCTGGGATAATGTGTTTGAAGTCAGACAGGAAGGCACTGATCCGCTATGTGGTGGCTGGGAGAGAGAAGGGCTGAGGAGAGAGAGTGGGTGTGTGAGAGATAGCTGAGGTAGTCATGCGTGGGTTGGGTTGACTGTGGGGACTGTTTCACTGTTCATTCTTCACCACATCTCAGCTCACCTCCTTGGTTTCACCGCTCCCCTCCATTTTGTGAGGGCACACACCGCAACTGGAATGTTTTGCGGGGCGGCCAGGTTTGTAAAGGGTGGGAGGGCTGGACCTGTGAAGTGTGTAATGATTTAGGTGAGCAGGAACACTGGGGTGACACATGGTCGGTCGTGCCCCCTCCGCTAGGTAGAGCCAGCAGGATGCCAGTCAAACCGTTGGCACCATGAATGCCCTGCTCCAGGTGGCAAAGTGGGGCCTGTGCCATGTTTCAGTGTGTGTGTGTGTGTGTGTGTGTGTGTGTGTGTGTGTGTGTGTGTGTGTGTGTGTGCGCGATGCACGATGATGCATTCCCCAGCCTACCTCGTGCTTGCCCTTCATTCGGCAGGTCCTGATGTCATTTTTGTTGGACTCCCATGTTCTCTTCTACAACAGACAGACACAGAGAGAACAGAGTAGTTAGCATGGTCAGATAGTACTGTAAGATGTCACTGAGGTGTGAGTGCATGGAGAGGGCCTCACCTTACTGTAGAACATCTCGTCTCCCGCCACATTATCCAGCTCCACGCGGAAAAGGTCATCTCTGACAGACAAAGAGCACGGCAGTCAGCCAACAGTAAGACAAAGCTAAGTCTTAGACAGGCACTCAACTGCAGTCCACATGCATTTGCACATAATGCCTCTACAAATACTCTACTGTCCTATGGACAATTCTGGACATGCTACAGAATAATGATTGGAGAACATTGAAGATTGAATCCAAAAAATGTAAGAATCCACATCATCTTTGTCTGTTCATACACTGTAGGCTATGACATATGTGGGCTATATCTGTGCAACATTTTACAATAAATCTGAATAAAACAGATTTGTATTCAGTTCTGTATAATGTGCTTCTGTAATGTGATGCATTTCGGGCTATGGGTGATGAATAAAAATGTAGAATTGCATAATAATAACTTGTTTTTTCCCCTTGGTTTTGTTTAGTCTCATTTGAGTTGACAAAATGTGGTTTTGCTGGGAGGCCTGAATTCTCCATATCTGTCTCACTTGGGAAGAAATTTAATTAATAGATGATTTAATCAAGCAGTTTGCCCGCGTTCATAACCCACCCCCACACAGAGCAGCACACAATGCCAATGAGAGGACCCATCATATAATACCATATCCATGCATTCACGCTACTCACTGCCCCGCACTGCACTCACTGCCCCGCACTGCACTCACTGCTAATGCATTAATCATTCTTGTATAACCTTGCCGTGCCTGTGAAAGTGTCTTTGGAATCTGAGTTAGGGTAGGAACCTCAAGGAAGACGCTAACAGCTGATGTTGCATATTGATAAAGGACCTGTATTTACCATGAATAAGATGGAGGCTCATGCTGTGCTGAGCTCCTTCCAGACACCGGGCATTGAATGTTCTAATCTGTAAATCTGCCATAGCTTGTATTGCAGCAGTATCGATCTTATCTCCTAGATCCTGCTCTGCCTGCCATCGGCATTGCTCTGCCTTACTCCTCTCATCAGCAGAAGGTAGGATCTCTCTGAGTGTTTGTGTGTGCGTGCATGTGTGTGTGTGTCTCTGGTGAGGGGAACAGGGTAAGCCTTAGCGCTACTCTAGTGAATTATTCACTGGTGGCTCCTCTAGGTTTGTTAAATGATTCCTTCCCTAGGTTACCTCCCTCACGATGCAGGACATGGCTAAGTAGTGTGGATAGAATTACTATACACTTACTCTGTGCCTCGCTCATTGGGCTGAGTCAAAGTTTAAGCAGGCTACAAACATTCAAGTAGAGCAGTTTGTGTGGCATAATCACATCTAGAGCACTTCAGCCCTGTCCAGTATTAACATATGAAAATGTGAACAGGCCTCCTAGTCGGTGTGGTGAGCAGCCAAGGCTGCTGTGGTTTGAAGAGGTCTGAAGATTGTTCCGCTCTCTCTCCTATCTGACTCGGTCTCTATCAGGTTGTTTGAATGATGCAAAGCATGAGGCCTGCTGTCTCTCTGCCTTACTGTTGCATTTGACATTGTTTATGTTGCAGGATGTTCAGAAGGCAGGCTAGGCCGTCAATCTCCTTGACAACCACTCATTATTCCTCTGACTGGTATTTGAAGACCTGCAAATTGAGTTAACAGGTGTGTGTGGATCGCCGCTCGTATTTATAGGCAAGAACCCTGTGAACTGTCCAAAATTGACAAAAATAATGTTATTTTTGGGCCGTTCAGACACTGAGCTTCTCTGAGCCTTTCTGAGTCGGCAGACACTGACTTTGCAGAGAACGCCACACAAATAAATGAAACTGAAAACAAACTGAGAAACAAACAGAGCCTCGCTTTGTAGAAAACCGCAGGTATCTAGCTCAAAACGTTCAAAACTAAAGACCTATTTTACAGGAGCTACATTTTTTATATTTCTGACACAGATTGCAGGATGCTCTTAAAGGTGTACACACAAATTAATCATCATGAGTAAGGGACTATGCAAACTATGTAAATAGTTCAAATAAACTTTATTATAGATGAAATACTGTTTTTCACAGAAAATGGATGATTTGCAGTATGGATCAGATAAGATTCAGGTCATTACCACTAAATACATTAGAGACATTTTCGGTGTGCAACAGAATGTTTTATCCCATCAAGGTGTGCTACACTACAAAAAAAGGTTATGAACCACTGCTCTAGATGGACCCCCCCCCCCGCGGTGACCTCTGAGGTCAGTGTCTCTCCACGGCCACGGTCACTGCCAGTGGCTCTGCTCACTCTCGCTCTTCAGCCTCTAATGGAGAGATATATTCTACTTCCTCCCTCCTGCTGCATATGGTAAAATCATCTTACGGTTTGCCACAATTGCAAATCAATTACTCATGTATTGGCCACGTTTCTTGGTAACTTCAATCTCCTTGAAGACCTGCAAATTGAGTTAACAGGTGTGTGTGGATCGCCGCTCGTATTTATAGGCAAGAACCCTGTGAACTGTCCAAAATTACTCTTTTCTGGAATTACTCTTTTCTGGAAGAACACTGCTCAATTGGTTTATTTGTGTGGATTAGTCCAGTGGATCTGGAGCTGTGCGACAGGTTCAGGGAGTCCACACATCTGATTACAGAGAGGAGAATGCTGGAGCGTGGTTAGCTAATACAGTAGAGAGACTAGGTGTGGGTACTCTCTCTCTCTCTCTTTCTTTCCCTCCCTCTCTCTCCATCTGTCATCAGCCAGTAAATGGGAGAGGACAGAGTGACAAAGCGGTGGTAGCTTCCCACGAGTACTTGGGGCTCGGGCAGGGCTTTAATAGTCCTTGCAGTATGAACACCTATGCTAATGGTGACAGGATTTGGGCTCACTGGAGCCTCTTATCAGGCTAGCCACTCTGCTACAGCTTTCAACCAATCAGCCGGCCTCCCCACAGGTACTCCCCAAAGGCGCCTTCGCACTTTTAAATCTCTCACTGCTTGGCACTCGGCTGCCCAGCTCAACACACACACGATCACAGAAACAGGTGCGCACACACACACACACAGTCAGGCAAAGTAAATCCCCTGCTTTCCAATCAGATCATTTTCTGTCGGGGACTGCGAAGACCGCCATCAACATCTACTTATGTAGAAATATAGAAATATACACAGTTGTTACAACGGTAGCGTTCTCGTCCCATCAAGCTATTGGATTTCACCATCATCCGGTTCACTGAGACATAGATATTAGTTGACCTTTTCTATCCTGTAACAGTGGTACTAAAAGATGTGTCAAAGTGTCTCCTGGATGTGGTTGCGTTTTTTCACTAACCTGCAATCAGACAGGCAGCAGTGACTATAGCCCTCCCGTATTTTGGCTTTAGGTTTTATTATTAGGCTGTGTAGCTAGAGTGTCTGGAGCCAAATGCTGCAGGAATTTACATAATTATTATTAGGCCTCTGGATTTTAGGTTAGAGAAACGCCAAAGGCCATAGATCGGGTCATTTCATGACCCAGTATGGGGCTTCTAATTGGGGATGTCTATGGCCTAGCTACCTCCTCTGCTGTAACCACCACCATATGTCTGCCCTACATGGACATATATATATGAGTCTTTTTAATAAGTTCCCAGTAATACGGAGATTGTCTGTGACATTAATTAATCTTTTGGAGAATTAGAAGAAGATTGATTTGTGTTTTCTATTTCTGTTTGGCTCCTGGTTAGAGGGCAGACAACATGACTTCCTCAACCTGTGTGACCTCTGGTCCGACCCCATCCACCACAGATTACTGCATTTACTTGAATATGTGACTGAGGAAACACAGACAATGCAGGGTTATAAAAGATGGCTGAATACATTTGGTTGCTTGTGGCTAGAAACATACCTGGCTCCAATGTAGAGGGTCCGGTTCACCTTGAGGACTCTCTGAATATGCAGTGGCCCCTGTCTCAGGGATGAACGATGTGGCCGACCCAGAAACACTGGGTACCGGTGAACCACTGTTTAGAGCGAGAGTGAGAGAAACAGAGAGAGGGGAAGGGAGAGGGATGAGAGAGAAAAGGAAGAGAGAGGGATGAGAAATAAAAAGAGAGAGTTACATCACCTTCCTATCATGATAGTAGTTCTCTGGGGTGAGCGGAGAGGGGGGGGAGCAGAGGGAGGACACAGGGGAGGGAGATCCATACATCAGCTGGGTTACCATGGGAGACAGAATCTGCCATCTCTCATTGGCCGCCTCCTTTTTCTGCTGTGTCCTTCCACTATTCTGTCCATCTCTGTTCCTATCTACCCATCCCAGATAAAGGCCTAGACTGCTGCCTCTATATGAGACTGAGTAAAGAAAAACCTCTCCTTCTCCTGTGTCCTGTCCTCCCACTATACTGTCCATATCTATTCTGTCCATATCTGTCCAATCCATTCTGTCCATATCTCTAATCTACCTATCACAGATGGATAGATTAGTGGGCCGCATAGACTGAGGATAGACTGGCTGCTGTAGTACGGCTTCATAAGAAAATACCAGCCGTTTACCAACTGCCAAAAATAGACTGATCTGCCCTAATCACGCATATTAGCATTGATAGCCTGAGAATGGTCTGAATTCAGCTGGGAGGTGTTTGGAAGACACTATTGAGCTGTGATCAATCATAGTCAGCTCTGTTCTGGTCTGGAGGAGGCTCAGAGTCTGGCCGTCTGTGGGAGCAGTCTGACCTCAATCCCGACTCTGACCTCACACAACTCACTGACTGCCCTACTCCTCACACCATGCATGTCAGCCCTGACCTCACTCTCACTCTTACGACTCTAACCCTACTTCCATAACCGACACCCTTACACTACTCCACACCTTCCGTGTGAGGCCCTGACTCTTTTTGACCTGATTTCAGAGCTGATTTCCTGGTGTTTTTACAGTCTTTTATGTCCAACAATGAAAATGCAAAACAAAAAATATATATACACTAATAATATTTTTGGCTCAGAAAACTTTGGGGGCCAAAGAAAACCGCCACCAGTTGGGGAGCCCTGCTGTACACCCTGGGAGTAAGAATAAACCCATACATACTGAGTATGAGAGAGAGGTGTTACCTTCAATGGAGATAAAGTTCAGAGGCCCCGGTTCCTCCGGAAACGCAGTGCTGGCCAATCGTAGGAGCCAGAACAGCAGGAAGAAGGGTGGTGCCAGGGTCGACATGACGGTACCAGAATACAGCGTCTGTGAAGATAAAGAGAAAGAGAGCGTCAGATTAAGCCGTAACAGTGACAAAGCAGTACACACACACACCTTGTGTGACAGGCTCACACTACCATGCACTACACACACTGACTGACTGTCCAGACAAAGCAGGTACCCTATCTGCATTCCCACAACATCTCTCCCTACAGCTGGACAGAGAGTCAGCCTGAATAGTCTGATCACTGGGGGAGAGCAGAGATCAGACCACAGGAGCCCAATGACACGAGACACAGTGGAGGAAGGGTGGTTTACAACAAGAGGGCAGTAGATGGAGAGACATAGAGAAAGAGAGAGAAGAAGGGGTGGAGAGAGAAAAGGCAGGAGAGGGAGTGAGAGGAGAAAAAAAAGGAGAAAGACACAGACAGGAATAGAAAGAGAGACCCATTCATAGAGACAGGGAGAAGTGGGAGAGTGAGGAGTGAGGCGTGTCAGGCGACTGTTTACTCAAATTAAGATGAGATCGTACTTTATTATTATTTATCTTTGGCAGTTGGTAAATGTCTGGTATTTTCTTATGAAGCCATACTACAGCAGCCGGAGTAATAAGGAGAGGATGGGAGAGGATGTAATGCACATGAAAATACAAATGATAGCCAAATTAAGTTAACGCACTCAATCCATCCAGAAAACTACTCCTGCACTTAGGAGGAGGAAAGCCTTGGGGATTGCTATTGACTGTTGTCATAAACCTCAAACCCCATCGCAGAGCAGAACAGCCACTCTTAGTGCTGGAGGTAAAGTACACTGTGTAGTGACTCTTTATTATGTATAATAGACATAGCACTCTCCATGCTCATCATTGCATCCATCTCTGCCTCTCTTCCTGGATGATTATGCTACTGTTCTTTTCACATAAAAGCTGAGCGTGACGATGTCAGCAACAATGTGTCACCGGAACAAAAATGTGTCACCTGAACAAAACATGAACTATTCAAAAATGAAAAGGATGCCACTTCTTTAGCTTATTACATTATTACTGACAATAATGTACTTTGAAAATCTAAACAAAAAGCTGTCAGTCACAGTGTCTGACAGCACAAACAAATTATTGAATGCTTGGGTATATTCAGTGGTGTAGTGCTGTAGCAATTATTACATTTGAATGTTCAAGGTTGGATTTCTTTATTCAAAACCCTTTTCATATTTTACTGCGGTTACAAACACATTTTCATGACATACTGTAGATGCAAATAAGGGCACTTTCATAAAGGGGCGTCATGCACCCATTATTTTAGATGGGGCACGAAGTACTTGAAGATGGATTTTTCCCCTGCAATCTATAGCCATAATCATTATGCCTAATTATATGTGTTTTCTGCATAGGTTATCAAGCATACCTCTTTACCTGTTCAGTTGTCATTTAATAACTTTTGATTATATTATAACTTTTATGCCTTAGGCGTTCAGTACAACTGTCAAACTGGTATATAGTATTATAACTCAATAACTAAACACATTTTGGGCCTAATTAGTAGTCGCCAAAGTTCCGGAGCATGTCTTAAAAAATTAAGTTTAGTACAGTGTTTCCGCTGCAGTCATTTAGTTGTGTTGCTGCACTATTCAGTCCCTCCAGGATTCAGCGATCACATTATTCAATGCAAAATCAACCAATCAGCGCATATTATTCGAGAGCTCGCAATTGTGACCAATCCCCGCACTTTTAGCGCATAAAAGGGTCCAATCAAAAGCAGGTTTGCAATTTTTACCAATTACTGCACTGTTACTGTGGAAAAGGGCCCAATCCAACCACAAGTCAACAAAGTTTTTTCCCCCTGGCCTGTCACCGTATTCATGTGCGAAGATGATGGGTGATTGATTTCTGTTCACTGTGTCAGCCATCAACAATCTCATTTGCCAGCAAAAATAACAGCTAAGGAGCGTGTCGCAAAACCAAGCAGTTTTGGCTGCAGAAATCACAGAAACAATTTGCGAAATCCTGGAGGGACTGACTATAAGCAAAATCTTTGCCGCCACGGCAAAGAAATATGGAACATGAAAATATATTTCTCCCGAGGCACACTTTGAAGATGCAAGACCAGTCCACATTAACTATTCCTCTGCAAACAAAAAGATTAATGAACAAAAACAGACAACCCCATAGTAGAATAGTTTATCCATTTACCTAGTCGGCTTGTGGTGTGTTCTATGAGAGAGAAATATTTCTCTCAAGTTGTGAGTGCCATAGGGAGGGAAACATGCATTCTGACAAGCAGGCAACGCACAACAATTCATAATCCAATCCTGGGGAAAATAGCCGTTTTAACGGCTTTTGTTAAAAAGAGGTGGTTCCCAGCTTTCCATTCCTACTTTATTTCTCAACTCCCAAATATGTGTGAACTGCACCATTTTAAACCCGGAGTTTTTAACAGAGGCATGGCTAAGTACTTTACCACTCCGCAATTCGGTGTGATTGCATAGGGGACAGTGGGGATGAATGTAACACGTGTCAATTGTAGGGTAGACTCGTCGCAAACCATCTTCCCTAGATGGGAAGCATGGGGAAGTTCCAATGCAGAAATCAACTAAAGAGGGGTCGGAACCCGGTGTAAATCAGTGATGCCTCGCAGCATGTCAAACCAATCAAATGCCTTGCTTAGGCAGAGCTCCAAAGGTGTTCACCAGATTAGTACCGTAGGAGCAACAGTGAGGACTAAACAGGTCAACAAAACAACCACTGGTGACAAAATAAGTTTTCAGCACGCTGGTTCTCAGCATTTCTGTCATTTCAAGATGAGCTAAAGCTGCAGCAAGAGGGGAGAAATGGTCTACAATGCTGGCCATATCTATATTTACACATTTCTGAAGTGATATTTGGTTAAAGGATACTGTAGCATGAGGGACAAGAAGTAGCTAGCCACTATGAAGTTTATTTTTTGAAAAGTCAGCTAACCTTGTAAACTACCTAGGTACATATAACTAACTAGCTACTAGCTAGTTAAATGTCTCTCATGATTATAAAGAGAACATTTTCATAAAAACGGCATATTATTGACCTAAAAGGTTAGCTATGTTAGCCCAGTTGCTATCTTATCAAGGGTCAGTGATACATAGAGAGACAGTAGTTGCTCTATAGGAACAACTGCAATCATTCTGCAAGCAACATTACTAAAATTAATCAAATAAAATGAACCTGCTAAAATGTGAATGCCTGTAACGATCATCTCCCATAGCCTAAATGTTGCCTGTAATGATCATCTCCTGTAGCCTAAATGTTACCTGTAATGATGATCTCCTGTAGCCTAAATGTTGCCTGTAATGATCATCTCCTGTAGCCTAAATGTTGCCTGTAATGATCATCTCCTGTAGCCTAAATGTTGCCTGTAATGATCATCTCCTGTAGCCTAAATGTTGCCTGTAATGATCATCTCCTGTAGCCTAAATGTTGCCTGTAATGATCATCTCCTGTAGCCTAAATGTTGCCTGTAATGATCATCTCCTGTAGCCTAAATGTTGCCTGTAATGATCATCTCCTGTAGCCTAAATGTTGCCTGTAATGATGATCTCCTGTAGCCTAAATGTTACCTGTAATGATGATCTCCTGTAGCCTAAGTGTTACCTGTAATGATGATCTCCTGTAGCCTAAATGTTACCTGTAATGATGATCTCCTGTAGCCTAAATGTTGCCTGTAATGATGATCTCCTGTAGCCTAAATGTTACCTGTAATGATGATCTCCTGTAGCCTAAGTGTTACCTGTAATGATGATCTCCTGTAGCCTAAATGTTACCTGTAATGATGATCTCCTGTAGCCTAAATGTTACCTGTAATGATGATCTCCTGTAGCCTAAATGTTACCTGTAATGATGATCTCCTGTAGCCTAAATGTTACCTGTAATGATGATCTCCTGTAGCCTAAATGTTGCCTGTAATGATCATCTCCTGTAGCCTAAATGTTGCCTGTAATGATCATCTCCTGTAGCCTAAATGTTGCCTGTAATGATCATCTCCTGTAGCCTAAATGTTGCCTGTAATGATCATCTCCTGTAGCCTAAATGTTGCCTGTAATGATGATCTCCTGTAGCCTAAATGTTACCTGTAATGATGATCTCCTGTAGCCTAAGTGTTACCTGTAATGATGATCTCCTGTAGCCTAAATGTTACCTGTAATGATGATCTCCTGTAGCCTAAATGTTGCCTGTAATGATGATCTCCTGTAGCCTAAATGTTACCTGTAATGATGATCTCCTGTAGCCTAAGTGTTACCTGTAATGATGATCTCCTGTAGCCTAAATGTTACCTGTAATGATGATCTCCTGTTGCCTAAATGTTACCTGTAATGATGATCTCCTGTAGCCTAAATGTTACCTGTAATGATGATCTCCTGTAGCCTAAATGTTACCTGTAATGATGATCTCCTGTAGCCTAAATGTTGCCTGTAATGATGATCTCCTGTAGCCTAAATGTTACCTGTAATGATGATCTCCTGTAGCCTAAGTGTTACCTGTAATGATCACCTCCTGTAGCCTAAATGTCACCTCCTTATTTTCATACTGTAAATTACAAGGGTTGGATTTGCACTAAACAACTTTATATGTCAGCACTTAAAAGGCATGTACAAAATCGGGTATACGGTTTGCCTCATATATATTGTCTACTGGTATCATTTTAAATTGAGAACATGTAAACAATGTGTGGATTATCTGCTATTATCTGCTTCAGATGGCAGATGCCCATAAGGCCAATCATACTGTAGGCCTATGGCGGCATTGGTGATGTATGCCATATGATAAGCTGCTAAATGGATTCACATAGCTCATATATTGAGAGAGTCACAATCAAATAAAACACATTGGAGATCTTACAACTAGACAAAAAGGAATTGATTAGAGAAAACACAGCAACACAGACACATTACAGACAGAACCCCTTCCCTTCTTTACTGCAGGATTGTGATATGTGATTAATCAACATTGACACTAGTTCATTTTGAATATGAGTTAAAACAAGTTTAAACACTTCACTTCAAATAATCAACCCTTCATCACATCACTGTTGATGTGCCCTTGAGCAAGGCACTTAACCCTAATTGCTCCTGTAAGTCACTCAGGATAAGAGCGTCTGCTAAAATGCACAAAATTTAAACTCAAATGTAGATAATTGAGTAGTAACAAGTAGGCTATTATTACTAAAGCATCCTTTCATGTGAACAAAAACAACTTTGCTCCACTGATCCCTGATCTACTGGGTGAGCAGACTTTTATTCCATCCCAGTAGTAGCACACTTTATGAGCACACAACTCATTAGATTGATAAGTTGAATCAGGTTTGTTATTGCTGGGCTGAAACAGAACCCTGCACACCCAGCTGACCACCAGCAGGGTTGGCCTGCTCCAATTCTAATAGGTTTATACATTGTGTATGATGTTTAACTATATTTTTGTAAACAACATTTGCTAACATAGGTAGGCCTACACATATAACAAATGGCACCTAGGATATGCCCTTTGTCTCTTGGGACATTCATTGGGACCTCTCTCTTCATCTGCAAACAGGCTTTCACAGCGTTCCATATCTGAGGACAGAAAACATCAAAGAAACAGGCTTCATTTTGCTCAAATTAGACAGCACTGAATATTATGTTGCTATTATATCTCTGTCCTCAAAGTTTTCCCTTCTAGGGACTGGAACTCGATAATATTTTAATAATGTCATCCCACAAAATGACCTGCCGAGGTTATCCAGTAGCCTAGACTCTCTCTTTACTGACAACTGGAGCTGCAATTTCACCCTCTTCCATGGCTGTTATCTACAAATACATTTGGAGACTGTGTTTAGCTAAACAGCTAAACTAGCTAGCAGCTCAGTTGAGTTAGCCTGCAAAGTGGCATACTGTAGCCAGCCAGCTAGCTAGCTAATAATACATCGTTTAAAGAAAATAATAGATGAATGTATTTACTTGAATAGGTTCTCCCACTGCCTCCATTTCGTGGGTCCTAACAAAAAGAAAATACTAGGCAATCGTGACGATTTTTGCGGTGGTAGAAAAGCGCAGCCAGCTGCCATGTGGACGAATGGAGACAAGGGAAAAAGTCTGTTTGTCACCAGAGCGGTTTAGAACGTGTTGTGACATTTGACTTTACCAGCATAATCCCCTTTCAATTTCAGTAAATATTAAATCGCAGACTGTCTGCACACTTGATCATTTGAAAACTAGCACTTGAAACTAGCATATGCAACAACTACTGGAGGGAAAACAGTGACGCACATAACATACCTTCTATGGGATGGTTCTTGAAATGTAACATCCAATCAAAATATTGCTGCTGGGAGCCATCTGACCATTTCAATCGTTTTTGCAATACAAAATTCTCCAGACCTCTAAGGCACAGGTGTCAAACTCATTCCACGGGGGGCCGAGTGTCTGCGGGTTTTCGCTCCTCCCTTGTACTTGATTGATGAATTAACATCACTAATTAGTTAGGAACTCCCCACACCTGGTTGTCTAGGGCTTTATTGAAAGGAAAAACCAAAAACCTGCAGACACTAGGCCCTCCGTGGAATGAGTTTGACACCCCTGCTCTAAGGGATGTGTGATAGTGACATGATTTTGTAGGTATGGCAACACAAGACTAATTGTAGGGTAACTTGGGGTAAATCGCCTGTGACTTAAATTTTGATGAGACAGATTACATTTTTTAGTTGAGCAAGAGTAGTGGCAACCAGGGAAAGTTGGAGGGGATGAAGTGGTTTCTGTGAGAAGTACAGGCAGGGGCGTTTTACCCCAAGTTACCCTAACACATTGGCCTACATTATATTCACTTAGTTTATGCAACTTTTTTTGAGACATAAAATTCATCAATATGATGCTAACTAGTTAATTAACCAGCAAATGAAATCAGCTCAATAGGGTAAAAACAGATAGGCAACCCCATGCTTTAGTCTATTTATTTATAGCCACTATGCTGCTATCAGTTGGGCTACAGGTGATAATGCTTATTGCTAACAGCATACCTGATAATATTGACCATGCATAGGCTATATATTTTAACCAAATCATTTGACCAATATGTTATTTGGGCTCATTCTAGAGGTGGATATGCTATTTTAGATGGTGTCAGCATCATTTTTTTCCATTCATTTTGGAGTACAATGTAATTTCTTTTGAAGTAACCAGAACTGAGCTTCTCAGTACTTCTACATAAAAATGATCCCTAACCCCTGCTACAACACTGCTCTCCACAACATTTTCCCCAACCGCTACAAGTCTTTCCAGAGGAAACACTGGTGTAGTCATTAATTTAACATCTGAAACATTTTAAACAGGAGCAATCGGAGGGAGCACAAAGGTGGTGTAGTCATTCATTTAACATCTGAACATTTTAAAAACAGGAGCAATCTGAGGGGGCACATGCCTTTGTGCCCCCCATGGGCATGACGCCACTGATTTCATACACTTCCCACACTAACTGTCTCTCCTCAGCATAGCCACACAAGCAGCCATTGTAGATCCATCTAGCCATCATTATAATGAGGTGGTGACTCACACACAACTTTATCAGGAGATCTCATCTTAACAAGGAATTGCTCAAATTCCCCTCATTGATGTCAGAACAAGAGAAGGCCCATAACACTAATTGCTCAACAACCAAACCACAAAATTAGAGGAGGATGAGAGAGGAGAGAGTCACAAGCTGAAGAAAGGAGGTCAGAGGAGAGGAGAGAGGGAACGAGAGAGGAGGAGGAGAGAGAAATAAATGTGGAGGAGAGTAAAGAGTAGAAGTGGTAAGTCGGTATTACCAGAGATTTCCTTGTGTCTATTTATTAATAATGTATGACTAAATGTCAGGTTTCACGCATTTGATTAGCATAATTAGAAACTGAGGGCTATAGGATTTCATGGGACAACAAGCTAAGCAGATACAGAAGACTTCCAGGGCCAAACGAAGCATACAGCTCCAGAGCAAAGTCTTTTCATAATTATGACAAATAGCTGCAGTGGAGTCAATTCAGTGAACAGGGCTAGCCTTTATATTATGGTCTGTGGCCCTTACTTTAACTGTAGCCCCAGTCTACTGTAAAGGATTCCTCAGCATCCTGTAGTTGTAGGCTATACTGTATTTACTACAATCCACACCCACTCCACCAGGATTTACACATTCATTCGTTCACTCCCACAGACCCAGATCAATGTAATTACAGACATTTAGCCAGGTAATTTCCCGAAATAAGTAATTAAGACAGATCATTGAGGGTCTGAGACGGAGGGGTGGCGGCAGGCGATATCTTCAGAATGACCAACGAGGGGCCGCCACTGGCTTAGATATCAAATCACTGCGAGAATCAATGACGCCTCAAGTCTTTAGAAATTCTTAATGAGGAGTGATATTGTGCTGATAGAGCGGATAACAGAGGTCTGACAGACAGACGAGAGGAGGCAGGAAACAGGGACCAGGCATGCAGGGAGGGAGTCAGGGAGGCAGAGGGTCGAATGTGTGCAATGCAGCATCAGGCTCTGGGTAAACAAAGAGAGTAACCCTATACTCTGGGTTGAGATGCTTAGCATGCATATGGCACAGCTCATACTTGAATGCTTTTGTTCCTTATTATGGTTGCCATGGATTCCTCTCTCTTCTCCCTGCCTTGGCGCTAATATGTGCACTCCTGAGAAAGTGTTTCCAATACATAGCCCTAAGACACTTGTACTATAAATCACACCTTGGATTGGACAGGAAACCCAGATTATACATGTCCTTGAAAAATAAATGATAATTAAATATTTTGTGGTGTGTTACAGTACTCAGCTGCAGGAGATCGTGTCTTATTATACAGTGGCATCACACGACAAGAGAAGCACTATCTCCACTAGTAGTAAATAGCTGAGCTCTGGTACAAAAAGACAAGCACTAATGACCAGAGTGCCTTAATCTGTGATTTTTACAACCCAGCGATCTAAACTCAATACCATGGGTCAATATTTAAAATACTTCAAATAGGTCCGTGTGGCTCAGTTGTTGGAGCATGAGGCTTGTAACGCTGCGGGTGTGAGTTTGATTCCCACGGGGGACCAGTACGACCCAAGTATGAAAATGAATTCATTCACTACTGTAAGTCAATCTGGATAACAGCATCTGCTAAATGACTAAATTGTAAATGTAAAAATGTATCCAGCAGACCTACATGGGAAAAGGGAACAGAAAAGCCTTAGCCAGTGGAAAAACTGTGCTCTGCTTTTCCCCACTACGAATGATTCCCTATATTGTGTGCTACAAGCCCCACTTCATAGATCTTATAGCGGCTCATTGTCAAATCAGAGAGGGGAGGGTGTGCTTTATTGAGTGTGTAGAATCAATGAGACAGCCTCATCCAGTTTGGATCGCTTTTCAAGTAGCACTAAAAGTGAGAGGAGACTGATAATGAGAAGGAAGAGACAGGATGAGGAGAAAGTGAGAAAAAGAGAGAAAGCGAATGTGAAAAGGTAAGGGCAGAGAGTAAAGCAGAGAGCAGTCAACGAATCACGTTGGACATATGGAAAGTGAAGCCAAAGTATGTGAGGAATGCTTTCATAGGTTGGAGGCTGGGAAAGTTGCTGAGAGCGGAAGAGCACAGAGCCAAGACTGGACTGATTCTTTCCTGAACACACCCTAAATCTGCTCCAGTGACCCGGGACGCTTAACCTCCCCTCCTTCTCTCCCTCCCTCCTTCTCCTACCAAGGGACAAGCCAGCCAGCTCAACTCTAAACACTAAACCACCAGGACACACTCCGCTCACTTACGCCTTCATGTAAAAATGCTGCAGGAATCCAGTCCACTCAACCAAAACATGGCTGTTTGCATGAAGACGGATGTGACTACAGGGTCGTTCACTAGACTTTGGGTCTATGGCAGGGCTTCCCAAAACTTTTTGGGCTTATGACCTCATGTTTATCAACAACATAAAATGTGCGACCCCCACCATGTAAAAAAGTGATGTAATCAACGGCCTATGTTGTTTTTTTTAAATTGGGGCTATAACAGACTATTACAAATCAGTCTGACAGTATGCTCTTCTGTGTAGAAAATAACATCATTGTTGATGTTATTTTCCCCAAGTCTGATTTAGTGCCTGGTCTTGTCCAATCTTTTAATGTGCATTGTAGACGGCTTGTGGCCATTGTAGAGAGAAACAGAAGACACATACATCTTATCTTTCAGTGATGGGGTCATAATATGTTGTTAGCTTAAACGGTTGAAAAGAAAGATCCACATTTGTAGCGAAATGCTTGTGCTTCTAGTTCCGACAGTGCAGTAATATCTAACAAGTAATCTAACAATACCACAACAACTACCTAATACACACAAATCTAAGTAAACCCTAGTTTGGGAAATGTTGGTCTATGGGGTGGAAACGTGGAGAAGATAGCATAACACCAACAGATATACTGGGTGCTTTGAACGCATTCTTAGTGTGTGTCATCTTTGGACGCAGCCATTTCCCATGCATGAGTGACAGAATATAGCTATGTTTATTTATGGGATGGGAACTATGGGGCCGTGCATTATCATGCTGAAACATGAGGTGATGGCGGCAGATAAATGGGACGACAACGGGCCTCAAGATCTCACCGTGGCATTCAAATTGCCATCGATAAAATGCAATTGTGTTCGTTATGCCTGTCCATACTATAACCCCACGCCACCATGGGGCACTCTGTTCACAACGTTGGCATCAGCAAACCACTCGTCCACCTGACGCCATACTTGCACAGTACAGATGAAATCGGGATTCATCCGTGAAGAACACAGTTCTCTAGCGTGCCAGCGGCCATCGAATGTGAGCATTGCCCACTGAAGTCAGTTACGACGCTGAACTGCAGTCAGGTCAAGACCCTGGTGAAGACGACGAACACACAGATGAGACGGTTTCTGACAGTTTGTGCAGAAATTCTTTGGTTGTGCAAACATACAGTTTAAATGGTTCAGACCATCCTGCAGCTGAAGAAGCCAGATGTGGAGGTCCTGTGCTGGCATGGTTACACGTGGTCTGTGGTTGTGAGGCTGGTTGGACGTACTGCCAAGTTCTCTAAAAGGATGTTGGCAACAGCTATAGTGGACATTCCTGCAGACAGCATGCCAATTGTACGCTCCCTCAAAACTTGAGACATCTGTGGCATTGTGTTGTGGACCACACTGCACATTCTATAGTGGCCTTTTATTGTCCCCAGTACAACGTGCACCTGTGTAATGATCATGCTGTTTAATCAGATTCTTGATAAGCCACACCTGTCAGGTGGATTGATTATCTTGGCAAAGGAGAAATGCTCACTAACAGGGATGTAAACAATAAACTTTTTGTGCGTATGGACATTTTCTGGGATCTTTTATTTTTGCTCAGGAACCAACACTTCATATTTTTGTTCAGTATACATGGCCTCTTACAGCACGGCTACATCACTTTTTTTTATCTCAGCAGCAGACCCTGGGAACTTTAGTTTCTACTAATTGTAGTTACAAGCCATCATTCTTCAGCATTTATCTGGTTAAGAGCAGAGCAAGAATTGAAGGTCATAGCTGGATTAACATCATCTTCAACTATTTCTCTTAGTAGAATATACAGTATCTCACTGTTGAGGGTATGTGGTTAGCACTGAGCAGACAGAAATGCAGAGCCGTGCCTGGCGGAGTACAAAAGTAATACCTAGGCTTATTGTTGCTGAATGGAGTTATATCTCCAGGTATTACTGTAGCGGTATCTCCAGCCCTATGTCACTCCCATTAACCTTCTCACTCATCATCATTACAACTACTGAGGGGCTGGAAGGAATGAGGAGGGTGTGGGGCAGAGATAGCCAGGAAGAATATGCCAACGTCTGAGAATGCCTGGAGTAGTCTGCAGCTTAATTGTGGGTCTCTGTTTCTAAGTCGTATCCTCTTTCCGGGAGCGGTAACGACCATCGGTAAAAGCTCATCAGATAAAAAGTGTTTATTATGACATTTCAACCTTTAGGTTGTTATCGGTTCTATCCGTCCATTATGAACACATGTTCTGTCACAGAGACATAAACGCATCACAACGCAGGACATTAGAGTGACCTTTAACCCCCGGCCCAGTTTATAGCTATCATTACAAGGTCAGGGATCAGCATTGTAAATTACACATCAATCAGGAAATACAAGGGGGACTACTTCACGCAGTAAAAGTAAAAGAAAAACATTTCGGAGAGTGACAGGAGAGTACAGCCATACCGTAGCATCCATCACTATGAGCATCTAAAAACCCAGGCAAGAGGCTAACAGAGGGGAGATCATCTCCAGCCTGTCATAAATAATAGAGAAACCTGCTTAATGGATGTGAGGTTTGCAGCATCACACACAATAAACCTTGATGTGATTATTCTCCTAAAATTCCCCCACACCATGTATTGTCTTACATACGTCAATATACAGGGAAACTTAATATCTCAACTTGTTCTCATCCAGCTGCCATTTGCTCTTTCGCTCTGTGAATCACGAGGGGAGATGGATTTATTATGGAAACAACGGTCTGGGTCTCAGCCTGTCAGAGGGATAGGGGAGGGAGAGTGGAAGGGAGCCTCGAAGCTGTCAAGGTAAGCAACTCCTCCTCCCCTTCTTTTCAGAGGAGGAGGAGATGTCAGAAGTGGGAGAGATACAGAGGGGAAAGTAAGAGAGACAGAGGGTGGAGAAGGGAATGAGAGAGGGGGAAAGATAGGAAGGGTTGTATAAATTATGGTATTCAGAATGACACCTCAGTATACTAATTGTGTTTTTCTAGTTCTACAAAATGTCCTCATGCTTCCGTTTTTCCTCCCTCTCCTTTCCTCACTGTAGAGCTGGCTGAATCTGCTGACTGCAGTACTGTTTGGCCATCAGCACCAAATGAACATGATAAGAAGAAGCCTGCCTAATGGTCGGGAAAGAAGAACACAACAGCAAGGCTAGCAGAACATGCAAAGATAACTTGAATGTGGTCAGTATCTCAACAGAGTCGATGGGAAAACCGCGGAAATCCTCTCTTTCTCTTTTTGTCTTCCACATCTAGTTCAGACGGTAACAGCATATTCCTGGAGGAAATCAGCTCAGGAGAAATCTCACTCTCACGCTTCATCAAAAACAATATCTAAAAGCAATTCCCAGTTTAGACAGTCTGGTTGGAGACACTAAATGTAATAGAAATGCAGGATATCCTGTTCCCTCATCGGTTGAGATCGTCACAACGCAATGGTAAAGCAGAGATTGATAGAGGAGAGTACGGGTATAGAGGAGAGGTGTATAGATTCTACAGCCATCATATCCCACACCACAGCCCCTTGCTGCAGGCAGTCTAACTACTCTACACATGCAATCAGACACCATCCTGGACATATTTATTCAGCAGATCATTTGTCCATCTGCTCCCCCCATCCCCTCCTCGCTCTGTCTCTATCCATTTCCCTCCATCTTTCTCTCTTTCTCTCCCCTCCCTCTTTTCTTCCCTCTCCTCACTCCCGCTCTCTCTATCCAGAAATCAGCCACCTGCTCATCCAATTTAGTGAGATAAATTCCCCAGTATCTATTTTAATAGAGGAGTGTGCAGTCCTGTCTGCCTTCCTTCCTTTCTGTATCCTGCCTGGTTTCTCTCTATCTGGTTGAATTAATGTCAGGTTTCAGACGGTGCACACGTATAGTACATACAGTATACAAGTACAATGGTAACACCCACACATTGTGTCAATCAAGTAACATGGTAATTGTCAATTATGCAAAGACAACAGGAATGCAGACGATCACACACTCACAAATCTTTCTATGAGTAGCATGCAGGCATAACTCCCAGCTCTGACTGTGGCTGGTTTGATTCTCCGCACCAGGAATGAGAGGCATGTTAATCAGGGTGGAGGGCTGCCAGCTCAGCCATACACATCTCTCTCCCCTGTTATCGCTCTCTCCCTATCTCTCGCTCTCTTTATCCCCCTCTCTCGCTCTCTCTTGCTTTACCCCTCTCTCTCTCTCCCCCTTTATCCCTCTCTTTATCCCTCTCTCTGTCAGTCTCTTTCTCTCCCTTATCTCTCATGTTACCACCTTTCTATCTCACTCCATCTCCCTCTGTCTACCATACCGTTCCATATATTTTTCTCTTCTCTCCCTTGTCTCCCATTTCCCTGTTTAATAATGCATTTTTCTCTGTGTTAGTGTGATGAGATTTGTGCTGGGAGGGGTGGTGGCAGTGGTAAATAGTTTATTTAGCAGGACTTCGTTAAGATCCCTCATTCCTCTTTCTCTCCCTCTAGCTGACAGTTTTATTGCCCTCCTCTCCTCTTGTCTCTCTGACACCGCTCCGTACAGCCCCTCTGTGCTGTTTACTACAGCGTTAATAGAGACTGGGTTATGCTGAGCAAATCTGGGTGGGTGGGAAGTAGGTTGCTGTAAAGATTCCAAGAGGTGTGTGTGTGTATATATATATGTAGAGGGTTATAGATTGACCAATGTCAGTCTTGACAGGAAGGTTGTGGGGGCTGGATGGGCAGGGAATGTTATATGACAAAGAGAAAAGGTTGATCCAGTTTTAGTGTTTACCGAGCCAGTTGCTAGGGAGATGCAAACCAAGGGACAGTTTTAGTCAGAACAGAATCATAGACTGATAAAAGTGCAGCAGCAGCCATTCACAGTTAGCAATAATCATATACATTTTCAGACAGACAGAGAGGGAGGGGAAGAGAAGGAGGGACGGGGGGGAGAAAAGAAATGAGTGCGAAGAGGAAGAGAAGGGTGGGAGACGGAAAATAAATAAAGGGGAACTATGGGTGAGAAAGAGAGGGGGGAGGAGAGTGTAAAAGAGCGGTGCAGTCAGAGGAAAAAGCGTGCCCATTCAATGCCCACATATGCGTGGAGGAGAGAGAGTTCACAAGAGTCACTCACACAATAATAATCAATAGACTGAGCTGAGTGATGGATTAAAGGAGACGCTTCTACGACCTGAATGATCCTGTCAGACCCTCCACAATGATATTATGGTTAACAGCTCCTTTTATTTATTTTAGTTTGCTGGCTTTTCTGCTCTGTCCGCACAATAAATAGGTTTAAAATGACATCCTCAGACCCTTCAAAATAATATCAGCAGGAGTTCCTGAGTTCCTTTATCAAAACATCCAATAATATCCCTGATTTACATAAGCCCCTGTACTCACGCTCCTTGCCAGTTGGAGGGTTATTTGACAGGGTCATTTACTACCTGGCATCTCAAGGAGCGAATCAAATCAATAAAGCCATTTCACTCCAAATGGATTGGCCTCCGTTCCGTTTGGCAATTCAATTCTATGAAGAAGAAGAAAAAGTGCTGTAGAAAAGTCTCTGTGGGGTCCAGGCAGGCTAGGTGAGGCTGAAACTAGAGGAGAACAATTTATAACAACAGCACTTCAACATGTACAGCTCCATGTTGTAGTCAGACAGAGAAGAGACAAACAGGTATGTCCTTCATACTTCACAGGAATGTATTAAAGCCTATGCTGGTTAAGGCTAGAGTTCGACCGATTAATCGGAATGGCCGATTAATTAGGGATGATTTCAAGTTCTTAACAATCGGAAATCAGTATTTTTGGATACCGATTTGGCCGATTAAAAAATAACAATAATAATTACACCTTTATTTAACTAGGCAAGTCAGTTGAGAACACATTCCTATTTTCAATGACGGCCTAGGAACGATGGGTTAACTGCCTTGTTCAGGGGCAGAACAAGAGATTTTTACCTTGTCAGCTCGGGGATTCAATCTTGCATCTTTACGGTTAACTAGTCCAATGCTCTAACCACCTGCCTTACATTGCACTCCACGAGGAGTCTGCCTGTTACGCGAATGCAGTAAGAACCCAAGGTAAGTTGCTAGCTACCATTAAACTTATCTTATAAAAAACAATCAATATATCATAATCACTAGTTAACTACACTAGTTAACTACACAAACTACACTAGTTTATCTAACGTGTCCTGCGTTGCATATAATCGATGCGGTGCGCATTCGCGAAAAAGGACTGTCGTTGCTCCAACGTGTACCTAACCATAAACATCAATGCCTTTCTTAAAATCAATACACAAGTATATATTTTTAAACCTGCATATTTAGTTAATATTAACTGCTAACATGAATTTATTTTAACTAGGGAAATTGTGTCACTTCTCTTGCAACAGAGTCAGGGTATATGCAGCAGTTTGGGCCTCCTGGCTCGTTGCGAACTGTCTGAAGACTTTCTTCCTAACAAAGACAGCCAACTTCGCCAAACGGGAGATGATTTAACAAAAGCGCATTTGCGAAAAAAGCACAATCGTTGCACGACCGTACCTAACCATAAACATCAATGTCTTTCTTAAAATCAATACACAGAAGTATATATTTTTAAACCTGCATATTTAGCTAAAAGAAATCCAGGTTAGCAGGCAATATTAACCAGGTGAAATTGTGTCACTTCTCTTGCGTTCATTGCACGCAGAGTCAGGGTATATGCAACAGTTTGGGCCGCCTGGCTCGTTGCGAACTAATTTGCCAGAATTCTACGTAATTATGACATAACATTGAAGGTTGTGCAATGTAACAGGAATATTTAGACTTATGGATGCCACCTGTTAGATAAAATACGGAACGGTTCCGTATTTCACTGAAAGAATAAACGTTTTGTTTTTTAAATGATAGTTTCCGGATTCGACCATATTAATGACCAAAGGCTCGTAATTCTGTGTGTTGTTATGTTATAATTAAGTCTATGACTTGATATTTGATAGAGCAGTCTGACTGAACGATGGTAGGCAGCAGCAGGCTCGTAAGCATTCATTCAAACAGCACTTTCATGCATGATGCCAGCAGCTCTTCGCAATGCTTCAAGCATTGAGCTGTTTTTGACTTCAAGCCTATCAACTCCCGAGATTAGGCTGGTGTAACCGATGTGAAATGGCTAGCTAGTTAGCGGGGTGCGCGCTAATAGCGTTTCAAATTGGTGACGTCACTTGCTCTGAGACTTGGAGTAGTTGTTCCCCTTGCTCTGCAAGGGCCACGGCTTTTGTGGTGCGATGGGTAACGATGCTTCGAGGGTGGCTGTTGTCGATGTGTTCCTGGTTCGAGCCCAGGTAGGGGCGAGGAGAGGGACGGAAGCAATACTGTTACACTGGCAATACTAAAGTGCCCATAAGAACATCCAATAGTCAAAGGTATATGAAATACAAATGGTATAGAGAGAAATAGTCCTATAATTCCTATAACAACTACAACCTAAAACTTCTTACCTGGGAATATTGAAGACTCATGTTAAAAGGAACCACCAGCTTTCATATGTTCTGAGCAAGGAAATTAAACATTAGCTTTTTTACATGGCACATATTGCACTTTTACTTTCTTCGCCAATACTTTGTTTTTGCATTATTTAAACCAAATTGAACATGTTTCATTATTTATTTGAGGCTAAATTGATTTTATTGATGTATTATATTAAGTTAAAATAAGTGTTCATTCAGTATTGTTGTAATTGTCATTATTACAATTAATAAATAAATAAATATCGTCCGATTAATCGGCAGTGGCTTTTTTTGGTCCCCCAATAAATCGGTATCGGTAATCGGTTGACCTCTAGTTAAGGCACAACACAAGGCTGGGTGAGTGGCCTTCTGTCTATACAGAGTACAGTCGTGGCCAAAGGTTTTGAGAATGACACAAATATTAATTTTCAACGTTTGCTGCTTCAGTGCCTTTAGATATTTTTGTCAGATGTTACTATGGAATACTGAAGTAAAATTACAAGCATTTCATAAGTGTCAAAGCCTTTTATTGACAATTACATGAAGTTGATGCAAAGAGTCAATATTTGCAGTGTTGATCCTTCTTTTTCAAGACCTCTGCAATCTGCCCTGGCATGCTGTCAATTAACTTCTGGGCCACATCCTGACTGATGGCAGCCCATTCTTGCAGTTTGTCAGAATTTGTGGGTTTTTGTTTGTCCACCCGCCTCTTGAGGATTGACCACAAGTTCTCAATGGGATTATGGTCTGGGGAGTTTCCTGGCCATGGACCCAAAATATCGATGTTTTGTTCCGCGAGTCACTTAGTTATCACTTTTCCCTTATGGCAAGGTGCGTCATCATGCTGGAAAGTTCATCACCAAACTGTTCCTGGATGGTTGGGAGAAGTTGCTCTCAGAGGATGTGTTGGTACCATTCTTTATTCATGGCTGTGTTCTTAGGCAAAATTGTGAGTGAGCCCTCTCCCTTGGCTGAGAAGCAACCCCACACATGAATGGTCTCAGGATGTTTTACTGTTGGCATGACACAGGACTGATGGTAGCGCTCACCTTGTCTTCTCCGGACAAGCTTTTTTCCGGATACCCCAAACAATCGGAAAGGGGATTCATCAGAGAAAATGACTTTACCCCTGTCTTCAGCAGTCCAATCCCTGTACCTTTTGCAGAATATCAGTCTGTCCCTGATGTTTTTCCTGGAGAGAAGTGGCTTCTTTGCTGCTCTTCTTGACACCAGGCCATCCTCCAAAAGTCTTTGCCTCACTGTGCGTGCAGATGCACTCACACCTGCCTGCTGCCATTCATGAGCAAGCTCTGTACTGGTGGTGCCCCGATCCCGCAGCTGAATCAACTTTAGGAGATGGCCCTGGCACTTGCTGGACTTTCTTGGGCGCCCTGAAGCCTTCTTCACAACAATTGAACCGCTCTCCTTGAAGTTCTTGATGATCCGATAAATGGTTGATTTAGGTGCAATCTTACTGGCAGCAATATCCTTGCCTGTGAAGCCCTTTTTGTGCAAAGCAATGATGACGGAACGTGTTTTCTTGCAGGTAACCATGTTTGACAGAGGAAGAACAATGATTCCAAGCACCACCCTCCTTTTGAAGCTTCCAGTCTGTTATACGAACTCAATCAGCATGACAGAGTGATCTCCAGCCTTGTCCTCGTCAACACTCACACCTGTGTTAACGAGAGAATCCCTGACATGATGTCAGCTGGTCCTTTTGTGGCAGGGCTGAAATGCAGTGGAAATGTTTTTGGGGATTCAGTTCATTTGCATGGCAAAGAGGGACTTTGCAATTAATTGCAATTCATCTGATCACTCTTCATAACATTCTGGAGTATATTCAAATTGCCATCATACAAACTGAGGCAGCGGACTTTGTGAAAATTAATATTTGTGTCATTCTCAAAAGTTTTGGCCACAACTGTACAGCACTAATTTATAACAAACAATCCCACACAGTCTCATTGATCACCTCTCATCAAGCCTCGGAAGACCTATGCTTTACAACACACATCCATTCTTCTCCCTGTCTGCTCCTGGAGATTTAAGAGTATAAAACCTATTTATTGTCCAAATCACAGAGTAAGTGATGTGCCATTGATTGGTGTTTTCCCAGGGCCTTCTGACCGGAGATTCCCTGCTGCTTCTGTTGACAGATGCACCAATTTATGTACACAGAAAGGAGAGGGTCAAACAAAACCCAGACAACACACATCCTGCACAGCTCTCTCAAGACACCCCCATTCCGACAAGTTCCTCAATAGAGACGTACAATAGATTTCCATTCATCTTGTGTTACTCATTGTAGTAGCTAAAAATGATAATTTCTGAAGATTCTGGTACCGCACTATTGATAAACAGAACATGAATAGTGACAGAACAGTACCATCCACAGTGTGCTACTGGTACACATCCTAGCTGGTGGAAAGCATGTACAGCTCAAATGCCAATTAAAGTTGAAGTATTGCACAAGACCTAGTAAACACGATTGATTAAACAACTTCGGCAGGCTGTTTATTGATTATCTCCAAGGTTCAACTTGAGCAGAGCGCCCAGGGCCATACAGCCATACTGTGTATTGAGCTACAGACTGGGTCTCTGTCTGTGTGAAACAGGCCCCTACTATTCAATATCCCCTAGTAATGGTTTCTTCATTTTCTATCAGTCCACTGGTTCGGGTTCTATCCCATCCATCATTCCCAGGACTATTGTCTTACCAGCACAGATAGAGGAGATAGATAGAATAAAGGCACTGCTCTGGTTAGATCTGACTAAAATCCAACATTAACCATTCACCACCCAACATTCACCACCCAACATTCACCCTTTCCCATTCTGCAACATGCCTCACTTGGAGATCTGATGCAACTGATTGACAGAAGGGCGCCTGTCAAGCAAGGAAAGTCTGATTTGAATTGGTTACAGAGATTTGATATTAATCCAGAGGTGAGAATAGGAAAGATGGAGAGCACAAGAGAGAGGGAGAGAGAGAGAAAGAGGGAGAGAGAGCCGATAGGGAAGGAGAGAGAGAGGGCCAATATGAAAGGGGGGAGAGAGAGGGAAAGAGAGGGAGAGAGGGAGAGAGAGAGAGCCGATAGGGAAGGGGAGAGAGAGAGAGAGCCGATAGGGAAGGGGAGAGAGAGAGAGCCGATAGGGAAGGGGAGAGAGAGAGAGCCGATAGGGAAGGGGAGAGAGAGAGAGCCGATAGGGAAGGGGAGAGAGAGAGAGCCGATAGGGAAGGGGAGAGAGAGAGAGCCGATAGGGAACGGGAGAGAGAGAGAGCCGATAGGGAAGGGGAGAGAGAGAGAGCCGATAGGGAAGGGGAGAGAGAGAGAGAGCCGATAGGGAAGGGGAGAGAGAGAGAGAGCCGATAGGGAAGGGGAGAGAGAGAGAGAGCCGATAGGGAAGGGGAGAGAGAGAGAGAGCCGATAGGGAAGGGGAGAGAGAGAGAGAGCCGATAGGGAAGGGGAGAGAGAGAGAGAGCCGATAGGGAAGGGGAGAGAGAGAGAGAGCCGATAGGGAAGGGGAGAGAGAGAGAGAGCCGATAGGGAAGGGGAGAGAGAGAGAGAGCCGATAGGGAAGGGGAGAGAGAGAGAGAGCCGATAGGGAAGGGGAGAGAGAGAGAGAGCCGATAGGGAAGGGGAGAGAGAGAGAGAGCCGATAGGGAAGGGGAGAGAGAGAGAGAGCCGATAGGGAAGGGGAGAGAGAGAGAGCCGATAGGGAAGGGGAGAGAGAGAGAGCCGATAGGGAAGGGGAGAGAGAGAGAGAGAGAGACGATAGGGAAGGGGAGAGAGAGAGAGAGAGAGACGATAGGGAAGGGGAGAGAGAGAGAGAGACGATAGGGAAGGGGAGAGAGAGAGAGAGACGATAGGGAAGGGGAGAGAGAGAGAGAGACGATAGGGAAGGGGAGAAAGAGGGCGAGAGAGAGAGGCGATAGGGAAGGGGAGAGAGAGAGAGAGCCGATAGGGAAGGGGAGAGAGAGAGAGAGCCGATAGGGAAGGGGAGAGAGAGAGAGAGACGATAGGGAAGGGGAGAGAGAGAGAGCCGATAGGGAAGGGGAGAGAGAGAGAGACGATAGGGAAGGGGAGAGAGAGAGAGAGCCGATAGGGAAGGGGAGAGAGAGAGAGAGAGAGAGACGATAGGGAAGGGGAGAGAGAGAGAGAGAGAGACGATAGGGAAGGGGAGAGAGAGAGAGAGACGATAGGGAAGGGGAGAGAGAGAGAGAGACGATAGGGAAGGGGAGAGAGAGAGAGAGACGATAGGGAAGGGGAGAGAGAGAGAGAGACGATAGGGAAGGGGAGAGAGAGAGAGAGACGATAGGGAAGGGGAGAGAGAGAGAGAGACGATAGGGAAGGGGAGAAAGAGGGCGAGAGAGAGAGGCGATAGGGAAGGGGAGAGAGAGAGAGAGCCGATAGGGAAGGGGAGAGAGAGAGAGAGCCGATAGGGAAGGGGAGAGAGAGAGAGCCGATAGGGAAGGGGAGAGAGAGAGAGAGCCGATAGGGAAGGGGAGAGAGAGAGAGAGCCGATAGGGAAGGGGAGAGAGAGAGAGAGCCGATAGGGAAGGGGAGAGAGAGAGAGCCGATAGGGAAGGGGAGAGAGAGAGAGCCGATAGGGAAGGGGAGAGAGAGAGAGCCGATAGGGAAGGGGAGAGAGAGAGAGAGCCGATAGGGAAGGGGAGAGAGAGAGAGAGACGATAGGGAAGGGGAGAGAGAGAGAGAGACGATAGGGAAGGGGAGAGAGAGAGAGAGACGATAGGGAAGGGGAGAGAGAGAGAGAGACGATAGGGAAGGGGAGAAAGAGGGCGAGAGAGAGAGGCGATAGGGAAGGGGAGAGAGAGAGAGAGCCGATAGGGAAGGGGAGAGAGAGAGAGAGCCGATAGGGAAGGGGAGAGAGAGAGAGAGCCGATAGGGAAGGGGAGAGAGAGAGAGAGCCGATAGGGAAGGGGAGAGAGAGAGAGAGCCGATAGGGAAGGGGAGAGAGAGAGAGAGCCGATAGGGAAGGGGAGAGAGAGAGAGAGCCGATAGGGAAGGGGAGAGAGAGAGAGCCGATAGGGAAGGGGAGAGAGAGAGAGAGCCGATAGGGAAGGGGAGAGAGAGAGAGAGAGAGACGATAGGGAAGGGGAGAGAGAGAGAGAGAGAGACGATAGGGAAGGGGAGAGAGAGAGAGAGAGAGACGATAGGGAAGGGGAGAGAGAGAGAGAGACGATAGGGAAGGGGAGAGAGAGAGAGAGACGATAGGGAAGGGGAGAGAGAGAGAGAGACGATAGGGAAGGGGAGAGAGAGAGAGAGACGATAGGGAAGGGGAGAGAGAGAGAGAGACGATAGGGAAGGGGAGAGAGAGAGAGAGACGATAGGGAAGGGGAGAGAGAGAGAGAGACGATAGGGAAGGGGAGAAAGAGGGCGAGAGAGAGAGGCGATAGGGAAGGGGAGAGAGAGAGAGAGCCGATAGGGAAGGGGAGAGAGAGAGAGAGCCGATAGGGAAGGGGAGAGAGAGAGAGAGACGATAGGGAAGGGGAGAGAGAGAGAGCCGATAGGGAAGGGGAGAGAGAGAGAGACGATAGGGAAGGGGAGAGAGAGAGAGAGCCGATAGGGAAGGGGAGAGAGAGAGAGAGAGAGAGACGATAGGGAAGGGGAGAGAGAGAGAGAGAGAGACGATAGGGAAGGGGAGAGAGAGAGAGAGACGATAGGGAAGGGGAGAGAGAGAGAGAGACGATAGGGAAGGGGAGAGAGAGAGAGAGACGATAGGGAAGGGGAGAGAGAGAGAGAGATGATAGGGAAGGGGAGAGAGAGAGAGAGACGATAGGGAAGGGGAGAGAGAGAGAGAGACGATAGGGAAGGGGAGAAAGAGGGCGAGAGAGAGAGACGATAGGGAAGGGGAGAAAGAGGGCGAGAGAGAGAGGCGATAGGGAAGGGGAGAGAGAGAGAGAGCCGATAGGGAAGGGGAGAGAGAGAGAGAGCCGATAGGGAAGGGGAGAGAGAGAGAGCCGATAGGGAAGGGGAGAGAGAGAGAGAGCCGATAGGGAAGGGGAGAGAGAGAGAGAGCCGATAGGGAAGGGGAGAGAG
This sequence comes from Salvelinus fontinalis, assembly GCF_029448725.1. Lineage (NCBI taxonomy): Eukaryota > Metazoa > Chordata > Actinopteri > Salmoniformes > Salmonidae > Salvelinus > Salvelinus fontinalis. The sequence continues at coordinate 33,873,752 of NC_074678.1, forward strand.
AGAGAGAGCCGATAGGGAAGGGGAGAGAGAGAGAGCCGATAGGGAAGGGGAGAGAGAGAGAGCCGATAGGGAAGGGGAGAGAGAGAGAGCCGATAGGGAAGGGGAGAGAGAGAGAGAGCCGATAGGGAAGGGGAGAGAGAGAGAGAGACGATAGGGAAGGGGAGAGAGAGAGAGAGACGATAGGGAAGGGGAGAGAGAGAGAGAGACGATAGGGAAGGGGAGAGAGAGAGAGAGACGATAGGGAAGGGGAGAGAGAGAGAGAGACGATAGGGAAGGGGAGAGAGAGAGAGAGACGATAGGGAAGGGGAGAGAGAGAGAGAGACGATAGGGAAGGGGAGAGAGAGAGAGAGAGACGATAGGGAAGGGGAGAAAGAGGGCGAGAGAGAGAGGCGATAGGGAAGGGGAGAGAGAGAGAGAGCCGATAGGGAAGGGGAGAGAGAGAGAGAGCCGATAGGGAAGGGGAGAGAGAGAGAGAGACGATAGGGAAGGGGAGAAAGAGGGCGAGAGAGAGAGGCGATAGGGAAGGGGAGAGAGAGAGGGAGAGAGAGAGAGAGAGAGGGAGAGAGAGAGGCGATAGGGAAGGGGAGAGAGAGAGAGAGAGGCGATAGGGAAGGGGAGAGAGAGAGAGAGGCGATAGGGAAGGGGAGAGAGAGAGAGAGGCGATAGGGAAGGGGAGAGAGAGAGAGCCGATAGGGAAGGGGAGAGAGAGAGAGCCGATAGGGAAGGGGAGAGAGAGAGAGCCGATAGGGAAGGGGAGAGAGAGAGAGCCGATAGGGAAGGGGAGAGAGAGAGAGCCGATAGGGAAGGGGAGAGAGAGAGAGCCGATAGGGAAGGGGAGAGAGAGAGAGCCGATAGGGAAGGGGAGAGAGAGAGAGCCGATAGGGAAGGGGAGAGAGAGAGAGCCGATAGGGAAGGGGAGAGAGAGAGAGCCGATAGGGAAGGGGAGAGAGAGAGAGCCGATAGGGAAGGGGAGAGAGAGAGAGCCGATAGGGAAGGGGAGAGAGAGAGAGCCGATAGGGGAGGGGAGGGAGAGAGAGCCGATAGGGGAGGGGAGGGAGAGAGAGCCGATAGGGGAGGGGAGGGAGAGAGGGAGAGAGAGCTGATAGGGAAGGGGAGAGAGAGAGAGCCAATAGGTAAGGGGAGAGAGAGAGAGCCAATAGGTAAGGGGAGAGAGAGAGAGCCAATAGGTAAGGGGAGAGAGAGAGAGGGAGAGAGAGCCGATAGGGGAGGGGAGAGAGAGAGGGAGAGAGAGCTGATAGGGAAGGGGAGAGAGAGAGGGAGAGAGAGCCGATAGGGGAGGGGAGTGAGAGAGGGAGAGAGAGCCGATAGGGGAGGGGAGGGAGAGAGGGAGAGAGAGCCAATAGAGAAGGGGAGAGAGAGAGAGCCAATAGGGAAGGGGAGAGAGAGAGGGAGAGAGAGCCGATAGGGGAGGGGAGGGAGAGAGCGGGGGCATAAAATAAATTTAGAGTCAGAGAGATGACAGAGGGAGATAAAACCAAAATAGAGAGAGCTTGATGGAAAGTGGTGGAGACAAATGGAAAGATAGGAGAAGGCAGCCTCCCCCGCGCTGTGGTAATACCGCTCTCTCTCTGAAACAATTCTGCTCATGACAAGATAAGGACAGCCATCACAACCTGAGCCTCCATTTTTTAACTCCTCCCGAGTGGCAGCTAAATAACACTGCCAAAATTCCTCTCTCGTCTCGTTTGCTAGCTATCAAATTCTGCTATTGTTCAAGCTAAAGTAAGAAGGAGAAAAACAGACGGAGAGGGGGCGACTGAGAAGCAACACTGGCTTTAAATGGAATTTAATGGCATTTGCTGTAGAACAGACACAGGACATCAGTTTACATTGTGTTGTATTAAAGACAGGGTTTATGACAGCCTTAAGTCCTTAATGATGCAGCCTCGGTCCATTTCTCTCAGAGCGGATGGCCAGAGCTGTAGACAAGGGATCAGACCGGTGAAATGTATGGGCTATGCGCTTTGAAATGGCTGCCCACCACAGCCAAAGAGATCAGAATAATTTATTCTCCAAGAGACATGTTAGAGAGAGAGGAGTGAGGGTAGGGGTGGAGGATGTTTAACGGCTGCAGTTTACAAATCAAACACAGAGTCATGGCGCCTAATTCCCAGAGTCAATCAGAGGAAGAACCTCCCTCTCTCTCTTTCTCCCGCAGTCTCTCTTCGCCACCCCCTACTCCCCCGGCCTATCTCGCCCCCATTTCTCTGCCGTTCAGTCAGGATTGCTGCGTCCACACTGCCAATGGGCGCTATGGCAACAAGACATTCCCTCTAAGTGTCTCGGCATATGTGAGTGTCAGTGTGAGACGTGTGTGTCTGCCTGAACGTTTGTCTAATCCTCTGCCTATTATTTTACTGGTCTGATATGATAGGGAATAAATGCTAAATGTGTTCCGGCTGAGTATATAGGCTAAATATGCTTACATCACCAAAATAAAACATCAAGGGAAGCAAACGTATTCCATATCCTATGGGACAAGCCATTTCAGTACATCTGCTTTGAAAAGAAAACAGAAAAAAATCATATAAATTACATTTTTTTGTCTGTTTTTATATCTGTAACCCATCAACAGTTTCCCTGACTGCTTTTGAACCATTATCCTCCCCTGTCAGCCAGGGCTGATTTCTGCCTTCGGCCTAGATTAAATGAGAATGTGTTATCCTCTGCTCACGGTAGTGTACAAGTTACCTCTAATGATCCCATACTTCCCAGACCATCGCTGAGGATTCGCACCCATTAATTTAAACCCTTTACAGATGATGTGAAAGTTGCTAAGTATTTTCTTCGGGTGAAAAAACGCACGGTCAGAATGTTTTGATTTGGATCAGAGTTCTTGCTTACTGGAAAAACAAACCCAGTAATTAGTGAGCTCCAACTTGTCTTTCAAGGATGTGAAAAACTGAGGGCGGAAGGCAGCGCTCCCATTGAAGTGTCCTGCTCCAGGTCTTATCTCAGGGCCCTGCAGGACAATCCCTAGCCCAGGGAGAGACAGCCGCTCAGTGGTAGAGGCAGCAAAGTAATGAGGCTGCTCCTACGGAGCTTTGGAAAGATGTTACGCACAGAAGTCTCAAGCCCAGAGAGCTACTTTCAAGTGATCCCAAGAAGAGCCTGGCTCTGCCTTGCAGACTGCGATGGGGATGCAAGTATGATGCATGTATTGGGGTGACCAGATGTTGAGATTTACATCCCATTAATATGCCCTCTTACATTGGGAAGGAGGAGGCTTGTCAGAGAGCTGACACAGTTTTCTGATCTGATGCAGCCACGGTGTATTAGAGAATAGAGGTGCTTTGATAACAGGGAATTTCTTCTCCAAGCTTTGATTGCATGAATATCAAAGGCACCAAACAGAACTAAGTGACTGGTGAGTGTCAGATGAAACGTCTACAAAATGTACAGTTTACGCATTACTCACAAATAACATTGAAATATAGCCTGCAGTTTAAGGCTAGTTATATGGAAATATAATTATGTTGGAAAAAATAGCATTACTGTAATGACAAGTAGGAGTTGTTTAGAATGCGACCTGCAGAGTTGAGGATGACAAACAAGGTCGAGGTCTCTCTCTCTTCTCTTACTCAGTCCACAGCAGCACTTACTGAAAACACATTTGAGGTCTGATCACGCTCTCCGGTAGCACATGTATCCTTGACTAAAGATGCAAATTACTGTTAAATCTATGGAAATGGGGAGTATTAGGGAGGCGGTACGGCCTGGTCTCTCCAGGGCATGTTCTCAGCACTCCTGTACCTGCGAATAGAGAGGGGGCAGAGATTTCTCCCTGTGATCCACACTACAGTATGACAGCTTCCCTCCCACTGCCAAACACTTATTGGACGGCAGCCTTCGCAATCCTCCACAGCATCATTATAATCAGACCCACCATCAATTAACAACCTCATCTGAGTCAATCAGAAGATGATTCAGTGTCAGCTCTTTCCCATCATCCTCCTCCTACTCAGAAAGAGTGAGGCCACATGCTGTGTCATGATGTTCTGTTATACGTCAACTGGAATGTGCGGGGATGAAACTCCTATCTCTTATTCAGTCGGTCAGATGGTCCAATGGTCAGTTGGTCAGAGGGTTGAGTGGCTGTTGTGGGCTGGGGCGTGACCCCTGTGTCTGTCTGTCAGAGTGTTGGTACAGTGTTGATAGCCCCTCCTGCTCCAGCTCGGCTGTGTGAGCTAACCCTGTCACTCAGACTCCAGCCCCGGCTAGTGGGGGAGATTGAATGGCTAGAGCCCTGGAGGCTTGAGGAGAGGAGGAGGGGGTATTCTGCCACTCTAGCAGCCTGGCATCAGCCCAACCCTGGGCCTGTGTGGAGGCGGAGTGACAACATCTGATTCAACCAATCATGCTGTACCGGCCCCTTCTACCGAGCTGTCGATGTCACGTGAAGTGCGAACACGCAAAACCTGCTGCCCTCCTAAAATGGCACGGTGAGTGTCATCCAGCTTGCCCCGGTGAGCTGTCCGCGCAGGCTCTAACGGATCTCTATTGATCATCCCATTTCCTCTTTATCTTTAATCAAAAGCTTGAGAAACTCTGATGTTTAATTAATGAGGCGCTGAGAGAGGCCCACTCACAGGCTCCAAGAGCCCGCTTTAATTCATTATTAATGAACGCACGCTAATTATCCAAGTGCCACGTCGTGCGCCATGGCGTTCGGACGGGAGAGCGAGAAAAAGAGAGACGGAGAGAGAGAATCAGAGTGAGAGAGTGGGAGGAGGCTTGTCACCTCACCCCTTCATCCACATCCAATCCATCTCCATTTCATGACCACTCATCTCCATTCCAACAAACTTTCTCTCTCCTTTTTATCCGCTTATTAAAGCACTTTTATATGCTCGGGGAGGGACAGAGTGAAGAAGGGAAGATGGGATGTAAATAAAGAAGAATAATGCATCAGGGCTCATGCTCTGTGTGTGAATATATATATATATATATATATATATATATATATATATATATATATATATATATATATATATATATGGGCTCAACTTCTCCTTTAATATCCACTCATGAAATCATCAGAAAGTTCTTCAGAGAGCTGCTGCTGTGGATCCCCGAACTTAATAAGAGATGGGCCTGGGATGGGTCGTTTGCTGCAGATGGATGGGCTGCTCCTCTCTAACATGGGCCCATCTGTAAGTGTAGTGACCCGCATGCCACTGCCTAATGCCCATTGATTCATCACTAGGCTGTGTGACGGTGCTGCTGGGGAGGACTGCAGGGAAACTAGGACGGCTGATCAGATCCACAGCTCCAGCACCTGACTCACTGTTACTGGCTCCTGCTGCTGCTGATGCAGAGACTCTCTCAGTAACAAGGTGTGTTCAGTGTCTATGGAGCACAGAGCATTTGACAGCATTGGCCCCATGATCTCACATCCAGATTATGAATTGTATTTCTACTGAATTTATTCAACATAGAATCCTACAAAATTGTATTAGAATAAAGTTATACGATAGTTATGGGAGAAGTTACTTTTTCTTCACATGCTCACTGTGCCTCACGTCTCTGGTGCCTGTTCTGCCTTTCCCTCACCTCCTCCATCTCTCCTATTCCCTCTCTCCTATTCCCTTCTTTCCCCACACTGTGCAGAAATGAGATGGAGGAGAGAAGTTGTGACTGCAGCACGTTGCCCTCTGAGTTGGATCCTCCTATACCACACTGATCTCCTTGCCTAACACTCCAAAGTTCCCTCCATCATCCTGTCCTTCAATAATAAACACTGTAACCTCTCCTCTTCCTCCTCTCTGTCCTGCTCCTCGTCACCTTGGGCAAGCTGAGTCTCCTCTGGCCATGCTATCCTCAATCTCCTCTGCACATCTCCATGGCTGCTGTCCTTTCTTCCTCTCCCTCTCTCATTCCCTCTCTCTCTCTCCCTCCCTCTCTCTTCGCCCTGGGCCTCCATTCACCCCATCATCTCAACGCACTCTCTGTTCTCTACCCAGGATGCATTGTGCCTCCTCCCCCTAACCTCTCAACTGACTGTGACCTTGGCTTCTTAGCTGAAATGGAATCCAGTCAGATAAAAATCAGAAACTCACATGATCTCAAATTACCCTCTAATGGTGCTGATGAAGGGATCTGTGTGGGACCGGAGCAGGCTGGGGCGAGAGTGAACGACCAAGTTGAACATTTACGAGTTAGTTAAAGATCTACGGTTAATCCGATCCCTGCCTATAACTCTGGTCCTATAGCATCAATAAACATAACACAACGCATGCAAAACGTTAATCAAATTCTCCCATATACTAAACGTTTTGCTAAAACTTTCAAAATAACTAATTCTGTTATTGCGGGTTCGAAAATCCTTCATGAATATTACACACGGAGATACAGTTGCACCAATCTACAGGGAACCGGAAGTGGTTGGTAGATAAAGTGGTATCTCTGATGACACCATCCTAACTGACTCATTCTTCTCCGCATGGCACAACACTGAAATGAAAAATTAACAAATCAACTAAGCATGTGTTTGAAAAACACATTTCCCCCCCAAAAGCTATAAAACAGTGCCCATTTTCTGTGAAATCGAAACAGACGTTTGCCTGCACCCCCCCACCCTCTGTACAGTACTATTTCATTATAGCGTGGCCAATATGTTAGAGTAATCAGGAGTTTTCCCTGCTTGTATTGCCATGGTGAGCTGTACTGTACCAGCCACTATGAAGACCTCATATCCTGCCTGGTGTCACAGTGCATCTTTCCAATCTCAGCAGTGGCCTGCCCATTAGGGTGTTGGGGGCGGTGCCCCAATTGTGATTGGTCAACAAAAAAATGTATTTTTTTTTTTTTAAAGAAAGAAAAAAAACAAGAGTCGAAGGACAGAGGGATACACTAGCTAGAACCTTCTCATCGTGGATCTGGTAGGACAAAAAAGCATGGCCAATTTTGTTTCCACCATGTTGTTCATCAGGTTCTACTGTAGATGACAGGGTGACATGTTGAGTGGACTAAAACAGCATTAAACCAGGTGTATCACAAAGCATCATCATATTAATTAGCCAGCAACAGTAATTGTGAGAAACATTGAGAAATGGTTTGGTCGATTTCTTTTGTCAAATTAACCAGTTATCTACCTTTGATAGTTGGTAGCTTGCTAGTTAGTTAGCTCCCATGCCAATTTCAAGTCTTTCTAAACTAATATCTAACTAACTAAGAAATATGAAGTTATGAAAGTTAACTGGCTAGTGCATCATGCTTTGTGACATTATGTTAGCTAGTTATCCACAGAAAGATACAACTGTGGCAATGAACGCCACAAAATCCACCTTTTTAACACACAGGGTATCTTATGACTGGAAGAAAACATTTACTACAGGCTGTGGTGCTTCCACTACCATATCTTCACTAGCATCACTTTCTCAATTATTTTAATCGCCTCCGCATAGGAGATTTGGTTGAACTTTTGCCACTTCAATCTCCTTCACCCTCACAGGGCACTCCAGGAACTCGGGATCATAATTCCCACCACAATTGTAACACGGTCGTCTTTCTACATACCGTTCTTCTGCACACACCTGAAACATGGCCAGCTCCTTTACAATTCTTACACTGCATTGAGTTTGGGGACGAAAGCTCTTACAGGGTATCTTACATTACCAAGCTTCACATAAGTAAGTATTTGCTCTTTATCAAAAAACAACAGGACCGACAGACTTTCTTCTATATCTCCATTCACCCAGCAGGTCAGACTCTGGGCACCAACCACACCAGGAATTCTCTTCAGGTATTCAACCTGAACATCCGTTGTCGCCCCTGAGATGACTCCTTTGTCAGGTGCTCTACTCTGAAGTTCAAAACACAAAACTTCTGTTGTCCTGATTATTTTGAGGCTCACTGCAATCTTCCTCTGTTCTTCAGAAATACAATGAATCAAAATAAGACCACTCCTGGTCACTCTAACAGACTCTCAGACCATTTGACCCCGCAAACGGGTCTCCCACATATGCATGCATACTCAACAAGAAGCGATTCATTATCATTCATACAGATATCCTCCACTCCAATTTTAGACAATGTCTTTTTTTTCCAGTTATCGATACTAGTGTTGTCCATTCAGAACATCCGTCTTCCCCAATCTTGGGGATAATGAAGACAGCCAAAGAGACATAGATTGTTCAAGATATTTTGGGTGACCAATAGACCTCTTGTGCTCTAAGACAGGGCGGTAGGCTATAGCCATAAGATAATGTCTACTGCGTAGTGTAAAGGCATGCTATATGGCTCGTAGTACAGTCTCCATAGTGCACAACCTCTAGTCTAGTGCATAGGGAAGTAGAGTAGAAGGCCCAGTGTATAGTGCCCTGGCCACTGAGTGTGTTGTCTTTGTCCATAGTGAAGTACCTGGGCCTGCTGGCCATGTCCAAGATACTGAAGACTCATCCCAAGTCTGTCCAGTCCCACAAGGACCTCATCCTGCAGTGTCTGGATGACAAGGACGAGTCCATCCGCCTGAGGGCTCTAGACCTGCTCTACGGCATGGTGCGGATAAGGGAAAGGGGGATTTTAACTCATCATCCATTTCCGACATCTTTCTCCCAGGCCCATAGTTTAAGGTTCAGTTTAAAATCACATTTTAACTCCCGAGTGGTGCAGCGTTCTAAGGCACTGCGTCGCAGTGCTTGAGGCATCACTACAGACCCGGGTTCGATCCCAGGCTGTGTCACAACCGGCTGTGACCGGGAGTCCCATAGGGCGGTGCACAATTGGTTCAGCATCGTTCGGGTTAGAGGAGGGATTGGCCGGGGGAGCTTTACTTGGCTCATTGTGCCCTAGCAATTCCTTGTGGCGGGTCGGGTGCCTGCAGGCTGACTTTGGTGTTTCCTCCGACACATTGGTGCAGCTGGCTTCCGTGTTAAGTGAGCGTGTTAAGAAGCGTGGTTTGGTCATTTTTCGGAGGTCGCATGGGGAGTCTCGTTGGGGAGTTGCAGCGATGAGACAAGATCGTAATTGGATTGCAATTGGATATCATGAAAAAGGGGGTAAAATACAACAAAAACATTTAAAGAGCAATTGTAGAAATAGGCAGGCTTTATGACTCTGTAGCTGTGGTAACTAGTGAGGACCGTTCTCCATGGTGCACTCCTTTGTTCATGAGCTGGCTGCTTGTTCTAAATAGTATGCTAAAGTGAAATAGGTGCATTGATGCTGTTGTTCAAATGCACAAATTGCTTTATATATCTTCTCAAAGAAACTACCAGTAGTTCGAAAAGTTGGCATCATATTTCTGTCATGCTGCTTTGTTGACAACTCCAGCCACCTTGCGCCCCGGGTATTCAGCCAATCAGCGGCCGTCGCTGTCCCCTCTCAAACAACCAGGCTGATACCGCTGATGGCTCTCCCTGTCGTTACTGTCACTCAGCCGCAGGCCGCACTGCCAGTGTCCACACCAGACAGGAGATACAGGCATATAATAGGCCGCTCTGTGCTAGAGATATACAGTAAACATATTTGTTTTCAGTTGAGACTACTTCTGGGTAAAAAACACTCACCGGGCTCAGCCTGAGCAAACACAGTAACACGCACACTGAGTCTGAGAAACGCTGGAGACTAACAGTGGAACAGTCTCCAGCCAGCTCCCTCTTTTTACTGCAGCCCCCCAGCCCGGCTCCACAACCCTGCCCCCATCCACCCCCTCCCTGACCATGGACTAAATATAGTGGTGGGCTGGGGCCCGGGCTGTCTGATGGGCTCCATTATCTGCCTGTGGGGCTCTTGTGTTCTTCCATGATGACTGATCTGCACCTGTCTCCCGCCTGGCTTCCCTATGCCACTCAGGTCAGCATAAATATAGCCGCACTCCTAATCCAAGTACCTCTTTCAAACCTCACTTGGAGCTACACTACATGACCAAAGGTATGTGGACACCTGCTTGTCCAACATCTCTTTCCAAAATCCTGGGTATTAATATGGAGTTGTTCCCCCAGTCAAGTTCTTCCACACCGATCTCAATAAACCATTTCTATATGGACCTCCCTTTGTGCATCGGGGCATTGTCATGCTGAAACAGGAAAGGACCTTCCCTAAACTGTTGCCACAAAGTTGGAAGCACAGAATCATCTAGAATGTCATTGTATGCTGTAGTGTTAAGATTTTCCTTCACTGGAACTAAGGGGCCTAGCCGAACCATGAAAAACAGCCCCAGACCATTATTCCTCCTCCACCAAACGTTACAGTTGGCACTATGCATTGGGGCAGGTAGCGGTCTCCTGGCATCCGCCAAACCCAGATTCATCCTTCAGACAGAGATTGTGAAGCGTGATTCATCACTCTAGAGAACGCATTTCAACTGCTACAGAGTCCAATGGTGGTGAACTTTACACCACTCCAGCCAATGCTCAGCATTGAGCATTGGTGATCTTATTAGGCTTGTGTGCAGTTCTTGTGCTGCTGTTGCTCCAGAGGCAGTTTGGAACTCGGTAATGAGTGTTGCATCCGAGGACAGACGATTTTTATGCGCTTCGCGCTTCAGCACTAGGCAGTCCCATACTGTGAGCTTGTGTGGCCTACCACTTCGCGGCTGAGCCGTTGTTGCTCCTAGACATTTCTACTTCACAATTACAGCACTTACAGTTGACCGGGGCAGCTCTAGCAAAGCAGACATTTGAGAAACTGACTTGTTGGAAAGGTGGCATCCTATGACAGTGCCACATTGAAAATCCCTGAGCTCTTCATTAAGGCCATTCTACTGCCAATGTTTGTCTATGGAGATTGCATGGCGGTGTCCTCAATTTTATACACCTGTCAGCAACGGGTGTGGCTGAAATAGCCGAATACACTAATTTGAAGGGGTGTCCACATACTTAAGTATATATAGTGTAGGTAGAAGTGTAATAGAATCCACTAATTTGAAGGGGTGTCCACATACTTAAGTATATATAGTGTAGGTAGAAGTGTAATAGCCAGCTTCGGGTTAAACTTTCCCTAACCCGATAACTTTTATAGAGACACAATGACATTATACTGGCCAAAAATAACAAATGCTCCTCCATTAGCACCGGTGAGATGCCAATCAGAAGTTATCCCCCCCACCCATGATTTCATTCACAGTGGCTAAAATGTGGCTATCTTTAGAAAATCACACAAGCTAACATCAATATTTGTATTGGTTGGAAAACTCTTGTTATCAAAACCTATGACTGGATGAATGAGAGGTGATGTGTCTTTCTTTGCTTTATGCAAATCCTTATTGACAGGAGGCACAAGAGATTAGCAGCCTGACAGACAGTATTATATTATGGTCTGTCTGTCTCCTTTGCTCTGTCTGGTGGTGACAAAATGTCCAATACTGCAGGCAGAGAAAACCTTTGCAGCGCTGCAGCCCGAGCCCCCACGGGAGAATGACTTGCTGAGGTAATAAAAAGGGAATGAGATGGAGTGATTAGAAAAATGTCATGGAGTCCCTGCAAGGCATCTCAGCCTCACTTGTTGCAAATGCCAATCAGGGTTATCTCCTACAATGGCCAATCACTCTTACCTGCAGCCCAGAGAAAACGAGCCGATTCCCCATAACTGGGTCGCTCCACCAATTCGGTGCTTTATGAGATTTGTAACACTGTCAAAAAGAAATATTGCATTTTAATATTCTGTCACAAAGACCACATGTTCAACTTCATTAAAAAAGGCCAAATCAGCAGTAAACTGACAAATAGTGTAAAAGCAGGTGATCTGGTTCTCTATCATTTGACTATTAGATGTTCAATGTTTCTTTTGAAAGAAAAAATATTTAAAACGAGAGTTCCGTTCACGTAACAAAGTTGACCTTAAAATGAGGGACAATTAAATCACTAATCACATGAAATATATAATCTTCAGAAATGACCAAATAAACAAAATAACTAAGACTTTACAATGATGTTGAAAATGTTGGGTTAATATCTTCCTAGAAGTCGCAGAGGGTGCACTGAGGAACATGTCAAAATGCTGAATTTTAGCACATTAGATGTATTGAATTGTCTATGGGGTCTATATTAAAAAGGCACTTCATTTAATATAACAGGCTTTTAAAAATCAATATTGGTGCACAATTAAAATATCAAAGGGACACAAAAGGCCCTCTTTCCATGGAACAACTGTTCTTAACAGATAGCATATGCCTATAAAAAAGGCTATTACATAAATGGAAACAGGTCATTATGATTGCAGAAGTTACATTTACAGACCTCTATGGTTATGTTACGCTGTATCGGGCCCAAAACATCCCAATGATAAAACTGTCTCCACCACACCACTGCACTCACAGCATATTCTCCCCTGTCTCTGTTACCGTGGAAACTGTTAGCCCTGTTGGAAAAGCAATTCTATTATAGTAAGAGGAGGATAGGCAACCTGTTCCAGTTCCCTCAGTCAGCAAACAGAACTATAAAACATGACTTAAAACAGTCACAGAGAGAGAGGGAGAGACAGCGAGAGAGAGAGAGGGAGAGACAGCGAGAGAGAGAGAGGGAGAGACAGCGAGAGAGAGAGAGGGAGAGACAGCGAGAGAGAGAGGGAGAGACAGCGAGAGAGAGAGGGAGAGACAGCGAGAGAGAGAGGGAGAGACAGCGAGAGAGAGAGGGAGAGACAGCGAGAGAGAGAGGGAGAGACAGCGAGAGAGAGAGGGAGAGACAGAGCGAGACAGCGAGAGCGAGACAGCGAGAGAGAGAGGGAGAGCGAGACAGCGAGAGAGAGAGGGAGAGCGAGACAGCGAGAGAGACAGCGAGAGAGACAGCGAGAGAGAGAGCGAGAGACAACGAGAGAGAGAGCGAGAGACAACGAGAGAGAGAGCGAGAGACAACGAGAGAGAGAGCGAGAGACAACGAGAGAGAGAGCGAGAGACAACGAGAGAGAGAGCGAGAGACAACGAGAGAGAGAGCGAGAGACAACGAGAGAGAGAGCGAGAGACAACGAGAGAGAGAGCGAGAGACAACGAGAGAGAGAGCGAGAGACAACGAGAGAGAGAGCGAGAGACAGCGAGAGAGAGAGCGAGAGACAGCGAGAGAGAGAGCGAGAGACAGCGAGAGCGAGAGACAGCGAGAGAGAGAGCGAGAGACAGCGAGAGAGAGCGAGAGAGAGAGCGAGAGAGAGAGCGAGAGAGAGAGCGAGAGAGAGAGCGAGAGAGAGAGCGAGAGAGAGAGCGAGAGAGAGAGCGAGAGAGAGAGCGAGAGAGAGAGCGAGAGAGACAGCGAGAGACAGCGAGAGACAGCGAGAGACAGCGAGAGACAGCGAGAGACAGCGAGAGACAGCGAGAGACAGCGAGAGAGAGAGAGAGCGACAGCGAGAGAGAGAGAGAGCGACAGCGAGAGAGAGAGAGAGCGACAGCGAGAGAGAGAGAGAGCGACAGCGAGAGAGAGAGAGAGCGACAGCGAGAGAGAGATGTGGAAGATAAATTGAATCATACCTAGCCAGTGTGACCATGAGAGAGAGAGATGAGGTGTGGAAACATAAAGAACAGGATGTGTTAAACAGCAAATGGCATAAGATAGAGACCACCATTGCATATAAATGACTCCTACTACACGTGATTATAGACAGTACTGCAGGTCTGAGCATGGAGACAATGGAGAGTCAGTAGCCCTAAATTGGTTAAGCAGATTGTCAGATGTAACTATGCCTCCCTCTTATATACATTCATTCAATGCCTCATCTTCACAAATGATAATGGACCTAATGAGTCACTCCATTTGTCTTCCGTCTTATGCCCAAAGCAAAATCCCCTTTCCTTCTCCCTCTCTT